>NC_139605.1:88686136-89286136 GCF_964270895.1 Podarcis filfolensis | reverse complement strand
GGAACAGTGCCTCTCCCCATGATGCTACTGGATTTCCTATTGGCTTCTTTCCCCCATTATTTCTACAAGATCTACCCCCAGAAGCCAATTCTTCTGTCTTGAATAATGGAATAGGTATCCAATATATTACAAAACCCTTGTGCCATGATGTCTGCTATGATGTGGGGAGAAGCTGACACATCTATTTTGCCATTATACACACCTATCACCAGAGCATGTGAAGGTATTCTACAATTCTGAGGAAAGTTGCAACTCAGGTTTAAAAAGAAATGCTCGCAAATACTATTAAAATAGGGGTTTTGAAGACATTAGCCAATACGATGTTATTTTGTTCCATTTCTTCTTATATCTTGCTACTGTCCCTGTGACATCATATAATCTGCTCAGTTTTATGTCCACTGAGGAGATACACCCACCCACCCACCATTCAGTTGAAGATGGATGTTTGGAGAACTTGCACAGCAGAGATAATTATGCGTAAAAATACCAGGGACAAGTTCTACTGAACTGAAATCTTGAATAAATGGGAAAGAACAGCCTAGACAGTCATCTCTCATATGAGTGGCTTAGCACTATAAGATTAAACTGTATTCGGGGGTTGTGGAGAAGAGTGCTAAAGGAAAGAGGTCCCAGCAAGTATAGGAGCTTTGTGCTGCGACCACTCTTTTGGACGGATCCATCCATGTCAACCCTTCTTGTGTCCATGTTGTCTTTCAGACTAGCAGAGATCAGCACAATCCGGTGCGGCTTGAAAAAGTCAGATACTCCGATTTGGGGTGGGAGAGGAAATTCACCTGGAACTGTCCTAAGAGAATACCTCAAGAAACACTAAAAATAAAAGTATTAAATTAGCCAGCTTAAGTTTTAATATGGTACTTACCAGCAGCTGGCCCATGCTTGTCACTCAGGGTGTCGGAAAGGTGTTTAACTCGTAAATCATGCTCATGACCTAGCGAGATGTCAGCGGGCATTAACAGAAGGAGTGGTTTATCCAGGCCATCACAGTGCTTGTCTCTTCAGGTTTTATTTGCTTGTCTCAGACATTTACAAGTGTTTTCCTGGCAACCCGGTCTACGACCCCCTTTTCCAATACCATAGCAGTAGTAGCAGTTTCAAACATGATCAAGAATATGGCATAATGCATGGTTCATAGTTAAAAGCAAGCGCCACCGTTATTCTGCCTTTGTTTCTAAATGTAGTCCCTAAAATTCATTTAGAGACAGCAAGGCATTGTACTTTGAATTAACGATTCCAATTTGATCAAGGTTGAAAGGGCTGCTACCTTTCCAGATGAAGTGAACAAGGATAGATCATGGAGAGAAAAGGTCACACCAAGCTACAACAGAACTTCTGTTAGCCAGTCAAACTGCATCACAGATTGGACCTCTCTAAATTTATGTGGCCTGCAACTCTTTAGAGCATTGCTGCCCTTTAGAGCACTGCTGCCCTATCTTTTTGTATTGGTCTCTTTGCTCTTTGTGCAGTTTTTGTGTCCCAAAGACACAAGAAGCCAGGATATTTATTGAGCAACCTCATTGTATAGGGCAGTGGGGCTAAAGACTAACAGAAGCCTTGAAGGCGGAAGAAAGGCCAATACCCAAGTTAGACGCCCCCCTTCAAGAGTGAAAAGTGAGAGAAGCGATTACCTTCCATAGGAATGAGGTTAGAGGCCCCCTTTTTCCCATCTAGACATTGCTGAGAATACTGTTTCAGAAGATTCTGAGCCTTACGGATCGTGCCTGTCACCAGAGCCACAAGAGAGGAGAGACAAAGAGACCTTGGAAATGAATGAGAGAGAAACAAAACACAAAGCAACCCTCCACCAGTGCCTTGCCAACCAAACCTAGCATGGCAGTGCTGGCCAACAGTGAGAATGCTCTGCATATACACATACACAGACTCAGGAATGCCCAGTTATGTGCCCTTTAATACTGCCACCAATCCCCTTAGGGAGACTGAAGAACTACTGCAGTGTGCTCTAAGTGGCGCTTGCCTTGAAAATGGTCCAGAAGCTGCAGTTAGTGAAGAATGCAGCTGCTAGGTTGGCATGTTGGGCAGCCTGATGGGACCGTGTGCCACCAGACCCAATTCAAGGTACTAGTGGATAAAGCCCTAAATGGCTTCGCTTATTACAGATGCTGCATGAGCACCACAAGGGGAGGACCATTTCTTTGCAGTGTGAGTTCCACGCAGAGCCCTGTGCACTCTCATAGTCAGAGGTCCTGCCTGAGTTTCCCAACCAGCTAAGGTTAAGCAGGTGTATACAAGGGTCAGGGCCTAAACTGTGGAAGATAGCCTTGTCCCTTCTTTAATTTTAAATCACCATCCCATCTATATGTGGCTTTTCAGGGAAGCTTTTGTGGGAAAGCTGAGGATTCTTGCTCTGTTGAGGGTTAATCCTCATTTTCTGTTGTTTCTGTTAATTCGTAGTCTTGGATGACTTCTTTTGCTTTAATTGTTTTATCCTTTCTATCTGTTTTGTTTTTATTAATTTTTGTGATGGCTTTATTGTTTTTATTACCTTGTCAGCTGCTCTGAATCTTGAGAAACAGGACATTAAGAATCTTAAAACTAATAACGGATTGCTGCTGCTATTAAATATTATTTAATAATAATAATGTAAGCAGCAACTGCTTGCATCAGTTGGATTGCATCAGGTTAGAGCACCTCCCATGAGGTCTGTGAGCACAAGCATGGTCTGCCATTTTCCCACAAGGCTACCATTTACAAACAAGAAAGACCATGCCACACAAAAATATTGCGGTTTAGTTTTGTTTTCTGTTTTGTTTTTTGTTTGCATCAACCACATTGCACTTAATGCCTGAAGTCAAACCAAATCAATTCACATAGTTTCCAATACTGCATGTGGGAGCAGAAGATTTTGGATATTTTTCTGCTATTATGAAATGAGGGAAGAATATCGAGGATAACTGGTAGGGAGATGCACAGAGAGGCACATGACTCTGTGCTAGAGACCACCATATACTGAATCCTGGAAATTCTTTCCCAATCCCCTACCAGTCTAGCAGAAGCAGCACAAATGTAAGTCACAAATGACAGCCAAGCACCCCAAGGCTTCACAGCAGGTACCACATTCCACAGGGAATGCCTGCCCCCAATGGCCACATAAGGCATACCCACGGCCTTGTGCGCAGGAACAGCTGGCCACAAAAGTAGTTACAGACTGTGTGTTATTCTGAGCATTCTCACCATGGACAGACAAAAAAGGTAAAGTAAAGAGAAAGCTAAGTCTTTACAGAACAGGGTAAGCATCCACGAGAGCTGTAGAAAATAGAAGGCAGAAGCTAACAGCACAGCTCAGATCTGCTCCAGCCCCCTTGCCTAGCTGCAAAATGAAAGGACAAAAAGTCAAGCTGTGCCCCTCCCCAGCCCCTAGGACTCTACTTCTGAATAAATGCAAATGAAATACATCACAAAAATTGAACGTTTTTGTAAAACAAAAAAAACGAAGAAAGCATTAAACTGTAGCTGAAGCAGGATGCTGCAACTAAGAAACACTGAAAAAAGCACAAGAGAAAGCGTTAAAATGTCAGTCCACAAACAAACCTCAGTTTTACATGAGAATGTATTAGTGAACATGCAACAAAACATACCAACAGAATCAAGAGCGCAGATAGGCATAACCCCCGCCCTCCCTGGTATATATACACCCAGAGTGCAAGCAATGCTTTCGACATCAGACAAACAACACTCTAGACACAGACGCAGAAAAAACAAATCTGGAAAGGTATAAAGTGCTTTATAACCTTTCCAATGATGGTAAAAATGGACAAACTATGTAATATATCACTAAGAATACCTTTCACTTTTGCTTACAATGCACACACAAACAAGCCAACCCCAGCACCCATAATCTAATGGAGATGTGATATTATATGCCCTATTGCTGATTAAAAATACTGCAAATACTGTGTACCCCACTTAGAGCAGATATCATGGTACAATTGCACTTTATGTGCTGTAACAAAATAATGGTGAAAGAAGTACCCTTGCCACTACTGCGAGCCTTTATGTTTCTATTTATGCTAAGCACACCTTGTATCAATGGAATGCACTTTTCTGAAACAAGAGAATATTTGACTTAACAATTTGCCTAAAACTTTGTGGGCATACAAATGCAGTATACGTCAAAGAAGGCAAGTTTAGCTTTGAATGTGTGGAATTGTATTCAGGGAAAGAACTAAGGCAGCAGAAATCTCTCCTCAAAAGTTGTCATTGTGACAATATTATTATAGTTGCATTATTTATCAAATGCCATCATATGGTAGGATAACGACAGCAGGGCAGAAGATACAGTAAGCTGTTCTCCACCTGCCAGATATTTAAAACTGGTTAACAGCAAGAACATTAATACTGCAGAATCTGCGCTGAGGTTTATTGACTAAACCTATAGAGTATATTTTAAAACATTTTAGAAAACCACAAATGGCTTGCAATCATCACAGGCACTCTATATTAGCCAACTTGCAACAATGCTGTAAACACTGAACTTCATTTACAAGGGACAGTTCCAATTAAGATAATGCTTTTGCAATAAATCATGAGACCAATCATTGCATTAAGAAAGCCAGATCAAGTTATCTTCCAAGTGCTTGCAAAGAACAACAAATTTTAAATTTTGCTCAAATTCTGTATTATTAAAGTGGAGCAGTACAAGATCATAAACGGGTGTGCACATGCCTAATTGTTACATGCCTTGTGTCTGAAAGCAATGCTAGCAGTCAGCAAGTATTGCTAAATGAGGCACAGGCCACCCAGGGCTCCTGTGGGAGGAAAAGTGGGGTGTAAATTTAATAAATATTGAACTTTAAAAAGCCCTTTTCCCTGCAAATGTATGAAGCCATTCTTAAGCTTTCTGAACTGTGCAATTGACCCATGCTTCCTGAATTCCTAGAATTAGGTTACCCATGCTACATTTTTTGAGCCTTACCACTGATTATGCAAAACATCACTAGGCTCTGAAGAGCTGGTGCATAATTGAAATTAGCACTCTTATTTTTGTTGAGAATGTAAATATGACTCTAGCTACTATGTATTCAGCAAGCATCAGTATGAGCTATCCCCTATGCAAAACTACAAAGTTAAGTCTTCCATACTCTCTACAGATAAGGGACCTTGGCTCACTGTCTTCCTCTGATTTGCATAAGAACAATTAGCCATATTTACCTCCAGACATACCAAGTGCTTCTGGGTATTAAATCAGTGCTACTGGAGAACAGAGTACTTAGCATCCTAATTAGGCCTTGATGGATTCTATTGGAAACCAACTGCTTTTGTTCTAGGTTTATTTCTCCCGATTAGGCACTTTTGAACCAAGTGGGACAGCATGCCGGTTACTAATGAAGGCATCACATTCAAGGTAGAGGCAGTGATCAAGCCGAGAGAGGAGAAACAGGCTGTTACTTCTAGGCTTACACAGCTGTCCTCAAAACATTATCTCCTTGCAAGCATTCGGGAAGTCAGTAACCCAGTGGTTCTTGTATTGGGGGGTGGGGGGTGGACTTGGAGACATCTAGGTTACTTGTAGCATAGTGGTGAGGGAACTTTAGGTCCTTTCCCCATGAAGAGACATATTTTCAACATAAATAATTCTGTTAGTGCAATGGCTTCAAAGACTTTTATTAAAAGTCACTCCACAGCAGAAAGCCGCCCCCCACTTTGCTCAGGACCAAACTATCAGCTTTGTTCCTATTATGAAGCAAAAATGTGTCTAAACATCATGATGGCATCTCTCCTAAGTCGATAAATTAGTGATCCATTTAAGAAGTCCCAAGGAATCACTGAGCATGCCCCCTTGTAATTTCTTTGCATTAAAAACTACTGCAAGATTTTCTCTGGAATGATGTAGAGATATTGGGGCGGATGGGGGGGGGAGCAACAGCGTAAAAGGGTTGACATCCATATACTGAGAAGACAAGCTCTCCTCAAGTTCAGTTACACTTTGGTGGGGCTCTATCATTTACATCCATGAATATAACACTTTCGTAGCACATATTCTCCCAGCTCATGATACCTGCTCCATGAGACTTTTCTCTTTTTTCAGGAGGGAGGGGCAAGGTTTTAACTCATTCAATGTATGGGGTTAAAATAGGCATGTAGTACAGAGATACCCTTCCATTAGAGCCATGGAACACTAACTAGAAGCTAAACATTGGCTGGGGGTGGTGGAGTGAACATGATTTTTTCAAGCAGCAGCACAGAAAATGGAACAGTTGCTTCTTTGCCCATCATTCAAGACAGATAAGAGACAAAATAAGGGATGATTACATTCCGACAAAAGAAACCAAGAGCGACAATTTTGAGAGAGACATTAGAATGTCACGTGAAGAGCTGCCCTTGAAAGCTGAATAGTTTTGGGAATAAGACTGAGTGATTCAGTATCTGCCAAATAATTATATAGCACAATTATCTGTCATTATGTTTTAAGATTTGCTTCTCTGAAGGTCTGTTTCAAACACACACTGTTAGTTGGGATTGATCATTTTCCAGATTTCTAGTTAATCACCAACTGAGAAAGCTAGCAGACCGAGCACATCCAGCATGTCAGAAATACGTGTTTCATTCAGTTTGGCATTATAGGTGCTGTAGGCAAATGGGTAGCACACATGACAAAATTATTTAAGGATGTTAATTAGTCTCGTGTGGTCCACTGAATTGTCCCTACACTTCACACAACTGTAGCAACCCACTGGTTTGGAAATATCAGAGGCAGTCAGACAAGGATGACTTCACTGCATCTACTGCCTTACACACCAGATAAAGTGGTATGTCTCAGACAAAACAGCAGTTTTAGTCTCAGGGTTGGAAAAACAAAAACATCATTTGCTTCCATCTTACTGAGAGGTAAAATGTCTGATAGTCTAGTCAATGTATATGTACACATGGACAGTGGACCTGGCTTTAATTTAAAAATCTGACCCCAAACCTCCTCAGCTTCTCTCTTAGCACAGTCAGCTTTCAGGAAGAACTCCAGGGCATTGTAACTATGCCCCTCCATAGGCAAATATCCCCTTGAAAAAACCCAAGCACAGACTTTGCTAGCACTAGTAATAGGTCTGCAATGGCATCTTAGCACATAGATGTTTAGTTAAGGTCTGTCAAGCTGCAGAAGAGACACACAGAACACACACTTTACCTGGGATGAGGACTGTCATTCACATAAGGATTATAAAAACAAAAACAAAGACATAGAACAATTATAACATGCTATTGTAATGCCTCATAACTCAATCTCTGACTGTTCTACAAATCTCCTACTTGTCTATTATTTCTATAGATTGGGAGAACATTTATAGTTCTTAGTTTCATCCAGTAAAATTATTATCTTTTTCCCCAGACACACTACGCAATGCTTTGAACTGATCTGGATAAACAGAAGGTGAAGCTGGTATAAAATACCTACCTCCTTAAACATTGTTTTCTCTTTCAGATAGTTATCATTTTTAATCAATAAAACAGCTACACTCTACACTTGTATGTAAAGCATGGGCGTAGTCAGGATTTTTGTTAGGGGGGCAGGACTTTGTTGGGGGGGGCAGAACCAACGTGACTGCTCAGTTAATCAAGTATTTCTATTGTTTTATTTGATCTAGGCGGGCAGATGCCCCCCTTGCCACCCCACCTTGGCTATGCCCATGATGTAAAGACCAACAGCCTAGAGCAGTCAAATAGCAAGAAAATCTTAACAAAGAGCCAGCACTCAGGAGATTTAAAATAACTCTTGGTGTGAGAATCTTTTAAATACTTACAGCAACTGCAGTAATCAAGGAACCCTTAAAATTAAGCCCTTTGCTCCACACAGTACTTGCTGTGGGTGAAAGTTCAGCAAAGGGATATTTATTTTGCAATTTTATTGAGGCTCCACATCACCAACAGTGGGCAGTGAGGAGTTCCATGAAGGAAATCACTCTAGCATCTACACTTGAGCAATATGTGCATGAATATTTGCCAAAAAAGCAATTTTCTTCAGCTAGCACAGCCTGTGACAATGGAGGAATTATAACAGACTCTAGCTTTTTCATACTAATGACAACAGCAGAGCCCATCTGCCCCCAATGAGACCTAGGCACTCTTGCTGAGACTGATGGTTCAAGGAACACAGTACAAAAATCTTCTGTCTAGATTCACAGATCTTCCGTCTAGATTCATAGAGTGTGTTAAAATGCTTGCTGTATCTGCAAGCATGTCTGCTGGGGCCAGTGAAATATGATGGGCATCTCAAAGTCTTGGAAGTGGCCCAGGGAACGCTGGGTCCTCCATAAATCACTTTCCTTATAACCATTTCATTAAAAAAAGAAAGAAAAGAACACAATGCAGCTTTTATTTAAGGGGCTCTTCACAGCAACCTGGAAATTTATGTAGGCATCCAACCAAAATGAAAATACCCAATGAAAAACAAACATCACAAGACAAAGAGAACTCCATCAGATGAACAGACTGATTAAAAAGCAAGACTATGAAGCCTGGAGCTTCCAGAACAAATCCAAGGAACTGGCATGTAACACTTTGGACTAACCTGGTCTTTTGATGGGCTTTTTAGTTGGTGTGTCCTTCCTCTTGTTCTGAATGGCAGGGGAATATGGGACTCCCGAGGAAGAACTATTTTTCCGGAAATGCTCCTTCAGTCCTTTGATAGAACGATCCAACTGGCTGGAACGGATCTGATAGTAAACATTCATGAAGTCTAGGAAGAAATATACATGCACTTAAAGTAGTGTGCATCAGCAGTTGGTTTTTTTGTTCCAAACCACATTTGATATTATCAAAGCTATCGTGACAGAAGGGAATCAAAGAATAATTTCGTTAAAAATTTGACAGCATTTCTTGCTTAATGGAAAAACGAATGCCAATCTTCAAACAGTATAATCCATAAATTTGAATTATAAATTTTATATTCCGTGTTCAGATAAAACTTGCTTATTTTGTATTAAGTGAAATAAACTTGATTTTAAAAGAAACCTCATCAGTACATCAAAATGCATGTCTGGTGCATCTTAAGGTTTATTCTTATGAATGTGAGGCTTAGCCAGTAGATACTAAGTTAATAAAAAATCCTGCTGAAAAAAGGAAAACAAAGCAAACTTGTTCGAAAATTGCATTAGTTGTTGTTAGAAATATTTTAACACCAATATGTTAAAAAACAACAACATATTACTACTATAGTAAACTTGGACCACTTCTACTAGTTACTTTGTAAAAAAAGTTATGAAAGTAGCACATGAAAGTGCACATGAAAGTAGTTTTGTATTCTATATCACTCCCAGATGCTTTCTAAATCTAAGCTTCCTACACTTACTACGGTTGGGTTCTAATTCTCGCCCTACAGTGCTCTCCCTAGAGGCTATGCTGGTGTAAGACCCCGTTCTGTGCTCCCTCTTTAGGCTTCCTCTCTGGGCTCCTGCAGACAGATGCTCCTCCTCACACAGCCAGTTAAATCCTGCACCACAAGAAAAACCATGTCATACAGCTGGTGCCCACAGGGCTTAGTTCAGACTACAAGAGAGCTTCATAGATTAGGGTTATAGTAACTAATAGAGTATACATACTATACACATAGTACTATAATAATACATTACTGTAATAATCACAAAGGGCAATTAGAGTTTCACAGTAGGAATTTCAGAATAGTAGCTAACAGTTAATTTTTATAGAAGCAGGAACACCTTAGAAGTAAACTGACCTTTCTGAATTTGTGTAGGCAATAGACTACTACCCTTTCTCATTCTTTCATTCTCAATATAATGATGGTAATAATATTAATGTTAATGTTAATAATAATAATAATAATAATAATAATAATATATCAAACAGGGTCATTATAAGGATTACAACAAGATTGTGTAGAATAGATGAACATGATGAACTCCAAAACATTTTTTAATGCTTAGCATCGTTTTTAAAAGCTGGCACACAAAATGTTCCACGTGGAGTTTTATGCAGGACAGAGGATATGTTTTCATTTTCTATTCCATATTAGCCTGCATCTACTGGCAATATCACCACAAAAATAACCATCCTCTGCTCAGAAGGCAGACAAAAAACAGACACCCAGGGGATTTCAAAGGTTGCGGACTAGTGAAGTGAAAAAAAAATCAATGAGCCTATTCCAGGCTCAGTGCACAAGTGCACACAGTAGAATTACAGATGAAAAACAACAGATGAGACCCAGGGCAGGGGTGTCCAGCTGTACATCTTTGCCTACTACACACAAATTGGTTTTCTAAAAATGCACCTTTGCTGCATAAGCCATAATTGATCTTAAGTATTGGGTTGACAAGTTTTATAATACATGCAAATTTAGTCACTTTAAAATAAGGGCTTTGAAGATTTGTGCCACACAGTGGTATTGATTTGCATGTCCTGGTAAGCCAAGGTTCATGGTTTACTTCCACTTCGCTCATGAGCAGGAGCCATGATCCTTGGGCTTTGCATTATGCCTGAACTGGGGCTCAGACAAACCACACCATACATTTGAAGAACATTTATACCACTCTGACAGTCAGGGTTTCCCCCACAGAATCCTGGGAGTTGCATGGAATATGCAAAGCTAACAGGATCAGTTGGGGAAACAAATATCAGAATATGTTCATGTATCATAAATGAGGTGACAACAACTAATTCAAGTATTAAAGAAGAATGTAACCTCAACCACTGCTGATGTCTTAAAATGCACGAAATGCAGTAAGGCTGTCCAAACTATTCAGATCAATTTCATTTAATAAACTCAAGAAGAGAAGAAAATTAATTCAGCATAAAAACAGCAAGACCAAACTTTAAACCACACTGAAAGCTTAGCAAAATAAGGAGGTCTTAGCTGACTGCCTGAAGCTTAAAAGAAAGAAAAAGAAAGACAACTAATCACTTCACGACTTACCTTGGTTCCTCCCATACTCCACCAGCCAACCAGAAATACGGACAATGTCCTGCAGAACACTCTCAGGGAGGTGTTCTAATGTCACATCTTCCTGCAATTCCATTTCATCATCCAAAGTGATGAGATCCAGGATAAGGATTGGTGGAACTGGTTTAGAGTGTCGTGCCATAAGGCTACGAAATTCAGACTCCAGAGACTCCTTCCCCTTCTCGAACAACAATTTCTGGTTGGAATAACATATATGAAAAAGATTAGCTGTATGAACTATTGGTTTTAAGGTGGTAAAACAGCACTGTTCGGCTTCTGCACAGTGCATTTGCACCCAAATATGTCTGTTTTCCTTTCAGAAGACACACCTGCAGGACTACCAGATAGCTCTTTCACCTCCTAAGCTAGAGATTTGGCATAAGAACTTTTTCAAAAAAAGTTTGCTGGATCAGGCCAATGGCCAGTGGCCAATGGCCCATCTTAGCCCAGTATCCTGTTCTCACAATGGCCACAATGCCTGAATTCCCCACTTCTGATTCCCAGCAGTACTATACAGTATTTCCCCCCACTTTAAAATCATCTGCTCAAAATCCATTTTTAATATTTGGCATAAATCGCTCTGTAAAGGAGAAGGGAAATACCAAGTGAGCACCATTTTCTATTTTATAAGTTCCTGTATCAAAACATTTTTGTGCATGTTTCTTTTTTAAACACAGGGTTTAAACACAGACAATTTGGGGCTTCTGCAGAGGCTGCTTCTCTGAGAAAAGCTCAAAAACAAAATGTAGGTGTGCTCATATGTCATTCTGGATAACTATCTTCAGAGAAATTATGATGTGTTGATATTTGCTTCCAAATGGAGCAAAGCCTAAATGGAAAAAGCAAGGAGAGCTCTGAAGAGAGATGAATCTGTAGTCAGTAGTCCTGTGTGCAACTGCTTTACATACCACTCTATTAAGCTCTGGGCTGTCAGGATTGTTGTCTTGGAAATACTCCACAGCCTTCTGAATTTTAGCCATGCAGGCCAAATACTCCTCCAATCTTCCTGTAGGGCTGCAATTAAAAATACATCTGGTTCAACAACAAAGCTACATGAAGAGGCAACTGCTTACCATAAAATCCCTATGAAGCTGGCTTACCATTTTCTCCCAGAGAATAATAATAATAATAATAATAATAATAATACCCTGTAATTTTTCTTCCCAACAGGAAAGTCTGCCATCACTGATGGAATCAAAGTATGTAAGTTACAAGGATAGCTGGCATACATTACAGCCCAAATGAACAACCTTTTGACCTATGATTTGTCATTAGGTGCCAGGTCACCAGCTTCCGTAGAACAGTTTTCTTTGAGACACTGGCCTAGACAAGTGGTAGGGATATTTTTAGGCAAAGGGTAAATAACTGCCTTTATCTGAAGTCCTCAATGGGGGAAAAAACAGGCTGTCACTTCACTATGCTCCAACAACAAGACCTTATTTATATATTTTAGCCCTCTTTATGCTCTGCTCTATGTGCTTTAAACCAACACGAAATAATATAAAACAATTCATCTGATGTTTAATGCTCTACAATGGAACGGACACCCTTGGAAGGTGGTGGACTCTCCCTCACTGGAGGTTTTTAAGCAGAGGTTGGATGGTTATCTGCCACGGATGCTTAGCTGAGATTCCTGCAATGCAAGTGTTTGGGCTAGATGCCCCTTAGGGTCCCTTCCAACTCTATGGTTCTGTGATGAAATCTACAATAATAAATGCATGCAAAAAACAGCAGAGTGCTTTCAAAAGATCACAATTTATATTGGACCAGAAAGGTGATATTTAACAGTTGTGCCTTGAATTTTCATCCCCTGAAACCTGAAAGGGGTGTGCTCTGATGTACCTCCTCAGAGATATTATTCTAAAACCAATGGGACAACTGGGGAAAGCCTGCTCATAACCACTGTCAGGTTTATTTTCCTAATAAAAGGGGATCCCATGTTTCTTATAACTTAAAATGCCTATCTCCAGTTACCTTCTGTAATTCAACCACCATTCTTAAAATTAATTAGATTATTCAAGGTGGTAAAAGACAGGTGAAGAGACTGACACTGAAAAAAAGAACAGACCTCACAAAGATATTGAGGGTCCTGAAACTCAACTCACCCTTCCCTTATAATTTTCTCTGTGTCTTTTGCTACATGGTAATAACTTATAACGTGATCCAAACAGAACAATGTCTTCTCAACGTTCTCCTGCAGGCGCTGAAGATTCTCAGTCTGCTTATGTACAGGGATTATTGAATTCTCCAGCTTCATCAGACGGCTTTCAAAAGATGAGAGAATGGAAACCTAAAAAACAAAACCAGAGATATTTCATGTACACAGTGGGGTCCATTTCCTTCAACAATAACCACCTGCATTGCTGTATTTTAGTTTGCAGTTCCATCAAGTGAAACACAACATAAACTGAGATTTACACTGCAATCTTTATGCACACTTACTTGGGAGTTAAGTTCCATTTAACTCAATGCAGCTTATTTCTCAGTTAACATGTATTAGGACTGCAATGTACGGCACATTTACTCGGGAATAAGATCCATTGAATTCAGTAGGACTTACTTCCCAGTACATACACACATAGGATTGCCCTATAATATATTTATGCTCCACTTTAAAATAAAATGCATGTTATGCAAACTTACCATGTTTTTTGTGAGCTGGTCACTTTTTTCTAAACTATCTCTAATGAAAGATAATGTTTCTTCTTCCTGTCATTGCAAGAGAGGAGGAAAGACACAACCCATTACTCTGGCTCTTGAACTACTTTTCTAGATGCTTAGCAGACTTGGAAAATGGTAACAGGGTGTTGCTTTTATATGTTTTAATGTAAATTTTTCAAGATTTGGGTATGAATTTAAACAAAATTTTAAAAAGCAGCTTTAACCAATATACCTTTTCATGGTATTTTAAGGCATTTCCAATTTGGCACAACGCTCTCTGAACCACAGAGCTTTAGAGAAACACTCTCTTGTCAAGGGTGCTGGGGAAGGCTGTACTCCTGGATCTTGGGACTACCTCTAAACATTTTGGAGCACGTTCGTGCAACACGAAAATGCTGGCTTGTCAACCTTCTTAGCCTTAATACCATTTTCTGATTTTTACATCTTTGTAGTATTCTTGGACTTTAAATGTCTGCAATAATTTGGTGCTGCTGCAAACTCGGTTGCACTCGTTTTTGTCTGGTTTTCTGCTGCATCAGTTCCTTAGTGTTGCGATCCTGTCTTGCCTTTTTTTTTTATTATTGGAAGCCACCCAGTTATTGGGACAATGTGTAAAGGACACAAAGAAACAAAACAGCCAGGCTTATTTGTGCCGCTAAGCACAGAAAACAATTAACAGGGGAAGATTTTCCCTTCATTTAGAGCACCAAGAAAGGCTTTAATAGTTGTATTTCAGGGTGTCACAAAGGCAGTTTACAGGGGAAGTACAGTAAACAAGTGGCAATCTTACCTTGTAGTGGGCTTTCCCTCCCACCTCCCTACCCCCACTTGGTTTTAGGGAATCACTCACAACCCATTCCTGTATTTACTTGGAAGGAAGCCTCCCTGAGCTCAGTGGAACTGAGTCCCAGGTTAAGGGCAGGGGTTTGGGCCTGTGGTCTCTGAGGGAGGCAGTGAACCACGCAGGGGGAACCGAAGGCTGGAGGGGGGAGACTTTAAAGGGGGGGCAGAGCAGGGCCCGACGCCTCAGCCCAACGAGGGCGAGGCTGAGAGGACGATGCTGGGGGGGGATGCACAGTGAGGTGCCGCCCACCTGCTTCAGCTTCTCTTCTATTTCCCTCCTCCGGGCGGACGCCTCCTCCGTCGGAATCATCCTGACACCAAGGCGCTTCTCCCCCCTCAGCAACTCCGCAGGCAAAGGCCGCTTCAATAGCTATAGCTCTCTGTCAACACTACCCGCTTTCACTTCCGCCTCATTCCCCACCCTCCCCCGGCATGGGACGGCCGCCATCTTGAGCGTGGCGGGCGATAGGCTGCCACCTGACAGGAACAGAACGAAGCCCCGCCCCGCGAGCGCGTGCGGGTAGGGTGGGGGGGAACGCGCGGAACTTTGGAGAGATGAAATGAGTTCTGAGAGCTTGGTGCGGTAGTGCGCGTGCGCGGAAGGGGGCTTGGAATGCTGAGAACCGAGGACCCTGTCAGGCCGCCTCCATGTTAAAAGAGGCAGCTAATGCCGCCCAGAGACGGCAGTCAGTGGCAGTCTGTTTGGGGTCCAAACAGGTGGAGCTAGTTGTACCTAAGTCGCTTCACACCACAGAGAAAAGCAAGCTTGGTTTAGTTACCTGGTCATATTCGTTTAATTATTCAGCCGACTGCATTAGGTTAAGAATAGCCTTAACTGGGTAACTGGATACCCTTTTCTCATATGCCTGCCTTATATACAGATTTGTCTATATTCTGCCTAGTTCTCTTTTTTTATATATAATATATTTATTAAGGTTTAGGAATTTATATAAAACAGAAAAAACAGAACAATAAAAAACAAAAACAAAAAAAATACATACAATCCAAACAGAACACATACAAAACAAGTATAATTTCCATCCCTTATATTCATAAAACTTACTTTCCCGACCTCCTCATACCTCCCGTTTCTGTATTCCATTCTCTAATTAAGTCAATTCAGCAAATCCTTTCCCTAATTTCTATATAATTTTTAGCCTTTCTTTTCTTAATCACATAATCATTACAGCTTTTAACCCCTTAATTTCTGAATCAACATCGTTCTAGCCTTCAATAATTTTGCAATGTTTCTTAAGATAGTCCTTAAATTTCTTCCAATCTTCTTCCACCGTCTCTTTTCCCTGGTCTCGAATTCTGCCGGTCATTTCTGCCAGTCCCATATAGTCTATCACTTTCATCTGCCATTCTTCCACGGTGGGTAGATCTTGTGTCTTCCAATACTTTGCGATGAGTATTCTTGCTGCTGTTGTAGCATACATAAAAAATGTTCTGTCCTTCTTTGGCACCAATTGGCCGACCATACCCAGGAGAAAAGCCTCTGGTTTCTTCAGGAAGGTATATTTAAATACCTTTTTCATTTCATTATAAATCATTTCCCAGAAAGCCTTAATCCTTGGGCATGTCCACCAAAGGTGAAAGAATGTACCTTCAGTCTCTTTACATTTCCAACACTTATTATCAGGCAAGTGGTAAATTTTTGCGAGCTTGACTGGAGTCATGTACCACCTATAAATCATTTTCATAATATTTTCTTTCAAGGCATTACATGCCGTAAATTTCATACCGGTGGTCCACAACCGTTCCCAGTCCTCAAACATAATGTTATGACCAATATCTTGTGCCCACTTGATCATAGCTGATTTAACTATTCTGCCTAGTTCTCAAATGGCTTTGGTTGAATGTAAAAAAATAATAATAATTCTGACCCAAATTGCAAAGCTCTTTGCAAACTTCAAAGTGTTCCAGCCACAGATACTAATATTACTTGGGAACTAGACGTCGGAGCACTGCAAGCACGTGTGCTGTATTTTGAAATTACGAAGGTTTTAAAATTTAGATGTTGCATAAACAACATCTAAATGTGAAAGTGAGCTCTTCGGCTTTGCAGAAATGTTAATTTTCAAGAATTCCCTAAAATAGCATATTACTAGCTCTTGTAGATGCAGCTTGCTTGTTACCATTCACCTTAAAGAAAAGTTTCTGTTTTCCTCCCATCAAATGCTGGACCGTATCTATCAGGCTCACAGTTCTAACTGCCACTTTCTTTGGTATTGCTTGAACCATCACAAGAGCTGCAGTCTGCACTAACAAAGGAATCCTCCTAGGCACACATTGATTTGGGTGTACGTGGTTCTGATCTCAGTGGGACTTACTTTTAAGTCAAAATGCATAAGAGCAGAGCTGTTTTGCGATGGCCTGAGCCAGTTAAGTTCCACTAAATTCAGTGCTACTTCTTTCTCCTTTTACAGAAGGGTCACCAGTGAAAATGTCCTCAAATCTAAGGAGTTGTATAGAAATAAACCATTTTAAAGCAAAAGATGTTGCTGCATTTGTTTGATTCTCACAGGGCATTGTACACATTACAAACACATACCCTTTACATGTGTTGCGTTTCTTGGATGGAAAACACCACAATAAATCAGAAGGACATTCATTACTGTTGTACACTGTGAGCTGTTTCTTCTCCTCTAGATATAAAATGGGCAGTTAAAGGACCATTTGGGTCCCAACTTGCTGCAGAGGTATAGCTGACTCACATGAAGCCAATTATTATTAAAAAGAGCTGAACGCTGTAATCCCTGCACATGGAGATGGGAATAAGTCCCTAGACACTATCTCTTGTTTTAGGAGTTCAAATCAGTACACTTCAAAAAGCTTCCTCTTGACAATTCTCCTTCTGTGGTTGTTTTCTTGTGGCATAGATGCCAAGGTGCTTGGATGCTTAGAGAGAAAAAACAAGGGTGCATTATTTGTAATCGAGGTTCTAAACACTGAATAAGGGGGGGTGGCGGTTTTGACACAAATCTTCAGGCATTCAAATGGGTAACAACATATAGCTTTTTGCAACCAGTAAGCCTTGGTTACTTCTTACAGAAGGAACAAAAATTAGATGCCACTTTAGTGATATTACAAATGCAACAAGAAATTAGTGACATGCTAAAACCGGGGTTTGCTTGTTTTTTAATGTACTCAACCAACATGTCTTTTCCACTAGGTGTCCCCTATGTACCAGTTTTGAAAAGGGAATAGTGAGGGTTGAATGCTTTGTTTGTTTCAGCCAATCAATCAAACTTCAGTCCTTACACTTAGGATATGCCATTTGTAATTTAATTGGGACATTCCTTTCAGGTAGGGGGCAAGCTATTTTTGATGCAACTCAGATAAAAGTAAATACTATGTCCTGACTCCTAATCCACTTAGCAAACAGCAGTACACACACCACAAAAATGTGTTGGAGAATGGGGAAATACACTACCTGGCAGGGAGTTCATTGACTCTTTCAGATGGAGATGTTACAAGCGGAAAGTTATTCCTCTGTGAAATAAACCAGTAATCCTATTCACTGTACAATTGTTTCATATACTGTGCACTCAGCAGTGTACCAGCTTATACTAGAAAACTTTTTGCTAGAGGTGTCAGTTACCCAGACTCCATTTTATGCCGTACATGTATTTTAGGGTTTGTTCAGAAGGCAGCTTTCCCTATAACTGGTTTAGGGACACAATGTGAGAAAGCAATTGCAAGGAAAGGTATCAGCTGGAATAGCACTGGCCCTATCATGAGGTGGAGTGGTGAGAGCCAAGGTTCACATTGCATTAAATGTGTAGTTTACAGCTACATCGAGTTTTTCTTTATTCTGTTATAGATGTGGAGGGGCACAAGGAATGGGGGTTATCCCTTCCCTCCCTGGCTGCAATCTGATCAAACATTGTCCCCCACCAATGCAGGTATGAGAATGGGAGAGCTCCACTTGGCACCAACTTTTTGCCATTGTGTTTTTAACTGTTATTTAACAGCACACAAGATGCTGAGGGGTGGAATAGCTCAGTTGGTAGAGCATGAGACTCTTAATCTCAGGGTTGTGGGTTAAAACCCTATGTTGGGCAAAAAGATTCATGCATTGCAGGGGGTTGAACTAGATGGCCCTCGTGGTCCCTTCCAACTCTGCAGTTCTATGATTCTATGCCCACTTACCTGGGAGTAAGCCCAACTGCACACAGTGGGCCTACCTTCTGAGTAAACATGCACAGCAGGGGTGAAGAATCTCAGGCCTGGGGGCCAGATGCAACCCCCCAGTCCTCTTGATTTGACTCATGGCATTCCCTTCACCTCATACACTCTCTCTCAGGTAACAATCCTCTCCATCTCTTTTTTGCACCCTCTGAGTGTTTTTGCTTGGCTGGTTGGTATGTGCCCTTGGAATGTGTCCCCAATCTGTGATGATGCCTTTCACTTGCATGGATGGAGGATAAAGAGGTAGTTGTGTGTGTGTGTGTGTGTGTGTGTGTGTGTGTGTAAACTAGCTTACTGCACAAAGGTAAAATTTACATGTGTGGCTCCACATACAATGTCAGGAGGTGTCAGGGGCAGAGCCAAACGCAGCGCCAGCATGCCTTCAATGGCTGACAGCTCCCCTTGCTGCTGCTGCTGCCACTGCCATTGGGGGACCCACCCCGCCCCACAAAAATATGGGGGGGGCAAACGAGTTTGGCCCCTAGGACATGGCAACCCTCATAAGGGGAAAGAGGAAGGAACATGGGCCCTCAGCCCTACAAATCACCCTAGGTTATGTACAAACCAACCTAATGGCCTAATGATGTTTTCCTGGCCAAAATAAGAATAGCCACGTATATTCCACATACATAACTAAGAGGTGTGGGCCCTGTTTTACACCCACACCTCTTTATTCCTGGGTATCGTGCTTTTGTCTAGCTGGTGTCCAACTAGGTGAGGTTTACCTGAACACAGATTTTGAGGCAAGGAATGCCTGCTTCATTTCCTTTTGTGACATTGCATTCTTTTCTTTTCTCTGCTTGTTCTCAAGCCCCTTGGGGAGGGACTTTCTGGTTACTATCTGACCATAAGCATCAGAGTGTTTGACTAGGGAAAGGGTGAGGACAGGACTGGAACAGGGAAGCAGGAGCTACTATTGTGCTACTGGCCGGAGTTTTTTCATTTCTGGCCAAAGCATTATATCTCCTGAGAAGAAACCAGGCTGTTACTCCAGAGAAGCAAGAGGAGGGAGGGGAGTGATTAAAGCACCACATATTTCGTCCTCCTTAAAGAAACACTCTGGAGGATAAAAGGTGAAGAGCCAAATTCTTGCCAGACAGGAGCCCAGCAACAAAGTCACAGCTGGAAGAGGAGGAGAAGGAGGGTTAGAAAAGAGCGGAAATTAGCTGCCCCACGGCTGGCCTCTTACGAGCCACACAGAGAAGTTGCTGAACTACTAGGGCAGAAGGGGGCCCACTATGCTCCTAATAACTCTGGCAAAAATCCTGGATTTTCAGAGGGGGAGATCCAGGCTTGAGATTTCCCCCTTTCTGCCATCTATATATGCCAGGCTGTCACAACTGCCACAAATGTGGTGGCTATGATAATTATCATATATCGGTCTAACACAATATAATCTTTTGAATCATGCTTCACATGTCACACCAACGCCATCTGTGAACATTTCATAGTTCTGGGCTATTGCAACATAGTATACAGAGCCAGGGAACACGGTGGCGCTGTGGGTTAAACCACAGAGCCTAGGACTTGGCGATCAGAAGGTTGGTGGTTCGAATCCCCGTGATGGGGTGAGCTCCTGTTGCTTGGTCCCTGCTCCTGCCAACCTAGTAGTTCGAAAGCACCTCAAAGTGCAAGTAGATAAATAGGTACCACTCCGGAGGGAAGGTAAACAGTGTTTCTGTGTGCTGCTCTGGTTCGCCAGAAGCAGCTTAGTCATGCTGGCCACATGACCCGGAAGCTGTACGCCGGCTCCCTCGCTCGGCCAGTAAAGCGAGATGAGCGCTGCAACCCCAGAGTCGGTCACAACTGGACCTAATGGTCAGGGGTCCCTTTACCTTTACCTTATACAGAGCCAACCCAATACATTTTGCTGCCTGACACCAAGAAAAGCCTGCAAGCAGGACTTGTGCACAACAGCACTCTTCCCCTTCCATAGTTTCCAGCAACTGGTATTCAGAAGCATTCTGCCTCTGACAGTGAAGGTGAAATATAGCCATCAGGGTTAGCAGCCCCTGATAGCCTTATCCCCCATGAATTTCTCTAATCCTTTTTTAAAAGCTATCCAAGTTGGTGGCCATCACTGCCTCTTGTGGGAGCAGATTCCATAGTTGCGCTCTGTGAAGAAGTACTTTCTTTTGTTCTGAATGGTCCAACATTCCGTTTCAATGGATGTCCTTGAGTTCTAGTGTTATGAGGGAGGGGGAGCATTTCTCTATTCACTTTTTCCACACTGTACATATAAACTGCTCCGCAAACGGACAGAGTATACCTGAGGAATGTACAGACACAGAATATAAAACGTAATACAGATCAGAAAACTGTCTTGAACCAAGAATGAAAAGCTGCAGAAATAAAATATATTTAAATCTAATAATAATGATAATAATAATAATAATAATAATAAAATTTATTTATACCCTGCCCTCCCCAGCCAAGACTGGACTCAGGGTGGCTAACACCAAATATAAAAACAATTTAATTGAAATACAGCTTAAAAAACAAGATTAAAATACATTAAAACATTAAAATGCAACTTCATTTCAGTGGAACTCAATCAAAAACATTTTGGGGGATAAAAACATCAAGTCTTCACCAAGGCTAACTATCCAGACTATACATGGGCCAGAAAAAAGCCAGGGAAGTCCCCAAATAGGAGTTCCAACACAGAAGGAGAAAGGAAAAAATAAAGAGGGGGAGGGAATCAAATTGATTCCAAGCCAAATGCCAGGTGGAACAACTCTGTCTTACAGGCCCTGCAGAAAGAAATCAGATCATGCAGAGCCCTGGTCTCATGAGACAGAGCGTTCCACCAGGCTGGAGCCAGTGTTGAAAAGGCCCTGGCTCTGGTTGAGGCTAATCTGACATCCTTTAGGGTGTTGCTATTTATGGACCTTAAGGTCCTCCATGGGGCATATCGGGAGAGTCGGTCCCATACGTATGAGGGTCCAAAGCCGCGAAGGGCTTTAAAGGTCAAAACCAGCACCTTAAATCCGACCCTGTACTCCACCGGGAGCCAGTGCCGCCTTGGCTGTTGCTGTAACCTGCGCCTCCATGGAAAGGGAGGCGTCAAGGATTACACCCAAACTCTTAACAGAAGGCACCGGCACTAATTGGGCCCCCGCAAGAGAAGGGAGTTGATCCCTCATCCCCATGCCATCCTGACCCAGCCAGAGGAACTCTGTCTTTGAATGATTTAGTTTCAATCGCCTCCCACGAAACCATCCAGCCACAGCTTCCAAGCATCTGGTCAGTGTGTCCAGGGCCGAGTTGGTGTGGCCATCCATCAGCAGATAGAGCTGAGTGTCATCAGCATATTGATGGCAACCCAGTCCAAAGCTTCGGACAATCTGGGCAAGGGGGCACATAAAGATGTTAAAAAGCATCGGGGAGAGGATTGCGCCCTATGGCACTCCACACACCAAGGAGTGGCGCGACAACATTTCCCTCCCTAGTGCCACCCTCTGTCCCCGACCAGAGATAAAGGAGCACAGCCATTTTCGGGCTATGCCCTATATCCCTACGTCGGCGAGGTGGTGGTCCAGAAGATCATAATCAACCATGTCAAAGGCTACTGACAAATCTAAGAGAATCAGCAGTCCCAACCCGCCTCGATCCAGTTGTCTACAGAGATCATCTGTTAGGGCGACCAGAGCTGCCTTGGTCCCAAAACCAGGACAGAACCCGGAATGAAATGGATCTAAAGCCAATGTTTCCTCCAGAAACCTACCAAGCTGTTCAGCAACTGCTCTCTCAATTACCTTACCTAGATATGGAAGATTTGAAGCTGGGAGGTAACTGGATAGATCTAAAGGATCCAGTGAAGTTTTCTTTAAGAGCTGACACACTACTGCTTCCTTCCGCTCCCCTGGGAATAAACAAGGAATATTCGGTGTTATGTTGGAGGGGATGTCAGGAAACAGGGAATTATGTTCACATGTGGTGGGGGTGTAAATATGTTCAATTTTTCTGGCAAAGGGTGTTTATGGAGATAACAGAAACCACTGAGTTAAAGCTGACCGAAAGTCCAGAGGTAGCATTATTATCAATTTACAATGTGGTGGAAGGTTCACAGGCTATGAAGGACTTGCTCACAAATTTATTGACAGCTGCACAAATTATGATAGCTAGGAAGTGGAAGGGGCAAGCAGAATATAAAATGGAAGAATGGTATAAAGAGGTGTGGGATATAGCTATTAGTGATAAATTAACATGTGCCATTAAGGTAAGACAAGGAATACACAGAAAAAATGATTTTGAGGAGATATGGAAGGTGTTTGTAGAATATGTAAAATGGAAAGGGGTCAAACCAACTCAAGAGGGGTTGAAATTTTGGGAGGCTGGATAGTTACAATGGAATGGTCTCGGTGGTGGGGTGCACATTTTTATTCTTACTTATTATTATTACTTTGTCAAAATAAAAAATAAAAGGGGGGAGGAAAAAATAGATAACTGGGGAGACTTGCAAGAAAAGCTATCAACTGATGTTGAAAACATAACAGCTCTGGGGCTTCCTTCACCACAATTCCAGAGAACTGTTGCCACAGCATCTTGGGTCTGAACTGCTTGCTTCATATTCGGTTTGATCCCAGTACAGTGGTACCTCGGGTTACATACGCTTCAGGTTACATATGCTTCAGGTTACAGACTCCACTAACCCAGAAATAGTGCTTCAGGTTAAGCACTTTGCTTCAGGATGAGAACAGAAATTGTGCTCCGGCGGCGCGGCGGCAGCAGGAGGCCCCATTAGCTAAAGTGGTGCTTCAGGTTAAGAACAGTTTCAGGTTAAGAACGGACCTCCGGAACGAATTAAGTACTTAACCTGATTTACCACTGTACGTCCACTTCTCCTCCTTGTTGCTGCTGTCCCTATTTGCTCTCATGACTACCTTTCTCCCTCTAAGCAATGGTGAGGATTGGGCTCAGAGGAAGAGGAACAGTGGCTTCGTGCAGGCCACCAATGGGCACAAGGAGAAGATAAGCCCACTGAGAAAGTCTTGCTCAGGGAGACCCTGTCAGAACATGTTACCACCTTGACAGCATCCAGAGCCTATGGCCTTGTCCACACCCATAGCACTTCACAAATATTGGTAGGACCCTCTCTGCCAACATAGTTTGGAGGGTCCGAGGTTTTCAGAGGGCCATAAACACTCCACTGTGACACACCCCAATGATCTCAAGGGAAACACAATGGAGCCTAGAGGATGTGGATTCAGAATATGTCCTCTTTATATAAAAACAACAACAATGTCTATTTAAGCAGAAACATTTCTCTAGAACCAGGCTTTTTAACATTCTCTGGCCTTTTAAAAGGTGCTTGCAGGAGAGGGTCTATTGGTTTGTTTTATTGTGTATTTTGTCTTTTCATTTTGTATGTTTATGTTGTGAACTGCTAGGAGATCTTTCGATGAAGGGTGAGATACAAATTTAATTATAATTTTATTCATTAGGCTCAATGTTTTTAAAGGGAATATGAAAGTAGGGTGGAGCTTTTCAGTTCCTTTCACAGCATGAAGCGAATAAATTTGTTAGACCACCAGACAGCCTTACGGAGAGCCCAAAGCATACTTCATACTGTTTCAGAGAGCCAAGGAAGGGCATGCCTGATGAATATCTATTAGGGTGTGCCTGTACTTCTTTGGTTCTCATTCAAAGAGCAGCAGTTTCATTTGCCACCATGAGAAGTGAATTGTAGGCAAGTGTATTTGCATGCCACCACATCTATACAATGACCAGGGAACCTGATTGTCAGTACTGTTTGGCCAAAAGGCACTGTGTTGTGCAAGAAAGAAAATAATATCGTTGGGATGTTTACTGAGACTCTTTTGTGGGAGATGCTGTCTTCAGCTCAGGATTGCGTGTGACCAATCCCCCAGGTTCACATGTTGTCGGAGGACAAGGGGGCCTTTCTGGCTGACTCATTCACTTTGATCTTATTGTGTGGCTAAAAATAGCCACAGTCATTTGATCCTCACATTTGGGATCCTATTTTGCTGCAAAATGAAATAATTAGGGCGGCAAGATTTAATCAAGATAATTAGTAGATCAACTAAAGCGTATAATCACAGATTGAGAATTTCCCCCAGTTAATTGACACAGCTGAGGTTGATGGGCACACAATGGTGAAGGCTCCGCTGATATGTCACCGTATTCCCCTTTGTTGTGACAAATAGGGTAATGCAGAAATTGAAAGATGCTTTCTTTGCCTTCCGTTCCTATCCAAAGCTAGCAGATGCTTCGTATTTCAAGATGAAACCATAGCAGTTTATATCTGAAGCTGGCAATATTTTGTTGTTGTTGTTTAGTCGTGTCCGACTCTTCATGACCCCATGGACCAGAGCACGCCAGGCACTCCTGTCTTCCACTGCCTCCCGCAGTTTGGTCAAACTCATGCTGGTAGCTTCGAGAACACTGTCCAACCATCTCGTCCTCTGTCGTCCCCTTCTCCTTGTGCCCTCAATCTTTCCCAACATCAGGGTCTTTTCCAGGGAGTCTTCTCTTCTCATGAGGTGGCCAAAGTATTGGAGCCTCAGCTTCACGATCTGTCCTTCCAGTGAGCACTCAGGGCTGATTTCCTTAAGAATGGAGAGGTTTGATCTTCTTGCAGTCCATGGGACTCTCAAGAGTCTCCTCCAACACCATAATTCAATATTTACCGGTAGATGAAACCAATGTCCACAAGTCATTTAGATCTGGGTCTTCCACAATACAGGGTCCTGTTCTCTTCCTGTCCTACTAGCACCTAGAGCCTTTTTCTATCTCCCAACCTGTACGGTTGCCATTTTCTACCTCAGCTCTGCACCTGGTCCAGGGCCCAATCAAGACATTTTGCTGCCTGAGACGTTGTAAACTCAGGGCATTTTTGCTTACACTGCTTATACAGCAGTACCTTCGTTAATTGTCTTCTAACTTGTGGAAACCTAAATTGACCAGCATGCTCATTTGCTTTGCAAATGCCTCTTCCTCTTTTTGCATTAACAATGATTGGGCTTGACAAATAGGAGGGAGAGAAGCTCAAGAACTATTTAAGCCTCACGTGGCTTAACATAAAATCACAAAACCTTCATTATTTGGCTGCAAGCAAGGACACACCAGTCTCCCTGCAATCCCCCCTCCTTGCATGACCTCATGACGCCTCCCCAGTGATACAAAGCGTGAGAACAGGCAGCCTGAGAGCCCACTGTGCCATTTTCCCATCTCCCCCCCCCATGCAATCTAATCTTATCCATCTCACCTGGGTCATCATCTTTTAGGGCAATTACTCTTTACCCAGAAAATCATGAGCTCAAGGTTTTCAAAACATTGGAAAATTTCAGTTCTTCTCTCCTATGTGGACAATAACAGCATCCCTGATTTAAGGGAGGGAAGAGAAACAAGGCTCAGAGTTCAAAAGCTGCACCAATATAATACAGAGTTTTATCCTTCTTGTTATGATAAATACTAGATCATCCTTCGCCAGCCTGGTACCCACTAAATGTTTTGGATGACAACTTGCAATAGAATGGGGAATACAGGTGTTTATTGAACACTGGGGATTACGTGCGCTGGAGTTGTACTGTTTCTATTGCTGGTCCTCCAGACTATCATGGAGAAGTGGATAGAGCTGTCAAAACATCTAGCTTACAGAATCATATAATTGTAAAGGGACCCTGGGGGTCGCCTAGTCCAAACCCCTGCAATGCAGAAATCTCAACTAAAGCATCTCTTTAAAGAACCTCTTATGGCATCTCTATTGTCCCAACTTGATTCCACCACTAAATTGCTGTACGGTGGGAAACATTCCTGACAGCAGCCCACCTGCCCACATTAAAGTCCACACAGACAACTCACTTGTTTTGGGGGCTTTTTTTTTGTTTGTGTTTTGGAGAAAGTAGACAGAGGGAACTTTTTCTCCCTCTCTTTTTTATAATTTTATGATTTTGCAATTTACAAACAATTGTCAAACAACCAAAACAAAAAATGCTCAGCTTGTTTGGGTAAAAGGATGATGATTGCTTGAGCATTTATTTACTGCAGTGCAATATCTCTATGCAATTTCCCCAGGTTTTTCCAGCTCCTGCCCTGCACAACCTGAGAGTATGGCCAGATCATTCATAAATTGCGAACGGATCAAAGCAGCTCCTCATCATATTCTGATACAGTGGAGCAAAGTGACCTTTGGATATTTATACACTCTTCCTTGTTAATGTGTCTCGTGGCGAAAGCTGCCGCAGCAAAGCACTACCTCCTGCAAACCAAGCAAATGAGGCATGCATGCCTCACAGATTCCTGTAGCCGAATTCCTGCAGTGACCCTCTATTGCACACTTACCCTTCGTTGGCTTTGCTAGTGAGCAGAGGAAAAGACACACTTACTTGTTCACAGAGACCCCTCTTCAACCCTCTGCCTTAGAACAGGAGTGGGAACCAGTGGCTCTTCAGATGTTGTTGCATTCCAACTCCTGTCAGCCCCAGCCAGTATGACCAATGGTCAGGAATGATGGAAATTGCCCTCTGGCACCATGTGGACGACCATAAGTTTCACAAGTTGTGACATCTCATCCTTCAAACCCTGCATGAACTAAAAATGCCACTTCGCCGTTTTCCTTCTGTATTCTCCGTTGCTAATTACCCCGATAGCAAATGTTGGTAAATGTGTTTTGAGTGCCTGCTATTCTGTCATAAATACAAGCAGATCCACCTCAAGATTAAACATTCTTAAGAAAGTGCATGCATTTAAAGAAAGTTCCTTTGGAAGCTGCTGAAGGTCAGGCTATATTGCAGATTAAATAAACACAGCATAAACCACGAGCAGAGAAGTGCCTTCAGCAACGTGTAACGCAGTGGGGGCTCAAGCAATAATCCTTGAAGTGAGAATGCCAACACACACAAGTGTTTCTATTTTCATCTTTGAAATCCTGAAGGGCAGATGTTAATACATCCATGCTGAGCATATAATAATGTACCAGAACCCTTTTTGCGGGGGGGTGGGGTGGAAAGAGAGGAACCATCAGCAAGCAGACCTTTGCACCTTGAGTGTTCCTCAACCTCAAGATGGGCAGTTCCAAAGAAAGTCCATCTTTCACACAAATTATCACATTTCATCTCTCTTTTGTTCTGGCACTCTAAATGTAACACTCCTTTGGATCAGAGGGCGGGAGGAGGGGCTCCATGCGGAAGACCATTTGTCCTTTATGAAGGGTCTTCCCACCTACAAATGTAGCGACGGACAGTGAAGTCGGGTCACATTTTGGAAGCGGAGAAAATATTTTCCTGGGACTGGTGGTGAAAAATACTGTTCCAGAATTAACATTCACCAAAATTCAGCACTACAGTAATTCATCTGTCGGATCAAAGGGTTTCCCCCCTCTCCCCCTAGGAACTAATCCTGAAGGGGCATCCAGTAGATAGCTAACGGTTCTCACCATAGAACTGCTGAAAGGGGCTACACCACAAACACAGAGTACAGACGGATTTAATGCATTCTTATTGTTTTAACTTTGCATTTACAGTGGTACCTCGGGTTAAGAACTTAATTCGTTCCGGAGGTCCGTCCTTAACCTGAAACTGTTCTTAACCTGAGGTACCATTTTAGCTAATGGGGCCTTGCACTGCCGCCGCACCACCACTGCACAATTTCTATTCTCATCCTGAGGTAAAGTTCTTAACCTGAGGTACTACTTCCAGGTTAGCGGAGTCTGTAACCTGAAGCGTCTGTAACCTGAAACGTCTGTAACCCGAGGTACCACTGTATTATTTCTCTTTTGGCATACCACCACAATATTTCTAAACGGTGGGCAGTTTATAAATCCCATAAGTAAATAATGGAGGAACACATTAGGGTGTTGCCAGTGCACAAGCCAAGGGGCAGAGAGGGAGGGAGGGAGGGAGGAAGGGATAGCTTGAGACCCTCCTCTAGAGGCTCTGAGAATACACTGGCAACCACACACACACCTACTGAGCCAACAGGTGCATGAGATGTTCACTACAACTGTGTCTACCAGGGTGTGGGCCGAGGGAGCCAGAGCTGACAGGAATTGTTCTACTGGCATGCTGGCTGTGAAAGGGACAGGCTGCACCTGCGGCTTCAGGTCACTGGTAGCCTCATTCTCCCAAGCCCCTTCTTCCTTTCATGGGCATGTCCTGGCCTGCCAGCCTCATTGTGCCACACATTTGCCTCTGCCGAGAAGCACGTCAGCCAGTTAACGGCTGGGTGCCATGGATGTTGTTTATATTTGTTTACCTCTCTGGCCTCCCAAAGGTGTGCGGAAGGAAGGAGGCGAAGTAATTAAGGAGCCGGGCTCCCTGGGGCAGGTCACTCTGCAGGACGTGCATCTCGACTGCCACCAAGCAGGCCAGCAGAGTGCAGTGACGTGGCAGAACCTCACCTGGCTGGCTGTCTCTCAGCCCACCTTGGTTTTAGCCCCTATGCTCAGCAGTTGATGCAGGGCGCATTCAAGTCACATTTGCCCTTCACTTGTTAAATCCACTTGTTAAATAGGTACCGCTCCGGCCGGAAGGTAAACGGCGTTTCCGTACGCTGCTCTGGTTTTGCCAGAAATAGCTTAGTCATGCTGGCCACATGACCCGGAAAAACTGTCTGTGGACAAATGTTGGCTCTCTTGGCCAGTAAAGCGAGATGAGCGCCGCAACCGCAGAGTCGTTTGCAACTGGACTTAACTGTCAGGGATCCTTTACCTTTGCCTTTAAGGCTGCTGGGGTTTTTTAACGACATGTTAAGATATATGCCAAATAATAGCTTGTTTTGTCACAATGCATCCCAGGCCTAAAACTACAAGTCATCTATTAAAATGAAGATGGAGCACACACATGCATGGGTAGGGTTACCAACTTTTAAATTGCCCTTCCCTTGCCTTTAACAGCAGCTTGCTGTATAGATATCAGCAGGGGGTGGTGCTTATCTCTGTATAATGTTGTGAAAAGTGTCACCTGCTGATTTCTGCAGTTAAAGCTGTTAAGCACCAGAGAACAGACCAGTATGGTCAGTCGGCAACCTTTCAGATAGCTTCAAAATCTCTGGGCCCTCTTTCCTCTATGAAGGATCCAAATCATAGCTGTAAATATGCATGCTGATCCAGCATTGGAAAACAAAATCAAACGGTCCCACAGCTGCTTTGGAGAAAATACTTTGACCTGAAACACTGCTCTCTACAGGGACCAAAAAAAAAAAAAAAGAAAAAGAAAAAAGCCTAGCACACAAGCACTGGCACAGTGTGTTCTCTGCAAATCCCCTGGGTTGGAAACTCCCTATCTGGAGACAGTGCTCTGAGCTAATGATGTTGAGATTGGGTTGAGCACACACGCTTGCCACAGCAGATGGTGTTCTTTTTTGTGCTAGGCTCTGTAAACTGCAGATCTGAAGCACACTTGAACCTAAGCTGCAGGTTAGCAGCTTTGATTTGAAGGGCCAAAGTAAAATGAAATGCCACCAGCATGGGGCACCTGTGGAGGCCACTGTAAGCATTCAGACATACATTTATAACCATGATTATCACGCATACATACCTGAATTTTAAAATAATCAGGTTGGGGTTTCTCATTTGGGCTGCTATTATGATTTTGGGACAAGTGACTGACTGTGTAAGGTCATGGGTTGTCCTTGAATTTGTATGAAGTGGGGATGGAATGCAATTTAAAGCAAACAGACAGGTATGTGTGCATGTGGAAAATCAGGAACTTCCATTGTTCCCTTGAGAGCCTGCAACAGAACTAATATTATGTGGGAACTGGCAACTGGGAAAGTATCCCTCTTGTTAGGAGGATTTTGTTAATGTCATCCAACAGAGGAGGAATAGACATAAAGAGTGAAGAGGACAAGACTGATTTACTGTCACAGCCTGATCTAGGATTTAATGCATGACAGTGTTCTGGAAAAGAAGCCAGCTGTGAGCTGATAGCCTCTGGATGCAGGAAACCTCCGTCTGGTTCCTAGCTCTGCCAACTCAGTCTCTATGCAACACCAGAGGAAAATACCTTAGCCCTTTTATTCCCAAATGGCAGTCTAGGACCATCTAGGCTTCCTTTACTGAAGTTCTCTTGCTAGCCAAGGGCAGTGCTAACTTTTGTGAGCAGCAAGACACCTCTAGAAGTTCAATCCATTCAAATACTGTTATGTACTGAGTTGAGCGACTCTGAGTATATTTCAAATACAAAGCACTAGACACTTGCAAACTGTCCGCCCAGATTGCTCCTGTGACAATGGCAAAAACAACAACACCCTTTAAGTGGGTGAAAGGAAATTCATGGCATGTGATAGGCACAGTTACCTGCTAATGACTGCAAAGCAAACCTCTTTAAAAGCACAGAAGCTGATTCCCCGCCCCCCAAGTGCTGGCAACTCAGTATGGAGGTATTGCCTTCAAGCCTGTGAGAGAGATCTCCTGTTTGTGGCACACCAAGCTAGATTATCATTGGCTGTATTTCCTATTCTAATACTCTAATAGTATTAGGATACTATTTAACAAGTGAAGGGCTATTTTTGCACTTTGAGGTGCTTTTGAACTGCTAGGTTGGCAGGAGAAAGGGCCGAGCAACGGGAGCTCACCCCATTGCGGGGATTCGAACTGCCGACCTTCCGATCTGCAAGCCCAAGGCTCAGTGGTTTAGACCTTAAGCAATGATAATAAAACAGAAAACCCTAGTAGATCCTTCCTAGATCCGCTCTCCAGCTATGACAACAATATGAATGGCCTGGGGAACTCATGAGATCTTTTCCAGTGCTGGGTCTTTTTTAGAAGTGGTAGGATAATAAACATGATTCAGTGATAGATTATTTTCAAATCAGACACCAAAACATGTCACTGAGGCTGCAACACTGCACACACTTGCCTGTGAGCAAACCTACTGAACTCTTAGAACCTGTACTGCTGAGTAGACACACTTAGGATTGCACTGTCTGTCTCTTGTGCTAATTGTGTCACTCGCAAATGTTGTGAGATGATACAACACCGAAAATAAGTCAAATGTATGCTGTATCCGAGGCAAGCCATATTGTTACTTTACAGACCCAGTTTCATTTTGTAGATGCATGCTGTTCTATATCAAGTCAGATCACTGGTCCATCTAGCCCAGTAGATGAACTGGCAGCAGTTCTCCAGGGTTCCAGACAGATGTCTTCCTCAGTCCTATCTGGAGATGCCAGGGATTGAAGCTGGAACCCAGTGCATGCAAGGCATGGGCTCTACCACTGAGCTACGGGCTAGAGTCAACTAATGAGTCCCACTAGCAGAAGCCAATGCAAGGACTTCTCCTAGTGCAATGGGGCTTTCCCATCTCTTCTCCCACCCCTACACCTCCCCATTGGCTCAGTGTATGGGTCAAGGAAACCCCCAGAAGACAGCACGTGAGTAGACGGGAGATCATTCCGCTTGCAAGCTGAAATCCTTATGCTGGTGGAACAATCTTCTTAGTGCTAGGTTGAATTCCTTCCATAGCCACCTCCCCTAAGTTAAGATGTAAAACACAAGCTTGCAGTACATTATCTTGCAGGTGCACTAGTTGGGGAGTTCTGCCTGCAGCAATCTGTTGAGCGCACATTTAGTGGCCAACCTGAGTTTGCTTCTGCGTAATGTGTGAAATGGACTTCAGCTTCAGATACGAGAGCAGTTCTTATCTAGTAAATCCTATGGCAGTTGCGGGCAGGCGGGCTGGGCTAGAATGCCCCACAAACCAAAATTGGTTGAGGAACAAAACTGAACAATGAAGCTATTAAGCTTCAACATTTCCCATTTGGTCCTGGATTAGAACTGTAGCCCAAGACACTTGCTGCTTTTTTAAGAGCCTAAAATTTAGACTATCCAACTGATGAGAACAAGCACAAGTACTCCCAAAAAGAACAAAGGGGAAGGAAGAAGAAAAAAAGAGCCCATTCCCACGAAATCTCTGGCTTCATTTTGCCAAGCAAAGGGGCATTTGAACAACATATCTGAATTTCTGGATTCTTCTCTGCACTGGAAGCTGGATTCCTCAACTTTGGACACTTCTTCATTACTATGCACCATGTGTCCAGCCCTTCTGCTCCCCTGCACCATTCCTTATTTTTTCCCACCCTAGTGAGTAATGTTAGAAGGGGACGAATTTTCAGGATGAGAAAAAAAAAGTAAAGGGGGGGTAGGGGTTGGGGAACCATCAGCTGTGACCTGCTCAGAAGGCAAGGCGTCAAATCCTCCTGAAGGAAACAAAAGCTGGGCAGATTAGCATTTCCAAACTGAGCAAAGACTGGGCCCCATTGCAGAGCTGTTTATTCTAGGCGTTGATTTTCAATATTTAGAATGATTAGCAAGTGAAAGCAGGTTGTTGCCAAGATGGCTCTGTGCCAACCCCTGTACTCAATGGAAGAGAAAGAGCAACAAATAAAAGGATGGCAAGAACCAGAGAGGGGAAAAAGAGGAGGGCTTATGTGTATATTTTTCCTCTGAAGGGGAGAGCAGTTTGAGGTGTTGGTGTTTGCCCAGTGAGAAAAGAAGATAGTTTGCAGGACAGCTGGGGGAATATGGTAAACAAGCAACAGAAAAGTAATAATCATGCTGATCCAAATGACGGGCCATTGTATTATGTTGAACCTTTGCTCCTCAATAGTCCTCTGAAAGAGTCCTCCTCAATAGTCCTCTGAAATGCTGTAGATTTGTTGCTGGCTCCAGAAACAGCTACACAGCACTTGAATGGAACGAAATGAATCTTACAAAGGGAGCTATGAATTGGGGGGGCCAGAGGGTTGTTCCTAATGCATGCAACTCATACATGTTCAGATTTAAACCTCTTGTTACAGCTGCAGCAAGCTTTTATTTACGGTCATATTCAGATTTCTTACATCATTAAGATCAATCAGTTTTGACTCTACAAATGCACTCTACCTCATGGATTGGAAACCTGCAATCCTTCAGATGTTGTTGACGCCAGTTCCTACCATCCCTGACAACTGGTCCTGCTGAAAGTTGGAACCCAACAACCAGGGGCATACCTAGGGGTTGGTCAGGTTGGTACCTGCAAAGGGCACAGGTCCAGGTGTATGTTTGCAAAAATCACTCTGGCTTGGAGTGGCTAGGAGCACACCAGCATACTCCCTGAACCGCTCCTCCACTGCTCTGGACAGCCAAGGTGATGCATGCAGGCTCCTCTGGGCACCTTGGCAGAGGTGGTGTGGGCCGTTGCAGCAACCCTGCAGGGCCCCTCCCCAGTCATCCAAGTGCCCATTGGGGCTCCAAGGGCACATGGGACGGCATGTGTGTGTGTACAGTTCCTTGCCAAGGGTGCAAGGAAGCCTTGGAACACCTCTGCCAACAACCTCTGGAGAGGCTCCCTTCCCATCCCTGATCTTCTCCCCAGCTCACCATATAGACTGCATCCCAGGTCAGGTTTAGCCAATCTTCTGGCCCAGGCCCCTCCACAGATTTCCACTTACCAGCTAACTCAATTCTTGCAGCTATAATTAAGCCAGGTGGTTGTTCGAAAGTGAATCAACCGCACCCCGCTAAACATATGGACATCCAGATGAGGACCAGGAATGGCCAAGTTTATCCTTGTGTGATACCATAAGCCTCAGTAATGCCACAGAATCCTGGAACTACATCTGGAGAAGTCCTGAACTACACAGACTAACCCCTTCGGGTTTCAGCCATTGCTAGAGCCAGTGCGGTGTAGTGGTTAAGAGTGATAAACTCGTAATCTGGGGAACCAGGTTCGCATCTCCGCTCCTCCACATGCAGCTGCTGGGTGACCTTGGGCCAGTCACACTTCTTTGAAGTCTCTCAGCCCCACTCACCTCACAGAGTGTTTGTTGTGGGGGAGGAAGGGAAAGGAGAATGTTAGCCGCTTTGAGACTCCTTCGGGTAGTGATATAGCGGGATATCAAATCCAAACTCTTCTTCTTCTAGTTGCTTAGGCAATGCCACCAGCCTGCTGAAAGCTGTGAATGGGCTCCACTCCTGTGATGGTAGCAGTGAAAGGATGGAGAGCACTCAGGTGCTACAGCAGTCTTCTGCAACCCGGTGGTGCCTTCTAGATGTTTGGGACTACAACCATTCTGCCTAAGGTTGACAGGAGTCATAGCCCAAAACATTCGGATGGCAGCACCAAGTTGGCAAAGCTGTGCTACAATACTAAGAACAAAGAGAGGCATCCCTCATGGCTAACAGAGGACAGGATCTCACTAGTGCATTAGTTGTCAACCGGGGCACCCTTGAGAGACTTGAGGAACATTCAGGGGAGCCCTCAGGGGGACATAGTTTCATTAACTTGCAACCCATATCTTCCTGCATTATCTTTCTCTCTGAGGAACTTTCAGGGGAGCCGGTGAGGGTACAACAGGGCAGGGCGAGGGAATCGCCACTTATGCGCTGGCCAGGAGTGATGGTGCCTTGGCCCACAAGGAGCAGTATGGCTGCCAGCCATGTAGAGAGCTACAGAGAGGCGAGAGAGTCCTGCCCAGGTAAGGGGGCGAGCAGTACCGAAGGGTGGGGAAGACCTGATGCCAGCAGGGCCCAGGGAACTTCTCCACAATCATTGCCAGTGTTTGGCTTCCTGGGAACTGGCTCACTTGGAGAACTCTGTGTTGCAATTCCTGCATTGCCAGGGGTTGGCCTAGATGGCCCTTAGGGTCCCTTCCAACTCTACAGCTCTGTGATTCTTGTTTTTATGGAATCAAATGGCAGGTGCAGGCAGGGCCGTCTTAAGCATATCCGGCACCGTGGTGCAAAGATCCCTCTGGCGCTGAGGCCCTCCCCACCCCCCATTTCCCAGAGTTGTTGACCTTTTTTAGGAAAGGTTCCCCAGAGTTGTGACCTTTTTTTAGGGAGCTGACACCACACTTACACATTATCTCTAACAAGCCCTTAGAACAAAATAAAATGAAAAGGCAGAAGAAAATTTAATGAAGTCCTCAATTCCAAAGCAATAGGACCTTAAAACCCGCCCCCGTCTTTAAAGGACTTTTTGTTGGTGTTTGTTTTTAACCACTAACTGCATGGAGAGCATGCTCTCGAGTCCATCCTTACCTCCGAACTGAGTCTTAATGGTAGTGCGCCCCCCCTCAGCTTTCCCCTCCCACTGCCCCAAATCTGAATGAATCCCTCCTCCAGCTTTTTCCTCGACGGAAGGATCGGAGGGTGACGTTCTTGGCCCCCCTCCCCATCCTCCCTGCCCCCTACGCTGGGTAGCTTGAGGCTCACTTGCCACGCGGGGCAGGCAGGCGGGAGAAGGGCGCTGTGTAGCTTTGCGTGCCACTGCCACTGCCTCCTCTCCTAGGCAGGAAGTGAGAGAGCGTGGCTGGCTGTAGGAAGAGCCACTGCCGCCGCCACCCAGCATGCCATTGCAGCTGTTCCTGGTCGGTCCTGGACTCCTGCTGCTGGGCACTCCTGATGGGCGGGCGCCATGGCGCAGGGCGCCACTAATCCTAATGGGTAAGACGGCCCTGGAGGCAGGGGTGTGAGAGGGGAATGTGTCCTTCACCCCATAGGGCACCCCAGCCATTTTAAGTGTCTTGGTCAGGTGTTCTGGAGGTGGGAATTGATTGTGTGCACACCAGAACAAAACATTCTCATTTGCTGTTGGGGAAAAGGCAATTTGCGCTAGCCAAGGCCCGTGGGAAAGATGCTCAGGCCCTCTACCAACAAGAGGCCTGCCTAATCCGAAGAAGCCTGCAACTAACCCATTGTCTAGAAGGGTTGAGTTCGCCTCAACTGGGGGCTGGGGAGCAAATTGCTCTAACCCGAATCAGCTGCATGACTGTGGAAGAAAAAGAAGCAGCAAGCAGGGTCGATGGCCATTGCACAGTTTACGTTGCACAATTCTTGTTTGATCTGCCAAACTGCAATGCATTTGCCCTGCTCGCACACACAGGGAAGAAAAAACCCTTCCTTTCTTCCCCGCTTTGGAGAATAGCCCTCAACGCTTTTTGTGAAACTGACTGGCTTAAACAAACAAATAAGATTCCACCACGTTCCCCCCTCCACACACAAAAACCCCTGGCAAGCTCCGCTCGCTCCTCCCCACCCTGGCCTCGCTTGTGGTTTTGCAGTTAGGGAGGGAAGCGCGCCACTTCCCCCGGGAATGGAGCGAGGCCTTGAGGTGCCTGGGTGGGGAAGAGTCCTGCCCACAAGCTTTGGTGTTGGAAAACTCCTGCTTTTACCAGGCAAGCCCGGGCAGGCCGAGGAGCGAAAGGGCCGTGACCTGCCTTTCTCGGTGTTTCTCTCCCCCCCTTCTTTTTTCTCTCCCTGAGTACACATAGTGCTTTGTAAGAGGCGCTGTAGTCTCCCCCCAAGCTCACGTTGGAGGGCAAAGTTGACAACCCAGGGGGAGAAAGTTTTATTGTCTCGCATTCTTTGCGCTCAATCTCCTCCTTGTTGGCTGCTGGAAAGCGTCAAGCTCTGAGGGAATCGAAGTTTAAAAATAATAAGAAAAAGAAGAAAAAGGGGGAAAAAACAAGACCCCCGGCTCCAGTCCCCCCCCCACCTCTCGCCCTGGTTACGCCACCGTTGTTCCCATCTACTCTCCCCGCCACCCCCGTTACAAACGCATCTTGTGGGCTGCTGTTGCACACAAATGTTTGAAAGGGTGGACCCCACCCAACCCCTCACTGGTGGGGTGGAAAACCACTCAGAAATTTGTTTCGTTTTTGAAAACTGGACAAAAGGTGGTGGTTTCTCTCTCCTCACCTCCCACCCCTTTCCTCCTAAGCCTCGTATGACGATGCGGCTTTTATTTCGCTCTCCCTCCTGGGGCCTGGCTGACACTTTGCTGCTGCAAGAATCGTAGGAGGGTGGTGTTTTTTTCATCCGCTTCCACGTTTCCCTTTTATATTTCAAAGGGTTTCCATTTTGCAGGGGTGGGGGAGAAGCCGAAGGGAGTGGGCTGGAGGCGAGGGGGGGGTGTCTTGCTTTTTTTTAAAAAAGGCGCTGCTTGGCACAGCTGTTTTTGACAACTGCCCGGGCTAAACAACACGTAACTTGGGAGGCCTGCTGTCCCCCTGACAGACGGATTTGTACTTACTTAAAAGCCGTGGGGGTTGAGCTGGAGCAGCATTGCTGGTGTGGGGAGGTGGTTGACCCGCCGTCAGTCCCACTTTCCCTCCCCATTTAAACCTTCCCAAGCTGCTGGTGGCCCCATGGGAGCCAAAAACATACAGGTGCCTGGATTTTCCCAACCCCAGCAACTTCAAGGTGATGGAGGGGGTTTTATATTGTGAAAACAGAAGGGGGGGGGGGAGAAGGATGACCACACACACACACAAGGCAATCACAGGTTTCTCTCTTGTAACTGGATAGTTTGGGCTGCGTACAACAAGGAGAGTTGAAATGTCCTATTGTCGGGGAATTGATGTCCTTTCTACCTCAGTTGATGCCTTTTCTGCATCAGTAGATTTGCTATGGAGCCCCCTGCACAATGTGCACACGTGGCCTCTTGGATGCTGGCAAGTGAGATACCCCAGCTGTGGTACATACCGTATTTTTCGCTCTATAACACGCACCCGACCATAACACGCACGTAGGAGGAAAATCCGTAGGCATGCCACCCGTAGGCATTCCCTCCATAACACGCACAGACATTTCCCCTTACTTTTTAGGAGGAAAAAAGTGAGTGTTATGGTGCAAAAAATACGGTAATAGGAAATAAAACGAAAGGGATCTGAGCATCTCAGAATTCACTCAATGGTACTGTGGTCCACCATTGTTATTATTATTTTAATGATAGTTTGGAAGACTTTTGTTGCAATGCCTCATGGATACCAGTCTCATCTGGTGAAAGGCTCTCTGTGGGAGTTGGAATATTAAGAGTTGGAGGGGAGAGAAGTTGGGGGTACAGACAGGCGGCAGGTAAATGGGTGAGGAGGGAGGAGATGCAGGGCCCTTTGCTCATGTACAACAGGAGTGGGGAACCCATTGGACTCCAGCTCCCATCATTCCCAGACAACATGGCTAATAGGATGGTGCAGAGATGATGGGAACTGTAGTCCAGCAACATCTGGAGGGCCACAAAAAGTTCAGCTAGATAGAGAGGTCAGATTGTTAGGAGCTGAGGCAGGCTGAATCCCTGTGCCCCCTTTTTAATTCTTGGATTATCTGAGCTAGCTTCCTGGTGAGGTGTTGGGACATTAAGCGGAAGGAAGGAAGGGGCTCTGTGCGAGATGCCACACCTCCAGGTAATAATGATTTTAAAGGTTTTGTGCTTCCCACTAGCTGCCAGTTTCCACTTTCCCTATGGCTGTACCAAAGATGAAGGTTTCCTGAACCAATGGAACTTCTCTAATATACTCCCTAGCATATGAGACTGCTGAAACTTCCTTTTAAAAAAAATACATGGATGCCTCCTATTTTGAAGCTGCCATACCCCAATGAAGCATGGCATCCCATAAGCTCATAATTTTGACCTGGTACCACCCTAAAACAACCCACTCACCGCATGGCTTGACCAGTGCGTGGCTGGCATTCTCTCCTGTACTGTTCCTCAAGTGCCTTTGTGCCACTCAAAGGTCATTAGTTCACCCTCCCTATCCTTTCATGTTTCCTTCCCTCTCCTTGCCTCCAGCATCTTCACAGAAGCAATTGCTTCTGATCATAATTAGCCTCAAGTGGATTCATCTATTACTGTCTCCTTTGTGTGTGCTTCACTCCCGTGCTTTTCTCAGGGTACCTGGGCCATCTCTTCTCCACACCAGAGCTCTCTAGCTTGGAGTAAGCACAAGATAGTTTCCACTACAGAAATGGACTGAATTTCCTTCATTTCATCAAGTCCCACCCCCACAAGAAGGGGTGGGGGATCTTTTTCCAAATTAAAGGCCACATTTCCTTCTGTGCAACCTTCCAGGAGCCACAGGCCAATGAGGTACCTGGCCAGAGGCAAAAGTGAGCAAAGGAACTAAATCTCACCTCTGTACCATAAACTACTTTCTATACAAACCCACACACCTCTCTGTCCTCATCCAGAGGGCATTAGCGGAGCTCAAGGACACATTCCAAAGCAGGGCAGTTGAGGGGGGTGGTTGAGAAGGGGGGTGCAGCTTGGGGAGAAGGGTGTGGAGGGCCACAGTCAGTCCCCAGGCCTGAGGTTCTCTACCCCTGCTCTAGAGTGTGAAGTGCTACCTCAGTCCCTTCTTTGTTCTCTCTGAAAAGGAAAGGATACTAATACAGGATACTAATACACCTTTTCAGCTATGCTAAATGTCTATATCTTGAACCAGTCCCATTTTGCAAGTAAACCATTATTTGGAACCCCACGGTGCAAAAAGAAGGGGGGGAATGACTAAGAGCAGGAGCAAAGCGCCTCTCTCTCTCTCTCTAACACACCCATGCTGCTCCTCTCCTCCTGAGTGTCTTTTCCTTGTCTTCACCCTGAAAGATAGCTCAGTTGGTAGAGCATGAGACTGTTGGTCTCAGGGTTGTGAGTTCGAGCCCCACATTGGGTAAAAGATTCCTGCATTGCAGAGGGTTGGGCTAGATGGCCCTTGTGGTCCCTTCCAACTCTACACTTCTATGATTCCCAAAGCTGCTTTTTGTCCTGGGCTTGTTAAAGGATCCATCAGAGTAATGTAACATGCTTCTGCCCGTGATAGCTAATGTGATGCTAAAATATAGGGAGCAGCTCATCCTTACCAAAGCAGAGTTTCCAGGCAGCTGGTGGTGCCTGCAAATCGCACTTTTAGTAGGGTCCTCTTGAGTTCAAGCTGGGCTGCCAAGGGAAAAAGAATCATTGGCTTTCCTGCTGTCAAAGTGACACCAGGTGATCAACAGGTGGTGGCTCCATCCACCTGTTGAAGTGAACTTCGGGGGATGGGAAAATTCACCCTTGCCCTGAATCATTGAGGTCCAAAATGCTGCTCACTCCCTGTTTTTGGTCTTGCCTTCAGGTTGCCTAATACGCCTGGGTCACTCCTCTGCACTACTGTAGCTCTGTTCTTCTGCTGTCAGCTGCTTGTGGAATTACAGCTAAGGCTCCACAAAGGAAGTAGACATTGCAAAGGAGGTTGCCTTGCTGGGAGGATGTGCAGGGAAATATAAGAAATGAAGTGCTGAGCATCATGTTTCCCTAGTAGAATTGTCACTGGTTATATAACAGATCAGGAAAGCCCTTCCCATAATCCCAGGTCTGGTTGCATTATGCATCATTGGTGCATCAAAATGTGATTGGGAACTGCCCAAAGCCATTTCAGTCCCCAAAGTAGGCCTAAACTAGCTTGAAATGAATCCAGACGATCTGGGGAAGTGTCTGTAGCAAGCTCTGGCCATGTTTTATTGGATGAATTTCAGTTGGTACAGTGTGGAGATGCGAATAATTGTGCTACAATTGTGCTGACTACTATCAAGTTGACTTGACCTTTGTCTTTCATGGTTAATACAGTGGTACCTCAGGTTACAGACGCTTCAGGTTACAGACTCCACTAACTCAGAAATAGTACCTTGGGTTAAGAAGTTTGCTTCAGGATGAGAACAGAAATCGTGCTCTGGCAGCGCGGCAGCAGCAGGAGGCCCCATTAGCTAAAGTGGTACCTCAGGTTAAGAACAGTTTCAGGTTAAGAACAGACCTCCAGAACGAATTAAGTTCTTAACCTGAGGTACCACTGTACTATATTAAGCTGAATAGGATCTGGAGCCGTGGAGTGGGCAATGCCACTTTACAAGAGAGGGAAGTCTTGAAAGAGTCAGCTTTAAGGATTCATCAGGAAATTTCTTGGCACTATGTTGAATTATACCCAGTCCATCAGTAGTGCTAGAAAGCCCCAGTGTGGAAGCAGACTATTTTCTCTGTTGCTGTTTCCATTAAAGCACTTGTGGAATTAATGTTTTGCATTGCTACAGAGAATTTATTTTTCAGAGCTTCTTGGTTGAAAGTTTAGCAAGTCTGACCATAACAGAGGCTTGGAAATAGTTTGTATTTGTAGTGTGTGCATTTTGAGAGATAGCTCCCACCTTGTTTGTATAGCACAGCCTTTGCCAACTTTGTGGCTTCCAGATGTTTTGGGGTTACAACACACATCAGCCATAGCCTGGAGCTGCTTAGAGCAGTGGTCTAAAACATCTGGAGGGCAGAAGCCTGATGCAGCAAATGAGTTTTGTGAGTAACTTTGTGCCATATTCCTCCACCTAGATCCTGCGAGCAACAGGTGAGCCTGACGCTCCCAGGTTGTTATAAAGGGGGGGGGAGGAGCATAATTTGATTTTTATGTCCGATAGGTTCACCAGGAGGCAAATTGGATTTATTCCGTTCTTACAACTTGCCCTTTTGTGCGCAGATGAGTAGTTGGTTCAGCCAGACACATTTGCCTTTCTTATTAGAACTTCCATCTGCTGATTCTCCTCTAGACTTTGCTATGTTTCTGAAGCCATTGATCTCTAGAATTACACTGTGCTCCTGAAGCTGTATGGAGACTGGGACCAGGCTTTCAGCAGTAGGCAGTCCAGAAATTCAAGCCAACTTCCATAGACCTAAACTGATCTGTACCTCTTGAGAAAAGCTTGAACAAATTCACTATTCTAAACGTGCAAGACGAACATGAATTTAAATACCTCCTGATACTGGTCATCCTGATACTGGTCATTGACTGCAATAAAGCGACTTTACTCATTAGGAGAACACTGAAATTAGATTTGCAGCAGTATTAGGTTTTTTAAAAAATAAGTTGAAGTAAAGTCACTGACTGCAACCAGAACCCATTGAAATCAAGGACAAAAATCTCATTGATTTGAATGCTGAATATTACATTTAGGTTGTGAATCTGAGAGTACATATTTACATATTTAGGTTTTTTCAGATATATGTGCTTCAAATGCCAAACCCAAAATACAAAGAGACATAACAAAAAATCCATTGGATTTCTATTTAGTCCTATTGATTTTGGTGGAAGAGAGTTAAAGTGCAAACTTAACTCTTTCACTGAACAATAGGATTTTAAAATGCTGAACTCTGTATGCCTCGTGCCCATTGAAAGGTGAATTCCAAATCTGAGTGCACTGAATTAAAGTTCCAATTTTTAAATTCAGCAAATCACTCCGTTTTGCCTCAATTATTTGTTTCAAAACTGATGCTGAGCACCTGGTCCATTTTGCATGTAAGTCCCCATTTCGTTTTAGTTCTGAAATATATGCTCTTCCATAATTTAAAATAAGGTCTTTTCTTTTCCAGTAGTTACCCAAACTAATTTTTATTTTTCAATAAACAAGCAATAAGGAGAGAGAGACATGTACACATATCTATGGACATGATTAAGGTTTCTAATATTGTTTCCAACAGCAACAGTTCCTAGCTTGCTATTTTTCATTAATCTAAACACACTCCAAAGAAAATCTAGTATTTTAACTCACTGTAAATTAACAACATTTCCAACAGCAAAGGAGTGGATTAGAATCTGAATTGCTCATATTTCAGTTCCATGTCAGTGGTTCCCCTCTTCCCCCATTATATTTAGGTGATCCATATGGTTCCCAGATACAGTACTCTTCTACACTCCCACTACAAATCAAATAGAGGGCTGAATCCTGCTCAGCTCCAGGAAGCTCTGTTGATTTTTATTAGCAATATTAATACCAGCTGGTCCCAGAATATGAACATACTTTGCCTTCCATTACTTTGCTTTTTCAGGTACTCATATGCCTGTGACTTTTCCAGGTGTGTGTGTGTGTGTGTGTGCGCCTCCAGAGCAGTCTTCTTACATTGACCTTTGGAGGCAATATATTTTAGACTAGAGGTGGCCAGTTTGGGGGGCCATGTGCTTTATCACCCAAGTAATGAAGACTAGGCAGGTGGTGGCAGTTCATCTGTGAATGTCACGAGGCAGAACATTTTTACTACCCAGGAGGCGTGGCTCTGTTACCCTTTAGGAGTCTAGTACTTGGCAGGGTGTAAGCTGTCCATGCTTGGGGGCAGTTTATTTTATCTGCAAATTTATGTCCTACATTCCTGCAGACGCTTCAAGGAATAAATGGTGTCTATCCCCACCCCAAATATGGGACTACCTTGGTGCTGCCCAGAACTCATAAACTCTTGATTACACAAAAAAATTGTATCGGAGGTTGCCCTTTCTAGACTGTGTGCACTCTGCATATCCCAAGATAAAAAAATACATTTGGGTCAAGTGCTTGGAAAATATAATGTGCAGCCGATGTGTATAGAAAGTGTGCAGCAACTCAGAACCAAATGCACATTTACTGCACATAAAAACACCCCAGGCCATTTGGAATGGCCTTCAGTCTTCTGCCTAAAGAGAGATTCAATGGCCTACCTTTGAGGGATGGTGTGAGGATGATTGTAAAGCACACTGAATACTAAAAGTGCTAGGAAATAACAATGCTTCATTGCCGCATCTCTCCTTGCACACTAATGTGAGCACATGACTAATATTGGGGGCAGAAAGCAAAGAGCTGTGCTTGGATTCTCTGGGGATTCATCTGTGTCCATGATGCGGGTTATGTTTTTTTTAACTGTGAACAAAGAGAACGTAGCATGGGAAGCAGCCATCTCTAGGTGTCAAATTATTGTCCCTGGAAGTCTAGCTCTTTTGTTAAAATAAACTGGTGGGCGGGCAGAATACTCTGATGTGAACGGATGCGGTTCTAAAGAGGCATTTATCGCAGTTCATCATATTTGTCGCACAGAAACAGAAAGCCTGCACTTTTCTCCCCAGGTTGTAGCCTTTCCCCACTTAAAAATCATTGGGGCAGACTGATTAAGGGGATGGAAACATTAACATTTCAAAACATAATGCACGTGGGTGTACATTATTCAGGAAGGTGCAGAGAAGTAAAGAAAAAAAAGGATTGACGTTTGCTTGATGAACGTTCTGTTTGTTTCTGCATCTCCTAAATGCAGACAGTAGAGCTTTACCATTCCAGAAAGGTAAATACCCATAAAATATCATCATGTTCCAGACAAGACTGCCAGGTTCCCAGGGGGAATCTCCATAACTATTGGGAATATGCAGAGTTTACTTGAATGCACATAAAGCTTAAGATGACTATTGGCTTAACATTAGCTGTGGGCTAAACACCTAGCTGGGTGGCAACTTCAGTTCTAGGATGGAAGCTAAATAAGAAGGCAGGGGGAAGCTTTCATTTGCAGTTTCTACTGCATATACAGCCTTTGGCCTGTAACCATCCACTTAAGGCTATGGGCACACGTACAGTTTGAAATACACAGGGCTTGTTATTCCACAGAGTGCTTTTGTACATAGCACTTTGCCATTGTACATAGCTTTGCACAGCAACGTTGCCTAAAGCGGGAGTTAGTCTCTGTGCTATTTGTACATACAGGTAGGAGGTTTAAGAAGCAGTGAACAGCGATGTTCTCTACTCCCCTCCATTCATGTAGTCTAGTCACACCCCCTAAGCGCTGGAATAAATGGTGCAACACCTCACCACACTTGCACATGTGTAGTTCCTTCCTCACCTTGAAAAAAATGTGCATTTTAAAAATATGCAGCGGGATGTTGTCGGTATGTACGGCACCTCAAAACTGCACTTTCATCCAGCACTGAATACAAATTATCACACAGTGTGTACCCACCATGAGTCTAGAGCCACTGATTAACATGACCATTCGGAGTTTTGTTTTAAACTTTCGCTGGCTAGAGACTCAAATATACGGAGACATTAACTAAAGCAGAGGAATATTCTAGAAGTACCCACCCGGGATCGCTTGGCCAAAAGGAGAGGAAAATAATAGCCCTTCATTACTGATCAGTTGTGTTGGCAACTGATTTGTCGGAGTCTGTCTTTTAATCACACAAATTCCTTCATAGCTTCCGGCTAGGAAAGGGTACGGCACTTTGTTAGTTGTTCAAGGCTTTAGAGGGCCTGCCTGCCATGACTTCAAATGTCTAGGCTGTACAGTATACACAGTCAAGATTGCAAAAATGTAAAGAATTTAAGATACAAAAATAAGTAAAAAGGACCGTCTAGAGAATGCCAGGTCCCCATTTGTGGATTTTTAAAAATCCTCTACTGGCAGGAATTCCCACTTGCATATTTTATTACATTTCCCCTCTGTATAACAAATGCTTGATACACTTCAATCTTAATTAACATTATTACAAACAATCCTCATTCCCCACCCCCGCTGTAAATACTCTACTGATTGTGCCCTGTAGCTAAAAATATAGGTTTTGTAATAGATATATAGATATATAGTTAGGCTCTCTATTTTATAAGCCTGAAAGATATTGCCTTGTTGATTCATTTCTGAACATACAGATGTCGACATCTAAACTAGTCCTAGATAGACTGGTGGCTGAAATTCCTAGAATACAGATGGGAATTGTATTTGCCTGCTACTTAATTGTCCCATGTTTTACTTATAAGAAATTTTCCCTGGGTAGAAACAATGCAAACACACTCACAATGAAAGAGAGGGATGGAGGGAGAAGCAAATGGACAAAAGAAGGAAGAGGAAATTACAGAAATCACAGATCTAACGTGCTCTTAGTAACCAGAAAAGGCCAGCTCTTCCATCCTATTCCATTATATCCAAATGTCATGCCCTCCCCTGCAAGGAAGATATGCCCTTTTCAATTCCCTCCACCCCCAAAGTAGAAAAATTCCATATTTCTTTAAAAGAACACAAAAATAAGTACTGTATTATTATTATTTTGTTGTCTTTTGGGGTACAGAGTTCCCCATGTGTTGCTTTCAGATACATCCTGCCAAATTCTCCAGATCTTTCCCTCCCCACCCCTGACACCTCTGTGATCCACGTGGTCCCAAGAATGAAGATGTCTTGTTTGCTTGAGGATTCTACTGCTAGTGTAAAGTCCTGCAGCACTTGGCCAATCTTGTTCATACAGCAGGTCAACCTGGGATGATCTTGAGCCTTCCAGCCAGGGCTCTTGTCACTCATTAAAGACACCCAGCATTGCTCCAGTCATTCATTTCCGTCTGCAACGAAGGATCGTTGAGTTCAAAGAGTGGATCTATGTTGACAGAACTCGAGAGGTAATCGTTTCTCCCTTCATCCCAGGGATGCTGGAGGAAAGAAGTGGCAATGAAGGTCTCGTCAAAGTCCAAGCTGTTCTGGTTGGATTCGGTTAGGATGTAATCCTGCCCGGCAGGGCACCACTCCTGTGGGCAGTCAATATGTCTTCCATGCACAGTCAAGTCTACATCCCTGGTTATTGGGCTGATAGGAGGAGTGATCTCCAGATCCTCGAAGGTGGAGAAGTCACCATTTAAGGTGGTGTCGAAGATAGCTTCCCAGTCAAAGTCACCTTTCAGAGACCCAAGCTCTGTCTGCTCTTCCTGAGTAAGCAGAGGGGAGCTGGAGAGACGGGCCGTCTTGCACATCCTCTTGGGGAGTGGCTGCTTGCGTTTATGGCTCATTTTCCCATCTGCCGGGTTCCAGTTCTGGTCGCCGGTGGCTTCTTCAAACTCTTTGAGCAGCTGCTGAGACTCCATGTTGATTTTCAGGATGCTGTTGTTTTTCCAAGATGCCGCCGCCTGGTGAGCCAATGAACTGGAGCCAGCATCCTGCTGGAGTCTTCCGGTGAAAGCTGGGTGGATTTGCACGGGGGGCATCCTGCGCTTCTTGAACGCTCCGTTCATCAGCCTGTCTGCATACTGGGGGTCGATCTTCCAGAATCCACCTTTCCCTGGTTCGTCCTTCTCTCGTGGCACCTTGATGAAGCACTTGTTCAAGGACAGGTTGTGCCTAATGGAGTTCTGAAACCAGAATTAAACAAAATGGAGTTTTAATATAAGTAACTGCAAACATAAACCCACATTGAAGTGAATACAATGAAGGCGGCTGAATCAGCTGTAAGTGTGAAGGTCTTTTCAGCAAGGAAGAAGGCTGAAGTGGCTTGCCACAGTGAAACTGAATCTGGAATAGAATGATGCTTAAATGAGCCACATGGCCAGGCCTATTTCTACCGATAAATGACCATCCTCATTCCTATACAACTTTGAAATACTGTATATGGATTCATGCCTCAACTCCCATCCCGATATTTTAACCATCATGATTAACCAAGAACTTCAGATCATGACACAAGAGCATTAAGTTCATACAAGAGTGACATTCATGAACCAGAATATTTACTGGAAGTATTTTGTAAGAACCTTCATTTGAGATGGCCTATAGATGCCAATGGCAAGTGTGGGGAGATGAGGGGTGTTAGTACCCTGTCTGCTTTTTCTAGCGCATGCATTGCATAGTGTTAGCGCACATTCAACACACATAACTTCCCAGAAAGAATCCTGGAAACTGCAGTTAAGGGTGCTGGGAATTGTAGCTCTGTAAGGGGGAAACTATAGTTCCTGGGACTCTTTTGAGGAAGCCATGTGTTGGATGTACTTTAAATGTAGGGTATGGATCTGCCCTTAGTTTCAAAGTTTGATTCTGTTAAAATGTTCTAAGTTGCCCTGAGCTTTCAGGAAAAGATAGGTATCTTATTCCATGTGTGTCTATATTACAAGTTTAAACGACTTTCAAAGCACACCCTGGCTTTCAAATTGCTGTTCTGTGCAGAAGTCTGCAAGAAATAATTCTCAGCACTCTTGCAAAGCTACCATTTCCAAGGTGTTGTCAAGGAAGTCAAGAAGAGAGCTAAATGAGATTAAATCTGTTTAAATCTGTACTTAAAACTTTTCATAAATAATAATACTTAAAACGTGAAAAGGGTCTTTCATCTCCCTCATAGTACACAGACACTCGTTCTCTTATTGACACACCTTTTCTAGTCTGCTGCCCTCCTTCCGTCACTCCTTTATATAACAAACATACCAGCAGAAGTGGAGCCAAGACTGAGCCACCGAGAAACTAGAGTAATTAGGGGGAATCCCAAAATTTACAGAAGTACAAAACATCCTTAAAAACAACTGATGTGGTTAAAAAAAAGAGAGATGATACTCAGTAACCACAAAAAATTAGTTTCAGCTGGAAAAGAAAACCAGAAAACCATGGTGGAGTAGCCTGAAGACAGGTATGGATGGATGTACAAGATAATATAATGATCCAGTCCAGTGTTGGCACGAGAAAAAAATATGGATGGTGGAAGAGAAAGTGCAAAGAGAGTTTTGATGGAGGCATATGTGGAAGATTAAGAGGAAAATTGGCCTCTGGAAATAAGGCACCCCAACAATCTCTGCAGGTGGAGGGCAAAGAAAGAGAAGTAATTTTTAAGCAACCGCATGCCCAGCTTTGCTGTCCTTTAGTGATGCTTAAGGAAAGACATTTATATTCCCACAAGCTCCAGCTCATTCAGAATTACTGGAGGGGGAGAACACCTTAATATAAGAAAAAGCTAATGCAGATGCCCTCCATTTATCCTGAGTGTCAGTCATCATAAGATCAAGTGTCTCCTTTAATATGCCAACAACAACAACACCCTGTCCATCTGGCTGGGTTTCCCCAGCCCCAGTTACAATGAATAGTTTCTTTCAGTCTAAAAGACTGCATATTAGGTCTGGACCAGAACAGACTGTAATGCAGTGAAATAGTGTAGTAGAAATAGCGCCTTTTTTCCTTCCATGGTGCTAGAAGAGGCAGTTTCTGTTTGACTGGTTTTGGTCAGAAGTGTTCACAGCAACTTTCTGAACAGTGAGATGAAGAAGATAACCATCTCACTTCCTCAAAATCAGAAGAGAACAGACCTCAATGCTTTAGGAGACCAGAAAGGTAAGCCAGACATTTTATGACCCTCATAGTTGGATTGTTTTTAAACCCCATGCTAGCCAGAAAACTGATTTTGGCCTGGCTGATGTGTTACTTTAAAAACCTATAGTTTAAAAATGAACATGCAAGGTACTTGTGGCACTGTTAGCATCTCAGCTGCTTTGCTCTTCCTCTGCTCATGCTAGGCTGCTAGGATTATATCTAAACCTGGGCTCATTGTTTTTTTCTCCCTCCAAACAAACCATAAACTGTAAATTACCTAAATTTGTTCTTGGCTTCTGGCTTCTGGTTTGCTTGCACAAAACAAACAGTGAGCTCAGGTTCTCAAGTGTCACTAATCCAAACCATGGTTTCATTCCTGGCAGGCGTAGGGGAGGAATGAAGCAGCTGCGGTTTTTGCTCTGTGCACCAGCACACTGCAGGTTCACCTTTTAAAGCACAGCTAAGCTTCAAATGATGTGTGAACCACCATGTCTGATGCTCAAGGATTATCCCAGAAACCACAGCTACCATGGTACACTATGGTGCTAAATATGACGACACTGTGAAAGAACCACTTCATTTGACAGAAATGGAAAAGGGGACACAACATAACTCCCCCCCCTTGCTCTGCACACTCACTAGCCTCCTTGGTATGGATTGCTTATATTTACACACCCATGTACGACACACATTTGTGCACCCATGGAACATCCTTTGGTTGGAATGGACTTCATATGAAATCACCCTCTGAATCATCATAAAAAGGAAAATAAAAATCAGAAAATCTCTAGAAAAAAAATAGCAACAAAGAGAGAAACCAAAAGAAGGGGCATTTACTGTTCCCATAGAGCTACTCCTCAGAAGAATGAATGTGCATGTCTGGAGTGATGTGCACAATCAGAAAGGAAACTCTGTTATTGGGTAAATAACACCCTCCTATAGAGCACAAAGCCAGGAGGGTGTTAAGAGATTGGATATGGTAAAGGATTGTGTGCAAGAGTTTTTCATTCTTTTTTTTTCTTTAAAAAAATGTTGCCTGGATATCTTTATGCTTATTCATCCATAATCCGTATTGCCAAAGAGCAAAAGCAAGGCTTGAATGCCTGGAGGGCTAAATAATAATAAGAAGCTATTCCTCTAGGCTGAAACTCCCTGGGCATCTTGGCTCCTTTCCAAAGCACACAGCTCCCACAGGAATCTCTCCCCATCCCCCCACCCCCCTGCTTATGGGTGGCATGACATTTTGACTTTGTGTCTGCACTTACAGGAACTGGGGTTGACGAGGCGGGTGAGAACATGGGCACGATGGGAGAAAGGGGAAGGAAAGAAAGAAAGAAAGAAAGAAAGAAAGAAAGAAAGAAAGAAAGAAATAAATTCCTGTGAACGCGCTGGTCTCCGATGAGTCAGAATTTACTGTTTAATGAAATTTTACAAGGGTCAGAGAATAACCCTCTTCCCTGCTAGAGTCAGTTTAAATCTGCTGGGCTTGCCTACAAGCTGATTATTACCCAGCTAGTTAGCATATTTATCATTCTTCCCTGCAAGGATCCATCAAACCACCTGCATCACGATAAAGAGGGAGTGAATACTGGGTTTTTGTTTTTTTAAAAGGGGGAAAGAAAGAACAGGAAAGTTTGCATCAACCACATCAATATGCAAGGGTTTTTCTTTCTTTCTTTTTGTACTTATTAATCCCCATGTTGTTGTTAATTCTGTAAAACATAAAATGTTCCAATCTCATAGGAAACCTAATGGATTTAGTTTTGGTCAATACCTTTATTAGGATTTAGGACCACTAGAATGTCAGAAAATAGTGAGCAAGCTTTTGAGTTCTCCAGAAGTCTTCATCAGGCTAGATGTTACACTTGTTTTATGCGTTGTGACCATGGTAGGAATCAGAAACATCCACTACACTGAGCAGCGTTATTGTAGTGACTGCAAGCAATAGTGTTTTGGCACATCAAGAGACCTGGTTGTGATACAGTCTACTAGGAGGATTGGAAACAAGCTTAGCAGTGTGTAGTGGCAGCCTTTTGACAGGTGATGGAATGACAATAATTCTGTACCATGTCATGTCATCACCATCATATCCAGCCATCTAGAATCTAACTCATTCACTAATCACTTAGGATGGAGAGGAAACTCTTTGTTTCACCTTAAGCAGGGGTGCCAACTTCAATAAAATTCTGGAGGGCCCAGATAAGCCCCACCCCTCGTAATTGATCACATGACGTGGTGCACGCACACCATTTGAATGGCAATGCCCATCAACTTAGTGGGGGGGGTGGTCCCCTCAATTTGGGGGGGGTGAATTCCCTTCAACCCCTAGGAGTTGGCTCTTATGATCTTAAGGATGATGTGGCAAGGAACATCTCAAGAGGGTTTCCCTCAAGGATTCAACACTAAAACTACCCATGAATATCAAACTGTCACATCAATTGTCAGAAATGAATGACATGTACTCATCATTTTCCTTTGACTGAGATGATGATGATTGTTATTATTTTTAGAAAACAGTGCTTTGAGAGCAGAAGGGAAAGTCCAAGGTATAGAATTAAGAGTGGATGCTTGAAATAGGCTGACTTTTGGGTCTCCGTCTATTGGTGTGGGGCTACAGATTCACTGTCTTACCAGGACTATTTGAAGGACATAAAAAAATTACAAGCCATATAGATGCTACAGCAATAGAGTCCAGTTAAGTACCTTATAAAGACCTGGTGAACAAATTTTATTAGGATTTTCTGAAAGGCAAAACTTTCCCTCTTTTTTCCTACCCAAACTTTTACTTGTCCAGCCTACCGTTGACTCATATTTTTAAACCTCAAGGAGCCAAAGACACAAATGAGTCTACCATGTATCACAGACATTGGGAATTGAAGGAGGTGGTGCTCAAGGACAGATATTCCTCCTTACACTGTAGCGCTTGCTATGGGAGGGAGAGAGCCTCAACATGCATTATTTCAATATTGTTGTTAACATGGTAACAAAAGTGAATTTATTCTCACTACAGGCCACAGCCTTCATTGCAGGCTGATGTCTTATGTCCAAGGCTGTTCAGCTGGTGGTCATGAGACTTTGGCTCTTCATATGCTGTTATTGGATTTCAACTCTCATTACCCTCAGCCAGCATGGCCATTGATCAAGGATGATGGGAATTGTAGTCTAGCAACACCTTGCAGGTTACTTTCACCTCTCCAAGAGGTTAGTGAAAAGTTATAATATTTCTGTCTTTGACCATTTGAGGCACTGCATACTTCTGATCCAATATCCCAGCCATTCTACACTTAGATGCACCTCTTTCCTAATAACCTCTCTCAAATCTTTATTTTGCCTTATCTCAAATGCTTCTCCGCAGTCAATCTTGGAAAGCATCAGGTCACACAGAAAAGACACATCAATTTCTTTGGCACTTGCGTTTCCTCCTCAGTGGATCAAAGGGTGGGATAGGGGGGAAAGAAATTTATACCCCTGACTTTTTCTCCTCTTTCTCCCTAGAAGTGTATGAAGCAGTTGCTTGTTTTAAATGCTCTCCAGGCATGATGCAAATCAGCCAAGTATATCCTACTTGTGTGACCAACTAAATTTTGGATACAAGAAGTTAAGCTTCCAGATACCGAATATGGAAGATAGTTCCATATTCAAAGAGCTGGTTTCCAAAGCCCTCCTAACAAGATTGTTCCCACTGAAATCTGGAAAAAAATCAAACACATTTCAGGGTGGAGCATTAAGATTTACAGCAAAGTGCAAGGCTTACTCTTGGGTATATTCAAGATAAAATTTATTTTAAAAAACCAGGTATCCTGAGAGCGTTTGTTGTGGCTATTTTTTCTACCTCATTGTAACCAGAAATATAAACACTTGTGGGGAATAATCACATGTTATCCACAATGAAGGATGGAGTGGGGTTGACTGCCCCCTTCCCTCTCTAAATGGTACCCCTGCCTCCCAGTTGTGCAGTTAATTGACTCCAAATGTCCATTTATGACTGATTGGATTATCAGCATTAAGCATCCAATGAAAGATTGGAGGAGAATCACCTCTAGGCAACGCAACCCGCCTCTTGGCTCCTACTCTGGCCATCTTTACTTTTCTTTCGCCCTCCACCTGTTTCCTTCTCTCTTCCCCTTCACTGCCCCTCTGTTGTTTTTCTGTACTTTCTATGGCACTTCCTTTACGCTTGTTGGAGCCTCAAAAAAAAAAAGGACATTCTCTCAATCATCCACAGTCTTTGTTAGATAATTGCTACCTTCAAAAGGAGAAAATGCCTGTTTACATTGCTCTGCTTTCTCATTTACCACAACCTCTGTGTGCTACTAAGTGCTTATTCCAGGCAAAACACCTTGATAGGAAACATACCAAGCAACAGTAATTGCACTCTAGGGAGAAGGAAGCACAGAAAGGAGCTGTAGCATGAATACTACAAACACTTGGTCGCTTTCTAATGTCATAGGAGGTTGACAGGAGATCTGTTCCTCATCTCGTGGCAACGGGGTCTTACAGCCACCTGACCACAGACATAGCTGGTTCTCCCGTAAGGTGGCACAACTGACAGTGATGGAACCTTACATTATGTATGTATGACAAAAGATGATCCAGGAGAAAGGGTGCTAGTGTTTAAATTTGCACACCCACCATACATTTAAAGCACATAACCACCACCACCACCCCTTATAATCTTGGGAACTGCAGTTTGTTATAGCTGCTGGGGATTGCTGTTCTGTCGGGGTGAGCTACAGTTCCCAGGATTTATTTGGGGTGTGAATGCTTTGAATGTGCTCAAAAGGTATGGTGTGGGTCCAGCCCCCGGTTGCAAACCTAACTCTACTTAGCTGGGAGTAAGTCCCATCAAGTAAGTCCCTGGCGTGCTCTGGTCCACAGGGTCACGAAGAGTCGGACATGACTAAACGACTAAACATCAACTGTGTTGTGTGTTAAGAATGTAGGGAGCTGTTTGCTGCTCTAAGCATGGCCATTTTTAAGGATTCTGGCCAAGTAGTTTAGATTTCCTTCATTAGCATATTAGGTGTACACAACACTTGCTCACATGGGAATTATGAGAATTTGAATAGTGGTGAAACAGTTTCACTGTCAGATAACGCAAGTCATAGAAGCATCAAGGCTGATTTGGGAGGATGGCTGGTCATGAACTGCAGTGGATAGCCAACAGAAAACATGGAGACAGTAGCAAGTGCACTATAACCTCACCCACATGACTGGGTGGCCAAAATGCAGAGAGGTATGGGCTGTCCCATTCTAGGCACCTACCTGCCATGTGGGGTCTGCATGGCGGAAATAGCAGAAATTATCTGTAATCCATTTATAGATGTCTGAGAGGGTGATTTTGGTTTTCTTGCTCGCTTCCATCGCCATGCAGATGAGCGTGGCATAGGAGTAAGGAGGCTTTACATGGGGATTAGTCTTGTAATCTATGTCTTCCAATGGCTGGCCTTGCAGGTGTGCAGTCCTGGATGTGGAAGAGGAGATTGGCTTGCCAGGGGTATGGGGCATCCCCATGCAAGCCGGGTCACCAGCTAGAGGGGAACACGGTGCAGCAGAGCCAGGGATCTTGTGATAGCCGTGAGGATCTGTGCTGCAAGGGGAAGAGCTTGCCTTGCCCATGTTGGCGTTGATGATGGAGAATTCTTGAAGCCACTGTAGGCTGGTCAAGCTGTCGTCCAGGTTGCTCGAATCTGCCATGCTGCTTTCCTGGCCTTTCTCTTCTTCAGACTGCACGTTCAGCCAGCTGTCAGTCATGTCAGGGGAAGCCAAAATAGGCAAGTCCAACATTCAGGAATTGTGGGAGAGCAGGAAGGGGGAAGAAGGGGGAAGGGCAGGGGGTGACAATCCTGCAACAATAACACGAAGAAGTTCAAAGCCCCTAACAAATGGGCGGCTCACAAACAAACACTTGAGCAGGTTGTTTTCTAGCCAGACACTCTAAAAGCACTGGAGCCAAATATACCCTTGAGGTAATCCCAGAGAATTGAGCCATCCCTGGGTGTAGGATCCCCTTCTCAAACCAGCCTGCTTAACTAGCCTGCTTTATGCAGACCACAGCCTAAGATGGGTGGAATTCACCCAAATGCCCCTTTTTTTCTTTTGTGGCAAGATTTTTCGCAAAGCTGCCAAGAATCTAAGTAGCATTTGTTCCTATTGAAACACTTAAAACCCAGCTAGAAACATGCAACTGAAATGAACATGTTAGTATCTCCTTCTAGGTAAATAAAAATTTCTTCAGCTTCATAAATGCTTCAGCTTGCAAACCTGACAGTCCCTAACCCTTTTACAGATTCCATCTTAGTGATTTGAAGTAGCCTCTGTTTTAAATCTGTCATTGATTCCTCACTCAATGCACAACACCATCAGTTTTTGTTTTTGTTTTCTTCAACATTAGAGGTATGAATACTGCCCTAAAAATGGTTAAGATGGTGGGAGTTTCATGCCATTCCATAATGCCTAGAATTTCCAAGGCTATCTTGGGGATAAACGTGATTCAATTTTTTAAAAAAAGGAAAATCTACCTCCAGCAACACAATCCATAAGTTGAAGCACTTTCATTAAGGCAAGTGGCACCCCAGTGCCAAACACATTATGTGATGTATATCCCATTGATTTCAATGGGACCTACCTTCAGGTAATGGGCTTAGGGTTGTAAATTGCTCCCATTGATTTGGCAGGGAGCTAAATCGGTTTAAACCTGACTGCTTTGACTCAGCTGGTTCATAGAGCAGAGGGTAAAATCACACCTAGGCTGCTCAAGGCTGTAATCCTGTACCCAGACAGTAAGCCCCATTTACCTCAATGGGGCTTAATGCCCAGTATATTATGCTGCATAGGACTGGGCTGCTTTGAAATCCTATGAATCTTGTATGCCACATATGTAAGCATAACAGGAGGGCGTTTAGGTTGGAGAACCAGAAGAAGAGTGGCCGAGTACCTGTATTTAAGCTTTACTCCCCCTAAACTAGTACATGAAGATTCATGCCAACCATCTTCACATGAAAAACACAGAATTCAATCAAGCCCCCAAAAGGCTCTTACCATGGATTATTTCTTCCCCTTTTAAATGAAAGTGTTGTTACATTTGCGTTGATGGATTCATGAGAGGGTCCCTCTGCATTCACGTCTGGCCAGAACCATAAAATTAAAAAATTGTGTGCTGGGAGGATTCCAGCCTCCCCAGGATAACGTGGCGGAGAAATAAAGCTGGCCTGCCCTCCCCGCCTTATGAAGAAACAAATAATTCCGTTTATCTTACCTGTTCCTACGAAGGAATCCCACTACCGCCAAGTGTTTACTACTAAGCGCCGAATATTCAGTGGGGTGAAGTGTGTGGCGGTGGGGGCCGGGTAGGGAAATAGGGTAGATTTCTACTGCTCTCCCGTTGGATGAATTATTACGCCCCTCGCTGCCAGAGCCCTTTTATTCCGGAGCCGCTGTGATTTGTAAGCAACAGAATGACTGTCAATAAGTAGCTGCTCCGAAAGGCTTCTCTGGATGCTATGGAGACGCTCCGCCCCTATAAACAGCTTCTGCCCCTCTCATTGGTCCTCGGATCTCCATGGAGAGCGCAATCACTTGACAGGGTTTCTCTCTCTCTCTCTCTGCGGTTCTGCTACTTTGCACAAACTTTGTTTTGCCCCCCATCCATCCCTCTCCCCTCCACATCGCGCCCCCCTCCCACCTGCTTCATTTGCCACCAGTTAATTTTTAGTCACGGATCCTGGCTGCCGTGGTAGGAAAAGAGAAGCTTATGAAACCTTTAAAATCTAAGTGCTTTTAAATATCTGATGAAGCGCAATCGCACGCATTTTTTTGAAAAAAAAAAAAAACAAACGACCCGGCGAGGGGGTGGGGGGTTTCTTTTCAAAAGCGCGTGCTTGTGTGTGCGCGCCCCCCCCTGTCGGCTGCTTTGCGTATAAGGGTGGCTCGGTTGGTATGTGGCCACTGCGCACACAGAGGGGGGCGGGGTGGGCGCTTGGGAATTATTTGCTGTGAGTTTCATTAAGACAAATTAAAGTCCACTTGAAACAGCTCCCAGATGCCCATTATTCTTCGGGATACTAAAGGAAAGCTGGAGGTGTGGGGAGAGAGATCCCCTCTGCCAAGAACAAACAACCCAGCAACCAGAAAGATTCCAGGCCTTGGAAAGAAAGGGAACGATTTCAACCGCCTGCTCCTTCCTTTCACTGGGGCAATTTCCCCCCTCATCGCTTTAGCTTGGCGTTGCTTTTGTCCACTCTGATCAGCAGGGCAGGGCAGTTGCTGACTCTCTCCCCCCCCCTCCTTCAACCCCCCCCCCCTCCAATCGACGAGGCATTACCTCTGCTTTGAAGTTATATTTGAGAGAAAACGATGAAGAGTCATTACTTGCCGTTGGAGGGGTGCGGAGGAGGAGAGGGCATTCATGTCTTGGCTCTCCTTGAACCTTGGCCATGGCTGAATTAATAGTTAGCCTTTCATGATGCTAAGAAATTCCGGGGGCCAAATTGACCCCACGTGCAGTTTGGGCCCAGAGAAGGCAGCCAGCACGGCTTTTCCCTTCTGCTTACCTGCTTCAGTTCTGAGTTTACCTTCTCCCCTTGACCTTTGTGTAACCCGAAGTAATTAGATGAAAGGGGATGGGGGGGGAAATATTGTGTGTGTAGGAGAACTGCAGACCCTGCATCTAAAAGGTTGCTGGATGTGCCCCCTCTTTAATTAAAAGGCTACAGCCGCAGCCCTATATAATAGGAATGCCCCCTCCCTTCTTTCAGAAAAAAGGGATGATTGAAATGGGTATTAGGTATTTATTACATGTTCACGCTGTTCTTCCTCCAAAGCGTCTATGGTAGATTATATAACTCCCTGTCTTTTTATTCTTACAACAAGCCTGTGAGGTAGGCAAGGCTGAGAAGTACTAATGAGCTCAAGGGGAGCTTTATGGCTGAAGTGCCATTCTACCATTCTGCCTACAATTCTCATTCTCTCTCTCTCTCTCTCTCTCTCTCTCTCTCTCTCTCTCTCTCTCTCTCTCACACACACACACACACACACACACACACTGAAATCAAGTACATTTCCCACATGGAAATCTGTCTTAGAAATGGAAGGTGAGCCTACCTCGTCCAGGTCAGCTGATGCTCTGAGGTGTGTTTTATTCTGGAGAGCTTCAGCAGAGTTTTGCTGGGCAGAGTTGAACTGTGGTGACATCAACACACCTGGCTAGTAGTGTCCAAATATTTCTGTTAATCAGTCACTTCCCCTACAGTCTTTGAAAAATTAAAACAGGCTGCAGTTAAGGTATGGGCAGGCAGGGGAGAAATGGATAAACCCTCCCCGTGTCAAAAGGACAGCAGAGATGTGGAACAGTTCTCAAAACCTTGTTTTGATTTTGCCCACAGCCCACCAAGACAATTGAGTCTTCTACCATGGCTGCTTTCAGCTGAACCAGAGTGGTGGACTGGCTAGAGTCTCAGACTAGGACTGGGTAGATTTTGCATTGGCCAGTCAGTATCTGTTAGGCTAAACCACCTCACAGGGTTGTCATGTGGATTAAATGAAGCAGTGTGCTTGTGTGGAAATCAAGTACACTGCCTTGGGCAGGAAAAGCAGGATACAAATGTTATGAGACCAGTATCACTCCTTCACACATAAAGCCAATCTCTTGCCCTTAAAGATCTTCTCTCTCTCTCTCATATTGTTTATCTGACATTTACATTCCATTGCCCTCACAAAAGCATCAGACAATGCCCCGCTAAGACAGTTTACCCACTTTGGAAGCAGGCCCAGCGCCAACGGCAGAGGTTGCAACATACCAGTTGCTCACTCACAAAGAGCGGCGCACATCTTGAGTTAAAGGGTGCTCTCTGCCGTTTACACTTCTGCTCTGCCAATCTCAGAATGGAAATTATATTGGCACAGTTCCTCCTCTAATGATTTTAAAGCACATTGTCTCTAGTGCACCACCCATTACAGACTGTCTCCAATCCCCCAGTTATCAACCGTCCTGTTAAATGTTCATGCGGCAAGCATTACTGCTGTGAAACCAAAACACACACATTAGGCCCCCCCCCCATCTTCCTGGCAACTAGTTAATAGGGCACAGTTCTATTTGCTGGCAAAGTTAGAATTGCATGGTGAGCATTGTTTAATTTTCAGTAGCAAATAAATAGCTGGTATATGTGAGAATGTGGAAGGGTGAAGGACAGTTGCAATCTGAAAGGACAAACTTAGTTCTAATTCAGTGAAGTTAATTTAACAATCTGTAAAAATAAATAATTGTTGCATCCATGTAGCTTGCTCTTGTAGAACAAAAACTGTCCTGTTTCATCATGACTATGCTTGTTTATAAAGGCAAGGGGTACAGAAGATGCTAGAAGTTGTCTTCCTTGAGCCCTTGAACCACTATTCAGGGGTTAGGGTCAGGGAGGTGTGACTCATGAGGTAAAATAACAGCAACCCCAAACCTTCCTTTACCTGTGCTATATCGGGGGATTTTAGGAGGGAGGAAAGTAACGGGGGCACCTTTTTTTCTTTCTTACCCTCCAGAACCTCTCTGTCCCCCAGTCTGTATAGTAACACAATGATTGGAATCCAGCCTAAACTTGAGCCCTAGAATCCACCATCCCAGTATTTTGCCAGCAGTGAGATACTATACATTTTGGAAACATTATAAGAGTTTGCTATTTTTTAAGGAAAAGTTTTGATAAAGAAATAGGGGAGATGACAAGCATTCTGGAGCTTTTCATCACCCTACAAGAGAGCTACCCCTAACAGTCACGGGTCTTGCAGGGACAGGTGGCGCTCCAATTCTAGAACTGAAACCCATATTTAACTCACAAAATCCAACTTACAAAATCACAAGGCTGAAATTCAACATTCTGCAATATTTGGATTTGTAATAACAGATGTTCTGGTAGTACAATTCAAATTTGGGTGGCAGAGACGTTCTGCTGGTCAGACCTTGTTTGTGACCAGACTATAATTTAGTACTGGCAGATCTCTCCCACCCATTTCTTCTCAAAAAGCTTCTCATTCATGTAATTTCTTACTCTTGTGTAATTTGCAAATCCCTTTCTCTGGGGCAATAAGAGAGTGTTTGGCTCTTGCATGCCATCTTCTGATTTCAAAGACTCACTACACCTCCCATATAACTCACTGTGGCCCTAGGCCGTTGTTTTAAGTGACGCAAATAATCGTTCCGGCTTCTATAGATCTGTTACTCAGTTCCAGGCACATCAATAAAAAGATGAATCCTGACATTTTGAAAATGGCTTTTGTGTTGCTGAGATGTAGCTGTCATAAGAGGAAGCAGATAGGACAATATGTCCTAAGGAATGTTAGAACAGCCCCCCCCCCCCATCAAAATTTATTTTTAAACAAATGAACTGACAGACAAGCAGCAGCCTGCCCCTATGACTTAAACCGCTGCCCATAATAGTGTGGTGGTAACACATCTTTTACCTCAGACAATGACACACACAAACAATTCCAGGCAACAGCTGTCCATCCCTTGTAAACAGCTTTATTCACTCTTTTAAAGAGCCATGCAGTCATAAATACATATTGCATTGCTGCCACTGAGGTGCACACAAGCGTGTCTAGAAGGTTCCATAGTCCCATGTTGTGACATGTGCACCCATTAAGAACAGTTTGACTGTACTCTTCCATGGGGCACAACTTGCTTCCCTGCTGCACGTGCCTGCTTCACAGTAACAAATTCAGATGGACACCATCTTGCACCTGCAATTTCTGTTGCCTTTGACTTTCCCCCACCCCTGTAAAGGGGGGAACGAAGAAAAAGAAAATACATTTCTCCTCAATAACCCCACCCCACCCCACCTTCCATCCACGTTGCCACTATTACAATTTTCTGAGAAATCTCTGGAACATAAACAAGAGTTTGCTTCAGGGGGTATGTGAGGGAACTGAGGAAAAACACACAACCATGCTGTCTATGCCAGTCCTATTTTTCTTGTTATTGCTTTTCCCAGTCTTCAGGTCTTGCTTCATACAGCGTTTTGAATGCTGAGGTAAATCTTGAGAAAATGCACTTTATCCTACAACAGGCTTACTGGTGGAGCAGTGGGAAAAGGAGAACTTGATTAATTTAACTAAAGCAAGCATTTCTGGTGTTCACCAACCCCACTATCCCTTGTGAGGACTCCCAAGACCACAAGGCCATTTTCCCAAGACTCCCATACTGAAAGCTCCTCCTTGTGGTAATTAGCAGGTTAAAGGCTGTATCCAAGGTCTCCGGTTGTAGAGTTTTGTCATGACCACCAGTCAATTACAGTAAAGGCCAGAGCCACATGACAGGCATTTCACAGTGGAAGGTGTGTATATTTACCCCTTTGTCTCTTGTAAACAGATTATACAGAAAAACCTGACTGACCAGCTGGGGTGGGGTGGACAAAATAACTATGTGCACACTTGGGACGCAATACCTGTTTGTTGTTTCTAAAGACACAACCGATGTTCTCCAGAAAAACTGAAAAGTGTCCAGCATTCTTCTTAATCCTCTCATTCCCCTTTTCAAGGAGAAACAAAAAGTAGACAGGGAAATGGAATATTGAAGGGTGTGTTGAGGTGAAGACAATGCAACACAAATGTTTTCTTGCTTGACCATACACAGGAAGATGCAACAGAAAGGCCTGAGACAAAGTCTTTGTCTTTGATGATGGGGGCCAGTTAACACAAAGCTAAGGATGTAACCTGCTCTCCTCCTTCTGGAGGATCAAAGGAGTCTGCCCAGAAAGACTTGTGAAGCCATCTTTGTGCTACACCATTAATTTTGTTCTACAGTAGGAAAGAGCTAAAGGAATGAAAGTGGTAGGAGGCGAGAGTAGTCAAGCCCAGCTCAAAAAACCCACCACCAATCTAACCTTACCTGACCAAGAGGAGACTTCACTCATCCCCACTCCACCCCCCACAGTTGCAATTGCTCAAATGCCACTTTATGTTCATTCCTTTTTTCTTTTTTTTTTTTTGCCAGGGTGTACTAGAAATCACACCCTCAATTCAAGAACAGCAAAACTTCCAATGGTTTTAGTGCAAATATTCTCAAACAGCAGGTTCTAAAACGACAGTGTTGGTGATTCACCAGACTGCTGGCAACTAGCCTCTGCACAGTAGGGGGAGGCTTGACAATGCAGCACAAGGAAGGATGAGAATTTCAACTCAACAGGTGGGTCCCAACCAAAGACCAAATCCGACTGCTGGGATGGACAGCTTGTTAAAATGACTGGGGAACTGCTGGCTTCAGCAGGACTTGTGTACACTCATCACCAAGGAAACCAAGACCATTAACAGTGAACAAATGCATAGCTAATGATGCATTTAAAAGGCCTTTATCACATAGGGGGAAGACTGCACTTTTAAGTAATGCCATGCATGAAGTTTAAGGGACAGTCTGCCTTAATAATATCACTTTACAAGTGCACTTACTAACGCTCCTCTAACTTGGTGCCAGTTAATCTTTTCCCAACCACAAGTCCACATGCCTAACTTCACCTGTTCTGTCACCTCTGATGGGGTCCAAAATTAGCAGAAAATAGCCACTAGGGCGGTGTTGTGTTTTCACACAATGAATCTCTTTTGTCATTTTCTCTTAACTGGCTGTCTGCTTACCATTTCTCTCCCCCATTCTAAGATACAGCTGCTAGATGTTCCGTATTTTAGGGGGGGGGACCCTTTGTACTAGATCTTGCCACTTCTATTCAGCACAGAATTCAGCCCAGATCTTGAATGGATACTACATATCCCCAATATTGATTGCTTAGTTGTGACATGGAATCATTATCCGGGCAGCTCAAAAGACTTCAGGGTGAGTGTAGAATGGGTGAAGGAACTATAATCTCATTTCTTCTGCTATCAGGTCTGCTGCATGTATTAGGTGGCATCAAATACATGTCTTCCACACTGCGTGGATGTGATAGGGAGCTGTGCCAATGCATTAGTTTGCAAGTATGAATTTGTCCTCTGTGTACATTACATTTTTACAGGTACACATCCTACATGCACCTGTCAAGAATTATAAATAGGTGAAGCAGCATTAATTCCTTGATTTTTTTAAAAAAAGGGAAACGGGTGTTATGGCAATTACCAAACAATTATTCGGTTACACCATAAAGACAAAGATCAGCAGAGAACAGGGAATGCTGAGTTGACAAGATGATAACAAGAGACAAAGCATCAATGTTTATGGAGGCAACCATCATTTGAACCCAACTCAAGCCATTCAGCCAGTCCTACTGTGTGTTCGTTTTAACATAGAATGATTACAAGGGCAATGTGGATTCTTGGCTACCATGTGTGGTGTTTAAAACAATGTCACATCATCTGCAGGGTTTGACAGGGGTAATGCCCACAGCGTTGCTGCTTTAAGTGTTTTAGGGAAACATGTTCAGTGCTGTGATTTTCCTCTCCACACAATGCAACATCATCGAGGGCACAGAAGTCCCAGCATGCATTGCAAATCTTCATCGTACTCCAGGTTGATGCTGCTGGCAGAAAAGTGGCGCCTCAGGGTCTGGCTGTGATTCAGAAGATTGTCAGCTGATGCCTGGATACCTATGAGAAGAAAAGTAATGGATAATACTATTGGCGAGAGCTTAGCGGGATAATAGGAAGCAGAATACCAGCGCCAAAGAATGGAAAAACAAGAGGTTTGTGCTTTAAAATTTAGGCAAGTAATAGATGTAGTGGTCTACAGACTCTGGCAAGAGTACTGGAAGACTGGTTCTTAATAACGGCCAATAACTAGGGGTGGCAGTTTTTACAGAACTCATTTTAGGTCCTCATTGAGCCCTGGGTTCATTCTATAACACTGACATTTGTTACAAGGTATATCTGAATTTCGGTAAAACTAATTTTTATTTTATGTTTAAAAAACATTTACCTTTTCCTACCTGCACTTAAAATATAGTAATGGAGGTTTGTCATAATTTCTTTTACCACTTTAACCATCCATTTAAAGAAAAGGAAACTTATCATGCTCTTAGGTCCTCCAGGTGATCATGAAAAATTGGACAAGCCAGCCAACATAAATAGCTGTTCATAGTATCTTCACTGCAGGTTTGACAGGTTACCCATACAAGTGTGAATATGGAAGCTGCTGCTGTGGTTTCAAAGAAAATGAAAGTTTCTGAAAGTACACAAAGCATGCCTACAAATGTCTTCCATATAAGAACAGGCAGATGGTGTCTGGAAGTATCTTAGGTCCCTTCCTAAGCAGATGGACAGACTTAGGAAGTTGATAACATAACAGGACCATTTTAACAGAGTGCTGTACATCATTCCCTATAACTCTTTTATTAGTTTAGCTATAGCCCAAGTATGAAAATAGCCGCCCTGGGCACAGCGCAGCTATTTATATTCTCATCTTTGATGCAGTGAATAAAAAGTAGACATTTTAATTATTTGGCATCTATGGAGCCTACAGTCAAGAAATGCCATAAGTTATAAGCTGGGATTTTCATTTACTACAGGAAGCAACTAAGTACATCTTTCATGTGCTTTAATTTGACCCCAAGGCATTATATTTGTACTAAACAAAAAAAAAGAAAGAAAACCACTTGCCAGCCTACAGCATAGTTATATGCTAAATGAGGCAATTAACTCCTGCAAAACAGCTCTAAATCTCATACACTTTGCAGGGATTTCATTAGGAAATCATTACTGCGTAGAGAGAAAGTGCAACTATTATATAGAAACCAAATATCCAGCAACGGTTATCTCCCTCCCTCCTGGACTTAAATCTTTGAAGTATGAGAACTCCCCCTTCATTCGGGAATGGGCCCTTGCTGAAATGTAAAGTTAATTGTAATGTGATAGCACAAGGAATGAAAGTTCATTGTTTACAGTAACCTTTTGAATAGTCAAATTTAGTCAATTCAGCAGCATAAGTCTTTTTGCACTCTTGCGAAGGAAACATTTTATGGGCATTTGCTAATCAAAGTGGCTGAGTGCCCAAGACAAAAATAGTGAATATATTTCTGTAGTCAGACAGATTAATAGATAGATATAACAGAGAGGGAATCTAGTTGATATTGTGCACTTGGACTTTCAAGCAGCTTTAGACAAGCTACCTCACCAAAAGCTCCTGAGTAAGCTTAGCAGTCACGGAATTAGAGAGGTCCTGTTGTGGATCAAGAAACAGGAAGTAGAGAGCGGGGATGGAGGGATGTTGAAAGTGGAATCCCCCAAGGATTGGTACTGGGACCTCTATTTTTTAGCAGCCTATCCTAAGGCAAAAGAGAGTCAAGAGTTGTGGTGGGTAATAATTGCCCCAGTACATGTGAACTAAAATCCATCCCACTACGCCCTTTGTAACATTTGTGGACTTAGTCCCCGAACATGAAATAGCCTGGGTAACCAGTACATGGCTAGAAACAGAAAAATGCACCCGGGCACAGTTCTACTGGTCTTGAATAGATGCAAATGGTTTGCCTTACAGTGTAATCTAGTGCATGTCTCCTCAAAAGTCAGTTTCACTGGATTCAATGGCAATTACTTCTAGGTAAGCATGTGTAGGATTGCAGCCTCAGATTCTGTAGCTTGGCTTTTAAAAGTCATTTGCACCAATGAGTTAAGAAAGCCCATTCTGCAGTTGTGTTTTGGTACAAGAAGTGATTAAGAATCACTTGCCCCTGCCAATATTTCATGCGCAAGAGGCAATTCTTCCTTTTTTTCAAAAAAAGTGTGCAGGGGGTAGGGACTGTGTTGATCAAACAAAGCCTTAGAGAGAAAGATTATTCTGCAAAATGAAATCTAGGTTTATTCAGACGAAGTGAGCAGCAGATGACTTCGCAAATCTCATACCTATTCCTCAATGCTTATGGGGCAGGATTCCGGAACTGCAGCTGTTTAGTAGGAAAGACCAGAAGCAAATGGTGAACAAGAGAAAGGACAGACAACACAAATGCAAATGCATGCAACGGAGAGAGAGAAAAAGAGAAAGAGAGAGCACAAAAAAGGGACAAAACAAAAACTATCTTCTACGTTGTAATCCCTAATGCCAGTCTAGGAGATTTCACATAGAAGCCTGTGTGCTGAAACTCTTAGGAATTGTGTTCCAAGTCAGTGGCAATTTCCAAGCAAGTCCTGGTTACTGTGAGTAGCCTATCACAAAGGGATGGAACCCAACCCAAGGTGTCTACAAGAAGCATGGGGCAGAGCATAGGTTTAATCCAAAGGCTGTTTTATTCCACAGAAACATTTCTAAAGCAGATGGGATGGGAAGCAGGGGCCCTTGATTAATGGATGTTCAAGAGAGGGCTAGGCACTCTAGAGCGGTGCTGCAGCAAGCTAATCCTTGCAGCCCAACTCAATTTGAGCTCTACCCCTGTAAAACAGCTCACATCCATCATAGATATTGTTGGTCCAGACCACAGTTTGGTGGCAAGCTAGGCCATTAAACCTGTAAAGCATGCTAAGAGGAGAGCCAACAATTCCACAGAGATTCCCTGCCTCTTGCATGGCCAATGATGTCACAATATAACATTGTTATACATTCTATAGCACAGAATTGGCAGCAGACTGCGGGGTCGGGGCACAATCCATCAGACATAGCCCCCAAAGGCAGACATGGGACATAGCATTTTGAATGGGCCGAGCTAACTTTTCTCTGGGCTAAATGTTAGGTGGTACGGTTGGTGCACAGAAGACCTAGTCTTAACTTTCCATGAGACCCCAGCATTATTCATTTAGTAGTAAAATCTATGCCCTATGTTCAAAAGGGATTCCCAAAGCAGCTTACATTAATCTTGGGAAAACAAATTGCAAGACCAAAGTGTTGCCATCCAAAATTTAAGGTCACTACACTTTGACTTTTGCATGGAACCTAAAAAGAAGCAATTAAGTGTAAGCTATCCTGTGCCCCACATTCTTGGGCCTTCATGTTTAAACATTGGGCAGTTTCAATAAGCATTATGTATTAACACAGAAAGAAGCAACAGCTAAGGTGTGTCTGTCTGGTCATAACTGGAAAGCACAGTTGTGTAGCCTCCAGAATACACCAGATGTGCATATACCCTGTTAACAATGGCTCAGGGGTGTCCACGTTAAGAACTCAATAAACAATTCCCCCTGAGTATTCTGCTTGTAGCTGGGAGACTATCTCAGCAGAGCAAAATGCGTAGCAGGAGACACACAACAAACTATAAATATTTACCTATTACTGGGTGCCAAAGGAACACTATTTGGCCCTGTGATAGCTGCAGCACAATCCCTTGAGATGGGCCAACATGATCATTGCCAGCTAGCCATGCTCATCAAGCTGTTTGAGTGAATTACCACTTGCCCAGTTGCCAATTTACTTAAAGGCCCTGTTTGTACCACTTTTTTTTCTACTTGGGAAACACAAAACATGCAGAGATTTTTGAATAACAAATAATACATGCATGGACTGGTTTGCTGCCTTCCACCTCCCATATACACATGACCTTGGTGGATATTTAGAAGGGAAACATACAACAGTATTTGACACCATTTCTGTATTTTGCTCTCTGGCATGTACACCTGAAAGAAGTGGTCTTTATTCTCTTCCGCATCTCTTATGTTGTTTTTATCAACATCTGAGAATTATTTAGTCCCACAGCTGGGCCACTACATCTGGCTATTAACCATAACAGTAGGCATTCCCTTTTGCGTTTGTCCCTGCCTTCTAATTTGTTGGTTCTATCATGCCAATTAAGTGCTGACAGAGCATGTGCACAGATAGCTGTGTGTCCACTTCGTTATATATATATTCCCCACCCAAGAAGTGTGCAAAAGTACTTAAACAATAGTAAATTTGCTTGTGTAGTTTTTTGGTTTGTGCAAATCTTGAGTGATCTAAAGAATACATATATACATAGATGGCTAAGTTCCTGACACACTGTTATTGGCATGCTAGAAAAGAAATGAAGACAAATGTAAATTCTCAAGCACACACTTTTCAAATTGTTGCCCAATAAATCTGGTGTAGGTTTTGTGCAAATCTGAAAAAATTAACAAAAATATCTCCAGAAATGGTTACAAGCAAGGCCAGAAGAGAAATGAAAGCACTAAGGAAGTAGTGTACATAGGAAGGAGAGTAGCAGAGAGTGACAACACAGAAACAAATTGTCCATGACCCCAAATTGAGTGGCTTGGAACCTGATTTCCCCCAACTTACTGGATTTATCCCCGTATCGAATAAGCCAAAATTTATAAGGGAAAAGCATCAAGACTGGTGTTGTGTGAGGGCAATGTCATGTGCACTATATGCAAATCAATTGGGAACACAAACAGCTACAAACCCACATTAAAACGCAGTGCGGACAAGCCCTAAGCCAACTATCGCAGATTCAAAATTAATACTTTGCTTTTCCATCTCCCGTACTTACCTTTGTACCTATTCACTCTTTAAAAAGGGGGAGAGAACCCAGAGACTAAAAATCCTTAAAACAAAGAGACTGAGCTGCGGCGGGATTGCCCTCCTCAAATAAACTGAAGTGGAGTACCTAGAAGTGCTTTTTTGTTTTGTTTTTAGGAGTTCAAACTTTGGGGTGAAGGAAATGGAGTGTGAGGGAAACAAGAGGACAACTTCAGAAATGCACCCCTGCCATTAGATCAGCCAGGCACAGCATTACTCCAGCCATATACCAAAAAGCTCAAGGGCACAGCATCTGCGAATAGGCAACTCAAGAAGTCTCATTCCCCATTCTGCTTTACATATATAGCTTGTGCACCATGGAAGCAGGTACATGCTGCTTCCTGACTGGCTGCAAAGCAAAGCATGGGTTTGCACAATAACACACTGCAGCTAGGGAAAAAAGAGGACTTGGCTTCGTCTGTTGCATAGAGTGAAGGGTGGGGGATCTGCAAAAGATTCCTGCAAGCAGCAAAGGGTATGCAAGCCAGAGGAGGCGATGACACCTCTGGTGACTGTATAGTAATTTATTCCACAGGTCTCCGGATGCCCAGCTTCCACTCCTACAGTTCAAGAAGCACTGCAGGCAATGCTAGGGAATACTTCCTATGTCTATGCAGATAACAGCTGGGATGTGATAAAGATGTGATCTTTCATCCAAAGCAAGTCTTGAATTTAGCCAAGGTTCTGGGTTTGGAAGCTTTTCTACAACCAAGTATGCTAGGGAGTAAGTTCCACTACAACACATTTAGAGAAATATCTCACAATGCTCTCCCACTGCTGCAGTTATGTGATGAAATAAGAGACAGGAAGAATAAGAGACACTGCTATATTAAGTTGGTCTGTAGCTAACTCATTAACTACTGCCATAGTATAGGCCTTTAAATATGAGAAAGTTTTGCTTTACTAAAAGTCAAACAAACAAAAAAACCTGACATCAAGTGTTATGGAGATTTATCTGCAATGATGGACTTTTTGGGGGGTGGGAAGAGGGAAGATTTGCTAAAAGTAATATTTTGCATGATAGTTCACATGCTGTCATTAATACACACTGTTGTTCACTTTAAAAGCACAGAGATGCATTACAAAGCCTTTTTTTTTAACCAGTTTGCACCATATTGCACAGTATATTAAGCTACTGTTCTCTATATTTCCTTATTCAAAAACTCATTGACAAGCCTGCTATTTCACAGGTTCCAGGCAACTTTAAATGGCTCAGCTGTGAAATATGTTGTGCAACATGTCATTCCTCCTCCCCACTTTTTGTTCTTCTGAAAGAACTGCAACCACTGTTCTGATACCTGATGCTATATTTGGAACACTTATCCACTACACCAGGTATGCAGTTTTCAAGAAAGTCAAGGACATTCATTACATCCATACTGGTGACTTTATTGAATAAGATGGGTTGCATGTGTCAGCCTCTGTTCTCTGGTTCCTCACTGCCCAATAGCCATTTTAAGGCCCCTGGAAAAAAATGTTCCAATGATTTATTTTACTGCCCTCCAATCGCTTGCTTGACTGAAGCAGGATTTCCCAGTTTAAAAGATCACAATTTGAAGGGTTATGGATATGCACTAAATTGTACTTAGAAAGGCATTTGGTTAAGATTTTGCTCGGGTCTGGGCTTATACACAGAGCCATGATCGCTTGAAGGTACCAACACTGCAAGGACATAATATGGTGCAATATTTTAACCTCGTAACTATAAATGACCTTGCATGTGGCTGTGTTCAAACAATTCCTGCCCCAGAAGAAAGATGGCATTTGCCACTATTGTTAGAGGGTCTCTTATCTGCGGGCACATATGCTTTTGCAGAGCAAAGCTTGGATTAACTGCAGAATTTCCCAAGTGAAATAAATTACACAGAGGGACAGCACAACAGAGGAAGAGAGCTAGCTTGCTAGCAGCTATGTGAGAAAGCTCTCCCTCTCCGAAGCAGTGAATTAGACCAACCAAGAAAGATTCTTTCAGGTATCTCAAGTTTACAGCCTTGAAAGCTTTAGCAGAAGGCAAAATAAGCAATAGATGGGTTGCTATGGTGTTACAAATGACAACAAATTTACTGACATGGAGGACGGGTCTGATGCACCTGCATTTTAAAGATTTGGGGCATAAGCCAGAAGAGGTTAGGAACACTTAAATCCTATTAAAATAAACAGAAATTAAAACACACACTAGGTAAGTGTTCCAAGTCCTCCCTGGGTGGGACACATGAATGCAATCCATCAAGGGCAGAGGTGCACAAGACCCTTATATTTCAATGAACGGGCACAGAATTGTGCCCATGGTTTCTAATAATTGGAAATAAAAACCAACAAATCTTTAGTTTTCATTAATCCTGGACCAGGCAAGGCCAATTTGCTCAACTATAATGCATGATTCAATCCCCCCCCATTCAGTTTTGTCCAGACCCCTAAAGGTCAGTCAGTAAAATTTACAGCCATTTCAGCAACCCGGAGAAATGGAAAGGGTGGAAGCATGGGCTAAGAAAAGAAAAACAAGAAATTTGCTGGCGTAGAGTGAACATGAACTTTCACACTGATGAAACCCAGTGGGGCAAAAAGATCAATGAAACAGCAAAGAGACACACAAGGCATACCCGGGGTTAGTAACAAAAAGTAAGGTGGGGAATGTGATACCAGGGCTAAGCCAAGGAATTATTAAGCATGTCTCTAACATGCTTTTTCGTTATGTTACTAACCAGGCTAGCTATGTGTAAAGAAAATAATTAAATCTGAAGGACTTTTACATATTGGTTAGAAATAGAATGAGATTGGGGGCGATGGCTGGATCTTATTTTAGTGCAGGAAGAAGTCCCCCAATAGAGCATCTTTTCCATGGAGTCACTAAATTAGATATCATGGAACATGTGTGGTTCCTTCTGTACCCAACAGATTTAACCAATGCTTTGACTTCTATAAGCCTATCTAGGAGCTGACAATTTATCCTGCCACTATTAATCTTGTCAGGAAGAACTCTGCACGCTGAATCTTGGGCTCAACTTTAAAACTTAACCCTATTTCTTATGCCAGGTGTATGTGAACATATCTAAACTATACACCTAAAATGGCTTTCACTGCCATGGCTGAAGGATCTTGGGCACTGGTCCTCAACAGGTGGATGAGGACACCCAGGTGGGTTACAACCCAACCAAAAGTGGGCTGCAACAGCAGTGCTGACATTTCCTTTCCCCCCTTGGCTTCAAAAAGTTTTAAAGATGAGGAAAAAATGTGGAGGGGGAGAGAGTAGGACACAGAAGGAGAAAGAAGGGGATGGAAATAGTCAGTAAGAAATAAGAGTGGGCACCACGCTACACATTGAATTAAATGTGGCTCCCGTGTCTTATGGGCTAGGAACTCCGACAAAGATGTTTCCACACCCTCAGGGAGTTTTGGTTCCCAGGGGTCAGTGGAAAAAGCCGTATTAAAAACTTGCCTTAAGTTAGGAAACCTAAAAAAGATCTCTATATTGTGGTGCGAAACAGGGCTGGTCAGGGGAGGTAAGTGGGCATGGTTTAAAATATCTGGAAGATGCCATAGCTGAGCACCTTTATTTTTGCCTGTTTCAACGTGAAGTATAGCTATATGTACATGCAAGTGTTACGTTCTGGCTGCTGGCGACAGGTGACAGGGTGGGGTTGGGGGGTATGTAAGAGGCTCCCCTCCCACCTCCACACACCCACAAAAGTTCATGTTCAGCAGACTGCCACTCACCAGGTAAGCAGGCCTCAGAGCACAGCTTATTGTCCAGTGCTTTCACGCTTGCGTTGCCAATGTCATTGTTATTGTCACACTCCATACCTAGGTATGCGCCTGTCCTTTGGCCTGTAAGGGAGTTAATGTAGTTAGAGAGGGGATGGGGCTGCGCTTTGACATACGTATTCTTTCTCCTTAAAATATCGGAAGGCACAAACAGTTCGTATCAGGAGCTGGGGAAGAAAACCTCAACGGCAGCCCATGGGGGCATAGAGAGTGGACAATAAGGCATTCGACTGGGTTGCGTCTGCATTAAGTCATCTTGGCAGGTTTCCTCAACCACTTCCATTTCTATCCTGGTTTCCAAGAAAAAAAAATATTGCCAGCGAGAAAGGGTACAGGCACAGGAGGACATTTAACCTTTTCTGCAAAGGCAATACATAAGCAGGCACAGAAAGGAAGATTACAGAGCAGCAGGGGGAAAGCTAAAGGAACAGCACAGAAGGCCATCACCAGCTAATGGTTTTGCAGGTCTCTGGCTGGTGTCTGAAGCCTTGTGGAGGAAGCTATATGAATGCTTCAAAAACCAAAACGTTCCCCCAACTCGTTACCTCTCCAGCAAACGCAACACAACAGGTTGCAAACACAACAGTTGGTTGCAAAAATTAAGCACTATTAATTTTGTATCGCAAATATGCACCATTGGACATATCCTTCTCTTTGGGTAGCTCTGGGAATGGTAGTTCTTTGTGACAGGGGTGGGGAACTTGACACCCTCCCGATGTTCCTGGACTCCATCTCCCATAGTTCCAGACCACTGGCCATGCTGGCTGGGGCTGATGGGAGTTGGAGTTCAACAATGTCACCTGGAACTCAATTAGTTCCCGTTTTCTGTTCTGTTGAGTGAGTGCTAGGGATTTCTAACAGAATTCTTAGCCCCTTCACAAGAACGACAGTTCCCAGGATTCCTTGAATGATGCCTTGCACTGGTATAAAACAGATACAGAAAGGTCTGTAGCACAGATTTGTTTGCTTTGACACAGCTTATTGTTGGAAAGCAAAAACTGTGATTGCCTTAGGCTACCTTTTTCACGTTTCTCCTGTAATATTCTAAGAGGTGCTCACACATATCATAATTACTGCGGTGAGTTTTCATTTTTAACAGTTGAATGAGAAGGCTAAACTGAGTCAAATGTCTGTTTAAATGGGGGCATCTTCTTTTACCTGAAGCTCTCAGGACATTGAGTGATGCATTACTTCTGAAAATGCTCCAACCTAACCAACAATGACATCTGTTTTAACAAGATTTGGCTATACCCCTCTCCCTACCCTACAAAAGCCCTTAGGCTTATTCATTATTTTTCCTTGCAATATTCCAGATGAAATTTAGACTGTGTGGGTACTATTTTGTTTTTTGTTTTATTTTTAAAGAGACAGACATATATATGTGGTAAAGGAAGAAATTTACAGGACTTCCATATATCAATTCCGGAAAAGTTAATAGTAATTTTACCATTTGGTTTTTTTAAAAAGCGAAAGACCTTTCAAGAGGAAACCTTTTCAATTGTTTTCTGGACAAGTTGTTTTGGGGGCTGGAGCAGAAGACTATGTTTAAAAAAATATTTCTGTGACAACTCTCTGAAGCCCTGAAAGAAAAACATTCCACACAATAATGTGGGTTTGTTCTTTACTTAATCAACCACACAGACTATCCATCCTACTCTGGACTCCCTGCTGGTTGGACGCGCAAGTGTGCAAAAACTCGCAAGTCCTAAGAACACCAGAAGAGCATTCCTGGACGTCTAAATAAGAGTGCTATTTAGAAGGCCTTCTGCTATTTCAAGCTTCAAAATAAAGTAAGTCTTTATGGTGACAGAATCCCTCAAAGCCGCTTTGGTTGACATGCTAAGAAGCAAAACTGATGCACAGCCAAGTATTCCAGCATGGCTGGTTTATGGAGTGGGCTGCTGGGCATGTGTTAAAGTATTGTGCTGCACGACTGCTGTACGAGGCAAGCATGCAACCCCACTGGAATCCCAGAAGCGCAGCTGGCACTAAAGCAGAAGCCCCAGCCATTGGAGGGGGGAAAGGGAAGGGCACCTGCTGACCCACGGAAAAGCCACCAGGTTTTGGTGAACACTGCCATTATACTGCTATTTAAGAATGGGTTCTCTGCCTTGTTGGTGCTTACTGAGGGTGTGAGAAGTGTTGCGCATGAAAGAGAGTAAGATCACACGATCTGTCACCCTCCCCATCACCCAGAACCAGTGGCATGCCACAGTTTAACTGAGTTACAATTTGCTCCAGTTATGGGTAAACTTGGCCCAACTCCTGCTGCAGCTTTTAAGTTAACCCTCAAATGTTAGCAAAAACACAGCAGCATGAAACATTCTGCAAGCATACCAGGAGGCAGAAGCCTGAGGCTAATTGGCATGTTCCATTGAAATTGCATATTCACTATGCATATGCTTTGTGGACGTCAACTTCCAGAATCATAACACACATGTGGGTTTAAGTTTTGCTTTAACCTTCCAATTATTAAGCATGCGGTTGCAGTATTTTCAAGCTCGTCTCCTTGCTGCTGACCATGAGCACCTGAAACTTGCCTTTTAAAAATGAGATGCTCAGAGTTCACAAGGAAAGTCCATGAGTCAACTAAAAGCTATTTTACTTGGGGAGGGTTGTGTATGGAAATTCTTAAGAATGTTTATTATGACGTTTTACAAAGCGGGTTGATTTCTAATCAGCCAAACACACCAAGGAAGGAGAGGAAGCCCATTTTACCTGGCTTCTCTTCCCACCACAGTGAGAGCTTGTCTCTGCATCTTCCGAAAGTACCAAAGAGGTGTGTCGTCACCTGGGCTTATGGGAGTGTCACAGATCCCTTACTTTTGGGGAAGCAGTTTTCCATCAGGGTCCCTAGGTCAGCAGCCCATGACCTAGCTCCCAAAACGTGATGATTTGCATTGACCTATGCTTTGCTGCTGCAAAGGTCTGGTGTCACTAGCCCTCTAAGTAGCTAAAGACTGAACCTAGTAGGTCACTATCTGCAACAGCGAAGATTTCCCCTCTCAGTTTTGCAATTTTGCACCAGAACATCCACTGCTAAGGGCATTGCCAAAGATGCTCCAGCTATCTGAAGATTGCTTTCTGCTTCATCCTTCCCTCCCCGCTCCGTTTCCCAGAGAAGTGTTTGGAATTGCTATTGCTTTAGTAAGGGACCCTGGCATTTTGAAATTGAAGACTTTTCATTTATGTCTCTACCTTGCAACATTTTTATAATTTCACTTGTGAGCTGCATTACTGAAACATTCGAAAGGTGTTTTACACTACTTTGCAAAAACTAGACATCATATTCTAGCATCAGAAACACATAAACCCATAATATACAGGGAAAGCCATCAAGTAGCTTTATATTACAACCCCCCCAACACCTCCAAACTCTTTAGACCATCCATCTGCTACTACAAGATAAACAAGGCTGAGCTTGTCCAGAAGTCCCACCCCCTCAGCCTTGCTTTTCCTTATCCGCCACTGTGAACACTGCCAGCTGGATGTGATGGAATATAGCCAAAAAATATGGGGAAAGGAGTAATGGTCTGTTCTCTGTTACCATCTTCTTGTGTGGGGGAGCCAGCCTCTTCCTCCACGACGTCATTCCCCTGCCACAAAAGATGACAAGGTGCAAATGTTAAAAGTGAAGGACTTGCAATACACAGAGGAAGACACAAAAGCTCAGTTATCAGAGCTTGGTTCCCTCCTTAAAAGGGTGTCAAGAGAAGCATTCTCCTATGCATTTTCTCCACAGAAGAAACCTGAAATTGGCTTGATCAAATGAACTCAGCGAGAGGCTCCTTGTGAAACCTAGTGCGGTGGTGCTTTGACCGATCGGAAAGCCATGGATATGAAGTTTAGTGTGCTGGTTTCTAGAACTGGAGTCCCAGTCAATATTGGCGCACCAGGTTTCACAGAGAGCCTCTAACTGAGCAGCTGCTTTGGCTGGGCAGCAGGGATAGCAGCATAGAGAATATGCTTAGCTAACAGCAATCCACGAAGACTCAGATTAGCCAGAAGAACCTGTTCCCTCACCGATCCAGAGTATTTCCTCCCCGCTTTTTTATACCTTTTTTTTTTTGATGAAGTAGTAATAAATAAATAAGAATTTAAACGTGCACCCCATGCCTGAGACCATTCCACTGTAACTATCCAACCTCCAAAAATTTCAACACCTCTTGCGATGGTTTGACCCCTTCCCATTTAAACACTACAAATTCTACAAATACCTTCCATATCGCCTCAAAATTATTTCTCCTGCATATTTGCCGTCTTACCTTAATAGCACATGTTAGTAAAGGTAAAGGGACCCCTGACCATTAGGTCCAGTCGTGACCGACTCTCGCTTAACTGGCCGAGGGAGCTGGCGTACAGCTTCCGGGTCATGTGGCCAGCCTGACTAAGCCACTTCTGGTGAACCAGAACAGCGCACGGAAACGCTGTTTACCTTCCCGCCGGAACGGTACCTATTTATCTACTTGCACTTTGACATGCTTTCGAACTGCTAGGTTGGCAGGAGCAGGGACCGAGCAACAGGAGCTCACCCTGTCGCGGGGATTCGAACCGCCAACCTTCTGATCGGCAAGTCCTAGGCTCTGTGGTTTAACCCACAGCGCCACCATAACAGCACATGTTAATTCATCATTAATAGCTACATCCCACACCTCTTTATACCATTCTTCCATTTTATATTCTGCTTGCCCCTTCTGCTTCCTAGCTGTAATAATTCATGCAGCTGTCAATAACTTTGTGAGCAAGTCCTTCATATCCTGTGAACCTTCCACCCCATTGTAAATTGATAATAATGCTACCTCTGGACTTTCAGTCAGCTTTAACCCGGTGATTTCTGTTATCTCCTTGAACACCCTTTGCCAAAAAAGTTGTATGTCACTTTGTGCTGAGCTACAAACTTCATCATTGAGCAGCTCTCAGCTTCCCCTTTATCAACTACACAATTTACAGCATTTTCTATCCACAGTATTTCACTTTACTCATTGGCTCCCATCTACCTTTCTCTCCTTAATTGATGCCTAGGCTTTCAGGTTGCCAAAGCAAAACGTTTTCACAAGAAAGCTTCAGCCACTGGCTTTTACATCCAATCATCCCTCCCCTTCAACTCCCCCCCCCCCTTGTGTTAAATAGGCCTTCAAATGTGGAATTTTACCTCTGCGTCTCGTTCCTCTGCTGACATACTGACAAAATTTTCATCTGGAGATTCAACAGGGGTTGACTAAGGGAAGAGAAAGGGAAAAGGGCAGGACTTGGACTTACTGGTGCATTTCCTGTAGAGGCAGGTTACAATCACTGGCAAATTGCATCAGTGGTATCAACCCCAACCCACATTCTGAATTTTTTAATGTCTCGCTGGCTTCCCACCTCTTCTCAAATGAATTTTTGCAACAAGGTACACCTGGCCAGTGCTTTTTTTCCCTAAAAAATGTTTAGGGGTGCTCTCATTTTGACTCAAGAAAATCACCATTTTATAGTACAAATCGGGAAAAATAAATACAGTAATGGACAAAAGTACAAAGATTCACAAAATGTTTAGGGGTCTGCATCCCCCCAGAGAAAGAGCACTGCACCTGGCCGCCATATTGGTCCATTTCTGCCACACCCAGGCAATGGCTGCTTAGCCACAACCTACAATGCTGTGTGTTTGCTGCCATCTTGGATGTTAGGTGTGCCATATAATCACTGGGTTCCACCCAATAGCTGAAATGGCTTGAATAACTTTTTTTTAAAAAAAACTAGGTGGTATTCAACTAAGTTTTACCCCGAGTAGAACTTTTATTTCATTCTGTGAACTGCCCTGAAACCCCCTGGGTATACGGCGGTATATAAATTCAAGAAGAAGAAATAATTAATGAACATGACTTAACCATGTCCATTAATTTCAATGGGTCTACTCTGATTAAAACAGTTGAATATCTCTCTTGGTTTGAGAATTTTAAAAGGTCTTGCATTATATGAAGTGCTTTGCCTGCCCCAATGGTGAACACATCCCTTAGAGTAGGGATGGGGAACATGTAACTCTCCAGTTATTGTTGGACCATGAGCCCCATCATCTCTGGCTACTTTCCCTCCTGGCTGGGAGTGATGAGCGCTGAAGTTCCACCACATCTGGAAGGCCACAGGTTTCCCATCCCTGCCTTAATAAGGGTGGCTGTCATCACAGAAATGAACTAGCCCGCATCACAGTTTCTGCTGCTTGGTCATCTGAATAGGCTTGCCATACTTACATCTCCTTCTGAAGGCACCCCACTGGCAACAGCAGGCGATGGGATCATGTCCCCCTCTTCCTCAGTGCCAGGAGCTACATAGGAGCCTGACATGGAAGACATGGTGTCAGTGCTGATCTCAGAGTGCTGGCTTTGAGAGGACGCCATGGACATGACCGACTGGGCCAGGCTGCTGCTAACAGGATCTAAGGAAAGAGAGGAGGGCGCAGGCAAGACATTGCCAGGGAGGCTGGTTATAAAGGGACACACAATAAACTAGCTGAGATACAAGTTTAGCAGAAAAAAAATTTTAACAAGCTTTTTAAGAGCTTCCAAGATCCAACCCAAGCCTCAGTCCTGTGCAAGGAAAAGGTCCACTCTGCTGTGCTCTTAACTCAGTTGGTACATCACACATTTTCCTTACTGCATCCGGCTCCTGATCACATGTCTTTCATGAGCTGTCTCTTCTAGCTCAAATACTACGATAATGACTAATATACACACAATAATTACCAAAATTATACATTCTTTTATCAATCTTCTGAGAAAAATGCAGAACCTTATGCAAAGCCAGAGAGACTTGCGAACTACCCGAACTAAGATGAACTTATAATGTCTGATTTCCATTATAATGTCTCTGTGGCTTTGCATAAGGTTCTGTATTTTTCTCAGAAGATTGATAAAGAATGTATAACCATTTTGGTAATTATTGTGTGTATATTAGTCGCCAACGTGTTGCATGAGTCGTATTACTTCTATCAACAGAACAGGTTGCATTTTTCTAGCAAATCCTACGATAAAGCTACTCACTGATCTGCCTGCTTTCCAACTGTATAGCAGCAGCATGGGTTAATCAACCCATTAGTTAATCAACACAATATCCATAAAAGCAAGGAGGCCAAAAGGTGGAACATCTGCAAAACCTTTTTTATTTTATTTTAAAGCGAAGATTGTGCATCTTGTGGTCTATCCCTGTGCACTGGTGTTCAGCCTATGTCCTCTGCCAAGGCATACAAAAAGGTGGAACAGGGGAAGAAGTGTGGGATTGAGGAAAACCACTAATATGCTTGCTGAGGGGTCTTTTGAAGATGTGCCCCCAGAATCAAAGCAAGTCAGCTTTCCTTCTATACCTTCTGGAGAAGAGATGGTAGAAGAGAGAGGTGTCCCTGTACATGAAGACTGGTCTATTGCTCCTGAGGAGGATAAGGTAAGGTTTTCACTTTCTGGCGTCACACCACATTCCTGAAAAAAATGCACCAGATATTAAGGTAGAAACATAATTTCCAGTGATGGAACTACTGCCATAAATTGTGTGTTTGGCCTTGCCATTACAGATAGGCAAACTCCCCCAAACCTGCTTCAGATTAATGGACATAAGAGTTGAGGTCTTCTGAAAACAAATGAGAAAGCTCTCGGGTCATTTTACCAAGGCAATCAAAGTTCCAAAAAAATTAACCCCTTAAAACAGGAAGTGAACTAGTTCCTTGGCAGTGCTCCAACAATCTCTGGTCAAGAAAGGCTTTGCTCAATCTCTCCTGGCCTGGCAAAGCATTTAGCAACAAGGGAAGCCAGTAATTCTTCCCTGGCTCTGATTTCAATCTGAGCCAGAGAAGAATTCCTGAGTTAGCAAAGCACACTTCCTCTTTGAGGTGGGCTTTTCCAAGCCTCTGAAATTCTTTCCTAAACCAGGTTCAGGAGAGCTCTGCCATCACGCTTCCTTAGCATGAGCAACAAAGACATCGGGTTTAACTCCTGGGATCTCTTGCACGAAAGCTCTTTAACCCTCCTGTTCCCAGGAAGCAGAGGTGGTTTTTTTAATATAAACCCAAGACCTTTCAAACAAACAATCACCTCTTCATGAGGACGAGGAGACTTCCTCCTGGAAATCCTGATTTCAGATTCACTGCCGGTCTTCTCATCCTCTTCTTCATGTAGTACTGAGGAATTCTGGGATATTGACCTGGTGGAAAACAAACCACTTCTTTCTACTAGAAACCAAAGGGAAGGGGGAGCTCTAAAGAGCTACAAGCTAACAACAGAAGACAGGTCCACAAGCAGCTAGATACACCTGGAGGGCAGCAGCTACATCAAGAGACAGCAGACAGGTGCCAGCGATTGTAGCTTAGCCATTGCAGTTTGGGCAACAGCCACTGCAATGCAGGAGACATCCGCAAGCTACTTACTTGGACAGGCTCTTCTTCAGCTTGAGTCCTTGGCTGCCGCAATCCGACAAGCGGTCAAGGGGAGACAGGGTCCGGACGGGAGGCAGGTGGCCATCACTGCCATATGAGGGCAGCATGCCCGACACGTGGCTGTCCCCAAGTACGTGGAGCGGAAGAGCTGCTGGGGATGGAGTGAGAGGCCCATTAAGGGCTTCCAGAAGAGAGACCACCTCATAGCCCGGAGGGATGTTCTCTGAAGACTAGAGGAACCGGGGAGACGGGTGTGAGAAGAACACTCTCCCTCTGTATCAAACATAGCTTTTTACAAGAGAGCTCAGCACAGAGGAGTAAGCCCCACCCCCTCCAAAGGAATCTGACTCATACATAAAAGGAGAGAGAGAGAGAGAGAGAGAGAGAGAGAGAGAGAGAGAGAGGGAGGGAGACTGAGATCACCGATAGGAGACTTGCTTATTTCACATAAAGTTGCTGATATTTTCATGCTTTATTCTGGACCAGATCGCTTGGATTTCTTAGCCTGAAATCTTTTAGCTGGAAGAAGTTGTGACTGTGTGACTGTAAAATGGGCAGAGGAACACCCTTGGGTGCTGGAGCCGTGCAGGGCACAGAAGCCAGAGAGAGAGCGAGAGTGAGGAAAGGAGGGGGGAATTAACACACAGGAATCATCCAACACACAACCTGCTACTATTCTAACAAACTTCCATAGTCAAGAGGATACGGTGCACACTTTTCTGTTCCAAGCTTGACATTTCAGGCCTAGTTCCCTAACGTTGCAGATGTGGTGGTAAATTAGTTCTGGGCTCAGATCTCTTCAGACTGCCCACCATGTGGAAAAAGTCACGTTGTTAAAATTATTTATCCATTGGGTGGTGGTGGAAGTCCACATGCACTCAAAACTAAAGTATTGAGGGGAGAAGACTAGAATTTTGCTTTTCTCCCCAGTATCTAGTTTTCTAAATGCAAAGCTGTTTAAAAAAGAAACCAGCGAAAAAGGAGGAGAAATTGATATTACCTTCCACCTGCAGTCTGAACACTACTGTCTAGAAACCTTAAATCTACTCTGCATGTGGACCTAGAATGAATCCCAGCTCTCCCCTAGATAGATATCAGATCCACACTAAATTCTGGACATGCAGACTGGCAGGAGGTGAACAACTCACTCTATGTGGGTGCTGCTGGGGCAGAGTAAATTGTTGTAAGGCACAAGGGCCTCATTTGCCAAGTAAGCTTCCAGAACCCTAGCTCCTCTGTCTTCAACCCATGGCTTCTGGCTCAAGGCTGATTCACTTGATTTTGCATGGAATTTCCTGCTATGCTACCCGAATCATTGTGAGGAAGGCTGGTTGCCCTTGTCATCAGTGGCACCTTTTCCTTGGACCCCCAAAGCCACTGGCTGTGCAGCAGTCCCGCAACAGGCTCTGTGCATACGTTACTATAGGGAAGGCTTTTAAAGAAGCCTTCTCTGTGCCCGACTCCTCTTCAGCAAACTATTTCACAGTCTGCAAGACCTGCTCAGCAAAGACAGCAGGGCAGTGTCAACACTGGGACCACCAGCACACCTATACTAACCGAGTGCTCCTCTGAGTCCGATGTCTGGGAGGCGATGATAGGGTTGAAGTTGGTTGGAGAAAGGGGTCCCAGCTTTTTTCTCATGGCTCGGATCTGTAGCAAAGCCCGAAATGCTGCAGGGCGAGAGATGAAGGGTAGGAGGAATAAAAACAGCTTCCAACAACAAATATTAAGGATGCTCACTGTCAGACAGGAACTCCTCATGCACACAATTTTGTGTGGTTTCCACAAAACATCAGAATGCAATCCCATAAATTTAATCCAGATTTACCCTTACTGGGTGAAATCTGATTTGGAAACCCCTGTTGTCAACAGCCCATATGAGATATTTGAATGACTCTTTGCAATAATAAGCCCCTGCCTGGAAGCTCCCTCAGAAGACAGGTGCAATATAACAACATACGCTATAATTTGCCCATGGTGACAAAAAAATAATAATTAAAAATAAGATACTGCATGCAAAATCAGACAGGATTTTGTCAACAATGTAAAATGAATGTTAGCTTTCCAAAGTCAGAGGATCAAATAGGATAAGCCACTGATTTTTCCAGGATATGGCTACCTCTAATTTGGACAAACATCAAGATGTAAAGAAGCTCGCAGACTTACGCAGCCTGCAGATGGGGCAGTTGTTGGCTTGGTAACGCAAGGTGTCAGCGCAGGTATTGCAGAGGCAAAGGTGGCGGCAAGGTAAGATCAAGGTGTCCCGGACGTCAGAGAGGCAGACCACACATTCTGCACTATTGTCGCTCACCTCATCTTCTGCCACCTGGAAAGGAAAGGAAACCAAAGCAAAAATACAAAACAGGTAGGTGAAATGTGATGTTCAAATATTTCCTTAATGAGTTTGAATTAATGGGAATGCTGTTTTGCTGTGTTTACACAGATGTATTGGAGGTGGGGGAGAAGAGAACTGTAAAAATTGAGCAGTAGCTAAATGTTAAGAGGTCCTCCCCTTTTAAATTTTAAAATTTCTGCCACAGCAGCTTTCCAAGGCGAATTCTCTCGTATGAAAACAAATCCTTCTTGAGTCTGTTTCATGTGTATTTTTACAGCATGTGAACTTGGCCCGCATCCTCTGCTTCAGTACGCACCTTGGAATCCTGTGTATTATATTTGTTTTCTATCCCATAGATCTCTTGAAGGAGGTAGCTCACTCCGTCCACCTACATGGGCAGGAAGAGAGAATCAACACATAAGTAATTGGAGGTAAGTAGAGTAAAAAAATGGGCTCCTTCGGGAGGAGGGGGAGGACTACAGACAGCTTCTATGAGAAACAAGAACTTCTCTAATCCAAAGATACCAGTCTGCTTCAGCCCACCTAAACACACACACACTAGCCCATTATTGTGGGGAAGTAAACTCCATGCTTCTCTGCAATACTTAAATGCTATGGGTGACTATGGCATGTTGAATTTTTCAACTTTCAGATTCCCAAAAGGAGGGGTGCTAAAAAATGGTAACATGACTTGGGAAATCAAAAGATATTTTGGTTAAATTCATATAATTTAGTTTTGTTTGGTAAGTAAAATATGTGTAAAATTGCGAAGAATTTTTTTTTAAAAAAAGACTGCCAAATACTTGTGGTTTTATTATATATTAATTTTATTTTTTTATTATTTAGCATTGCTTGACATTTTTGGAAGGTAAAATTAGAATTCTTCATTCCCCCCCCCCCGAAAACAGATTGTGTGCTTCTTCATCAGACATAGGCTTCCAAACACGTGTTTTTATGACCCCTCACGGAAGAAACTTGCAAAAATTAAGCTTCATCCCTAAACCGACATGTCCTAATAGGGGATCACCCATTGGTTCTAACATCAAACCGTTCTCTAATTTTCCCTACTCCATGGCTTCCCAATACCTTTTATCTAAATGCTCTCTGCAATAGGCACGGATGGTTGAGACTAGACTGGGATGCAGATCCCAAACAAATCTGACCCCAACTCATATGCTCCCCCTCCCAACTGGGCAATATCCAACTTAGAGGTAGCCCACTGAAATGAATGGACTTAAATGGATCTAATCTGAGTATGACTAATGTTGGCTATCACCCAAATATACTTGTGTCTCAGGGGTCTTCAGTGATTCTAGGCAGCTTTCCCAGAAAAGTAACCAGGGACACACCTGAACTAAAGCAGCAGGCAGCCACCACCAAGCACCAACCACACACTCACCACTTGCTTCTGTTTGAGGGGCTTCACACAAAAGCTGCCGTCGGCATGCTGGGAGAAAAACACAAACGATCAGATAGAGCTTTAGTCTGTCAAAAGAGGCTTCACAGAATACATTTGCGATGAAACAGAATTCGCCTACTGAAGAGCATCCGCTTTTTAAAAAGAACGCGTCCGCCTTGTAGCAGAATGCAAAAGGAATGCATCCTATTCATGTTGTGCCTTGTGCTCCAGGAATCTTCTAAGAATCACTCCCCCCTTTCAACTCTCCTACCACTCTTCTTTACTATTCAAACGCTCACAAAAGATTGCTACAGTTCAAAAGCAGCCTCTAATCCATTGTATTTATTTCGCTGTGTAGTCACGTAAATATTTTTTACATTCACTCAGCCAAGGGGTGAGTGTGTGTTAAATTTAATTAACTGAAGGAATTGGGGGGCGGGGGCTTGATTTGTTTTGGTATAAGCGAGTTTGGGTTGTTTCCACAGGCATGTCTTCTGATTATATCCCTGTTGAACATTAATGCCCCTCTTCTTTGGTGTTTGGGCGTACGGCGAATAGACAGTGCTACCAATATCACTGTGTAGCAGAGCGCCAAACAAGCAGTGTGCAACCTCAGGTGCCCAGTAGGATCACCATCCTCAGATCCTCCCCGATTCCATGAAATCCTGTTATATAGAAGAGAACTTCTCTTCTTCTACCAAAAAGGCCAACATTGTTCAGAGATCCTGGCTGCTTCTTGGAAGCTTGGGCAGCTCTCCAAGCCATTCCTCATGATCCAAAGTCATGTAACTTGGAGAATGTGGTGGGAAGCAGAGGCTGGAGAAGTCTGCAGAGCTTGCCCCTTGCCAATTTACCCAAGCGGCTCAGCAGTCTTCCTAACCCTTTGACCACGGACTTGCTTTCAGAGCAAGCTCTTTACCCACATTTGGGAGCCCAGATTTCTGGGCATAAAAGCTAGCTTGGACAAGAGGTCAAGAGAAAGACCACACTCACCTTCTCAAACGTTGCCAGGAGTACATGGCAATGGCCCATATGCTCTGCAAGGCAACAGGCAAGAATGAGAGTGATTGACACACACATGCGGAAGCCTGTATATAGATGATAGAGGTCAGGGATGGCCTTCCATATATCAATCAATCAATCAATTAATAATTTATTTTTTATACCCTGCCCATCTGGCTGGGTTTCTCACAGAATACACAGATACAGTTGCACTTCAGCGCTCATCACCTCCAGCCAGAAAGGCCAATGGCCAGGGGTGATGCCAGCTGCAGTTTGCCAATACGTGGAGGGTGATAGGTTTGTCACCCCTGGTACAGGTTTTCTGCAATTGCAGGTGTCCACTGATGAACACAATTCAAGTTGGTAAAACCTATAAACAGATCAATTAAATGTGTACAAATAGCTCATTATAGCCAGTTTTCAGAGTGTATTTGTTTGCTAATGTCACTCAGCAGGGCATCTGATGGATATCCGGGGTGTGGTTATCTAAATAGAAGCTGGGTTGCAGTTACAGCTTGCCAGGCAAAAATCATTTGAGCATCCATGTTAACTCAGTGCCAAAATGAATCCAAACCTTAAGAGCATCGCTTACCATCTCCCTCATCTACCACTGCAAGAACCACCATGGGGTAGACTTCACGGTCCAGATCAAAGGCCAGCTGAAAAGAACAAGAAGGAAGAAAGGAATATATACAGCGGTGAGCGAAGTGAGCAGGGGCATCGGCCCCCAGTAACACCTAGAGTTGCTAAGTGCTTCTGTATCAATACTGCATTTTTAAAAGAGATGAATGGACTCAATTTCCCTCTATACTACAGTATAGTCTGCTTGCATCTTTTCTGTTTGTAAATTCCCATGGGGCAGTATCCTGCCGTGTTAGTATTATCAGGATGGGTCCTTACAACGTATTATGCCTCTCCTCCAGTGCTGAAAATATCCCTTAAACTCCCTTCCCACATTTACAAACCTATTTTGCCTTACCTCCTCTTCAGTCCATTCCGAGGGATCGACAGTGTGGGAGGGGAGGCAGAACTGCTGGCACACCCCTCGCTTGTAGTGGACAGTCTCCGATTGCAAACTATTGTCTTTGGGGATGTAACTACCATGGAAAGGGAAGACAACAAAGAGTGAACAGCCACAGAACATCTGCTAATTATTCTTGAATCCCAACACGTAGCATCCCCCAAATGCACTCCAAGACAAAGATCTTCCTCCATGCAGCAAACCAGCTTTATCTCTAACAGGCTCTTACTAGTTCAAAGGGATTTCAGGTCTGCGTTATATTAATATCCCCCGACAGCCACTTCCTTATTATCCAGAATATCAAGCCTCCAATCAAGATTCTCTAATGGTATCCCCAAGGCCGATTTCCAGAACAACCCCAGCATGTGGTAGCCCACGCTGACATTGATCCATGGTGAGTGACTCATCTACATCCTGATAGCATCTACATAATTCAACTCAGATTGGCTTCGGTATGCCACTGCAACATTGCCTTTTCTGCAAATGCGCAGAGATGCTATCAGATGCCATATTACTCTTGATTCTGTGCATGCTGTCAAATGCTGTTCTAGGATGAATTCTCCCTTGCTACAGGCTGACACTGATTCCAAGATTCCACAGTTCAAATTGCTACACAGACCCTTGCAGGTAATCTTTCTGCCCATCCATTAACTTGTGTCTAGTAGATTTCTTTCCCCTGCACATTTAGCAAGCTCAACACAAGGCCCTTAGAACAACCCACTTGGCTTTTTGTTGCTGTTTAGGTGCTTTTAATCTATTCTGCTTCTGGGCCCAATGTGTGTGGCCTTTTCTCTGGTCACCTGCCCTTGCTCTTCCAGAATGATTTACACATGTTGGCTCCCTGCCTGAACCTACAGTGATTTGCAGCCTCGTCCCTTGAGGACTCTGCCAACTTCGCTTTAGGGTAGCATACAAGAGAACTGCAAACTACATGCATTTTATACTAGTGTTTGCTCTACCCCAGAATGGATGTTTCAATAAACTTAGCAATGTCAGGCTGTTTGTGTTATCATTCACACTGCTTTGCGAATGGTCACTGCCCTTATTTTACATGTTTATGCTGTAAAGCAATTCCAGTTTTCTTATTTTCTTGTATTTTGTTTCCTTATGGCCTCACTGCTAACATTTTCTCTCCCTTTCCACCCATATATATATATACAAAAACACTCATCAACTCAGGATCTGATGAAGTGGACCCTGGCCCACAAAAGAGTACACCATAATTAACTGTGTTAGTCTTAAGGTGCTACTCAAAATACCCAGAGTTCTATTAATTCTAAAACAGGTGTTTTTTTAAAACTGCTCTGCGTTCTAGCTATTGGCAGATTAATTCATTTTGCACTATGTGCAGCTGTTTCCCAGGAGTCAATGCTTCTGAATACCAGTTGCTAGAAATCAAAGGAAGGGAGAGTACTTTTGTGCTTGGGTCCTGCTTGAGAGTTTTCCACAGGCATCTGGTTGGCCACTGTGAGCAGAGGATGCTGGACTAGATAGAACATTGGCCTGATCCAGCAGGCTATTCTTATGTTTAAACATAAGGCTGGGGCTGGGAGAAATGGTGCAGGCTTCACAACTGTACGGAAAGCCCATGTGCTTTCCTATGCACAAGAGAATAGGCTCTCCTTTCAAATGTTGCACTGAACATATGGATGCTATTGGCAAAGCCAGGAGATGCAGTCCACCTCCTCCCTCTATTCACTGGTGGTGCAAAAAATTTGGACACCCCGTCTGAGTATGCAAGAAAAATTTCAGCAATACTATTATTAAGCCATCTGATTCTGTGGGAAGCAAACACACCCCAACCCAGCTTTCGTTATATTTACCTCACTACTCCATTTTGGAATTCTTCAGTAGCCTGGTAATAAATTGTTATAGCCACCCGGGCATCAGTGTCGAATGTGAATTCCACATTGTACTGGACTTTGGCTTTGCTGACTTCTTCCCCTGGAGTCTTCACTTCCTCCGCACACCTGGTGGATAAAGACATAGGCAAAGAAATTAGTCTAGCTCTAGACCAGGCATAGGCAAACCCAGCCCTCCAGGTGTTTTGGGACTACAACTCCCATCATCCCTGACCACTGGTCCTGTTAGCTAGGTTTGATGGGAGTTGTAGTCCCAAAAAACCTGGAGGGCCGAGTTTGCCTATGCCTGCTCTAGACCTTGCAACAAACAGAAAGGACCCAACTCAAAATGCCCAAGAAGTGATTTGACCTCTCTTCTGCTAAAACAGGTGTAGCCCTCCAGATGTTGTTGGAATACGACACCCATCAGCCCCAGCAGGCATGGCTAGCATTCAAGGATGGCGAGTGCAACAACAAATGCATGGTGTTACATTGGCTACCGCTATGCTAAAGTAAACATCAAGAAAGTAAATGGTTTGTGCTGCAAGCACGCCTGCAGCAGAACTTTAAAACATTTAACCCCTGGAGGCAACTGTATGCATGCAGCCCATCTAGCATTGATACAAACTCCAGGTCCTCAGTTAGTTAACCCTGAAGCATCCCATTTGCTAAGTCTGGCCAGACGTCCGCACCCACCTGCCACAGTAAGACAACAAAATGTGATGCCATCCCCTTCTTCCTTCCAGACACCCATTTCATCCCTGCTACATCAAGTGTGTCGAAACAAACCTCTACCCAAAGCTGATACTTCTGGCCACACCCCTCTGGGGCAAAGGGCTGAGCTGGACCCTGAAGGTAACTATTTTGGAAATGAAATCCTGTGTTTCTGTGGGGCTTTGGTGCCCCATGCTATGTTTGCAGAGTCAGTAAGTGTGGCAAGAGAAACCCTGTGTTCTTGCTGTTTTATTATTATTATTATTTTGTTTAAAATGGATTACTATGGTGTGGGTCAATATTATTGGAAATGAAGTTGCCGGGTGTGTGAAATTGATTGTAGCAAGCAGTGCAATGAGTAAAGAGGTGGGTGGGAGTCAGATAAAGAACTGAGAGTTGCAGCTGTGGGTAGAAGTATAGCATCATCAAGATGCCAGGGCTACCATGTTGAGAAACGACAGAGGGGTCACGTCCGTGCCAAACATTTAAAGAACTCTTATACCACATTAACAGTTATGGCTTCCTACATACACACCTCAAAGACACATGGGAACTGTAGTTTGTTAAGGGTGCTGACCTGACAATTCCCCTCCCCCCCAAACCACAGTTCCCAGGATTCTCTATGACTGTTAAAGTGGTATCAAGTGCTTTAAATATATACAGTGGTACCTCGGGTTACATACGCTTCAGGTTACAGACTCCGCTAACCCAGAAATAGTACCTCGGGTTAAGAACTTTGCTTCAGGATGAGAACAGAAATCGTGCGGCGGTGGCGCAGCAGCAGTGGGAGGCCCCATTAGCTAAAGTGGTGCTTCAGGTTAAGAACAGTTTCAGGTTAAGAACGGACCTCTGGAACGAATTAAGTATGTAACCAGAGGTACCACTGTAGTACGGATGTGGCTCTTGAGTACTAGAGACATCATGGTTACCAGATCTACCAGAAATGGCAGACCAATTCTGTGGTGCTAAATTATGTATCCTTGTTTGTTTATGTATTTGGGGTATTTACTTCACACCCACCCACTGTCGGGGAGGGAGCCCCCTCTGGCCACCCATGCACACAGCCACTGGCAGCAGTGGTGGGGGAAGGGCTACCAAAAGGCTTCTCCCCCCCCCCCGCCCCTTTCCTCTGCCTTTTCTGCATGCCTGACTTCCCAGGCCTTGGCAACATCCCTCTGAAAATAGCTGAAAACACAAATGCAAATTGAATCCACAATGCAAGTAAGGAAAGGGCAATCTTAGTAACCAAACTCACGGCATGTTAAACTGGTAGAGAACATCCCTTCACCCAGGCCTGTTTTATTACTGCCGCTATACTGCCCACTGTCTTTGCTAGGTCAGTCCCTCTCCACACACACCCCTGGCAACCCCTCAGGTCCTGAGCTCTGAACTGCTGGATTTTATCTGGCTCTGATTTTAGCCCAGCAACAGGAGTGAATTCAACTCCGTCTAATCCTGTTGTCACCTGCAGTGACCCTGAAAGCCAAGTGGAGAAGATAGAGATATAAAGGCGCAAACAGCCTGTCTCGTTGTCTTACAGGGCATCTGTGTAACTCCTCCAAAACAGCCAGATAATCTCTGCACTAATCTTGAGGAGCTACAAACGGATCTCCCCTGCAGCTGATGGGAATGCTTCCAGCAGACCATTATCAAAACGGAGCAAACAGACTTACCTAAATTCAAGCCTTGCTTTTTGAAGTCAAGTTCAAATTGGGGGGGGGGGGTTTAAAGGATCAAAACAATGCATGACACTCTCATCTGTTGGATGGCATGTGTGTTCTGAGCAGCTGAGTTTGCCCAAGTATACGGGAGGCTGGAGGAAGGATGATCCTTTCATGTTTAATGAGCAGCAAAGACCTGAGCATTTAAAAGCACTAACCGAAACTGGGTAAAGGATCACGCCTCTGTTTCTTCTATTGAAGGGAAACCTGCTCATTTACACACATATGCAGCATTCATAACTGGCACACCATGCATGCATTCTGCCACTTAAACGCAGTAATTTTGTGCCCGGGAAATTAAGAAAAACCAGCTCTCAGGCACCTAACAGAGGGCACCCTTTGTCAGAATGAATAACTGCAAAGGCACACAGAACTCACTGTGTATAACACCCCATCTATCCTATTAGACAAGTGCTCATGGTCCAGGAATATATTTGAAAACACTGCAGAGATTTTTTTTTATTTAGGAAGGCCTAGGTATGTTTGGCACCTTAAAAAAATCATTTCTGGCTGAAGATGCTTTTACAGAGTTATCTGATGAAGTGGGGAAGGGAAGGGGCATAGCTCATAGGCAGAACATACATGCTCTCCATGCAGAAGATCCCAGATTCATTTCGTCACATATCCACTCAAAAGGATTCCTGGTAGCAAGGCTGAAAAAGACCCAATCCTTGCAGAATTTTTGGGCTCACCAAGGTTGGCAGCAGCTGCCTGGTTTACACATCATGTTAAACCATAGTTGAAAATAACAGGCAGCGTGTTAGTGCACGCTGCTCAAAAAGTTCCCAGGTTGCTCCTTCCCCACTTCTGCCTGGGACACGACAGGAGGGAAAGCAACCAGAGGTTGGCTTCACGTTACATGCAAACCAGAACTCATGGTTTGTCCCCACAACCAAAGGAATTGGGATTGGGAAGTTATAAGGTCAGCTCCTTGAGTTAAACCAGTTTAAAATAAGTTATGGTTTAACATCAGAGTGCTACAAACCCCTATTGTGAAGCAACAGCGACTTACTTGACTAGGCGCAATGTGTCCTTTCGGACGTTGATCAGGCTTCGCAGTGTCTTCACTGGCTCCTGGGGCGGTGGGGCAGCATACGGAAACTAGACAGAGAGGAAAGGAAGAGAATTTGACATTTTAAGATGCCACTTGGTCTCTAAGGCCCCATCTGCTGTGACTGGCACAAGCCTAACTTCTATGTTCACTCAGTACAGTATTGCATGGGCAATAGGATCCTGACAGACACATTGCTTGCCCTTGAAAATGAAGGAAAGCAGAGACTTTTATAAGGATCACTAGAAACAATCACTAGAAACAAGCCGGATCCATTTTGAATCATGACAACTCAAAGAGTCCCGCAACTGGAAATGCAATGGAACTTACCGTATTTTTCGCTCCATAGGGCGCACCGGACCATAGGGCGCAACTAGTTTTTAGGGGGGGGACTCCTGCCTCGCTCAGAGGGCTTGCGGATAGCTGCCTGAAGACTGGAGAGCGAGAGGGGTTGGTGCGCACCGACCCCTCTCACTCTCCAGGCTTCAGAGAAAGCCTGCATTTGCTCCACAGGATGCACACACATTTCCCCTTCATTTTTGGAGGGGAAAAAGTCCGTCCTATAGAGTGAAAAATACAGTAAACGATTGTTCCTGAACCTTTGGAAGCCGCCTCTCTGGGCTCATCCACACCTCTGCCTGCCCCATTACTTCCCCCGGGGAAACCCAGAGGTTACCGTGGAGGACCAAACAGCAATTGGATTTTCTGCGGATTGCCACTTGTTCCAAATCAGCAGTAAAAATGTGTTTTCCATAGGAATGTTGCAGGGCAAATGCAAAACCACTAAGGTGCATGCTTAAAACGCAGAGGACAAGTGGAAAACCATTCAGCCCCATGCTTTTTAGGCTTGGGACAAGTATAGATGAGCCTGTTTATTTGTTTGTTTGTTTGTTTCCCTCTGCTTGTCCATTTGCTTGTTCTCAACATGAGATGTTCAGGCCTATCTGGTAATGTAAAGGATGCTACAGCCAGAAAAGCACCTCCAGGTCTGTGAACAGCAGCAGCCTCTTGACTTGAAGTCAGGAATTGCATTTTAGGAGAACAGAGATGTAATGCTTCATATGAAGATGATCTCCCTGGCCTAGAACACTGGAAGGAGGCGCCAGTAAATGTATGCACCCTTCCTCCTCCTCCTCCTTCTTCTTCTTCTCCTTCTCCTTCTTCTTCCTCGCTGCTGCTGCTGCTGCTGCTGCTGCTAAGAATCCTGAAACAGCGGCTAAATCTGCATGGCAAATTATGAGTGGCTCCACACGTGCATTTTGAGCATCTCAAGGGATGCCATGGGGGCGGGGGACAGCTCTTAAGGCACATGCCCCCTCGGGGCACAAGGGAGACACTGTTGCTCCCTGCAACAACTGAGATGGAGAAGGAGAAAGTGGAGGTGGCAGGCAAAAGCAGGACAACAGCTTGGAATCTGAAGACTGAGCTCCCTCCTTGGGCTCCAGCAACTAGTAGGCCCAGTAAGTTAGTGAATGGACATTTACTTCCTGTGAAGGGCACAGCCAAGCTTGTCTCTCTCTTTTTTGGGTGGGGGTGGCGGGTTCTCTAAAAATGGCTTGGTAAAAATTCTGCTCTGTGTCACATCTCTGCCATACATTTACATAGAATTGTAGAGTTGGAAGGGACCACAAGAGTCATCTAGTCCAATCCCCTGCATTGCAGGAATCTTTTGCCCAAAGTGGGGCTCGAACCCCTGTCCCCAGGATTAGGAGTCTCATGCTTATCCGACTGAGCTATCCCAGAGAGATTTTAAAGCACATGGCTTCCAGCAAAGAATCGTGGGAACTGTACTGGGGGCTGGAAATTGTAGCTCTGGGAGGGGGGTCAACTACAGTTTCCAGGTTTCTTGTGTTGTAAACAAAATCTGCCCTTTCCCCCTTATGGGGTATCCAAGAGCCCACATAGAGTCCTTACATAGGCTCCCTACTGGTAGGAGAAAAAAACAGAGGCCAACCAGAGAATATTGAGAAGCAAAGCAGCTAGTAAGCCTGATCTTTATTAAAGCTGTTGCAACAGGGTGCTCCCCTCACATGCAGGAGGACGGAGGAGGACCCAGAACAAAGGTGTGCCTGCCCTTATATAGACATTTTAAATTCCCTGCCCTAGAGCTCAAGACCACCCCTCCGTACATCATACCTACATCACAGAAAAGGCGGTCTACAACAGAAATTTGAATGTTGTTGTTTTTCCTGTCTGTCAGGTTATCTGATAATGCCTTATCTGATTGCCTTTCCTGGTAGTCTGCCCATTCCTTTGAAATGGTGATTACCCAATTCCTGTAACAAGGAAGGTTTTTTCCACCGCCTCCCTCCTTGCAGAGAAACATTTGGTCAGCTTGGGAGTCAAAATGGTTTCAGGACTGTCTTCCTGTGCTGCTTCAGACATGTGGCTTATATATTTATGTACGTGTTTGCTTGGTACATTTATGAACATTTATTATAGATCTAAGACCTTAAAATTCTTATAACACTTGGGGGGGGGGAGCCACATGCTCTAAATGTATGGCATGGATGAGACCCCAGACTGGTACAGTTGTGGTTTATCCCTCCCTTGCTGGAAGAGTGGTTGCTTTGAAAGATCGGAATACAGTACATTTTTTCCTCTGTGCCTGCTGAGACAGTGAAAACCTCCCAAGCAGAAGAATACATCCCATGCATGCACTATGGACACATTACAGCTGCCTTGGGAACCTTTGTTCCAAGTTATTCATTTATTTTGAGCAAGCAGGAAGTTTCCATCACCGTCTTAAAACAGATAGCAACACAAGCCATTACCTGCACCGAGATTCAGTATATATACACATATACAGGTGAGGAGGTGGAAGCTGCTTTGGCACTACTTCTGCAGCCCCTTTCATGCTTTGCTTGCCTCCTCCCTGTTTTCCTATTGCTCTCGTAGAAGTCTACCATGCCCAGTGCAGTAAACAGAGGGGATATTTTTAGCTTGCTGATGCAGCAAAATGCCGATTTAGATCAGCATCTGGAGGTGGGTGCAGTGATTATTCTCTGCCTGCCTGTCACGGAATGACTACAGATTTGCCTATTTAACCAACTGTGCTCCAGAAGCAGAAAAGGGATTATTTACACCTGCTTGATATTAGTTAGTCGAAGCACATAAAAAAGCAGGGGAAGAGAGAGAGAGTTAAGCAAGACAGTTTCCCTAGAAGGAAAGGAAATAAGCAGGACAGGCAGTTAGCACAGCATTGTGCAACCCATGCAGGGGGTATCAATGCTGGGAAGAAAGCAGCTAACATAGATGTACTCTTGAGTTATTAGTGTTGGGGTTTGTCCACATCAGAGCAAAATGTGGACCCCCAACCCAGCGTTGTTTGAGATGTTTCTAATTTCAAATGTGGCGGTTTTAAATCCTAATGGCTTTGGACTTTCCAAAGATTAAAAGCAAGCAAGCAAGCAAGCAAGCAAGCAAGCAAGCAAACCCACATTTCAAAGGGGAACAGTTCATGACAACACTGGGATGGGGAGGGTGTCATGTTGATGTCCCTGCATTAATGGGGACACAGGCCCGTGCAAATCCACATTCTGCGCATGTGGACAAGCCCTTGGTTCACTGAAGCGCTCTTGATAAAGAATATTTCAACTTTAAAGAACAGATATCAAGGCAGAATTAGGATTCATTTCAAAAGGATTGGTGCTATCTGAAGAAGAGCTCTGTCACACACATGGCCACTCCCAAGGGCTTATCCAGTGTTCCCTTTCCTACGCTCTTTTTAGGCATGGTCCAAGCTTTATAAAGCTCTGTGTCAGAGCAACTTTTGTTTTGCTCCAGAGCTTTCCCTGGGAAAACCCCGAATTGACATTTGCTCCGATTCAGCTTTAAAGAGTGTTAAAGCGTGGACCTTTGCCTGGAGAGAGCTGGGCAAAAGGGTAAGCGTGGAGAAGCCCTCAGTCTTCTGTCTGGTGTGGCTCCAGTGTTGAGAATATATGGCGTTTCAAACCCTAGCATGTTGGAATGCTTGTAACAAATGAACTATATGCTTCATTCTTGCCTATTTTCACATTTGGTTGAGTGTTTGCTTGTCCTCTCTCTCTCTTTCCTTTGAAGAACCCCTCTTTTCCATTGTGACATTTTCCTGTTTGAACATGCACTGTGTTAACCAATTTGTCAATATTGCTAGATCTATTGATATAATTACAGTATACAACACATAATACAATAGACCCGTGGGTCCTAATTTGGATGAATGTTGCCTTTTCATACCAAGTTAATATTGTTTTGTTGTTTACTAAAGGTAATGTTGCATGTAAAAACTTTCCTTTTGTTCAGTGAAGCAGCAGATTCTGGCAGCTATGTAGACCAATCTGTCTTGTGCATGTTTCATTAAGTACCTGCTTAATTCCTGCAGAATTTATAATCAAGAGCTGAATAATGAATTTTAAAAAATCTGAAACATTTATACTGTGCTGTTCAAAATTGAACACTGTCTAACAGAAAGTTTAAAATAAATTAACAAAATCAGATACAAATCATAGAAAAAACTGTGGATTAAAAACCAACATCAATCACAACTCAAACTCTACTGATAAAATATCAGTGTGCACCGTACCCATTCCCTAAGTCCTCAAAAACAAAAAGATACTAACAGCCTATCAGAAAAGCCAGGTATGGGGGCAGGACCAGGCCAGAGGATAAGCCTCAAGAGGGTCATTCAGACTGGATTTGTGTTTGAGGAATGAAACCTCATTGAGCTCCCATTTGGACTTGTCACAGCCGCGATATACTCATCTATAGCTTATGGATGCTACATTGCTTCACGACAAATCCTTTCATTTTGAGTCAACAGCTTCTGGCTGACATAAGCAACTACAACGCAGCATAAAGAACGCCCAGAAAGAATGATGTTATGTACTGAGTTGAATAGGATCCAAACTGCAGCAGTCTGATTGGTCCTAGAACAATACGATCCAAAAGGCAGCAGTCTGATTGGTCCTAGAACAATAGGATTCAGCAGTCTGATTGGTCCTAGAACAATGCAGCAGTATGATTGGTTGGCAGGAACCACCCAATCATGCTCCAGATAGAAGTGAATCCACAACTTGATTGGCTTACAGTAGAATTCCGGAATTAGCCAATCATGTGCAGCCCATTGTGTAAATAATGTATATAAAGCAGATACTTTGAGGGGACATTCATTCATTCATTCCTCCTCACCACTATGAGCTGAATAAAGAGCATGAAATCACTTTGCGACTCTGAGTATATTTCAAATGAACTGTTAAAAGCATTCAGCCTAGCTCTACCAGATGTGGAACATAGGCATCATGACAATCCCAATACCGTTGAAATGTAGGTTTTGTAGCCAATCAAGCGATGGCAGGGTCCAGTCCTAGAAGGGCCACTGATGTCAGGCCACACAAGTTCATGTGAAAGTTTATGGGCTGGAGCCAAACAATGCTCTGCACTGCAGAACACCAAGTTACCTCGTAGAGCACACAATACCAGCTCTGCTTTGTTCCAAGATGTTAGGAACACTATAAACCATAGAATAGTATACTCAGATTGCTGACATATCAACCCCCAATTCACAAAGAAAGGAAACCTAGCTGGCTGCATTGCTACACACTGCGATGCAAACAAGGAGGCTTATGTCAAGCCTTTTGGTGCCACCAAGTGGTAATGTTTTGTTGTTACTTTAGCAGATGCACACAGGAAGAGGAAAGAGGATAGGATTGTTGTTGTTTAGTCGTTTAGTCGTGTCCGACTCTTCGTGACCCTCTGGACCAGAGCACGCCAGGCACTCCTGTCTTCCACTGCCTCCCGCAGTTTGGTCAAACTCATGCTGGTAGCTTCGAGAACACTGTCCAACCATCTTGTCCTCTGTTGTCCCCTTCTCCTTGTGTCCTCAATCTTTCCCAACATCAGGGTCTTTTCCAGGGAGTCCTCTCTTCTCATGAGGTGACCAAAGTATTGGAGCCTCAGCTTCACAATCTGTCGTTCCAGTGAGCACTCAGGGCTGATTTCCTTAAGAATGGATAGATTTGATCTTCTTGCAGTTCATGGGACTCTCAAGAGTCTCCTCCAGCACCATAATTCAAAAGCATCAATTCTTCGGCGATCAGTCTTGTTTGTGGTCCAGCTCTCACTTCCATACATCACTACTGGGAAAACCACAGCTTAACTATACGGACCTTTGTCGGCAAGGTGACGTCTCTGCTTTTTAAGATGCTTGTTTGTCATTGCTTTCCTCCCAAGAAGCAGGCGTCTTTTAATTTCGTGACTGCTGTCACCGTCTGCAGTGATCATGGAGCCCAAGAAAGTAAAATCTCTCACTACCTCCATTTTCTTCCCCTTCTATTTGCCAGAAGGTGATGGGACTAGTGGCCATGATCTTAGTTTTTTTTAATGTTGAGCTTTAGACCATATTTTGCGCTCTTCTCTTTCACCCTCATTAAGAGGTTCTTTAATTCCTCCTCACTTTCTGCCATGCTTGCCCAATCATGCAAAGTCATAATTTGTTTTAGTGTTATTGGTATTGGCCTGAACCAGGCCAGTGACTGGCTCTCTGGAGAAAAGTATCAGAAGAACTATTGCTTTACACATAAGGATGATGAACCTTTGGCCCTGTGGACATGGCTGGACTCTCAACTCAATGTGGCCCATGGTTGGGGATGGTAGGAGTACAGCAGCTTCTGGAGGAAGTTTCCCCTGTGGGAAGCTAGGAAGATTTCAGCTGTTTATTTGTCTACACATACAAGATTTGGTACAAGTCTCCTCACTGCCTGCAGTGAGAGCACTTGGTGCTTTGGCCTGATTTTAATTGGCATCACACATCCCTATCCTAAAGGAGTACAACAAGGCTATATATTGTCTCCCTGCTTAACGTATATGCAGAATTCATCATGCAAAAGGCTGGACTGGATAAATCCCAAGCCAGAATTAAGATTGCCAGAAGAAATATCAACAACCTGGGCAAGCATGCTGGTGCACAGTGAGAAACTCATGGCCACTTTGCTCCTCCTCCACCTCTACCACGAGCCAAGTCATGGTTTGGGGCTTGATGATACATCCAAACCTGGGACCATGGTTTGTTTCCAAAAGTAATCTAGACTCATCTACGTCTGGAAGCACCACACAAATTTGAGTTCTTAAAGCCACAATGTATGCATAAATCAATGCTAAACTAATTTAAACCAATTATTAGTGGGAATGCTGCTTAAAGAAATTAAAGCAATGAACATGGTCAATTCTGAGTTCTGCTGCCAAACAAAAATCCTTAATTTTAATAACTATATTAAATGACATCCAATGTCTATGCTGATCCTTAAAGTATAATCTGGATAGAATGGGCAAGCCCATCTAGGATTACCCAACAGAGGACTTGGCCTCACTGCAGGGAGTTTTCTAATCCTACAGCTGGATAGCTCAGTTGGTTAGAGTGTGGTGCTGATAATGCCAAGATTGCAGGTTCGATCCCTGTGTGGGACAACTGCATATTCCTGCATTGCAGGGCATTGGACTAGATGATCCTCAGGGTCTCTTCCAACTCTACAATTCTAAGATTCTATGATTCTCACAACCTCTGTGGCATTTTGAATTTGTCACCCCTTAACCTTCTCCCTTGACAAAACAGAATACATGTCTCCAAAAACCTGGATTTTTTGAATAGTAAAGAAATTGTGCATAACAGGTAAATGCATGCACACTGACTTTTCTCATGGCTCTGTGGGTTCCAGATCCATCACTGTCTATTTTCTAGACCATGGGGTCTAGGGTATACAAAGCAGGAAATGCATTGTTGTTGCCAATGGCACACACTATCAAGACACTTGCAGCAGATAATATTCTAAAACAGTTGAATGTCAGCAAGCACAATCTGACTTCCTAGAAATTTCGCTATAGGTGCATGCCCACGCTTAGATGGATTTCAGCCTAAGTTCTATAGTGATTCATTTATCTCTGCCTCCAGTATGGCTGGGTGGATTCTACCTTACAATCTGCTGCGTCGGCAGAACACTGGAAAAATGCATTGATCCTCAAGTGCTGCCAAAAATAATTCAACAGCAAGGGCAAAAGGGGGGGGGGGAGGATATCAAGTCACTTCTTGGCCAAATGGCTTTGACGCAAGAAAAGAAAAAAAAAAGGATGTGAATGCTGAATGCCGTTACCACAAATATGCACTTAGGTGCGCATAGACTTGGGAAAGAACCCTCAAACTGCTTTATTTATTCAAAGCAGTGCAGCACTGCTTCTAACCATGCTACCAGGGATTTTCAAGATGTGCCCATCTGAACCGTGGCTGGGAACTCCATATATTAGTGGGATGCCTAGCAGGAAACAGGGCAGTGTTTGCGTATGCCCAAGGGGCTCACTATGTCCTTTGGAAACCTCTGCACTGGGTCTATTGCTCTTGGAAAAGCGCAAAAACAAATTAGCAGGTACCTGGTCCAGGGATAAGCAATCTCCCTTAGGGAACTAGAATACGGACACTGTCTCTGCCTGGAGGGGAAGCAACGTTTACTGTTCTACTAGTAAACTGCCATGTAAAGATTAAATGAAGCTGTACTGGAGATAGAAATCTGGAGGACCCCGTATGTTTGTACATTTCAGCTTCCTATAACCACACAGATACCAAACAAGTCCATTAGACTTGACTCCTGACGTCATCCACCTTCTCCAGCTGATGGCTTTGTTCCTACCACAAATAAATCCTTCAAACTCTTTTGATCGATGCCTTTAGAACAGAGCACAAAGTGGCAAAGTTTATTTTTCTTTCTGCAGTGTATAGTTTCACCTTGCATGAAACTTTGTGGTGAAACCAAACATTAGCCATTGACTCAGCCAGTAGAGCATGAGACTCTGGATCTCAGGGTCGTGGGTTCGTGCCCCACATTGGACAAAATATTCCTGCAATGCAGGGGATTGGACTAGATGGCTCTCACGGTCCCTTCCAACTCTGCAGTTCTATGATTACATCTCTAACAGACTGAATGTTCAATTATTATTGCATTCTCTCATGTTTACTTGAACCACAAGAGTGCATAAAAACAGGCTTCTAAAATATATTTAGAAATGTTAATACACTCAGGATAATATTGACAGAAGTCATGTGCTAACGATTGTAGCAAGTAATTAGTGCTTTGGAATGAATTCCTAAGTAGAACAGCTGATTTCAAATCATTCTACTTTTCTTGGCAATTTAACAAATGCCAATTAATCCATCTACCCTGATTAAAGGGGTTTGGAGGCTGGTGTGGCTGATATCTAGCCTGTTTAATTCAACTCTACCTTTTATAAAACCGTTGGTGTCCTATAATAGGTGTTGCAAACCTTTTTGGGCCAATGGGCACATTTGGAATTTTGAGAGCGCCTGTGGGTGCCAGTCACAAAATGGCTGCTGTGGGCGTATGGCATAACACAAAATGGCTGCAATATGGACAGGGGATCATGATTGCCACATCCAAAAGCGCAGAAGAGGAGATAGGAACACAAAATGGTGCAGGCATGCCTCTTCATTAGCTGCCCAATCATCTAGTCCAATCCTCTGCAAGGCAGGAATCTTCACCCAACATTGGACTTGAACCCACAGCCTTGCGATGAAGAGTCTCCTGTTCTACCAACTGAGCTATACCTTGGGATGCCCACATAACAGATGGTATCTATTTAAACATTTTAATAAATAAACAATTTGTGGGACTGGTAGGCAGAAATCGATACCAATCCACTCACACCACGAAAGATTTCCATGAGTGGATTAAAAAAGCGGACAGACAGTATGCACTTGTAACTTTAACACAGTTTATGTTGGCCCTGCCAAGCCAGAGAAAATCATTTCGAATCCAGCCCTGGGCTGTGACGAGACTAATCACTACAATGTGCTCAGCAAGCGATGCTCAGCAAGAGTAGGCTTCTTCACAGGCAAGCGAAAACATTATCTAGGCCAAATGCTTCGCTAGGAGGAAATGCCCCATTACTGAGTAAATGGGGACCATTTAGAATACAAAACAAGGAAGTGGTGCCTGACAGAGGATGGAGGGAATAGGCATCTCTGCAGAAAAAGTGTCACTCTCTGTCTTGACTGAGAAGCGGCACATGTGTAGCTTCTGATGCCCCTTTCCCTGCCACAGAAAGAAGCCCTCTGTATTCCACTGGATCAGAACAATCGATGGGTCAAGCATAACGAAAAGGGAACAGGGGGTGGGGAGGAAGAAAGCATGAATAAACAGCACACAGCATGGTCAGGAAGTTAAGGGAACAAAGAATGCTATGATATTATTTGCCAGCTCCATTTCTTAATGCTCACTTGCTCCAATATGTGTCCTAAAACAGAGACACCAGCTCAACTTTCTGTTTCCCGGCCCTCAAAGTTTAGGAATGTCTCAGAACAGCAATTTTGTTTTAAATAAACGTTGCACTCTATTAGAGGGACCCTGCAGAGAAGCTGCCCTCAGTAGTTACTGGGTGGGTGGGAAGTACAATTGGATGAAGATTTCCTTTCTTAGGCTTTTTAGTTCTTTGGTAAAGCTGCAGGTAGTAACACAAGTTTTTTTAACGTGCTGCTACTTTTAGCTATGTTACTAGTCTTTCTGCTGTGAAACTACACTGAGCATTATTTTAAACAAAATGAGAAGTGAAATATAATTGCATCACAAATCAAAACTAAGTTCCACTGCTGAGGCTTCCAGGTTCAAGGTTGATGTGATTGGGACTGAGAATACATGGCAGAATTCTGAATTCCAGATGATAAGATATTACACAATACAGAACAGGTTATGTGCATAAACAATACATAGTCGCAGGAAATGTTATGGGCACAAGCACTATACACCTCAATCTCCAACAGAGGGGGGAAAAGAACTGTCCTCTCACTGTATAGCACTATTGGGACTGGGGTGGGCACTTAGATCAAGTAATAAATTACAGTGAACCTAGTGAATATCCCCATAGCTGGGAAGGACTCGACATAAGGCTTTTTTGGAAAAAGATTTAGGCCAGGAATATTTGCAGATCATGTGGCTAGATAGTTAACTGGGTAGGGCAAAAGGGGGGGGGGAGGTGTATCAAAGCTAGTAGCAAATCAATAGCTTGCCTTCATCTTCTTTCAGTTATTATTTAATGTACATTGTAAGAAACAGGTTGCCTGTTTTAAAGAAGCTGAAAGTGGCAAAGCGTCACATGTACATGCAAAAGCTCTATAGCCAAAAGGCAAACAAACAAACAGAGGGACATTGTGAGAGATGTAGAGAGGAAGCTGTATCTTGGGGAGAAATCCTCCAGGATGTTTACTAATGCACGTGACCAAATTGGCCCACGGAAAATGCCTCAGACAAGGTTATAGTGCTGCTGAAGGATAAATTGGGCTGCTTGTTCCTTGTTTTCAGCTACTTTCTCAATTTAAAGATGCGGATATTCCCTAAACAATGACCTTGAGTTTACTGGCTCAACACTACTACCTTTGAACCCCCTTTGTATTTGCACCAACAGAGAATTGTCTCCTGCTGGTGTCTTGTGCGAAGGTCTAGTGCAGGGACAGGAGACCTCCACCTCACAGACCTATTTTGCCCTAGTATGGGTTCCAGTTTTGGCCTGCAAAGCTGTTTTCCCCATACCATGCCCACCTGCCCCACGCCTGATGTCTAGGACTATAGATTACAGAATTGTAGAGTTGGAAGGGACCATGAGGATCAGCTAGTCCAACTCCCTGCAATGCAGGAATCATTCACCCTGTGTGGGGCTCAAGCCCATGGCCCTGTGATTAAGAGTCTCATGCTCTAGTGAGCTATCCCTCGTGAGGAAGTCTGTAGCCAGTCAGTCAGTCCTTGAAGGAGCTTGCAAAGAGCCCTGCGTGGCAATTTGAATAGCTGGCAATAGGCAGCACTTCAAAGAGCAATGCAGGGCTCTCTGCTTCTACTCTGAAGTCTCAGTGATCATAGGGGTTTCAATGACCCCATCTGATGTCCCTGTGACATCAAGTGATTGACAGGTAAATGGCCACAGCCACCTGTCAAATTCACCCATGAGGAAGCAAAAAGTCCCATGGTTCAAATCTTAAAGGTAAAGGGACCCCTGACCATTAGGTCCAGTCGTGGCCGACTCTGGGATTGAGGCGCTCATCTCGCTTTACTGGCCGAGGGAGCCAGCGTACAGGTTCCGGGTCATGTGGCCAGCATGACTAAGCCGCTTCTGGTGAACCAGAGCAGCGCACGGAAACGCCGTTTACTTCCTGCCAGAGCGGCACCTATTTATCTACTTGCACTTTGACGTGCTTTTGAACTGCTAGGTTGGCAGGAGCTGGGACCGAGCAATGGGAGCTCACCCCGTTGCGGGGATTCAAACCACCGACCTTCTGATCGGCAAGTCCTAGGCTCTGTGGTTTAACCCACAGCGCCACCCACATATCTCTGCTATAAACTCACAAGGTGATCTTAGGAAGGTCACTCTTTCCCAGCCTCAGTACCCCAGATGCAAGATGGAGCACAATAACACCAACTTACCTTACAGGGCTATTATAGTATTACAATTGGATGGTGCCACGTGAAGGACTTTGAACACATGAGTAGTTCTAAACAAACATTAAGCACTGCTAATAATAATAATAATTTTATTATTTATCCCCCCCCCCCCACAATCTGGCTGGGTTTCCAGTAGCAGCCACACTTAAAGTGGATGACCCCACCTCTCATGCTGTAAGCAGAGTACTAATAATGAACAGGGATTAAAATCACCCTGCTAATACAAATAGTCTTTGGACACCCTCCTGCAAGATGCCCTTTACTCCCCTAGGATAGGTGCTCTATTTTGGAAATTCCAGCTAACTAATCTTCGTTCTCCAAAACCTGAAAAGGAAAGAACTGAGCAGCAATGAAAGTGTTCCACTGCAGCTGTGCCACCCTTACTCTAACCCCCTTCCACTCCTAGGGTAAAAGCCCTACTCATGTATTTATTCGTTACATGGCATTCATATGCAACAACAGGAGCAAGGGCACACTTCTAGCCCTGCCTCAATGTTGTGTCCCTGTCTCTGAAGCATCTCCTCAGCTATGTGTGTCAAAGGATGGAGGCCTGACATGAGAGCCCTTTGTGCGAGTGCAGAAACAAGACAGAGCAACATCATGGGCATGCCTAGAACCACGTGAGCAACCCTACAGGCAAGTCAGGGTGTGAGCACAGCAAAAAGTTCTGTTGAACTGGAAAGCTGTTCTGCTTTTTCCATCCATCTCACAGAACACCACTTCTGGACACTGCAGAAATGCACCTCCCCATCTTATCGTTTCACACAAAGGACAACGTTCTGAATGCGACAGGGAAGAAGGATAGAAGACCCTCTGTCCATAATTAATGTCTTGCACATCCTGGAGGTCTGAAACACGGTCTGACATTTAACGCTTTGCTGAGCTAGCAGGCAATAAAGCAAGGCTGCTTCAGCCTGAGAAATAGGATCAGGGACACTTTGTGGCTGCTCTTTAGAACAAACACATCAAGACACACAGACCCAAGCGGAGGAATGAAGGGTGGGGGTGGAAAAAGAGCAAAAGCTCTGTCCAGAATACTCTGCATCAAAATGTCAGGCTTCTCTTGTAAATAGTGGAAGGGAAGCTAAGAATTAACTACTTAAGACAAAGGAGCATATAGGAAATGCTGAACTGCCTGGAACCTCAAGTGTGTAAAGAACACCCTTAGGTGACGAGATACAGGCGGATCATCCAGCAATTCTAATCCATGAGAGATGCTTGTACAGTCCTCAGACACACAGTTCTTAGACACACAAATCACAAAGTTAATTAAACCAAATAATGGCACTTCCTTCTCAATTATCTGTAAAAGCACTTTGTGCCATACCTAAACACACAAAGTCTATACACTTTTTATTATTATTTGCAATGTTTATTCAGTATTGCACACATTGGATTCCTGCAAATTCTAACATGGACTTGCTCTCTGTTTAAGAGTTGTTTGTTTAAGGAAGCGCACTCTACAGTGCTAAGAAGGACACACGTCTCCTTATCATAGGGAAAAAACACATCCTCTCAAACCCTCGCACATCAACAAGCAATCTTATTCTTATTCTTTTTATTTACTAAATGTGTAACTGCCCTTCATCTATAGATCTCAGGCAGATTCGCAAGAAAAAAATTACAATTCAAAGATACAAAATGCATTAACATTTCCTGCAGCCATACCATCCCTCCTACACAGTTCATGCTAACTAGATATTCCACATTTGCTTTTGAACTGAGTCTCAGGGGAATATTGTACAAAGGATAACATGTGGCTGAGGGTGTTTCAGACAGCCTTCTAGATAAAGCACCCAGTACTGCCTCCTGGTACCCTCATAGAAGCACTTGATTATGTGAATCATTGCAAACCACGCATTTCTGAGTAGTCACCAATTTGCATCTGGGTTGCCCATGTCACCAAATGGACAGCACCTCAGAACCAATGAACATTCACAGCTAGATTTAAGAGCTATCTAGGCATGTTAAGAACCCTATTGTGTGTTTAGGGATTTTGAATTGGATTCTGAAACAGATCTAACATAAAACTGCCTTCCCATCAGACTAAGTGCACATAACATCTTACTTATTATTATATTTCTATCCCACCTTTCCTCCAAAGAGTTCAAAGTGGTGTACATAGTCCTCCCATTTTATATGTACAGCAACCCTGCGAGGTAGGTAGACTGAGGATGCATGCAAAACGAAACAAAAACTCCTAAAAAGGAATATTTGTTCCATGTCCACTCATACCCCCCCACAGCTACAAATCCAAACTTTATTAAAATGGGATTTTTCTTCCTCCTTACCGCTACAGGCCTGTTCCCAAGGAAGTTGAGATCGCTGTTTTCTCCAAAAAGGTAGCCCTCAGGATGCGTAGAATCAAACTTCTCACCTCCCATGATGAAGTGACTGGCAAAGTAGCTTCCTGAAAAAGAGAGGGAAACAAAGAGGCTGGTTAGAATTAGGAGCAGAGAAAGGAGTTCAGTATACAGTGGTACCTCAGGTAAGTACTTAATTCGTTCCGGAGGTCCATTCTTAACCTGAAACTGTTCTTAACCTGAAGCACCACTTTAGCTAATGGGGCCTCCTGCTGCTGATGTGCCGCTGGAGCACAATTTCTGTTCTCATCCTGAAGCAAAGTTCTTAACCTGAGGTAATATTTCTGGGTTAGCGGAGTCTGTAACCTGAAGCGTATGTAACCTGAAGCGTATGTAACCCGAGGTACCACTGTACTATGAAGGAAAGGAACCATCACAGAGGTTCTAATTATCAACATGGACACAATCAGTACAATGCATTGTGGAATAACTCACGAAAATGAATGCCTCAATTTTAAAATATCAGTAAGCTCCTAGCCCTCATGGTTGTGGAGATATTTACTGGTTTCATTCAAAACTCTGAAAGCAGAAGAGGTGAGTCAGTAGCAAACATTTTTTTCCCCCGTCCCTCCTTGCAGCCTGCTACCCCTACAAATGTACAGTATGCCTGCCTCCTAGCCATATGATGTTTCTCTTCCAACACCCACTTTTCCTGGCAGAGTTTCCAAATTTGCAAACTGAAAAGAGAAAGGAAATATGGAGTATCTGGCACTTTTATAGTGCTTTTAATTGTTATGTGTATTGAACTTCACATAAATAAGTCGACTTCCTGATTTGTAGCTCAGCCGCTTAGCCGCTAGGCTTAAATTTACATTATTTGTTAATAACTACATTTTATAAGTCATTGGTTGGCGCACGCACACACACACAGTTATAGATTCCACACCATATTTTTACAGTATTGCTTAACTCTGCCATCCCAGTACAGCATTTTTCACAGGTGTGCACTTAAGTCTCTCCCACAATTGTAAACCATGAATAATAATGATGCTGAGAAACAGTCCAAAGGCTATCACTTAAGGAGACTGCAACACTTGCAGGGACAACACAAGGTCTGTTGCCAGAGTAACACATACATTTCCCCGCAGTAGGGTTTAGCAGCGTTGTTCAGGTTAGCTGTACATATTCAAAAGGGAAACCTCTGTGATCGGTTTTATTCTCTATTATAGGACTCAAAACAGACAGACCTGTGCTGAATTTATTTGACATCTCTACCAGAGATACACTCCCCGCCCCCCACTGAAGGAGCAAATATGTATGGGAGTATTCTTAGATACCTGGAAGTCCCAGCTGGTCTTTGGACAGTAGATTCACCGGCTACAGCCATTCCTGTATACAAGTAGGCTTGCCATGGTAACCCATGTTCTGATAAACCTGGATTGCTGTAATGCACTCTGAGTGGTTGCCTTTCAAGATGACTTAGATGCTGCAGAGCTAGTACCAGCTCCTAGTTTGCCAAGTGGAGCAGCTAGCTTGAGCTACGTGACTCTGGTTTCAAAAGGAACCACACCGACTGCCAATATATTTCCCGTCCAAATTCCAAGATGTCAGCAATAACTTTAAAAAGCCCTAGACAGCCTCAGACCGAGACGTTTGAAGGAGGCACCTCTCCCTCTGTTGTCTTGCCTAAGCATTAAATTCTTCTGGAGAGGCCCTTCTCTGCATCCCACCTTTGAGAGTTGTACATTACGTGTTTCTTCTTCTTTGGTGCTCACTTGTAGATTGTCTTCCATACACACAGTTTTAGCAATGACTCCATTAGTGACTTTGGAGGCCAATTCCGGATCCACACATCCTTCCACAGTGGGGACACTGCTTTCCGGGCGGGAGTTGATCACAGTGTGGATTTGCCAAGCATGCCTTCCTCTTAGCACATTTGTCCCTTGTGTCCTGAGTCTGAGTGTCTTCAAAGCCCGTTACACCTTTGGTAAAGGCTGTTCTCCAATTGGAGTGCTCGCAGGCAAGTGTTTCCCAATTGTTGGTGTTTATACTACATTTTTAAAGATTTGCCTTGAGACAGTCTTTAAACCTCTTTTGTTGACCACCAGCATTACACTTTCCATGTTTAAGTTTGAAACATTACTTGCAGGGGCATACCGAGGGGTTGGTCAGGTTGGCTCCTGCAAATGGTGCAGACCCGGGGAGGGGGGACGCAAAATCACTCCTATCCACTGACTCAGACTGGCTAGGAACCCGCCCACCCATGTGTACACATCCCGGGCTGCTCCTCTGGGCAGCCAGTATCTCCTTGTCAAGGGTACAAGGGATTGTGGGGCACCAATATAGCTCCTTGCCAAGGGCGCAAGGGAGCCTAGGTACACCTCAGATTATGTAGCAATGGAAGAGGAAGGGCCTTCTCTGTTGTGGCACCCTGTCTGTGGTATGACCACTCCCCTGAGGCCGAGCTAGCACCAACTTTGGCTCTGTTCTGGTACCACGTTAGTACTTGGTTCCTCAAGCATGTATGAACTGTTAATCTTGCAGCCTAATGTTACAGCTTTAAGATGAATATTTTATCGAACATTTTACAAAATGTTACAAAACATTTTGTTGATGTCGTGTCGCCTGCACAAATTGTGAACCCCGCAATGTGATATAGGGCGGGGTATATAAACAAGTTAGTAAATGCATCAATGATGCATTTCTAGAAGTTTGAAGTTTTCTGCAGAGAAATATAGCCATGGAAAATTTTCCAGCCCGTGTTAAAGAAAGCCTTGAGGTCATCTGCCCTGAGGCACTATGTTCCATCTTGAAAAAGTAGCTTTATGCATCACATCCAAAGTTAGTCACAGTCACGAGCGCACCCACTGAAATCAATGGACTTAGGAATATGACAAACTCTGTGTATCACCCAGTGCATGTTTTTTTTTAAAAAAAAACAGTCTGAGGTACTACCAAAAAAAGAACATTTGAGCAAAAATGGAAATCTTGCAATTGCTCTGAAAGCCTCCTCAGATTGTGATCGACTTCCACGGCCGTGGAATTTGAGACTACCCTGCCACATAAAAATAATAGGATATGGCAACACTTTGAAAACTCTGTATGGAATTTAAACAAAAGGGTAACAAACTTCTCTCTTTACAGCTCACATACAGCTTCCTTCACATATCTTTTATTGACTGTTTGTTTGAACATCTTAGAATAGAACCACTCACAGCAGCCCTGCAATGTGTTTACATACACTACCCATGCCCCTTCTAATGCACTTTTATCCCAACTACGGGTTTTAGCAAAAAAGGTCAAATGCACTTTTAACAATCTAGTATTACAATGCTAGTGGTAATAGATAGGCCTTTGCTTTTAAAGAAAACAAGGATAAGAGCTTTCCTCGGCAGAGCGGTTTCATTTGCTGTCCTTTCCACAACAGCTTGGTTAACCTTGAAGGTATTACACAGAGCATACCTTGCCATTACAAACTTTTACATGGCTACTCTCCTGAAACTGCCAATTATTCAAGTTTTGCCCGTCCTCTGATCCAAACGAGCAAAACCACATCACCGCTACTACCATAGTAACGCTTTTATAGAACAGGCCATAGAAGTAAGAACTACACACTCATCTTTAAGGAGTATATAAACATTTCTATTTCACAAGCTATTTTCCAGTTGGATGGGTTGAGGGCCGTTATTAAAAGCCGCACGCTGCAACAGTTAATTCAAAACGTGCTCTCTTCACTCCTCTGCTGTCCTCACCTTGAGGTGAGGATTGGTGGTAGGTATACAAAAGTCAGCTGAATCATCACTTCATAGGTTACAGAAATGTGTAACGACAATTACTCTAGTAATTGCTTCCGTAGCACATTTTAATCTGGTGAGGGACATTATTTTATTTTTAATATATTGAAAGCCCACCCTTTCACCCGTAAAACTTTCAAGGTGACTTTATAGACTATTATGTTTGGCCTCGCAATGACTCTTTTTGGTGGGTTACTATGGCTTATATAAAGAAACTTCTGCTTGGGTAACAAGCCTGCACAATGAGTCAATATCACAAATATGGATCTTAAACCAGGTCAGAGACTCTATAAAACCAAACTTTCTTTTCAATTCTCATAATATTTTGTACATGGCTTTGCACATATTGAACCAGTCTGGTGAATGCTCTAGCTAGCATGATTTATCTTCATCTACTTCTATTTTCCAGACAGAACCTCAACATTTACAATACAGTGGTACCTCGGGTTAAGTACTTAATTCATTCAGGTTCTTAACCTGAAACTGTTCTTAACCTGAAGCACCACTTTAGCTAATGGGGCCTCCCTGCTGCTGCCGCGCCACCGGAGCACAATTTCTGTTCTCATCCTGAAGCAAAGTTCTTAAACCGATATACTATTTCTGGGTTAGCGGAGTCTGTAACCTGAAGCGTATGTAACCCGAGGTACCACTGTATGTTTTATCCTTTTTGTGTGTATGTAAGCTGCCCGAGGTATTACCTGCTGCAGAAAGGCTATATACATATTTTTAAGCAAACAATCCATTTCACAGCGCTTTTCTTCTATCTCTTCACATCAACAAGGCTTCATTAGTGTCAGATTCTTTGTGGGGGGCACTGATGGGGTGGGGATGTGTTTACCCCATGCAAAGACATTTACACCTTGGCTAGAGACAAATTAGGAATGGTCTTGTGATAAGAAACAGCAGCATCAAGTAGTAGTATCTCACAACCAAGTACAGAATATAAATGCATTTTGTATGACGTTGTCGGGTGAACATAGATTAAAAACTCTGCCCTGGAAACACAGTGGTTGCACAGTAAACGGAAGTGTGAACACTGTCCCTATCTTAGCAGGACTCTGCTTCAAATCTGTTGACCATCATCCACTCGACAACTGCATCCAGGCACTGGTTCAATCTATGCACTGTCTTCTCCTGACTCAGATCTGATAGCAAAGCAATGCCTAGTGTCATCAGGATACTGACACTGTACCCCAGACCTCCTATTGGTTTGCTCCAAACAGATTCATATAGATGTTAAGTAGCATTGGGATAAGAAGAGTGTCACAGTTAAATTGCCAAAACCTAGACGTGCAGCCCCCCAGCCGCTGAGAGATCCAGCAGTAGTAGCGTTGCACTCTGCCACCTCTCTCTCGAAGGAGGTCATTTGTTAGGGAAACCAAGGCCAATTCTGTGCCAAGCCCAGGCCTGAACCCAGACTGAAACGGGTCCAGTTAAAACAACTGCACGTATAACAACAATTTCAAAACTAATAGAGATACCGAGCGGATAAAAATAAAATTTCCACTTCGGAGGCTTGAACTTATTTGCCATTGACCTAGTAGCTGCCATTTCATTCTGAATTTTAAGTTTAACACACTCCCTTTTTTTGTGTACACTGCCTTTTCATGGTGTATGAAAGGCAGTGCGGAATGTTTTTAAAGAAATAAAAATTTAAAGGCAACAGTTCAAAATGAAACAAAGCTCTCTTTTATAAAACATCTACTGAAAAACCTGCAGCATCCCCTTGCAAACATCAATACTGTATATTTGTCAGCAAAAAAATAACAACCCCTATACAATTGTTTCCAAACAAGAAGAACACGAGGCGCCTCTACAAACGCCAAGATGCAGCTCATCATTTAGGAAGGTTCTGCAATCAATTATTGATGCCTGCTGCTTTCTGGCCCCATTTTTTCCATGTACATAATTTATAGGGAAACAAGAGTTGGGGGGGGGGGGGAGAGGCAGACAGACAGACATTTGAAAGAACCCTGGAGCTCACCAAAACCAATGCAGGCACATGACTGAGGGGCAAGAGAAAAGGAATGCAGTTTGACCAGAGAGTTAATCTAGCCTTCTAATGAAACATGGAAGAAGCTGAGAGATGAAGGACCTCATTTAAAAGTGAGCATAGTTAAAACCTTGCAACATTCTTCGAAAAACAGATGCAGAATCACAGCAAGCCACACATTTAGGTGACCAGATGCAAAGGGAGGTCAGGATTCAGTTGTGCAGAAGAAAGCTGAGCCGGGCAGGGGCTGCAGGGCTGTGATAAGGTTGCCATATTCCAGAAAGTGAAAATCCACACACAAATGTTGTTGAGCTTTTTTTTGCCATACATTTTTTTGCCAATTTCCACCCAGACACTGCTTCCAACTGCAGTATTCTGGGTATGTCCGGGAATTCCATGCACAACCTTAGACCTGTACTTATCAAAAATCCCTCCTCTTGCCCCTCTGTGAGCTTCCAGTTCACCTTGTCTACACATATTACCTCACCCTGCACATGTGGCTTTAGATCCTGGTCTCCAAAGAATCCATTATGAAGTGCTAAAGAGATCTTATTTGATATTTTGCAGCAAAGCAACCCATCCACAAAAAAGGTCTATGGGAGGGAGCATAATGGCCAAATGGCTCTGAGTTCAAGTTTGGTTTTCAGTGCTGAATATGCAAGAGAGTGTAGCACACACTCCCATAACCAAGGCCAAGAGACTCAGCTGTGAACTACGCAGTCCCCACTTTGAGCCTCCCCTCAGCTGCCTATCTGTTATGTGAACACAACCACCAGAAGAACGAAATTCACCTATGCTCCCTGACAGCCTAGCAAGCTGCTTGTTGTTTCCCAGTGACAAAAACGCACACAACAACAACCAAGTGTCAGGCAGGAACAGCAGAACTACGCTTTTAGAAAACAACTGGTTAGACCCCACACAGCTGTGTGCCTGACAGATAGTGAGCGGTAGCTTTATCTTTCCAAAATTAATCTCAGGTGTCACAACTGGTTGCTTTAATTACAAAGACCTCTCCAGAGAGACTACTCTTCATTACCCTGGTGTACAGATAGTTATTAGCAAGACAGAACCCACAAAAGTTTGCATCATCCTAGAAGCAAGGTGGACAAGCCTGGAGAGAACATGGCAAAGCACCTTAATATCACTCCTGTGATAAGCAAAGATATTCTACAGTCCAACCTATTGCAATTAAAGCCTAAGCTGCACATATCCACCCTTTCCCTTTCAGCATCATTCTACTTTCTCTTTTTTTTCTTCCAATTTTTTTATTGATTTTCCAGATTTTTCACACAGAAAAAAGGAAAAAAAAATATCAAAGAAAATAAACTAAACACATAAGAAGATTATTACTTCAAATACCTAAATCTCTTAACATTGGTAACTGACTTCCTCAAATCCCCTCTATCTGAATTTCATTATATCACCTGCATAACAGATCTCCAATTTCATATTTCTAATAATATTAACTCCTTTCATTAACTAACCTCTTCTCCTTTATTATTATTCTAATCATTAATATCTAGTACCACATATTCTTATTCTACCCCAAGCCTATTTGTTAATTCCAAGAATTTCCTATTTATCTTACATTACAATATTTAGCTAAATATTCTTTAAATTTCTTCCAATCCACTTGTGTATCTCCTCTTCCTTCTGGTCGCGGATTCTTCCAGTCAGGTCGCCCAGCTCCAAAAAGTCCAACATCTTCATCTGCCATTCTTCTGTTGTTGGTATCTCTTGCGATTTCCAGTTTTTGACTACTATCACTTCTGTGTAAGCAGTAAAGATATTCTACAGTCCAACCTGTTGTGATTAGAGCCTAAGCTACGCATATCCACCCTTTCCCTTTCGACATCACTCTACTTTCTCTGCAGCTCTGGTGGGTGGGGAATCCTGATGTTAGGTTCACTTTGGAGGGTAAGCAGGAATCGTCCTTGTCTTGGAATTACAGAGTTGGAAGGGACCACAAGGGTCATCTAGTCCAACCCCTTGCAATGCAGGAATATTTTTGCCCAACATTAAGCTTAAACTCATGACCCTGAGATTAAAAGCCTCATGCTCTTACCAATTTAGCTATCCCAGTTTTAGATGTCTTCTGAAAATTACCATTGCTTATCCAGGCCTTTGCAATACGTATTTGTTTCCTTTCAAATCAACCAGTATTTACAGATGTTTTTTGTGTTTTTCCTGATGCCTTTACTGATTCTATTGTAATCCTGTATTGCTACATACTGCTGCATTATGCCTTTATGAAAGTGCAGATTTATAAATATTTGAATAAATAAATGAACCATCACATTCTGCCAGTGCAAGGATTTCTGCTTGTGCCCTGGGACTTTCCACCCCTTGCACCCTCTGCAAAGCTGCTCCAGGTGGTTGGGGGGACCTTTAGAACCAATTTAATGGGGGCACTGGGAGGATAGGAGAGAACATTCTGTTTCACAAGGATAAACCCTTGTGCTGATGGAACAAGAAGCTCAGAGCTACATTAAATTCCACCCTAAATAAACAGAAGAAGAAACCTTAAGTTTTAGAGCTTTCATACTTTGGGTGCATGAGCATATTTAAAAGACTTGTTGCTTAAAACAGATCTTTCTGATTTTTGTGAGGTGAGGATGAGAAACTGTACTGCACTTTAACGGGTTCAAAATGCTTCCTATAGTATCTCACTACTTCCTATATCAAACCTGCTAGTTGGAACGTGTTTACCATTGCTCCCATACAGACCAACCAGAAGTTCAATAAATACAGTGGTACCTCGGGTTACATATGCTTCAGGTTACATATGCTTCAGGTTACACACTCTGCTAACCCAGAAATAGTGCTTCAGGTTAAGAACTTTGCTTCAGGATAAGAACAGAAACTGTGCTCAGGCAGCGCAGCAGCAGCAGGAGGCCCCATTAGCTAAAGTGGTGCTTCAGGTTAAGAACAGTTTCATGTTAATAACGGACCTCCAGAACGAATTAAGTACTTAACCCGAGGTACCACTGTAAGGCTTAAAAATCACTTGTTACATACAAAGCTAATTTCCGCCGGTTGCATGCATACTCGATCACCACAGCAACAAGCATAGCAAGTGTCCAGATTAATAACAGATGCACCTTTCCTAATGACTTGCTATATATGCAGAAAACACTCTATTCATCAAAGGTGTATAGCCACTTCATATACTTCTAAGCCCCCCACCACCTGGCAAAGCCATCCGCACACCTCATCAGGAAACCACAGATCAACCTAATGCAATATAACTGTGTCAGAAGCATAGGGGGAAAGCAGGAATCACTTGCAGATCCTATAACTCAAACAGGTGAGCCAAGCTGCAGAACACATATCAGATCACGTATATGTAGCTGATAAAACACTTAACACGCATTACAAAAAAGCATTTACTCATGTTACAAATTAGGAAAAAAATGTCTTTGGGGTGGTATTTATGATTATGATTTTAGAAGCTCTTAAATCAGTCTATAACAAAGATCTCAAAACACAAGCGTGCAGATCACTCAGGGAAGTAAGCCAAGCCACAGAATACAACTGAAGCCACAATATGCATTCTTAATGTCAAGGAATTGCACACCATCACTGACTGCTACTCAATCAAACTCAAAAACACTGCCTTGCACCTTTAGACATACAGTATATTTTTAGAGGCTTGAAGGGTTGCTGTGGAAAATACTGGTGGGTTGCTTCCATGAATGTGATTCTGTAACCATGAGATTACAGGCACAGGTTAATTCCAGCCATCCAGATGTTTGGGACTACAATTCCCATCACTCCTAGCTAACAGGACCAATGGTCAGGGATGATGGGAAGTAATAGTCCCAAACATCTGGAGGGCCGGAGTTTTGCCTATGCCTGGATTAGAACCCCAAAGAGGAAATGTGCTGAACTGGCCAAACCAATCTCTCTGTAAACTAATGGTCTTAGCTGGCCAGTTAAGTACTGTCATCAGCATCTTCAAGAGTGAGCCATGTTACTATAGCAACACTAAGTGGAGATGCTTCCAGGAAGAGGAGAGTGGGCCTTTTCCCACCTTACCTGGCCGGATGAGTCTTGCTCTGTGCTGAATCCAAAGCTATGGTTTTGGGGAAACCCTGAAAGCTAATGGGAGTGTTCATGTGGGAATGCTGTGAGCCTTTCCATCCTATGCTCAGGTTGTATATGTCTGTAAATTAAACTGTATATCCTAAAGATACCACAGTCCCCATTCCCCTTCACTCTATGGACACCAACAATATATACATATACACACATAATGATCTACCTACCTACCTACCCACACCCACCCACCCACCCACCCACCCACCCACCATCCAGATATGGTGGCAGCTACCACCACTACTTCTAACTAGCCTTCTACTTGTCAGGTAGTGGCACATTCACCATTTTAAACTGCGTGAGAGAAGTCACACATCGTTTCCAGGTCTTCTCCAAGTCCTCATTTTCCTTCACTGACATGCATAGCTGCATTAAGCTGCCCATCGACTAAAATGGCCACTTTTAAAGCTGACTTTAAAAACCACACAATGGATTGGCACCAGACCAATGAAATAGATCCTCTATTGGGATACCTGATTGTTAAAAACAACAATTTCAACCTCCAACATGGCAACTTTTAAGGTATGTGTTTGGTAAGGGGAGAGACGCTGGCACCAAAAACCACCTACTCTTCAAGCTACCATTTTTAACTTGCTGCAAACCCAGCCATTTTTTAACCAACATTTCTGAAACAATTTTATTTGCTTATACAGAGAGATCCTCCATATCGATTTTATAAGGAACAAGATTTGCATGCTTTGTAACGGCAGAAAATTCAAAGTACACTCAGCCCTCAAACCTCAGATATGCAATTGTGGCTCTATAATCATCACAGTTCTTCCTCAAAGATTTTTTAAAAAATAGCACAGCAGAACAGATAAGCTGGAAAAACCTCATTCTAAAAATGAAAAGGGTATTGCTGAGACTTGTTTCTTTGTCTGGCTCGTAGTCAGTGAAGGATCTATAAAACTGACTAGATATTCACTGACTGGAGAGAGGAAATCTCTTTGAGGCATATAGCGCCTTCTACTTCACTTGCTGCATAATCATTTGGACACCAGCAACTAAACACAGATAAAGCTCTGGATCAATGTGTGCATTAGAGAGTTCCCTCCCCTCTTCAGGGTTACATAAAAGATAGAGGAAGACAATTTGTGTGCCCTAGTAGCTATACTCCAAAGCCAACATTAGCTGCCCACCCACCCATCACTGCCCATCTGTGAAAGTATGGCTGGAAGTCTTAATACATTAATCACTGATTAAAAGCAAGGCTTTTGGTCTAATCAGATTTTGATTAGAGTAGTAAGAGATGTTTAGCATTTCTGTTTGTCACCCAACCTATGTGAAATGCCACTACTAAAACAGCATTTCCCCCCACCTCCACTTCCAAAGGTCTTGGTCCTAGAAGACATATATATTATTGCTAATATAATATAATATAATATAATATAATTAGAAAGAAAGGCTTGAAGGAGAGGGAAACCTCTACCTCAAGTAATAAGAACCAAATTACAGCTGTTTAACAGACACCTGCCCCAAGAGGACTAAAACCTCATTAAAGACAGTTAAATTATTGTGGGAAATGCAGTCCTTCTCAAGAAATCTGCAACTTACGAGGTCACAAAGAAAATGGGGACATGGTTGGTTGGTTAGTTAATTAGTTAGTTAGTTAGTTTATTCAACAAGGTTTATATACTGCTTAATCATCCATAACCTCTCTAAGCGGTTTACATGGAACATGACCAGGGTTTCTATAACGTAGATGCCAATGCCTGCGAATACAGACATGAAGCTGTCCGATGCGTGTGAGAGAAGCCAAACCCAGAGCAACCGGGGGTGAAGGAGAAATATATAAGCTTGCACCCCGTTCAATCCTAATTATGTCCCAATGACGCTTGTTTTGTGGGTTTAACATTGTGTTGAAGGCCCAGAAGGTGGAAAACCTAGGAAAAAAATCTCAGCTGTGCCCTGGACAGAGCAGCAGGCTAATTAGCTGCCTACTTTTGCCCTGGTTTATTGTTTTGTTTTGTTTTTAATTTAAGAAAGAAACATTTTATACAGATGCTTACAGAAAGGGAAGGGCTTGTGAACCGGTAAGCAGTAGACAGCATTTATCCTGGAGCCATTTGTACATCAACAAGGGAAACAGACAGCCCTTGTGCTGCTTGCAGTTCAGATAATCCACTTAAGTGCAGAAATCCTCCTTTCCCATGAGCCCCTTACTGCTCTCGACCGGTCTTACTGGATAGTATCTAGAGAAGCTGAAGAAGATACGTATGACGCAACTTTGGGGGTGGGGTTAGGGGGGAAATGTCTTGTCTGTTTCTCAGTTTGGAGATTTGTTTACCTGTGCATGGAACAGAACAGTTCTGGTCAGCCAGGCCCAATTGTCCGTCCAACATGAAACCTCTGCTGGACATGATCTAGTTAACTAACCAGATTTAATGAAAAACCTTGAAGGCCTCGACAAGGTCAGCAATTTCTGCTTCAGCCAGAATTAGTTTATGATATATTGTAATAGGTGTTTTAACTAAAATATTCCTCAAGCGTTATTGTAAGGAAATTAATAGATATTTCACAATATGCTTGAGGTTCTAATAAGCCCGGTCTCGGTTTAACACAAGCGAGTTTCCATTCATATTCATGATTTATAGCCATATAAAAGAGTACCAGATCATGCACATTCCCTTATTCTAAGGGAGAAGTGATACAGCTGTTTTACTGAAGCTAAGCCAGCCCGAGTCTGGAGCCTCACATTGGAAAGTGGGAAATGAAATGTGCTAAATAGTGTAAAGCAATGATGCACCTAATGCAGGTGTGGGAAACCGCTGGCCCTCCAGATGTTGCTGGACTACAGCTCCCATCATCCCTGGCCCATTGGCCATGCTTGCTGCCAGGCTTGATGGGAGTTGTAGTTCAGCAACATCTGGCAGACCAAAGGTTCGCTACTCTTCATCTTATGTGTTCACAATACAGTGAGTATTATATTGTAATGGTTTGATCGGTTGGCATAATTCTTACTATGTATATTTTTCTATTTCGATGCATGTTTAAATGCTTTCTTTCTTTTAAAAACCTCTAAAGTGTCTCTCCATTACACTAGTTTACAAGTGGGTTTCTTCCCGTAAGGGCACATTTAAACATACAAAACCCCACCCAGGTCCAAACCACTAGAGCCTGAAATGGCCTAATCCAGGAAGAGTTTTACCACTTGATTATGTCAATTGTATTAAATTGGTTAGAAATAAAAAGCTGCACACAGGCTTGTGAATCATCCACACAAAGGGTTTCCAAAATCTGGTCTGCAGGCCACATTCAGGTAGTCTGCAGTGTGTGTGTGTGTGGATCTGTTTGAAGATGACACATTCATTGCATTAAATATTCATACAAGCTTTTATTGTGTTCTTTTATTATATTGCATTTTATTATATTATAGCTTGAATTCTATGGAATTAAAATTTCAGTACAATAAACTGCAATACACAGAGTGAGTCTTTTAAAAGAGGCCCCATGGAACATGTGTACAGTGGTACCTCGGGTTACACACGCTTCAGGTTACAGACTCCGCTAACCCAGAAATAGTGCTTCAAGTTAAGAACTTTGCTTCAGGATGAGAACAGAACTTGTGCTCCGGTGGCGGAGTGGCAGCAGGAGGCCCCATTAGCTAAAGTGGTGCTTCAGGTTAAGAACAGTTTCAGGTTAAGCACAGACCTCCGGAATGAATTAAGTACTTAACCCGAGGTACCACTGTACTCTGTATCCACGGGGCCTCTTTTAAAGGACTCACCCTGTATAAGAAAGAAAAGCAGCAACAAAAATGAAGTTTAAAATCACGCAGCGTCTAGCACTGCACACTACGATCACTACAACAGGATGAAATATCATTAAATGGTCCACCTAGACCCTCAACAATTTTCAAATGGAAAAGGTTTGGGAACCACTGAAACATTTTTAGGTTGAGGGGTTAGGCTTCCATTGAACAGTAAGTACTGTATAGCACTCAAGGCTAGATGATTATAAGGAACCTTATGGAAGGGTGTGTTTCTCTTAATCCTAACTCACGCTTTCTCCTCTGCCACACCGACACACAGAAGTGGGCAATATAATCATATTTAAACAGAGAGTGAAGGTATCTTTTCCCACCTGAATCCTGCCATACCTTCAAACTGTTCCACCTCCTGATCAGATTATCAGTATCCCCCCCTCCCTATTTTCCTGCACATAGGACCAAAAAAGAGCTCCTACGTTTCATAAAGGAACCAGCAAGGCCAGGAGTGTGTTTGGGAATTTCCAGGGGGGAAAAACCCAGCACAGGAAAATCACAGCAGGAAGCTCCATGTATCGGCAGGCTTATCTGAAGAAGTATTTAGTATGAATGGTCAATAAACCCAAGCAGCACTTCCTTTTCTCCACAGTAAACAGCTCATCTGCTGCGACAGAATAAGCCTATGCATTTACCAGAAGTAGCTGACTGCCTCCTTCCATGGGCGCCAGTGCAAAATGGAGTAGGGGAAAAACGCATCTCTTGAGAAATCTATTGCATTACTATAAATTCAAGCCCGTTTACAATTTCTGAACGCATACAGCCAATAGGTATTCCAAACAAGTAATTTTCAGTCCTGGGCTGAGATTTAATTACAGTCAAGTCCACCTACCACTTTTTCTTCTCACTCGTAAAATTTCTGCCATTTTTACCCAAACCTACTCTACAGAAAATATACAACCCTATTTCATGTTAAAAGAACTGACCAGGTATCTATAGAGCACACCATCTGTCAAGAACTAATATCCAAACCTCAATCAGTGAACTGAAGGTGCAACAGAGCAGCATGGTTGCAATCGATAGTCTTTAAAATTTTGCTCTGATAAGGTTTTGTGTGGTGGTGCTGCTGGAACTTTGCATCCTTGTTTTAAAAAAAAATTCAAGAAAGTCCCCGCCAATCACTTTACTACACAGGGCTGACTCGGGTCACCAAGACTGTCCCCCTCCAACTTTACGAAAAGTCTAACTTCCAAAATGTTGGCATTATGCCTATGCAACACTGCTATATACAGATGGAGGCAGAACAGTTGGCACGATAGGGCCTTTTCAGGAGTGGCACCCCATATGTGGAATGCTCCCCGCCCCCAGGTGAGCTGCTTCTGTCCCCATCATTAACATTCAGGAGGAATTTTAAAACATCTCTGTTCACCAAGGCATTTGATGGCTGAAAGACCCTATTCCTTGCAGCCTTGACATTATAAGCTGTGAGGATACGCGACAATTCTCAGATGATTTTAATCTTTTTAGATATTCCTGAAGTTCAAGTGCTTATATTTTATTTGCTGATGCATTGTTTTGCTGCTTTGTAATTTGCCACCTTTTGGAGCAAGGGCAGGATAGAAATGTAAAATCACCACCATCCCAGGAGTAGTTTGTGTATCTCCATTAGCCTTGCCAGCAACTATCAGAAACATGGAATAGTAGCAAGGAGACTCATATTGTGGTCGCGCAGATCCATACAGCACTCATTACAGCCAGTAATCACTTGCCACAAGATGACCATATTTTTGGCAGCATCCATGTGGTGGTTCTGACATGTGCTCTGGCCTACTTAAGGATCTTTACGGAGATTAAGTACATCTGTCTGTATTCTTGTCCAAGAAACCCCACTGTTACAATAGCTGAATGAACATCATGCAGCCATTAATAAAGCAGCACTCTCTGGAGCAGGCACCGTAGAGCTTATTTATATCTGCTGCTGACAAGAGCCCAGAAACAAAAGGTAAACTTTGGGGGAGACGAGTTGGTGAGCTTGAACCTATCTCTACATACTTTTGATTGCAGCCATAACCAGTGAAGCCCTCCAAATACTGGACTACAATGTCCATCATCCCCAACATTTGGGATCAAGAGGAGTTGCCATTCAAAAATGTCTGGAGGGCATCAATTGGGGACCCACTGCTTTTACCCCGTACTTCAATCAAAATATTTTCAGGTTTTCTCATTTATAAGAGAACCGTATGGAAAAATGCAGGGTGCGTTGGCCTCAGAGTTCCTGGGTTTTAGGAAGTTTAGAAGGCTTTGCCAGGATAACCAGCTAGTTGCTTTGATCTTGGGCTAGGATAAGGCAGCTGGAATCGAGCCCTGCTTTCCCCCAGCAGTTTGTGAGCAGGTTGGACTGAGGAGTGCTGGGTGCAATGGTTTGGAGCCTTTAAAAAAGTTTTTGCTTTGGTGTATCCCAGGTCCTGTCCCATCTAGGCTGCAAGAATAAGTGAGAGGGTGGTGGCAGCAACTACCAGAGAACAGGTCCCATTGACAGCACTGCAGGGCTGTTGTGTTACAGTTGGACAGGCTCTCTTGGGGGTTCTCCCACCCTTTGTCACACTCTTCTCTCTCCTGTGTGTGCCTTCCCTACGAGTATGAATGACAATGTCCACTGTTGCTCTGGCAGAGAGCACATGGTTAAGCAGGAGGCCACTGACTGAACAGAGATGCTCAATGTTCTAGCGCCGTGACAGAAAGCACTGCGGTCCAAGCAGCCAAATAAAATGATAATATTCACTAGACTCTCCTTACTCTGATGCCATCCTGTTTGCCGCCCTAACAAGTGCCACCAATTAATTGCACCATCTATTTCTTCCTTTAATTTCTTCCCACTTAACGTAGTTGACCACATTTAGCAACAACTACTTAAATACAGCAGTTTCCCCACAGACAGACACTAACTGAATTTTCATATTTAGAGGCAGTGTGAGCTTCACGGCAGCCTAACAGCTCCTTTAAATGAAGGGGAACCATTTCCAGTGGAAGCAAAGAGGTGACACAGGAGAGACAAGTCTCTCCTAAACGAGAAAGCACTTTGGTCGATTTACAGCAGTGGAAACAGCAAATGTGGAAAGGAGTTAAGAACCCCTCCCTCTCACCACCTAAGCTGCATCAACAGAAGTCTAGTGTCCTGATCAAGGGAAGTAATAGTACTACTCTATTCTGCCTTGGTCAGGCCACACCTGGAGTACTGCAGCACGTTCTGGGCACCACAATTTAAGGAGGATATTGACAAGCTGGAACGCGTGCAGAGGAGGACAGCCAAGATGATCAGTGGTCTGGAAACCAAGACTTAAGATGAACTGTTCAGGGATTTGAGTATGTTTAGCCTAGTATAGTAAAGAGGAAACTGTTATAAGATATGATAGCCATCTTCAAATATCTAAAGGGATTTTTTTCCGGACTTCCGGTGAGGCAGCATGGCGGCTGCAACAGCAGAAAAGAGCTCCTGAAGCCAGCCAGAGTAAAAGGCTGCCTGTCCGATTCCCGGGCTCCCAAGACTGCTGCCGCCAGCACCGCCAGCAGAGAGGAATCGGGGGTGCCCGGGAGTCTATCAAAGGAGCCAAAACACCCCCCCAAGACTGAGATTGAGCCGGAAAGGCACCCGACCCCCCCCAACAGCCCAGAGGAGCTCCAAAACCAGGAGAACAGTGGAGCTAAAGCAAAGAGGGAGAAAGAAAGGGGGAGAGAGGAAGAAAAAGACAGAAAAAGGAGCCCCAAAAATTTACCGCTGCTGCCCCCATCTCTGCCGTCGGGAAAAAAGAGGAGAGGTAGGTGAGCACCAGGAAGGAAAAAGAGGCTCCAAAAAAACACGTGGCTGAGCCCGACCGGAGCTCCAGCGGCAAGGAAAACAGCGAGAAAAGCCGCATGACAAAGGAGAGCACAGAAAACAAGAAACTATCCCTTTTTTTCCCCTTTCTTTTTCTTTTTTTTTTTAACCCCCTTTTTGTTAACCCCTTCCTCCTCCCCCCTCTCTCCCTTTTTAAAAAAAAAAAAATTAAAAAATCTTTTTTACCCCCCCCCCATATACCTACTTTTATCATACTTCTTTTTAAAAGAGGGGCCACTGCTGCTGCAGCCACCCTTTACTTGAACTTTAATTGTTGTTTCTACCTTTTCTACACTATTTAAAGACACCCTTTTCCACACACACCCCCCAACTTAAATCTCATTTTATTTTCACCTCAAACTCCCCTCTTAAGAATTAAAGTGGCAGTACCCAGAAAAGAGCCCTGAAACAACACAGGTCATTTCCTGGGACTGCCACTTCGCCCCAGACTTTCCACTCTCTTTTACCTATCCTCTTCGTACCTTACTCATTTTTTAAAATAAAATAACTCTCTCTCTATATATATATATATATACACAACAACAACACACACACACACACAATTCCCCCCCTCTTTTTAGAGCCCTTTTTATTCTAATTGTCAGCTTCTTCTTGAGGGGGGAATCCTTCGCCCCCCCCCCCTGCTACGACCACTATTCTCTTTTAAAACAAAAATTTTCTCCATATCACTGCTATTGCTATTGATACTCTCCCCCTCAACTCTCCCCTTCCATTTTTCTCTTCCTTTTTTCTCTCCCCTCTCTCTCTCTTCACCCCTCCTTATTTTTTCCTTCTATCCCACCTTTCACTTTCCATCCCCAATTTTGCTTTCTATCCCCTTTACTTCAAAAAATCAACCCCCCTTTTTTTTTAGCCTGTTCGCCATATTGTTTTTGAGGGGGAAGCCCTCTCCCCCCACCCCTCTTTTAAAATAAGACTTTCCCCCATACCATTGCCACAGTTCACCCTCCCTCTCCCCTCTCCTTTGTTCTCCTTCCTTTTCCCACCCTTCCCCCTCCTCCTCTCCTTTTCTCTCCCTCCTCCCTTTCTCCCTCCCCCTCCCCTTCCCCTAAAGGAAACACATACACACATTCAAATCACTGTATCATACTTTGCCCCCCTCATACCATAGCTAAAACTATTGCTGCAATCTATTACCGCTGATATTATTGTACTATCTCTCCTCTCCCCCCCCCCCGGCTCCCCCCTTCTTCTTTCTTCTTCCTTTTACTCCCTCCACCCTTTACATATAGCCCATTTGTCTGTCTCTGCTTCTGAGTGCACTCCCAACCCCAACTTCCACCTTAACTGGACCCCAGTACAGCACCCCTTTGGGGTATATACAACCCCCTCCGAAACAAATATTTCCCCTGGCCCCACCCCCTAATCTTTTGCATCTCTACCTGCTGACCCCCTCCCTTTATATGAACTGTCTGTCCGTTAGTCTACTCATCTTCTTACCTGCCCCCCCCCCCGCTTTGGCGGCACCGCTGAGGCAACTACAGAAGCCCTACAGAAGTTCTTGAAACACAGGCTAGAAGTGACACAAATGACCACCTAATCCAAACGCTCTGCACAAGCCACCAGCCAAAGCCTGATCAGCTTAGCAACCCAACAATACTCAGGAACCACCACTGCCACAACTCCTAACCACCGCTCTACTCCAAGAGGATGCCAAGCCAACCTCAAACCAAAACCATTAGGGAGACTGAGATGCCACCAACCAGGGAGATGGCAAACAACGCTAAGACCGTAACTCCCCTTCAAGATGATGACCGCCCAGTAACGAAACGAGACCTGAGGGAAATGGAAGCAAGATTAGAAGCACGATTAGAAGAAACACTGAAGGCCACAATGGCTCCCATGCAGGTACTAATCAACAATCTAACCTCCAAAGTGGAAGCTCTAGAGAACAAGAACCAAATGCAAGAAAGAATAATAGAGCAATACCGGGAGGAGAATGCACGTGTGAACAAGAAACTGGACGAACTGGTAAACCAAATGGAAGCAGAACACAGAGAGATGAAAATTAAGCAAGCCGACCTTGAAGACCGCAATAGACGTTGTAACATCCGCTTCCGCAACTTTCCTGAAAAAACAGAGGAGAAAAGCCCAGCAGACCTAATTATACACTGGCTGAAAAACACAATCCCAAGCCTGAAACTTGAGGCAGATGACTTGGAGAGGGCTCACAGAGCCCTAAAACCTATGCCAAAACCCAGCGCCCCCCCAAGAGACATCATTGTATGCTTCACACGCTACAAAAAGAAGGAAGAGGTATGGAACAGCATCAGAAACTTAACCAACCTTCGATATGGAGAAACCCCCATCCTGGCCTTACAGGACTTATCCCAGGATACCCTAAACCGGAGGAAAAGCCTGCGCCCATTCACCCAGCGTCTCCAACAAGCAGGGATCAAATACCGATGGGGCTTCCCCTTCCGCCTCATTGTAACAACTAATACAACACAACACACGGCCACCAACATATCTGAGGCCCTGCAACTACTAAAGAACCTTGAACTCGACCTCCCACCGGAATGGCAACCGACAAACCCACCAAGTGACAGCCCCAACCACGAGGAAACAACAACAAACAACTGGACGACGGTACAGAAGAAAAAGAAACAACAGAAGCGGCACAACAACGCAATCCAATACAGGCAAGCATCATGCTCAGAACCGTCCCGCCGGCCATACGACACAAGAAACCAAACCAAGATTAACCAAACCAATTCATCGCAGATGGACAACCCTACAACAACAACCCCAGCTGAATGAAGCAACCAGGAAAAAACCACAAACTGAAGGACTGGTGATTCCCCCCCGTTTCCCCCTCTTTTCCTCCAAAACATAGATTTAGTTAACACCATCAACATCCCCCCCAGCCCCGCACCCCCACAGAAATCCTCACCCCAACACCAGTCCAGACGACCTCAACCACACTCCCCATCACCCACACCTTCAACATCCCCATACTCCATACTAAGGAAAAACAACTCCAACCCCAATAACACAACCCACAATCAGGCTAAAATCTGACACCCAACCAGCATTATGGTGGCACCAGAGCGTACCAACACCCACATCCCCACCCCAACACACCAACAATGTTGCTCAAAACATTGGCAACATTGCTTATGAACCTTATATTTGACAACGACGTTACAAAGTCAATTCACACTGTCTCGCTGATCACCCCCTATCGCAGACAACAGGGGGGATGGCCTGTCCTTGAACACGGCCCTCCACACCAGCTGAGACCTAGGACCAACCGGCTAAATGCCAGATGACCCCAAATACCCCAAACAAACACCTATATGACTACATATAGGAAACTCTCCACAACTTACCCCCTACTCTTTAACCCAAATCTTACTCTAACCCCACTAGCCCCCCACCCACCACACCCTAGGTCAGCGCAACCCCACTGGTTCTTTAAACAACACGAAGAGAGAGACACAAGACAACCCGAACGGCAACAAGAGATTGAACAGGCCATCCTGAGTCTGAAACAGGGCAAATCACCAGGGCCAGATGGACTGACCTCTAACTACTATAAGACATTGAAGGATTATTTGATACAACCTTTGTTGGAGGTCAGTAATGAAATAATGGAGGGGAAGAAGGCGCCTGAATCGTGGAAAGAAGCATTTATCACATTGATTCCAAAGTCAGAAACTGAAAAGACACAACTTAAGAATTACCGTCCCATCTCCCTTTTAAATGTGGATTACAAAATATTTGCAGATGTTTTGGCACGAAGATTTAAGAAAGTTTTAAGTGAGATAATCCATAAAGACCAGGCAGGCTTTCTCCCGGGCAGACATATGTTTACTAACACAAGGAACATTATAGACATATTGGAACTTTTACAAACAAACATAAACACCAAAGCAGCTTTAATTTTTATAGACGCGGAGAAAGCCTTTGACAACATTTCTTGGAAATTTATGAAGGGGAACTTAAAAGAAATGGGAGTGGGACGGGGGTTTGAGAACGGGATTGAGGCAATATATTCAGAACAAAAGGCTAAACTGATAGTTAACAATGTGGTTACAGAAGAGTTTAAAATTGAAAAAGGTACACGACAAGGCTGCCCGATTTCCCCATTACTGTTTATTTCGGTTCTGGAAGTGCTCCTGAATATGATTAGGGGGGACCGGTTGGCGGAAGGGATTCAGGTCGGAGCGAAACAATATAAACTTAAAGCTTTTGCAGATGACCTAGTTCTGACATTACAGGAGCCGGAGTCTAGTTTGAAAAGAGTACTACAACTGATTCAAAACTTTGGTCGAGTGGCAGGATTTAAGTTAAATAAGCAAAAAACTAAAGTTCTGGGGAAAAACATGACAGATATTGAGTTGGAACAGCTTCAGAAAGAGACAGAACTAAATGTGGTTAAAAAAGTTAAATACCTAGGGGTAAACATAACAGCAAAAAATCTGAGTTTATTTAAAGATAATTATGAAAAATGTTGGTCAGAGATTAAGAGAGACTTGGATAGTTGGTCAAGATTAAAACTTTCATTGCTAGGCCGAATAGCTGCCATCAAGATGAATGTATTGCCAAAAATGTTATTTTTGTTTCAGACACTGCAGATTGTAGACAAGACAGAGTGCTTCCGGAAGTGGCAGAAAGACATCTCTAAATTTGTCTGGCAGGGCAAAAAGCCCAGAATCAAATTTAAAATATTAACAGATGCGAAAGAAAGAGGGGGCTTTGCCCTGCCAGACTTAAAGTTGTATTATGAAGCTGCAGCTTTCTGCTGGTTAAAAGATTGGTTACTTCTTGAAGATACGGATGTCTTGGATTTGGAAGGTTTTAATAATGCGTTTGGATGGCATGCATACTTATGGTATGATAAAGCTAAGATAAATAAGGCCTTCAAGAACCATATTGTCAGAAAATCAGTTTTTAATGTCTGGACAAAATATAAAGACTTACTGGAGAATAAAACTCCGAGGTGGCTGTCACCCCTGGAGGCTAAGGCTCGGAAAAGAGCCAATATGGAGGCCAATTGGCCAAAATATTGGGAGATAATAGAAAAGGATGGTGACAACTGGAAATTGCAGAGTTTAGAAAAGATGAGAGACAAAGTGCGAGACTGGTTACACTATGCTCAGATTAAAGAAGTGTTTAAAAACGACAAAAAGTTAGGATTCCAAGTGGAAAAGTCAAAGTTAGAAACTGAACTGTTAGAACCTAAGACTAAGGTACTTTCAAGAATGTATAACTTGCTGCTGAAATGGAACACACATGACGAAATGGTAAAATCAACAATGATAAAATGGGCGCAGGATATTGGGTATAATATTATGTTTGAAGATTGGGAAAGGTTGTGGACCTCTGGGCTGAACTTCACTGCATGTAATGCGTTGAAGGAAAATGTGATGAAAATGATGTATAGATGGTACATGACCCCTGTCAAACTGGCTAAAATATACCATTCGTCTGATAGCAAATGTTGGAAGTGTAAGGAAAATGAAGGAACATTTTTTCACCTCTGGTGGACCTGCCCTAGAGTGAAGGCCTTTTGGGAGAAAATATATAATGAATTAAAAAAGGTGTTTAAATACACCTTTACTAAGAAAGCAGAGGCCTTTCTCCTGGGTATTGTCGGCCAGAGTGTGTTAAAAGAGGACAGAACATTCTTTTTGTACGCAACAACAGCAGCAAGAATATTAATTGCCAAGAATTGGAAAACTCAGGAGCTACCCACTGTGGAAGAATGGCAGATGCAACTGATGGACTATATGCAACTAGCCGAGATGACCGGCAGAATTCGAGACCAGGGAGAAGAAAGGATGGAAGAAGACTGGAGGAAATTTAAGACTTATTTACAAAAATATTGTAATCTGGCTGAGTGCTGAATAGGATGCCAGTGCAGACAATTGTCTACCATTAAAATAGATTTAAAGTCGAATTATATGTCAAACCAAATTAAGATTATTAATTAAGATGAGTTAAATGATAATTTGCTTGAAAATAATTTAATAATGATGTAAGTGTATGCGGGAGGTGTGGGGGAGTCCCATGTAACAATTGAAAGATGTTAAATGGACAACGATAAGTGCTTATTTGATATATGTTTTATTTGAAAACTTTAATAAATATATTATAAAAAAAAAAAAAAAAAAAAAAAAGACAACCCGAACGGGTTGGCAGGGAATCACCCCACATAATAGATAAGCAAGATGGCTAACCTTAAAGCAATTACACTAAATGTGAGGGGGCTGGGAAACCCCATCAAAAGAAAGCGCATCACCTCATACATAAACACCATGAAACCACACATCACCTTCCTACAAGAAATACACAACCCACCCAAAGGCAGCAAACTCCTGAGCGACCCCCGCTTCAGTCAACAGTGGGTCGCACGAGGCTCAGGGAAAGCACGTGGTGTAGCCATAATACTTAGTAGAGACCTGAACTTCACTGCCACAACAGTCCTCAAGGACAAAAAAGGCAGATTCATTTTCGCTAAAGGAACACTAGACGGCAAAATCAAACTGACAATCGGCTCCATATATGCCCCAAACACGAAACAATTAGAATTCTTCCAGAAGACACTAAACAAATTCCTCTCCTTCTCTGAAGGGGAAGCAATCCTAGGAGGGGACCTCAATCTAAATATGAAAGGCATATCCCTAAAAGATATCCACCCTACAACCCCATGGGCAACCTTCCTCCGAAGGAAACCTCCAACAACTAGGAACTCATACAAATTACTAAAATTGCTAAAAAACAGGGGTCTCTATGACATCTGGGGTGAGCAAAACCCGGGAGACATCAGCCATACATTCCAATCGGGACGCCATGATACAGTGTCCAGACTGGACAGCATTCTACTCACACAGGGTCTGATCCCCTCAGTGGAATCAACAAACATAGGTAACATTAAAATCACAGATCACGCCCCAGTAGAAGTCATCGTTAAAATAGGAGAAGGAACACAAACCACCCCATCATGGTCCTTCAGCCCCATCCTAACTACAAACAAACAAATTAGAGAGAATCTCACAAAAACCCTCCAAAACTACTTCGAGGAAAACGATGTAGACAATATAACAACCCCCCTCCTATGGGACGCAATGAAAGCGGTCACCAGAGGAGCTTGCATAAAAGAGAAAACATTCCTTAAAAAACAAACCACCTCAAAAATTAGCAAAATAGAACAAGACATCACAGTCCTCTCATCACGCTACAAACAAACAGGATCTAAAAAACTCCTCAAACTTATAGAACAAAAAAGGAGAGAACTAGACTCCTTAGAAATCAACAAAACAATGATCAACATTCTATACTCTAAACAACGTTTCTATGAATATGGAGGGAAAACCTCCAGATTACTAGCAAATAGATGTAGGAAAAAAGCACTCAAAACAAGAATACACTGCATCACCAATAAAGACGGCAACATAACATTCTCCCCCAAAGAAATAATCTCAGAATTTGCAGAATTCTACTCCAACCTATACACCTCCCATAACCCACCAGAGAGGGAAATAAAAAAATTTCTAGCAGGACTGACCATGCCTACCCTAACTGATGAGGAACAGGAATTCATGGACAGCCCTATCACCCCAGAGGAAATAGATGCAGTCCTCAAAAATCTGAAACCACACAAAGCCCCAGGCCCAGACGGCTTCACAGCAGAATTCTATAGGAAATTCAAAGAACCCTTGATGCCTTACATGACCCGCCTATTCAACGACATCATAAAAGGGGGTCCCATCCCCAAAACCTGGACCCACTCCAAAATAGTCTCCATCCCAAAACCACTAAAAGATAGCCTCAAAGTAGAATCATACCGCCCAATCTCATTAATAAACCAAGACTACAAGATATTCACATCAATCTTGGCCAACCGCCTAAAAATCTTCCTACACAAGTTAATAGCCCCAGACCAAACTGGCTTTGTCCCTGGCCGCAATATAACAGACCCCATCAGGAAACTACTGAACCTGATCGAACACAGCAAGGCAACCAAACTCCCATTGACAATTATGTCCTTAGACATCCTCAAAGCCTTTGATTGCTTAGAGTGGAAATACATATTAGCAGTTCTAACTAACATGAAATTTGGCCCCAACTTCCTACAAATCCTCAAACAAATATACTCCAAAGCCTCAGCAAGATGCAGAACTAATAATATGGATTCTAATACTATAGCTATCCAAAGAGGCACGAAACAAGGATGCCCACTGTCTCCCTTCTTATTTATCCTGGCTCTGGAACCCTTAGCAATCCGCATCCGAGCAGCCACAGACATCAAGGGAGTGGAAATAAAAGGCAGAACCTATAAATTAGGGCTCTTTGCAGATGACCTAATGGTCACAACACCAGACCCCATAAGCACAGCAACCTCCCTAATCAGAGAACTCAACACATTTGCAATGGTGTCGGGCCTACAGGTAAATTTCACAAAGTCAGAAGCTATGTGCTTCAACACCCCTCCTCACACCCAAAAAGAACTCACGAAGGTCACCAAAATAAAACTTTGCCACACCAAGTTCAGATACCTAGGGGTACAAATAACCAGAAACCTCAATAAACTGCACCTCCACAACTACAAGCCCCTGTGGCGACAAATTAACAAAGACCTAAAGAGATGGAATAACATGAATTTCACTCTCTCAGACAAAATAGCCATGATCAAAATGATCACACTCCCAAAACTAACCTACCTATTCCAAACCCTCCCAATCTGGATCCCCCCAACCCAACTCCGCAGTTGGCAAAGGAAACTACACTCTTTTATCTTCTCACATAAAAAACCAAGAATAAGCCCCAAATGCCTGCACCTCCCCACCTCAGAAGGAGGATGGGGAATCCCCAACATAGAAGCATATTACATTGCCAACCAAATACGACATATAATCCCATATATACTCAAAGATGAGACAAAACAATGGGTACACCTAGAGAGGGACACAATTGAAAATACCTGCACCACAGCATACCCACTCCTCCCAAACAAACTAAAGAAAATTCCCACAACACTCAACAGGTACACACAGACCATGCTCAAAGCATGGAAAACACAAATAGGCAAACTATCCCCAACCCCATCCCCACTAATCCCCCTGGCGTACCACCCATTATTCCACCATGCAGCACAAAACCTCCAGATAAAAACCTGGCGAACCAAAGGCTTATATCGCCTAATAGACTTTTATAAAAATAACAAACCTTTGTCAACACAAGAAATACAAGACAAACTAGAAGACACCCAAATGCCCTGGTTAACACAACACCAACTACATGCCCTCTTAAACAACCCAACAGTAAAATTAGCAGCAACTAGGCCCCTGACAACCTTCGAAAACCTCCTCCTAACAACAAAGGGAAACAGTAAAGGGACGGTATCCGCAATATACAAAATAATACTCCAAAACCCCACAAACCCCCTAGACGCAATCAAAAAACAATGGGAGAATGACATAGGCTATGAGATTAACCCCACGCAATGGACCAGAATGTGGTCTAAACCTCCCTTTAAATCCATATCAACGAAAAGAAAAGAACTCACACTGAAACTCACCTACAGGTGGTACCTAACACCAAGGAAACTAGCGCTAATACGCCCAGGAACCTCACCAAAATGCTGGAGAGGGTGCACCTCCACAGGCACATACCTCCACATGTGGTGGGAATGTCCCAAAATCCAACTATTCTGGGCAACAGCCATACGAGAAATATGTAAAATAACTAAACAAGTATTAGATATCACCCCAGAATTGGCCCTACTAAACATCTTCCAAGACAACAATGCCCATTTACACCACAAAGAACTCATAACCCACCTACTTTCAGCAGCCAGAAACACCATAACCAGACACTGGAGAGACCTGTCAGGAGTAAGCATGGACCAATGGTACCAAATAGTATGGGAAACAGCCCTACTGGAAAAATTAACTAATAAACTGAAACTGACACGGGGACAAACAGAAGAAGACACCTTCACCCCGGTATGGCTCCCCTTTATCACATACACAGCCCAACAAGACAATGACAATAATCCACCAACAGCATACAAATCAATATGGCTAACCTGATCCAAAACACCCACCCACCTCACTCACACACGAAAACAATGATCACCACAGCCAGTCACAAACAAACAACCACACCCTAGGCCAACCCCAAACTCTCTCACTACCAAAGGAACACAAGTGAACAACACAAACAACGCTGACACCAAACTCTACATACACTAAGCATAATAGAAACACTGCCACCCGACCCCACCCCCATCCATCTTCCCTCTCTCCACCCCCCCTTTTCTCTTTTCTTTCTTTTTTCTTCTCCCCCTAATGCCTCAACAAATGAAACGGATTTGTAAAAATGTTACATGGGGAAAAAAAAAAATACGAGGCATTACACTTCTGTAAAACAAGAAAATCCTAAATAAAATATTTAAAAAAAAAAAAAAAATATCTAAAGGGATGTCACATGGAGGATGGAGCAAGCTTGTTTTCTCCTGCTCTAGAAGCTAGGACCCAAACCAATGGATTCAAGTTACAAGAAAGGAGATTCTGACTAAACATCAGGAAGATCTTTCTGACAGTAAGAGCTTTTCTACAGTGGAACAGATTCCCACAAGAGGTGCCGGACTCTCCTCCCTTGGAGGTTTTTAGGCAGAGGTTGAATGACCATCTGCCATGTACGATTTAGTTGAGATTCCTGCATTGCAGGGGGTTGAACTAAATGATCCTTGGTGAACACTGGGGGGTGGAAGGAGACTGTATGCCACAAAGGGGAGGGCAAAAGTAACTATTGCCACCCTGTTCTCTTTCATATGCATGCATGACCACCTTCTCAGCCAATCTGTGCCCCTCCTTGCTGATAGATGATAGCTCTGGAAGATGCCTAGCTGATATACCCCAATGCTTTATCTATTCACTTTCTCTTTTTGGCACCACCACCAATCTTGGTGGATTTTGAGAAGTGCAGAGAAGTGTGCTTAGACCCCTGGGTCAGATTTCTCAATTAAATACTGGACATTGCCATGTTTAAAATGTTTACAGTAGAAAACCAAAAAGGCATATAAGGTAAGAGTCAAGTATGTACAAAGTTTTTAACCTTAGATGCTTCTACTTCTTCCTCTTGATCTTCATTTACTAGCACAAATTACTTCATGGTACCTCACAACACTATTCTGCTCTGAGGTAAGAAATACGCAGTGCATCCTCTTAGTTTGCCATAGCATATTTCAACAAAATGTTTCCCAACAAAAATGAATCAATAGGGGGGGAAATGTAAGGCAAACTCCACATTTAAATATAAAACAATACTGTACTACTAATAAACAATTCCACACTTTAAGGAAATCAATCAATCAATAGCTCTCTGAACGATGTACAAAAGAAGTAAAAGAACCACCAAAGCAAAACATACACAAATCAAAATAAATATAGTTACAAAAATAATTTCATTATGTATCATGAAAGTATCATAAATATTACAAACGCACACATAATCACCAAAATCATTCACATACACATTCTAAAAAACAGAACCGCCCCCCAACAAGCACACTTTCCTTATACGCACATCACTTCAGCCGCTCAATTCTGACCTCAATAAAACACCCAAATGTTTAACCAACCTATAATCATGCAGAGAAAAATAGGTCCACTCAATAAAACAACAGCAGGGAGAAAAACACCACTCATTCCCACCTGAGGCAATACAGACACCTTCTCCCCACCTCTCACCTAGGGAGATTAAACCCTCCTCTGCCAACAAGCCCACATCCTGTGGGGAGTTAGGTACAGCCAGCCATCAGCGCACCTGATGCTCAGCACCTCTCGGGCAGCATCCCACCCTGTAGAGTAAATTAAAAACATCTCCCTTTAAAATAAATAAACCTCACCCTTGTGGCTTCACAGTCAGACTAGACGGGAGAGGACCATGGGTTATGGTAGGTAGCAGTCCATCCCCACTCTCCCTTTGGCACCTGAAGCATCTTACTTGATTTAGCACACAGCCTGGGCAGAGGTGGGAAACCTTTTTTAGCTTGAGGGCTGCGTTACCTAGAGGGCAGCCTTGACGGGGGCGAAGGGGAGGGTGCTAGAGGAAAAAGTGGGCAGGGCCATACGTAAAAGAAGTGGGTGGGGCCAAGGCTGAGACCTTTGCACAGTAGGCTACATTGCAGACATGCAGAATGCAAAGGTCGACAGAGCACAAGACTCTTAATCTCAAGGTCACGGGTTCGAGTCCCACGTTGCGCAGAAGATTCCTGCATTGCAGGGGGTTGGACTAGATGCCCCTTGTGGTCCTTTCGAACTCTACGATTCTGTGATACCCACCACTATCGCCGCAATACACACACACCTCTCCAGCCTTCATCCAGACAAGCATGAGGCACTATCACAATTCAAGGGTGCCTTCCAGCATCCAAAAACATTCCAGGAGGGGGTGGATCAGGGCCAGAGAAGGATGCAGGTTGGAGGGGGTGTAGTCCCAGGAGTGCCCCAAGGGCCAGGTAAGCAGGCCTGGAGAGCAACACTCCCCTGGTGTAAAGGCTCAGGTGTTCTTGGTTGATGTTATTAACCTATCGCAGACACAGCTTCTGGGCAGGAACTGTGTGCAGCCTGTGTTTTATACAGCACCAAGCACACTGCTGACCTGTTCACTTGGCATGCTTATTCATGCGTCCGAATGACTCTCCCCACACCAAAGGCTCTTTCTTTCAAGAGGTAGCTGCTGCTGAAAAGCTTTCTGTTATAAAAAATAAACTAGTCACAAATAAGAAAACGACCAGCAGCCATTAAAGAGATTGATGGCCCAAACGGAAAGGCCATTCCCACCGCACTCAGCCCATCAAGGACAAGGCATAACTCCACAGAAAGGGCACCATACCAATGTGTGGCCATTTAAAAAAATTAATAAATTCTTAAAGTAAAGGCAGGCATCATCTGTTTATGCTTATGAATCTTTCAGAAAACACCTTCTGTCCCAATTGGTGGAAGAAAAGTTGCTAAATGCCAACAGCCAGGCAGATGTTTTAGCAAACCGATTCCAGCTGCTCTGCCTACTGAAAAAGCCAGGCATGTATTCTCAATACAGAAACAGAGTTTATGTTAACAATGACTCTGCAAAGGTCCTTGCTGGTAATCAGCAAGTAATTTGGGCAATGGAGACATCATTAAGGATCCTTTTTCTTTTACCTTAACTTGATAATTAACTGCTTACCAAAATTACCACCTATTGTTAACAATCTCCAGTGCCGAACAAATCATTTTCAAGTGTAAACACAACCTTACGTCCCCCTCTTTTTAAAAGGTCATAAAGTTGTGATTTGAAAATTAAATAAAACAAAGGACTTCGAACTTCTGTGTTACTCTAACGGAAGAGAAATGCTCCTGATAAGCATTGAAGTGAGCAGTGGTTAAAAACCCTTCATGAAACAACATTAATCCTCGACATATCAAGGCAGGCCTGGGACAATACAGTGGTACCTCTGGTTATGAACTTAATTCGTTCTGGAGGTCCGTTCTTAACCTGAGGTACCACTGTAGCTAATGGGGCCTCCTGCTGCCACCGCACAATTTCTGTTCTCATCCCGAGGTAAAGTTCTTAACCCGAGGTACTACTTCCGGGTTAGCTGTAACCCGAAGTGTTTGTAACCCAAGGTAACACTGTACTGAGTTAGCTGGACCAATAGTCTGACTCAATATAAGGCAGCTTTTGATATTTTCAGCAGCTATTAAATGACAGCTAGGATCAAGGAAACAGAAAGCTGCGGTCATGCAACCCAATCCTAGACATGTTGACTTGGAAGTAAATCCTGCCACAATGAATGTAGCTTACTCCCGGTTAAGTATGCATATAAATTCAAACTAAGTCTGCAATTCTGTAGAAGCTTACACGGGAGTAAGCCCTATTTAACATAGTAGGCCTTACAACACAACCCTACTATGAATGTTTACTCAAAAGTAAGTCAAGCATGTTTGTAGCACCAAGAGAAACTATTGTGAAAGCTAAGGTCACAACTTCTGCAAACATGCACTCCATATGAGGTCTTGGATGTCAACTAAGCTGAGAAATGATACATGAAAGCAACCATTACCCAGACCTTGACAAGTGAACTCAAGAAATTCAGACAATTTCTTGCTTAAGCAAGAAGCGGTTATGATGAGGCCTCAATAGATTGCCTCTTCCTTAGGCATGTCCCCTGGCCTCTGCACCAGTCCCAGCCCCCTGGTACTGCCATACACAGTCACTACTCATTCCTAACAATATACTTAGTGCAGAGCTTCAACAAGAACTCTGGAATCACCTAGATCCAAAGATTGCTCACTAGGGACTAGAAACAAAAGGGTTAGATGCCCTTCTGAGTATCTGCGGGCACCAAACCCCTTTTGTTTTGAATTACAATGTCCCAATGGGAGTTAAATCTTCAAAACACACAATTAAAAATAATTAATAGAAACATGACTTCAAGGCAACCTGATGTGCTACACTAATATTAGTAAAAAATACCCAGCTCCCTTTCTAAAAATTCCAGCAATAAATATGGAAAGCAGCTAAAAGGCTAACCTATGCAAGTTTTACTCAAAAGTTAAGTCCCACTGAGGTCCACAGGATGGGTTTCTAAGTGTGCACAGGAATGCATTCAGAATGCTGATAGCTGAATAAGAAATGAAACTATCAGTTTGTGTAGCGTAGTGTCTCAATGCAACTACTACAAGTTACTAGGATGCGCAGTACAGTTTTGCCCCCATTTTAGCAAAGCATTCTCCTGTGTAATTAACTACAGTAAGGGTCCACAACCTTTTGGCCCTCACAGGCTTTAAAAAAAAAAAATAATAATACCCATTTAACACGAGGAAAAGCTGGTGATGCTCAGAATGCCCCTGAGCAGGCAAGGCATTTACACGCACCCCAAAATAAATGAACTAGAAGAAAGAAGGCAGCACCCACTCAAACAGGCAAGACCCTCCACCCAACCAAATGCAACAAAAAAGCCAACAGGAAGAGAGGGCAGAGGAGCCTTGGCTGGGGACCCCAGATGCACTGGGGACCCCAGAACCAGAATGATCAGATGCAAAGAGTATACACCTTTAAAAGGCAGGATGAAGACTATTTGGCACTTACATGTTTTCCCAACTCCTGCATGGCTAATACTACCTGCTCAAATCCTCTCTTATGCACAATAGCTCCTAAGTACCTTCCTTTGCACATGGCCTCCTTCCTTTAATAGCTACCTGACAAAAAATGGAGCAGGAAAACCTTTTTTAAAAAATGGAAATTAACCTGTCATAATTTCTGCATGCCAGACTACTGTTAAAGGCACAGGAACAGTGTCAAGAAAAAAAAATCAGCTACCCAACACATTGCATGCAAGCTAAATTCTAATCCCATTTTATCCTGTCTCTCCTAGCTACCATTACCTCTAGCTTCCTTAAAAAAAAAAAAGAGGAAACTTACAAGCAGACCATGAAGTTCTACACCTATATGTAGGAGAGTGAGAAAAGTACAGTAGTGTACTTTGATTTCATCCCACCTAATGCTACATGTGTGGCTTCAGTAACCCAGTATCCCTGTCCCATCAATACTGGAAAACATTCCACCGTGAGCAACAGCGTAAAAACTGTTACACAGCAGGATGGATGGGATATTTCCGAACAGCAATTAGAATATAAACAAGCATGTGAAAATGTCAATACAGGTAGCAAGTACGAAAACCACATTCCAAGGGGTGGCATAGGACACACACATATTTTAGGGGGAATACTTTCCTTTGCTGAAAAAACTCGATTCAGGACCATAATGAGTTTTTTTGCTCAAGTAAAGGCAGATAGAACAGCTAGCCAAAAGGAACTGCAATCATTAATTGGATTTGGGCTCGGCTTTTTTTTAAAAAACACCACCACAGAATTCTTAGTATTTTTTTAAAGGTTCTTTACCAACAAGCATGATGCCATGAATGTTGCTATCTCAATTCAGATGCCACCGGGAGCGCTTTAGAGGAGGTCAACCCAGGCGAAAGAAACCCGCATTCTCGGCCGCCAGACCTTCTCGAGATACTTGCACGGGAGACCTTCTTCGACTGACACCAAAACTCTCCGAAAACTCGTTGGCTGCGCCCCCCCCCAAGAAGCTTCTTCAGTGCGGTAAAAGGCAAGTCCTGCTTTTCACCCCGTCCCAGGCAGCTTGTGCAAAGCCGAAATCCAGCGACCTCCCCCCGGCTACCGCCTGGAGTTTAGCTGTCCAGCCCTTGCTTCGTCACACTGCTAGTTCCCCGATCTCTTCCCCTCCTCGCCTCTCCCCGCTGCTGCTCCTCCTCCCATCCCGGCTAAGCCTTACCGGATTTAGGAGGATATCTGTAGATTGAATTAGACGGGATGTCCACCTCTTCCACTCCTGCGTTCTGCCGGCTGGTTAGCGCTCCCATGCTTGAGACGTAGTACAGTATTAGAGGGCATCCGGGGAGGAGGCGGTCGGGGGTTGGGGGTTGGAGAGAGACGCCTCCCTAGCTCGCACCTTTGCAAAGCGAGACGAGAGGCGCGGAAAGGCAGCAAGGAGACACACGCGCGCAGGCACTCAGGTCAGCCGCTGCCTCCTGCAACTGCGCTGCTGGTCCCTCACTGGAGAAGCTGCCGCATTGACTTGCCTGCTGCTGCCCCCAGGGGGGTGGCGGTGCCTGCTGCTGCTGCTGCTACCGAGCAGGGGACAGAGGCAGCCATTCCCCACATCTTTTCCACCCCCATTCCCTCCTTTCCGCCCCCTCTCCTCCTCCGTCGCCCCCCCCCCTCCAGCGAAAGGAGTGAATCAACCTGGGGACCGTTTAGGCGAGCTGGGCTAACGGGAATCTCTTATAGAGCAGTGCAGCTGGGATGGGGCGGGAAGAAGCCGGCGCTGCATGCATCATCATGCACATAGCTCAAGCTCTGGGCTGCGGCCGCTGCTGCTACGAGTGCAGAAGGCAACCTCGGCAGCACCAGCAGCATCTCATCTCTCCTCTCGCTGCAATTGCAGCGGCGGCGGAGGCAGCTTTGCAAAGGAGCTGGGCGCCGCCTTGACGTGAGCGGCAGCCCTGCTCTCCAGCCAATGGAGGCCGCCTGCTAAGCAGCCAGCGGCGCCTCCTCTCGCGGCCCCAGCAGCTCCCTGGCACATGGCCCGATGGAGGGGAGCGAAGGGAGGGCGAGGGCGGCGGCAGCGGCAGCAGCGACCGCGGTGCTGGTGGCCGTGTTGGACTCCGCCGCCGGCCAGCTGCCCAAGTTCACCTTGGTAGGAGCTGGGGGACGTTTCGCTGGAATAAAAGGCGGTGCTTCCTAGAGGCATTCAGTCACCACAGGCCGGCCTGCTGCAAGGGAAGGAAAAAGTTTCGCGAGGGTGCGAACACCCGCCTGCTTGCCTGCCTCCCATCTTTTTCTGCTTCAACTTTGCAAATATGTTTTTCAAGATGCGCCACTCTTGCCTAGGAGCGGTGGGCCGCGAGGCTGCAGGCCCGGGCTCCTCCAGCCTACAGCTGGAGCCCATCTAGCCTTGTTTACTCTCAAAAGAAGTCCGGCGGTGGCGCTGTGAGGAAATTTACTTAAATGTCTTACATACATACACTATTTCCGAATCATAGGCTGCCAGCTCTTTCTGGGCCCAATTTCAAGTTGTCCTCTAACATTTCCTCAATGAAAACAGCAACGTCCTATTCATCATCATCATCATCATCATCATTATTATTATTATTATTATTATTATTATTATTATTTTACACCCCACACCATAGCGATCAACTTTCAGATTTGAAAATAAGGGGTCAGCAGCCTCACCTGTCCCGAGGACAGTCTACGGGATATCTAACAATCCGGGGAAGCAGTGGGAAACGGTGCTGGAATAAGGGAATTTCCCGCAAAAAAAGGGAAGGTTGACAGATATGCCCCACACCCATCTGACTGGGTTGCCCCAGCCATTCTGGGCAGCTTCCAGCATATATAAAAGCACAATAAAACATTAAACACCAAAAAACTGCTGCCTTCAGATGTCTTCTAAAGGTTGTATAGTTACTTATCTCCTTGGGTGAGGAGGCTGCATAATTCCAGACCCTCCAACATTTCTCTGGTGGAAATGGGGAGGTCCGAAGGAAAAGCGGGGATTCTGGGATCAAATCAGAAATCGGGATGGCTTCTGTAAATCCAGGACTGTCCCTAGGAAATTGAGACACATGGAGGGTCTGTAAAGGCCCAAATGACATTAAGTGTGCCCCCCACTCCACCCTATTTCTGAAAGACCATCTCCTTCCCTACAGACCCTCCCCAGTGTTAAGCTCAGCATGGAAGGAGGGGAGTTGGTAGCTCCACGTCCCTCAGAAACTCTGGGGTGGTGGCACAGGTGAGGGCCTTTTCTGTGGCAGCCCCCTAAGTTGTGGCATTTCCTCCCCACAGAAGGGCATCTGCCTGCTTCAGCTTTCGGAGAATGCAGAAGATGCACCTCTTTACACCTTTGACACCTGGGATGCATGTTTTCAGGGCCCCTCCCTATTCCTGTGAGTGCAATCTGTTTTTAACTGCTTTAAGAATTGAGGTTTAAATCGTAACCCACCCTGGGACCTGCTGTTGAAAGCGGGGTAATAAATTGAATTATGATAATAATATGCTTACTGTAGAAGGGTAAGCCAGCCCTGCTGAGTTTTGGGGACTTCCTCGTCATCCTGTTGAGGGGAAATCCTAGACTTGGTCCAATGGGGCTTGCATTTTAAGCAAGCTTGCCTGGGATTGGGTGGTTATTTCACCCTAAGCCGGGGAGGCCAACGCATACTCACCCAGAAAGACACACTTTATTTCATTTGGACTTGCTTTCTAGTATGTATTCTTAAGGTAAAGGTAAAAGGTAGAGGACCCCTGGACAATTAAGTCCAGTCAAAGGTGACTACGGGGCTGCTGTGCTCATTTCGCTTTCAGGCCGAGGGAGCCGGCGTTTGTCCGCAGACAGCTTTAAGGGTCATGACTAAACCGCTTCTGGCACATGGAGGACCATGACGAGTGCCAGAGCGCACGGAAACACCGTTTACCTTCCTGCTGCAGAGGTACCTATTTATCTACTTGCCCTGCTTTGCTTTCGAACAGCTAGGTTGGCAGAAGCTGGGACAGAGCAACGGGAGCTCACCCTGAACTGCCAGCCTTCTGATCGGCAAGCCCAAGAGGCTCAGTGGTTTAGACCACAGCGCCACCCACGTCCTTTTATGTGTACTTAAGAGTGCAGTGTAAGGTGGCCAACATTTAATCTGGCCAGACTTTTTATCAGCAGGGTCGCAAGCCAGACTCAAGAAATGGGGGCACCCTGGGATTGCTCCCTTTTCCATTGAGTCCGCACAAAGTCAATGTGCCCGAATCAGCACACAAATAAAGGAGCATGCCCATATCTCGATTGGGATAAGAATGTGCTGGAATTAGAAGGCAAAGATGGGCAATCAGGACTCTTCTGTTGCCTTAGAGTTGTTACCTTCTTTCAAAAAAAAGGCTTCCTGTGCCTTTAAATGTATGCATGACATTCGTATACACTTTGTGTGCTTTATTACTATGTCTCAAACCATTCACCTGTTGAATTTCTGCCTGCTGTAAAGTTGCATTTGTATGACAAACACTGTATTTCATAAACCGCAGCGATAACAAACCTTCTGTGCCACCATGCTGATTCCATTATAACATGAATGGGTGCCCTTTCTGATATTGAGGCAAGTATCGTTGCTTCTTCAGCTTGCTGGTTTCCCACATGCATCTGGTTGGCCACTATGACAACAGGATGCTGGACTAGATGGGCCATTGGCCTGATCCAGCAGGCTCTTGAGTTCATAACTATGGTGTTAAACAATACATAAATTGTTGAAAGAAATGAATAAAATTTCTACCTTTGTGCCAGTTCAAATACTGTTAGCAGCCCTTCCTTAATAGCCTCTACAGTTGCGTGCCAATAAGTCCCTCCCCTCCACCACACACCATAAGAAGATTAATAAGTAACATTTTAGTCACTCTATTTAACACCCATCCTCTGGGCAACTCAGCAATGATAATCCATCAGATTTCAATGTCACCTCTGTCATTTGATAAATAATTTGGAACTACTTGGTATGAGTATAGTTGAATACTGAAATATACTCGGGAGTCCCGTAGTGATTTCATGCTCTTTATTGCAGTTTATAAAACAGTGATTGAATTACACCCCCCCCCAAACATCAGGCTTTTATATACATTATTTATACAATGAGTCACCAGGGCCAGATGGACTGACCTCTAACTACTATAAGACATTGAAGGATTATTTGATACAACCTTTGTTGGAGGTCAGTAATGAAATAATGGAGGGGAAGAAGGCGCCTGAATCGTGGAAAGAAGCATTTATCACATTGATTCCAAAGTCAGAAACTGAAAAGACACAACTTAAGAATTACCGTCCCATCTCCCTTTTAAATGTGGATTACAAAATATTTGCAGATGTTTTGGCACGAAGATTTAAGAAAGTTTTAAGTGAGATAATCCATAAAGACCAGGCAGGCTTTCTCCCGGGCAGACATATGTTTACTAACACAAGGAACATTATAGACATATTGGAACTTTTACAAACAAACATAAACACCAAAGCAGCTTTAATTTTTATAGACGCGGAGAAAGCCTTTGACAACATTTCTTGGAAATTTATGAAGGGGAACTTAAAAGAAATGGGAGTGGGACGGGGGTTTGAGAACGGGATTGAGGCAATATATTCAGAACAAAAGGCTAAACTGATAGTTAACAATGTGGTTACAGAAGAGTTTAAAATTGAAAAAGGTACACGACAAGGCTGCCCGATTTCCCCATTACTGTTTATTTCGGTTCTGGAAGTGCTCCTGAATATGATTAGGGGGGACCGGTTGGCGGAAGGGATTCAGGTCGGAGCGAAACAATATAAACTTAAAGCTTTTGCAGATGACCTAGTTCTGACATTACAGGAGCCGGAGTCTAGTTTGAAAAGAGTACTACAACTGATTCAAAACTTTGGTCGAGTGGCAGGATTTAAGTTAAATAAGCAAAAAACTAAAGTTCTGGGGAAAAACATGACAGATATTGAGTTGGAACAGCTTCAGAAAGAGACAGAACTAAATGTGGTTAAAAAAGTTAAATACCTAGGGGTAAACATAACAGCAAAAAATCTGAGTTTATTTAAAGATAATTATGAAAAATGTTGGTCAGAGATTAAGAGAGACTTGGATAGTTGGTCAAGATTAAAACTTTCATTGCTAGGCCGAATAGCTGCCATCAAGATGAATGTATTGCCAAAAATGTTATTTTTGTTTCAGACACTGCAGATTGTAGACAAGACAGAGTGCTTCCGGAAGTGGCAGAAAGACATCTCTAAATTTGTCTGGCAGGGCAAAAAGCCCAGAATCAAATTTAAAATATTAACAGATGCGAAAGAAAGAGGGGGCTTTGCCCTGCCAGACTTAAAGTTGTATTATGAAGCTGCAGCTTTCTGCTGGTTAAAAGATTGGTTACTTCTTGAAGATACGGATGTCTTGGATTTGGAAGGTTTTAATAATGCGTTTGGATGGCATGCATACTTATGGTATGATAAAGCTAAGATAAATAAGGCCTTCAAGAACCATATTGTCAGAAAATCAGTTTTTAATGTCTGGACAAAATATAAAGACTTACTGGAGAATAAAACTCCGAGGTGGCTGTCACCCCTGGAGGCTAAGGCTCGGAAAAGAGCCAATATGGAGGCCAATTGGCCAAAATATTGGGAGATAATAGAAAAGGATGGTGACAACTGGAAATTGCAGAGTTTAGAAAAGATGAGAGACAAAGTGCGAGACTGGTTACACTATGCTCAGATTAAAGAAGTGTTTAAAAACGACAAAAAGTTAGGATTCCAAGTGGAAAAGTCAAAGTTAGAAACTGAACTGTTAGAACCTAAGACTAAGGTACTTTCAAGAATGTATAACTTGCTGCTGAAATGGAACACACATGACGAAATGGTAAAATCAACAATGATAAAATGGGCGCAGGATATTGGGTATAATATTATGTTTGAAGATTGGGAAAGGTTGTGGACCTCTGGGCTGAACTTCACTGCATGTAATGCGTTGAAGGAAAATGTGATGAAAATGATGTATAGATGGTACATGACCCCTGTCAAACTGGCTAAAATATACCATTCGTCTGATAGCAAATGTTGGAAGTGTAAGGAAAATGAAGGAACATTTTTTCACCTCTGGTGGACCTGCCCTAGAGTGAAGGCCTTTTGGGAGAAAATATATAATGAATTAAAAAAGGTGTTTAAATACACCTTTACTAAGAAAGCAGAGGCCTTTCTCCTGGGTATTGTCGGCCAGAGTGTGTTAAAAGAGGACAGAACATTCTTTTTGTACGCAACAACAGCAGCAAGAATATTAATTGCCAAGAATTGGAAAACTCAGGAGCTACCCACTGTGGAAGAATGGCAGATGCAACTGATGGACTATATGCAACTAGCCGAGATGACCGGCAGAATTCGAGACCAGGGAGAAGAAAGGATGGAAGAAGACTGGAGGAAATTTAAGACTTATTTACAAAAATATTGTAATCTGGCTGAGTGCTGAATAGGATGCCAGTGCAGACAATTGTCTACCATTAAAATAGATTTAAAGTCGAATTATATGTCAAACCAAATTAAGATTATTAATTAAGATGAGTTAAATGATAATTTGCTTGAAAATAATTTAATAATGATGTAAGTGTATGCGGGAGGTGTGGGGGAGTCCCATGTAACAATTGAAAGATGTTAAATGGACAACGATAAGTGCTTATTTGATATATGTTTTATTTGAAAACTTTAATAAATATATTATAAAAAAAAAAAAAAAAAAAAAAAAGACAACCCGAACGGGTTGGCAGGGAATCACCCCACATAATAGATAAGCAAGATGGCTAACCTTAAAGCAATTACACTAAATGTGAGGGGGCTGGGAAACCCCATCAAAAGAAAGCGCATCACCTCATACATAAACACCATGAAACCACACATCACCTTCCTACAAGAAATACACAACCCACCCAAAGGCAGCAAACTCCTGAGCGACCCCCGCTTCAGTCAACAGTGGGTCGCACGAGGCTCAGGGAAAGCACGTGGTGTAGCCATAATACTTAGTAGAGACCTGAACTTCACTGCCACAACAGTCCTCAAGGACAAAAAAGGCAGATTCATTTTCGCTAAAGGAACACTAGACGGCAAAATCAAACTGACAATCGGCTCCATATATGCCCCAAACACGAAACAATTAGAATTCTTCCAGAAGACACTAAACAAATTCCTCTCCTTCTCTGAAGGGGAAGCAATCCTAGGAGGGGACCTCAATCTAAATATGAAAGGCATATCCCTAAAAGATATCCACCCTACAACCCCATGGGCAACCTTCCTCCGAAGGAAACCTCCAACAACTAGGAACTCATACAAATTACTAAAATTGCTAAAAAACAGGGGTCTCTATGACATCTGGGGTGAGCAAAACCCGGGAGACATCAGCCATACATTCCAATCGGGACGCCATGATACAGTGTCCAGACTGGACAGCATTCTACTCACACAGGGTCTGATCCCCTCAGTGGAATCAACAAACATAGGTAACATTAAAATCACAGATCACGCCCCAGTAGAAGTCATCGTTAAAATAGGAGAAGGAACACAAACCACCCCATCATGGTCCTTCAGCCCCATCCTAACTACAAACAAACAAATTAGAGAGAATCTCACAAAAACCCTCCAAAACTACTTCGAGGAAAACGATGTAGACAATATAACAACCCCCCTCCTATGGGACGCAATGAAAGCGGTCACCAGAGGAGCTTGCATAAAAGAGAAAACATTCCTTAAAAAACAAACCACCTCAAAAATTAGCAAAATAGAACAAGACATCACAGTCCTCTCATCACGCTACAAACAAACAGGATCTAAAAAACTCCTCAAACTTATAGAACAAAAAAGGAGAGAACTAGACTCCTTAGAAATCAACAAAACAATGATCAACATTCTATACTCTAAACAACGTTTCTATGAATATGGAGGGAAAACCTCCAGATTACTAGCAAATAGATGTAGGAAAAAAGCACTCAAAACAAGAATACACTGCATCACCAATAAAGACGGCAACATAACATTCTCCCCCAAAGAAATAATCTCAGAATTTGCAGAATTCTACTCCAACCTATACACCTCCCATAACCCACCAGAGAGGGAAATAAAAAAATTTCTAGCAGGACTGACCATGCCTACCCTAACTGATGAGGAACAGGAATTCATGGACAGCCCTATCACCCCAGAGGAAATAGATGCAGTCCTCAAAAATCTGAAACCACACAAAGCCCCAGGCCCAGACGGCTTCACAGCAGAATTCTATAGGAAATTCAAAGAACCCTTGATGCCTTACATGACCCGCCTATTCAACGACATCATAAAAGGGGGTCCCATCCCCAAAACCTGGACCCACTCCAAAATAGTCTCCATCCCAAAACCACTAAAAGATAGCCTCAAAGTAGAATCATACCGCCCAATCTCATTAATAAACCAAGACTACAAGATATTCACATCAATCTTGGCCAACCGCCTAAAAATCTTCCTACACAAGTTAATAGCCCCAGACCAAACTGGCTTTGTCCCTGGCCGCAATATAACAGACCCCATCAGGAAACTACTGAACCTGATCGAACACAGCAAGGCAACCAAACTCCCATTGACAATTATGTCCTTAGACATCCTCAAAGCCTTTGATTGCTTAGAGTGGAAATACATATTAGCAGTTCTAACTAACATGAAATTTGGCCCCAACTTCCTACAAATCCTCAAACAAATATACTCCAAAGCCTCAGCAAGATGCAGAACTAATAATATGGATTCTAATACTATAGCTATCCAAAGAGGCACGAAACAAGGATGCCCACTGTCTCCCTTCTTATTTATCCTGGCTCTGGAACCCTTAGCAATCCGCATCCGAGCAGCCACAGACATCAAGGGAGTGGAAATAAAAGGCAGAACCTATAAATTAGGGCTCTTTGCAGATGACCTAATGGTCACAACACCAGACCCCATAAGCACAGCAACCTCCCTAATCAGAGAACTCAACACATTTGCAATGGTGTCGGGCCTACAGGTAAATTTCACAAAGTCAGAAGCTATGTGCTTCAACACCCCTCCTCACACCCAAAAAGAACTCACGAAGGTCACCAAAATAAAACTTTGCCACACCAAGTTCAGATACCTAGGGGTACAAATAACCAGAAACCTCAATAAACTGCACCTCCACAACTACAAGCCCCTGTGGCGACAAATTAACAAAGACCTAAAGAGATGGAATAACATGAATTTCACTCTCTCAGACAAAATAGCCATGATCAAAATGATCACACTCCCAAAACTAACCTACCTATTCCAAACCCTCCCAATCTGGATCCCCCCAACCCAACTCCGCAGTTGGCAAAGGAAACTACACTCTTTTATCTTCTCACATAAAAAACCAAGAATAAGCCCCAAATGCCTGCACCTCCCCACCTCAGAAGGAGGATGGGGAATCCCCAACATAGAAGCATATTACATTGCCAACCAAATACGACATATAATCCCATATATACTCAAAGATGAGACAAAACAATGGGTACACCTAGAGAGGGACACAATTGAAAATACCTGCACCACAGCATACCCACTCCTCCCAAACAAACTAAAGAAAATTCCCACAACACTCAACAGGTACACACAGACCATGCTCAAAGCATGGAAAACACAAATAGGCAAACTATCCCCAACCCCATCCCCACTAATCCCCCTGGCGTACCACCCATTATTCCACCATGCAGCACAAAACCTCCAGATAAAAACCTGGCGAACCAAAGGCTTATATCGCCTAATAGACTTTTATAAAAATAACAAACCTTTGTCAACACAAGAAATACAAGACAAACTAGAAGACACCCAAATGCCCTGGTTAACACAACACCAACTACATGCCCTCTTAAACAACCCAACAGTAAAATTAGCAGCAACTAGGCCCCTGACAACCTTCGAAAACCTCCTCCTAACAACAAAGGGAAACAGTAAAGGGACGGTATCCGCAATATACAAAATAATACTCCAAAACCCCACAAACCCCCTAGACGCAATCAAAAAACAATGGGAGAATGACATAGGCTATGAGATTAACCCCACGCAATGGACCAGAATGTGGTCTAAACCTCCCTTTAAATCCATATCAACGAAAAGAAAAGAACTCACACTGAAACTCACCTACAGGTGGTACCTAACACCAAGGAAACTAGCGCTAATACGCCCAGGAACCTCACCAAAATGCTGGAGAGGGTGCACCTCCACAGGCACATACCTCCACATGTGGTGGGAATGTCCCAAAATCCAACTATTCTGGGCAACAGCCATACGAGAAATATGTAAAATAACTAAACAAGTATTAGATATCACCCCAGAATTGGCCCTACTAAACATCTTCCAAGACAACAATGCCCATTTACACCACAAAGAACTCATAACCCACCTACTTTCAGCAGCCAGAAACACCATAACCAGACACTGGAGAGACCTGTCAGGAGTAAGCATGGACCAATGGTACCAAATAGTATGGGAAACAGCCCTACTGGAAAAATTAACTAATAAACTGAAACTGACACGGGGACAAACAGAAGAAGACACCTTCACCCCGGTATGGCTCCCCTTTATCACATACACAGCCCAACAAGACAATGACAATAATCCACCAACAGCATACAAATCAATATGGCTAACCTGATCCAAAACACCCACCCACCTCACTCACACACGAAAACAATGATCACCACAGCCAGTCACAAACAAACAACCACACCCTAGGCCAACCCCAAACTCTCTCACTACCAAAGGAACACAAGTGAACAACACAAACAACGCTGACACCAAACTCTACATACACTAAGCATAATAGAAACACTGCCACCCGACCCCACCCCCATCCATCTTCCCTCTCTCCACCCCCCCTTTTCTCTTTTCTTTCTTTTTTCTTCTCCCCCTAATGCCTCAACAAATGAAACGGATTTGTAAAAATGTTACATGGGGAAAAAAAAAAATACGAGGCATTACACTTCTGTAAAACAAGAAAATCCTAAATAAAATATTTAAAAAAAAAAAAAAAATATCTAAAGGGATGTCACATGGAGGATGGAGCAAGCTTGTTTTCTCCTGCTCTAGAAGCTAGGACCCAAACCAATGGATTCAAGTTACAAGAAAGGAGATTCTGACTAAACATCAGGAAGATCTTTCTGACAGTAAGAGCTTTTCTACAGTGGAACAGATTCCCACAAGAGGTGCCGGACTCTCCTCCCTTGGAGGTTTTTAGGCAGAGGTTGAATGACCATCTGCCATGTACGATTTAGTTGAGATTCCTGCATTGCAGGGGGTTGAACTAAATGATCCTTGGTGAACACTGGGGGGTGGAAGGAGACTGTATGCCACAAAGGGGAGGGCAAAAGTAACTATTGCCACCCTGTTCTCTTTCATATGCATGCATGACCACCTTCTCAGCCAATCTGTGCCCCTCCTTGCTGATAGATGATAGCTCTGGAAGATGCCTAGCTGATATACCCCAATGCTTTATCTATTCACTTTCTCTTTTTGGCACCACCACCAATCTTGGTGGATTTTGAGAAGTGCAGAGAAGTGTGCTTAGACCCCTGGGTCAGATTTCTCAATTAAATACTGGACATTGCCATGTTTAAAATGTTTACAGTAGAAAACCAAAAAGGCATATAAGGTAAGAGTCAAGTATGTACAAAGTTTTTAACCTTAGATGCTTCTACTTCTTCCTCTTGATCTTCATTTACTAGCACAAATTACTTCATGGTACCTCACAACACTATTCTGCTCTGAGGTAAGAAATACGCAGTGCATCCTCTTAGTTTGCCATAGCATATTTCAACAAAATGTTTCCCAACAAAAATGAATCAATAGGGGGGGAAATGTAAGGCAAACTCCACATTTAAATATAAAACAATACTGTACTACTAATAAACAATTCCACACTTTAAGGAAATCAATCAATCAATAGCTCTCTGAACGATGTACAAAAGAAGTAAAAGAACCACCAAAGCAAAACATACACAAATCAAAATAAATATAGTTACAAAAATAATTTCATTATGTATCATGAAAGTATCATAAATATTACAAACGCACACATAATCACCAAAATCATTCACATACACATTCTAAAAAACAGAACCGCCCCCCAACAAGCACACTTTCCTTATACGCACATCACTTCAGCCGCTCAATTCTGACCTCAATAAAACACCCAAATGTTTAACCAACCTATAATCATGCAGAGAAAAATAGGTCCACTCAATAAAACAACAGCAGGGAGAAAAACACCACTCATTCCCACCTGAGGCAATACAGACACCTTCTCCCCACCTCTCACCTAGGGAGATTAAACCCTCCTCTGCCAACAAGCCCACATCCTGTGGGGAGTTAGGTACAGCCAGCCATCAGCGCACCTGATGCTCAGCACCTCTCGGGCAGCATCCCACCCTGTAGAGTAAATTAAAAACATCTCCCTTTAAAATAAATAAACCTCACCCTTGTGGCTTCACAGTCAGACTAGACGGGAGAGGACCATGGGTTATGGTAGGTAGCAGTCCATCCCCACTCTCCCTTTGGCACCTGAAGCATCTTACTTGATTTAGCACACAGCCTGGGCAGAGGTGGGAAACCTTTTTTAGCTTGAGGGCTGCGTTACCTAGAGGGCAGCCTTGACGGGGGCGAAGGGGAGGGTGCTAGAGGAAAAAGTGGGCAGGGCCATACGTAAAAGAAGTGGGTGGGGCCAAGGCTGAGACCTTTGCACAGTAGGCTACATTGCAGACATGCAGAATGCAAAGGTCGACAGAGCACAAGACTCTTAATCTCAAGGTCACGGGTTCGAGTCCCACGTTGCGCAGAAGATTCCTGCATTGCAGGGGGTTGGACTAGATGCCCCTTGTGGTCCTTTCGAACTCTACGATTCTGTGATACCCACCACTATCGCCGCAATACACACACACCTCTCCAGCCTTCATCCAGACAAGCATGAGGCACTATCACAATTCAAGGGTGCCTTCCAGCATCCAAAAACATTCCAGGAGGGGGTGGATCAGGGCCAGAGAAGGATGCAGGTTGGAGGGGGTGTAGTCCCAGGAGTGCCCCAAGGGCCAGGTAAGCAGGCCTGGAGAGCAACACTCCCCTGGTGTAAAGGCTCAGGTGTTCTTGGTTGATGTTATTAACCTATCGCAGACACAGCTTCTGGGCAGGAACTGTGTGCAGCCTGTGTTTTATACAGCACCAAGCACACTGCTGACCTGTTCACTTGGCATGCTTATTCATGCGTCCGAATGACTCTCCCCACACCAAAGGCTCTTTCTTTCAAGAGGTAGCTGCTGCTGAAAAGCTTTCTGTTATAAAAAATAAACTAGTCACAAATAAGAAAACGACCAGCAGCCATTAAAGAGATTGATGGCCCAAACGGAAAGGCCATTCCCACCGCACTCAGCCCATCAAGGACAAGGCATAACTCCACAGAAAGGGCACCATACCAATGTGTGGCCATTTAAAAAAATTAATAAATTCTTAAAGTAAAGGCAGGCATCATCTGTTTATGCTTATGAATCTTTCAGAAAACACCTTCTGTCCCAATTGGTGGAAGAAAAGTTGCTAAATGCCAACAGCCAGGCAGATGTTTTAGCAAACCGATTCCAGCTGCTCTGCCTACTGAAAAAGCCAGGCATGTATTCTCAATACAGAAACAGAGTTTATGTTAACAATGACTCTGCAAAGGTCCTTGCTGGTAATCAGCAAGTAATTTGGGCAATGGAGACATCATTAAGGATCCTTTTTCTTTTACCTTAACTTGATAATTAACTGCTTACCAAAATTACCACCTATTGTTAACAATCTCCAGTGCCGAACAAATCATTTTCAAGTGTAAACACAACCTTACGTCCCCCTCTTTTTAAAAGGTCATAAAGTTGTGATTTGAAAATTAAATAAAACAAAGGACTTCGAACTTCTGTGTTACTCTAACGGAAGAGAAATGCTCCTGATAAGCATTGAAGTGAGCAGTGGTTAAAAACCCTTCATGAAACAACATTAATCCTCGACATATCAAGGCAGGCCTGGGACAATACAGTGGTACCTCTGGTTATGAACTTAATTCGTTCTGGAGGTCCGTTCTTAACCTGAGGTACCACTGTAGCTAATGGGGCCTCCTGCTGCCACCGCACAATTTCTGTTCTCATCCCGAGGTAAAGTTCTTAACCCGAGGTACTACTTCCGGGTTAGCTGTAACCCGAAGTGTTTGTAACCCAAGGTAACACTGTACTGAGTTAGCTGGACCAATAGTCTGACTCAATATAAGGCAGCTTTTGATATTTTCAGCAGCTATTAAATGACAGCTAGGATCAAGGAAACAGAAAGCTGCGGTCATGCAACCCAATCCTAGACATGTTGACTTGGAAGTAAATCCTGCCACAATGAATGTAGCTTACTCCCGGTTAAGTATGCATATAAATTCAAACTAAGTCTGCAATTCTGTAGAAGCTTACACGGGAGTAAGCCCTATTTAACATAGTAGGCCTTACAACACAACCCTACTATGAATGTTTACTCAAAAGTAAGTCAAGCATGTTTGTAGCACCAAGAGAAACTATTGTGAAAGCTAAGGTCACAACTTCTGCAAACATGCACTCCATATGAGGTCTTGGATGTCAACTAAGCTGAGAAATGATACATGAAAGCAACCATTACCCAGACCTTGACAAGTGAACTCAAGAAATTCAGACAATTTCTTGCTTAAGCAAGAAGCGGTTATGATGAGGCCTCAATAGATTGCCTCTTCCTTAGGCATGTCCCCTGGCCTCTGCACCAGTCCCAGCCCCCTGGTACTGCCATACACAGTCACTACTCATTCCTAACAATATACTTAGTGCAGAGCTTCAACAAGAACTCTGGAATCACCTAGATCCAAAGATTGCTCACTAGGGACTAGAAACAAAAGGGTTAGATGCCCTTCTGAGTATCTGCGGGCACCAAACCCCTTTTGTTTTGAATTACAATGTCCCAATGGGAGTTAAATCTTCAAAACACACAATTAAAAATAATTAATAGAAACATGACTTCAAGGCAACCTGATGTGCTACACTAATATTAGTAAAAAATACCCAGCTCCCTTTCTAAAAATTCCAGCAATAAATATGGAAAGCAGCTAAAAGGCTAACCTATGCAAGTTTTACTCAAAAGTTAAGTCCCACTGAGGTCCACAGGATGGGTTTCTAAGTGTGCACAGGAATGCATTCAGAATGCTGATAGCTGAATAAGAAATGAAACTATCAGTTTGTGTAGCGTAGTGTCTCAATGCAACTACTACAAGTTACTAGGATGCGCAGTACAGTTTTGCCCCCATTTTAGCAAAGCATTCTCCTGTGTAATTAACTACAGTAAGGGTCCACAACCTTTTGGCCCTCACAGGCTTTAAAAAAAAAAAATAATAATACCCATTTAACACGAGGAAAAGCTGGTGATGCTCAGAATGCCCCTGAGCAGGCAAGGCATTTACACGCACCCCAAAATAAATGAACTAGAAGAAAGAAGGCAGCACCCACTCAAACAGGCAAGACCCTCCACCCAACCAAATGCAACAAAAAAGCCAACAGGAAGAGAGGGCAGAGGAGCCTTGGCTGGGGACCCCAGATGCACTGGGGACCCCAGAACCAGAATGATCAGATGCAAAGAGTATACACCTTTAAAAGGCAGGATGAAGACTATTTGGCACTTACATGTTTTCCCAACTCCTGCATGGCTAATACTACCTGCTCAAATCCTCTCTTATGCACAATAGCTCCTAAGTACCTTCCTTTGCACATGGCCTCCTTCCTTTAATAGCTACCTGACAAAAAATGGAGCAGGAAAACCTTTTTTAAAAAATGGAAATTAACCTGTCATAATTTCTGCATGCCAGACTACTGTTAAAGGCACAGGAACAGTGTCAAGAAAAAAAAATCAGCTACCCAACACATTGCATGCAAGCTAAATTCTAATCCCATTTTATCCTGTCTCTCCTAGCTACCATTACCTCTAGCTTCCTTAAAAAAAAAAAAGAGGAAACTTACAAGCAGACCATGAAGTTCTACACCTATATGTAGGAGAGTGAGAAAAGTACAGTAGTGTACTTTGATTTCATCCCACCTAATGCTACATGTGTGGCTTCAGTAACCCAGTATCCCTGTCCCATCAATACTGGAAAACATTCCACCGTGAGCAACAGCGTAAAAACTGTTACACAGCAGGATGGATGGGATATTTCCGAACAGCAATTAGAATATAAACAAGCATGTGAAAATGTCAATACAGGTAGCAAGTACGAAAACCACATTCCAAGGGGTGGCATAGGACACACACATATTTTAGGGGGAATACTTTCCTTTGCTGAAAAAACTCGATTCAGGACCATAATGAGTTTTTTTGCTCAAGTAAAGGCAGATAGAACAGCTAGCCAAAAGGAACTGCAATCATTAATTGGATTTGGGCTCGGCTTTTTTTTAAAAAACACCACCACAGAATTCTTAGTATTTTTTTAAAGGTTCTTTACCAACAAGCATGATGCCATGAATGTTGCTATCTCAATTCAGATGCCACCGGGAGCGCTTTAGAGGAGGTCAACCCAGGCGAAAGAAACCCGCATTCTCGGCCGCCAGACCTTCTCGAGATACTTGCACGGGAGACCTTCTTCGACTGACACCAAAACTCTCCGAAAACTCGTTGGCTGCGCCCCCCCCCAAGAAGCTTCTTCAGTGCGGTAAAAGGCAAGTCCTGCTTTTCACCCCGTCCCAGGCAGCTTGTGCAAAGCCGAAATCCAGCGACCTCCCCCCGGCTACCGCCTGGAGTTTAGCTGTCCAGCCCTTGCTTCGTCACACTGCTAGTTCCCCGATCTCTTCCCCTCCTCGCCTCTCCCCGCTGCTGCTCCTCCTCCCATCCCGGCTAAGCCTTACCGGATTTAGGAGGATATCTGTAGATTGAATTAGACGGGATGTCCACCTCTTCCACTCCTGCGTTCTGCCGGCTGGTTAGCGCTCCCATGCTTGAGACGTAGTACAGTATTAGAGGGCATCCGGGGAGGAGGCGGTCGGGGGTTGGGGGTTGGAGAGAGACGCCTCCCTAGCTCGCACCTTTGCAAAGCGAGACGAGAGGCGCGGAAAGGCAGCAAGGAGACACACGCGCGCAGGCACTCAGGTCAGCCGCTGCCTCCTGCAACTGCGCTGCTGGTCCCTCACTGGAGAAGCTGCCGCATTGACTTGCCTGCTGCTGCCCCCAGGGGGGTGGCGGTGCCTGCTGCTGCTGCTGCTACCGAGCAGGGGACAGAGGCAGCCATTCCCCACATCTTTTCCACCCCCATTCCCTCCTTTCCGCCCCCTCTCCTCCTCCGTCGCCCCCCCCCCTCCAGCGAAAGGAGTGAATCAACCTGGGGACCGTTTAGGCGAGCTGGGCTAACGGGAATCTCTTATAGAGCAGTGCAGCTGGGATGGGGCGGGAAGAAGCCGGCGCTGCATGCATCATCATGCACATAGCTCAAGCTCTGGGCTGCGGCCGCTGCTGCTACGAGTGCAGAAGGCAACCTCGGCAGCACCAGCAGCATCTCATCTCTCCTCTCGCTGCAATTGCAGCGGCGGCGGAGGCAGCTTTGCAAAGGAGCTGGGCGCCGCCTTGACGTGAGCGGCAGCCCTGCTCTCCAGCCAATGGAGGCCGCCTGCTAAGCAGCCAGCGGCGCCTCCTCTCGCGGCCCCAGCAGCTCCCTGGCACATGGCCCGATGGAGGGGAGCGAAGGGAGGGCGAGGGCGGCGGCAGCGGCAGCAGCGACCGCGGTGCTGGTGGCCGTGTTGGACTCCGCCGCCGGCCAGCTGCCCAAGTTCACCTTGGTAGGAGCTGGGGGACGTTTCGCTGGAATAAAAGGCGGTGCTTCCTAGAGGCATTCAGTCACCACAGGCCGGCCTGCTGCAAGGGAAGGAAAAAGTTTCGCGAGGGTGCGAACACCCGCCTGCTTGCCTGCCTCCCATCTTTTTCTGCTTCAACTTTGCAAATATGTTTTTCAAGATGCGCCACTCTTGCCTAGGAGCGGTGGGCCGCGAGGCTGCAGGCCCGGGCTCCTCCAGCCTACAGCTGGAGCCCATCTAGCCTTGTTTACTCTCAAAAGAAGTCCGGCGGTGGCGCTGTGAGGAAATTTACTTAAATGTCTTACATACATACACTATTTCCGAATCATAGGCTGCCAGCTCTTTCTGGGCCCAATTTCAAGTTGTCCTCTAACATTTCCTCAATGAAAACAGCAACGTCCTATTCATCATCATCATCATCATCATCATTATTATTATTATTATTATTATTATTATTATTATTTTACACCCCACACCATAGCGATCAACTTTCAGATTTGAAAATAAGGGGTCAGCAGCCTCACCTGTCCCGAGGACAGTCTACGGGATATCTAACAATCCGGGGAAGCAGTGGGAAACGGTGCTGGAATAAGGGAATTTCCCGCAAAAAAAGGGAAGGTTGACAGATATGCCCCACACCCATCTGACTGGGTTGCCCCAGCCATTCTGGGCAGCTTCCAGCATATATAAAAGCACAATAAAACATTAAACACCAAAAAACTGCTGCCTTCAGATGTCTTCTAAAGGTTGTATAGTTACTTATCTCCTTGGGTGAGGAGGCTGCATAATTCCAGACCCTCCAACATTTCTCTGGTGGAAATGGGGAGGTCCGAAGGAAAAGCGGGGATTCTGGGATCAAATCAGAAATCGGGATGGCTTCTGTAAATCCAGGACTGTCCCTAGGAAATTGAGACACATGGAGGGTCTGTAAAGGCCCAAATGACATTAAGTGTGCCCCCCACTCCACCCTATTTCTGAAAGACCATCTCCTTCCCTACAGACCCTCCCCAGTGTTAAGCTCAGCATGGAAGGAGGGGAGTTGGTAGCTCCACGTCCCTCAGAAACTCTGGGGTGGTGGCACAGGTGAGGGCCTTTTCTGTGGCAGCCCCCTAAGTTGTGGCATTTCCTCCCCACAGAAGGGCATCTGCCTGCTTCAGCTTTCGGAGAATGCAGAAGATGCACCTCTTTACACCTTTGACACCTGGGATGCATGTTTTCAGGGCCCCTCCCTATTCCTGTGAGTGCAATCTGTTTTTAACTGCTTTAAGAATTGAGGTTTAAATCGTAACCCACCCTGGGACCTGCTGTTGAAAGCGGGGTAATAAATTGAATTATGATAATAATATGCTTACTGTAGAAGGGTAAGCCAGCCCTGCTGAGTTTTGGGGACTTCCTCGTCATCCTGTTGAGGGGAAATCCTAGACTTGGTCCAATGGGGCTTGCATTTTAAGCAAGCTTGCCTGGGATTGGGTGGTTATTTCACCCTAAGCCGGGGAGGCCAACGCATACTCACCCAGAAAGACACACTTTATTTCATTTGGACTTGCTTTCTAGTATGTATTCTTAAGGTAAAGGTAAAAGGTAGAGGACCCCTGGACAATTAAGTCCAGTCAAAGGTGACTACGGGGCTGCTGTGCTCATTTCGCTTTCAGGCCGAGGGAGCCGGCGTTTGTCCGCAGACAGCTTTAAGGGTCATGACTAAACCGCTTCTGGCACATGGAGGACCATGACGAGTGCCAGAGCGCACGGAAACACCGTTTACCTTCCTGCTGCAGAGGTACCTATTTATCTACTTGCCCTGCTTTGCTTTCGAACAGCTAGGTTGGCAGAAGCTGGGACAGAGCAACGGGAGCTCACCCTGAACTGCCAGCCTTCTGATCGGCAAGCCCAAGAGGCTCAGTGGTTTAGACCACAGCGCCACCCACGTCCTTTTATGTGTACTTAAGAGTGCAGTGTAAGGTGGCCAACATTTAATCTGGCCAGACTTTTTATCAGCAGGGTCGCAAGCCAGACTCAAGAAATGGGGGCACCCTGGGATTGCTCCCTTTTCCATTGAGTCCGCACAAAGTCAATGTGCCCGAATCAGCACACAAATAAAGGAGCATGCCCATATCTCGATTGGGATAAGAATGTGCTGGAATTAGAAGGCAAAGATGGGCAATCAGGACTCTTCTGTTGCCTTAGAGTTGTTACCTTCTTTCAAAAAAAAGGCTTCCTGTGCCTTTAAATGTATGCATGACATTCGTATACACTTTGTGTGCTTTATTACTATGTCTCAAACCATTCACCTGTTGAATTTCTGCCTGCTGTAAAGTTGCATTTGTATGACAAACACTGTATTTCATAAACCGCAGCGATAACAAACCTTCTGTGCCACCATGCTGATTCCATTATAACATGAATGGGTGCCCTTTCTGATATTGAGGCAAGTATCGTTGCTTCTTCAGCTTGCTGGTTTCCCACATGCATCTGGTTGGCCACTATGACAACAGGATGCTGGACTAGATGGGCCATTGGCCTGATCCAGCAGGCTCTTGAGTTCATAACTATGGTGTTAAACAATACATAAATTGTTGAAAGAAATGAATAAAATTTCTACCTTTGTGCCAGTTCAAATACTGTTAGCAGCCCTTCCTTAATAGCCTCTACAGTTGCGTGCCAATAAGTCCCTCCCCTCCACCACACACCATAAGAAGATTAATAAGTAACATTTTAGTCACTCTATTTAACACCCATCCTCTGGGCAACTCAGCAATGATAATCCATCAGATTTCAATGTCACCTCTGTCATTTGATAAATAATTTGGAACTACTTGGTATGAGTATAGTTGAATACTGAAATATACTCGGGAGTCCCGTAGTGATTTCATGCTCTTTATTGCAGTTTATAAAACAGTGATTGAATTACACCCCCCCCCAAACATCAGGCTTTTATATACATTATTTATACAATGAGTCCCGTCTGATTGGCTGATTCTGCTTCTCTCCTGGAGCCTGATTGGTCTTTTCCTGCAGCCAATGAGTTGTTGCATTCTAGGATCCTACCAGCCTAATAGGCTGATTATCTTCTTCCTGGAGCCTGATTGGTCTTCTCCTGCAAGCCAATCAGTTGTTGCATTCTAGGATCCTACCTGCCTATTGTACTAGGATCCAAGCTTAGTACATAACAAATACAAAACATTCCTGCTTTTGGAGAAGCCCAATAATCTTGACAGGAAGGGAAAAAACTGGCAGCCTTAACTGTGCGACTTCTATAGCCATGTCTCACAACTGCTACCCATTTAAGCTGCTGCTAACTAAACCACAGGGGACAAGACAGGACAAGCTGGGTTTGAGGTTTGTTTGTTTTTAATCTGGCCATTTAGGAAGCCTAGTAGACAGACTAGAGCAGCATAATGCCAGGAAGGGTAGATAGACTCTACTTGTCACAGCAAGTGCAGCATTCTCAGGGGTAACATCATCATAAGGTGTTCATTTTTTTATTATACTTCAATCCTGTCCTTTGTTCAGGAAGTTCAGAGCAGGGTACGGTGGGAGCTGCTAGGTAGCAGGTCTCCCAGCCCCCTATGCTCACCCTGCTGAGACTTGCTTAGCTTTCACAATGAATCAAAGTAATTTCTCTCTGGTCACGTGCTGGGCGATTCTTAAGCTCATTTTTAAATCTGGAAGTAAAGCTATCCCTGAATGGAAATGATTCGTGGATACAGATTTGCTTTGCAGCTGATCTTTACTCCAAAGTAAAACCCTAGGGAAGTTTTTAATGTGTGACATTTTAATGTATTTTTAATCTTTGTTGGTAGCCTCCCAGAGTGGCTGGGGAACAAATAAATTATTACTGTCATCATCATCATCATCAATGTAACTTAACTTTAAAGGAGCGAGTGCAGTTCAGGGTGGTAACTGGATTATGTTCACACTTTAAACCAAAGGTAGAATTCAGCCATATACCTAGCACGTTCAAAGGAAAAATGGGAACAAAGAGAGATGTTTTAGCTTCTCTTATCTTTTTCTAAAAATGGAGCTAGCTGTTTCGGTTTTCACATCGTTTTGCCAGTTAGTGAGGCCTCATTGAAAGAACTACAATAGTCTCTCTCTCACTACCTTAAAATATCCGTGGAAGAAGGTTGAGCTTTTGTCATTCTTTGAAGGAATCGGTCTCTTAACAACGCTAAAAGTCTTATGCAGTTCCTGAACTTTACTACCAGGTATAATCCTACTGAAACCAATGTATATGAGATTATTTGTTTCAGAAGCGAGCCTATAATAAGGTAGATCCAGGCTGCAGTTCAATATACCTGGCTGAGAGCAAGTCCCACTGACCTCAAGGAGCCCTAGGTCTGATGTCTTCATGAAATTAGCCCTCTGGCTGGCACCTTCCTCTCAGGTGGGCAAATAGGTTGGCAGCAGGTGCTTGAGAACTGCCATTTAAATTCATTACAATAACCCAGAATAATACTGCACTGGACGCACTGTGGGGAATTTTAATGGTAGCTAGACCCAACTACACAAAGCATCGGGTTAGGAAAATAGTGGGCTGTGCCAGAGCACTGTGTTCCTGACAGCCGTCCAAGTGTGCCAAATGGTGACATTATCATTTATTTATACCTCATAGCTACTATAGTAATTTTATCAGTACAGTCCAAACAGTATTATCTTTTTTGGAGTAAAACAATTTGAACCTGTATCACCAAGGGATGGGTTGAAAAACCTCAGAACATAAATTTCTGGTAAGTTACTAAATTCTTTTTGTTTTTCAGGCTCCTGCCAAACTGTTGGAGAATTTCAAACTAATCTGCTCTTAAAAAGTAAGTGAAATTCCTTCCCTCATTCTCCCCCCACTAACAAAGTGGTGCTGCTGTGGAGCCAGTTTTAAATTACTACATAACAGTAACATAAATTACTACATACTCAGTGCTTTTTTTCTATATTAAAAAATGTTTAGCTACTCTCATTTTCCTACTCATATTGAAATACTGGCCCTCAATGAGGCCAAACTTAAATTCACAAAATGTTTAGGGGTATACATACCCCTGTGTCCCCCCAGAAAAAAGCACTGTACATACTACAGTGTAGTTTTAAATTACTACATAACAATATGCTAATATTGTTGAAAGGAGGAAGGGGTTTGGTCCCTATTTCTAGTCCTCTACTCCTAGCCTATTCCTTCCTTGGTCCACTAGTATGAATTTATAACATAATTTCATTCTGTATTAACTGAGCCATACCGTTTTGAGAATCACACACACACACACACACACACAGAGAGAGAGAGGGAGAGAAACAGACCGACAGATATTTTTCAGCCATCCCCAAGCTGTTGGAGAATTTCACTTGCACACCAGAGAATATTCAGTAATTTTTTTCAATTTCACCACCCACAGTTATGATGGACAATTTGGTGGGCAAATTTTCACACAGCCTGAGGATGTATACCCATTTAAGCACTTCTGGCACTTTTTGATTTGTTGTGATATTTTAAAATGAGATTTTAGATTGTTTTCATGGTTGAGTAGGTATTATGTGTTCTCCATGTTGGAACCTGTTCTGGGTCTTATTTTAATGAAGAGCAGGCAAAGAGCGGCTCAAATAAATAAACAGTCTGCATACAAAGCCATTGAGTTGACCAAACATGGGTGCATCTGAGGAATCGCCGCATGTGGTCTGAAACACCCCCTGAATTCGAAGGCTGTATGCACATTCCTGTTTACTCTGCATGCACTGCCCTCTGGTTTGGCAAGCAGTGCACACATATTTGCCACAATCCATATCTATATTGTGTCCTGTCATTTTTAATGAAATAGTGCATTAAAAAAATTATACGTTTCAGTTTACAACAAACACAAAGCATAAATTTAAATTATTCCACACATCATATTTTCATTCCCCCCCCCTTTCTACCGTTTCTTATATCTATTCTACTTTTTACTGCATTTCCAAGTTAACCCTATTTGTTATGTATCCCAAATAGTCATTATAAGTTTTCTGTTACTGCATGTTTTTGCTGCAATCCTGTTAATGTCTTAACTTGTTTACAATAATGTTGCAAATAACTGGTTTCCATTCTGTATTTAAAAGTTTATCATCTTGGCTTCTTATTCTTCCAGTAAGCTTTGCCATTTCTGAGTATTCTAATGATTTCTGTTGCCATTCTTCTTTGGTCGGGACGTTTTCTTCTTTCCATCTTTGTGCAAAAATCACTTGAGCTGCAGCGGTCGCATACATAAATAATTTTTTGTATTGCTTAGGTAACTCTAGTCCCATAATTCCCAAAATCAATACTGCATTTTGATGCATTCCCACCCCAAACTAGTTTCAATTCAGATTGAAACAATCTGGCTGCATTTCAAAATGGTAATGTATACACATCCTATACCTGTATGAGGCAGTAAAGCACGTTCCATGTAGGATCAACTATATTGTTTGGAAATGTTTGTTTGTTTTGTCTGTTATGTATAGGTACAGCTGCCTCTTGTGATATAATCAGTCTTCATCAACATTTGACCACCAGCCATTTTGAATCAAGATGGCAAACCAAAAGACTGGCTGTTTTTTAGCATTGGTCCGGCTGTTGCTCAAGATACCATAGCCAAACTTGGCACAAAGTCTCCCAGTATGGAGGCAGCAGTCTTCATAAATGTTTGGAGGGCCATACAACTAACGAATTAGATTATCCATTTAAAAATTACAATTTTCTTTCCCCACCTCCTTCTATTTCCCAGGCAGCACTGGAACACTTCGCACTAGTGCTAAATGCAATTATATCCAGCAGCTCCACAAAGGTTTCTTAAACTAGCACCCAAAGCTGTGCAATTAATGATGCTCCCTTTTAAAAAAATTAATCTGTCCACATGGATTCAAGCACACAACAAAAGTTACGCGAACAGCTCTGGAACAAAATGGGATTCAAATGTTTGAAATATATCAAATCCTTCAGCAACCATTTTTTTCTCATTTTCCTTGCTGTGAGCGCTCAGCAAGCAACAGATGCTGCCTAAAAGAAACAGGAATTGCACATTAAAAACATTTAAGAATTTGTGTCTGTTGCATCCTGTGCTGCCAAGCTGGGAACAGATGATGCCCAAGCCTTGCAGAGTTGGCTTAAACAGAGAATCAGTTGTAATGTAGTTTAGAGACAAGCTTACAGCACAATTTGAATATCTCAGCTGTACTAGCTTGAGGCTAAAATGCTAAGCACATTTACCTGGGTGTATTTCAGTGGGACTTGCCTCCAAGTTATAAACATGCAAAGAATGGTGCTGTAAGGTGCACTGGCTAAGCTCCCAGAAACACAAAATATTCAGCATGAAATATTTTATTAGTTCAACATCTTTGATAAAGGTTAGTCATGCAAGCCTTTTGAGCTGCATAGTATTCTTTAATTGACAGTTTAAGGGTGTGTTGATGTTACCACCTTAGATTGCAGAGTTGTGTGTTTTCCAGTGCATTTCACAGCACTTACACACACACACACACCAGCTGTTCACATCAGCACTGCTTCATTAGTGTGAGGTTAAATTCTGCTTGTCTTCATATCAAGGGTTGTAAAAGGGGCAGCAATCTCTTTACCCCATGCCTGCTAGATTCATACTGGGCCTTACAGCGCAGTTGTAAACACATCTACTTGGAGTAAGTCGCGCTGAATTAATGGGGCTTACTTCCAGGTAAGCAGTTTTAGGATTGCAGCCTTAGTAACACCTTTGCAGTATATAAAAAAAGATGTAGATACTCTAATTCATTTTTCTAACAGAGGCAGTAGGATTCTAAGCAACGAAAGATCACCTAAGGAGACAAGAAAACATTATTTTGAAGAAAACAGTAAATACAACTTGGTTGGTTTTTTTAAAAAGATAATCAGAAGTCGGTGCCATGGAGAAGGAAAAAACACAGGCAGGGATCAGGCTTCCTGATAATAATACCAGCTGATCATTTTTACTCCTGCATTTATTTATTCATTCAGGGTGCAGTCTTATACACAGTGGCTTGGGAGAGACCCCTATTGAACTCAGTGGGACTTACTTTTGAATAGACATATATAGATTTGTGCTGACAGCATTACTGATGCGTATTTCTTCCTCCCCGCCCAACCCAGCTCCTCCCTCCTCGCCAATCCTCCCCTGCAAGCCTAAATAGGAAACTCAGTGATATAAACACACACTTACTCTTTGGGCAGTGCTAAACATTCAGTGGGAAACCTGATATCTATGCAGAAAGCTCCATGAGGCTGTTTGGATATACAAAGCTTGGGGCTGGCTGATGACTGAGCTGCTCGGCCGCCAGGCACACGGTCCTATTTCCTTGCATTTTGCCACAGAAATGTCTGGTGAATTTTGAGCATCTCAGAACTTCCCGTCCTTGTATTACCTGGTGTGGAGGACTGGGCACATGGAACATCAAACAGCTTGGGGGAGAGGAAAGGCAGGGAGTTTTCCCACAAGAGAAAACAAAATTACATCCTTTTCCAGGCAGCCTTATAAGTATTAAACGGCCGCTCAAGAGGTCGCAGCTGCTGCATTTATAGCCTAGAGTCTACTATAGTCTCAGAGTAAGGTGAAATGATGCAATGTAACTGCACACTAAAATGGCAGAAGAGAACATTTCAGTACACATGCAAATATACGGCTCTCCGACATGGCAAGCCACACCTGTCAAAATCCTTCTTCTGTGCAATTATTGTAGATACACTGGTTCTGTTTTCTGTGGCATCCAGTCACTCCAGATCTTTGTAGGCTTTAACAATGACAGTGTTCAGTTAGTTTTCGAAACCAATTTTCTAGTTCGCCTAGGGTGAAAATGTGGAAAAGTACAAACGGTGTACTTTAGAAATTAAAAGTGGATGTGGCCAAAAATTCAGTAATTCTCTTGAGTACCTGAATCCTGTGCAGTCTTAGCCTCCAATCCCATACACATTTTCCTGGGTGTAGATCCCACTGAGCTCAGTGGAGTTCCTTCTGAGCAGACAGGCAAGGACTGCTCTGTTGGTGTGTCTCAGACTACTGCAAATCAATAGGCATCACTGTACCTAACTGTGTAGGAGTGCAGCCTATGCAGAGATTTTCTCCTGGCAAATCTTAGTTCTTTAACTGCAGGCTGTGCCTTTCACACTCCCTCCTACCACCACTCCCGGTTGTGCTTGCAAATTTTGCAAACTGCAATCAGAATAAATTACGCAAATCGAATACAACATTCTGCATACCGGTAATTTATTCTGAAACACTGAGGTGGGCAGAATATATCTCGTCGTATCATCTGGGAACATGGCTAGTTGATAAAATCCCCAGCTAAATGCAAAATGGTGAATCGAGGGAGTAACAAAGCCAGTCACTTTGGTTAGAGTCTGTTATAACATCATGAAACAGGCTGCAGAACCCTTCTGGAGCAGGCAATAATTCAATGTTATGCTTGCAAATATCCATAAAGCGCAAGCCATTATGTACAGCGCCAGTGTTTTACGGTGCACTTGCTGTTGCTGCAGCTGCAGCAGAGTATTTTATGCTGCCATACTGCAGTGGAGTGGTGCAAAATGACAATAACACTGCAAGAGAAGATCCTACCAGAGTTTTTTTTTAAATGCAAAACCAGGAGCCCAATTGCTGTTTTCTCTCTTAGGTCAAACAAAGCCATAACACAGCATAATTTTCATAGCTCTGCAATTCTACTCAAATACAGGCCGTGCACAGGATTTTGTAGACTGGATTATTTGAATTTGAAAGTAGTAAAGACGGTGGAGAAACCCAGCCATAGAAGCGCTTGACTGACCACTTTTGGAAGCAGCTGTGCTGGGCAAGGTGGATACGAATGGTCTGCCCAAGATTGCAATCTGAATACAGTGGTACCTCTGCTTAAGAACTTAATTCGTTCTGGAGGTCCGTTCTTAACCTGAAACTGTTCTTAAGCTGAAGCACCACTTTAGCTAATGGGGCCTCCCACTGCTGCTGCGCCGCCGGAGCACGATTTCTGTTCTCATCCTGAAGCAAAGTTCTTAACCCGAGGTACTATTTCTGGGTTAGTGGAGTCTGTAACCTGAAGTGTACGTAACCCGAGGTACCACTGTACAAGGGAGGAGGAAGCGACTGAGCCCCAAATGCCAAATCACTCCACCGCCTTCCAGATCACCTGTGTGATGATGCCTCTTCCTTCAAGTCCACTTTCCCCATTCATCCTTCAGCTCAACTCCTCCAGTCTTCAAGCTCTGCTGTGCTGTGAGCATGTGCACCTGAAAGAACCCCATATTGCTTCCCTGTTTTATCCCTGCCTCCCCTCCCTTAGTTGTTTTTCCTGCATTGAACAGGAGTCAGGGAAGGGACCTGGACTCTTCTGCTTCGCAAAGCACCTTGCCTGCAGACGATGCCACTTTTCTAACAGTAGCAAGTCCGCTGCGGCAACATCCATTTTACAAAAACAAACAAAAGACCAGGGAAGTACCGTATTTTTTGCTCTATAAGACTCACTTTTTCCCTCCTAAAAAGTAAGGGGAAATGTGTGTGCGTCTTATGGAGCGAATGCAGGCTGCGCAGCTATCCCAGAAGCCAGAACAGCAAGAGGGATCGCTGCTTTCGCTGCGCAGCGATCCCTCTTGTTGTTCTGGCTTCTGAGATTCAGATTTTTTTTTCTTGTTTTCCTCCTCCAAAAACTAGGTGCATCTTATGGTCTGGTGCGTCTTATAGAGCAAAAAATACAGTAACTGAGTGGCACTCGGGTAACATCTGTTGGCACAGGCAAGTCACTATCCCTTTCCACTCACCTGTGCCAGTGCTATCAGTCACAGAGCTTCAAGCCTCCAGGTTTATTTAGCACTTATGCTGTTTACACAAACACACACAGACGCACAAATATTGCATGGTAACTGGCTTGACTTGGTGTGAGACAGCTTGCTGTGCTCCTAGTTCAAACTGGGAACTAGAAGCTAACTTCAAGGCAACGTCTTCAGACATTTTCATTGAGGATGGGCCAGTAGCATCATGGTAGAGCATGCAGAAGGTTCAGTCTCTGGTGTCTCAAAGTAGGACTGGGAATGTCCCCATTTCAAGAACTGCTGCCAGTCCGTGTAGACTACACTAAGCTAAATGGACCAATGACCAGGCTTGCTTTAAGGCAGTTGCCAAGTGGGTGTATGGGGGCAGGAAGAGCTACACAACGAACATACTGATAATTCCATTCCCTGTTGGCTAAGCCGCAATGAGAGCCAGTGTGGGGTAAAGGTTAAGAGTGATAGTCTCGTAATCTGGGGAACCGGGTTTGCGTCTCCGCTCCTCCACATGCAGCTGCTGGGTGACCTTGGGCTAGACACACTTCTCTGAAGTCTCTCAGCCCCACTCACCTCACAGAGTGTTTGTTGTGGGGGAGAAAGGGAAAGGAGAATGTTAGCCGCTTTGAGACTCCTTAGGGTAGTGATAAAGCGGAATATAAAATCCAAACTCCTCCTCTTCTTTTTGCCGCCCGTGTTTTGAGATACAGGCAGCTGTTAGCATTATGACCTACCTGAGACACTTGCTGCCTGAGGCAGAACAGTAAAGGCCATCCTGCCCCGGCTGTATCAAAATGGAAAAAAACAAAACACTTAAGACTGGCCGCATTATTTTGGCAGGAAATCCAACAATTGCCTCTCCTTGGGAGAGGAAAGGCACAATAATAACAACTTAAATAGCTAATAATTTGCTGCCCTTTGTGACATGTAAAACCAGCTGCCTGGGGTGTGTACCTCATTGTGCTCACAAAGCCCAGAAGTGGACAATTTCCCAGAAGCCTTATTTATTTCCAGAGTCTCCTGTTGCCCAGTGGCGTAGCGTGGGTTGTCAGCACCCGGGGCAAGGCAAGTAATTTGTGCCCCCTAACCCGTGGATTTGCGCCCCCTAACCCTAACCCCCAGATGTTGCGCCCGGTGCGGCCGGCCCCCCCCTGCACCCCCCACGCTACGCCACTGCTGTTGCCAATTGCAGAATACATACAAGCGCTGCGAAGAGCTATTTGTTGCATTTAAACGTTTTGCCAGCAGGGGGAGCCAGATGGTGGGGAATTTAAAAGGCAAAGGGAAGTCCAATCCGAATTGTTATCAGCCCCTTGTTGGGCAGGTGCTAATTTCACTTGAGAGGGGATGGCCACTATGGAAGAGCCTGGGGAGCTTTGTAAATCATTCCCTGAATTTTAGTGGGTTAGAAAGCAGTGGATGTTCCATTGGACTGAAGAGAGACATGTGCAATGTCTCACTTCTATCCATCCCACCCACTCAAGAAATCATGAAGACAAGTGATGGTTGTGATTGCTGCTGTCAGTTTTCTTGGCAGAACTCTTACGCAGTGCTGCATATTTCTGTCGCTGTGCCTCCTTGCGGGAACAGATGACACTTGTTGGTTTTCTTCCGTCAGAGGATACACACAGGAGCTCTGGCAGAAAAGAATGTTGGCAGCTCTGATTTCAGCCATCAGGATGGCAAGAGTTACATCCAGGCCATTAAATATGATACTGACATGGGACCCCCCCGAGGGAGGGGGGAGAATGGGTGAGAGAAACTGGTATACTTGGGCAAGAGAAGTCTGAACGAACGAGAAAGAACTGCTCTTATAATTATTATACTTTTTTCCTTTTTCCTTTCTCCTCCTGTGATGAGGCTGCATTTTAATGTTTCAGTGTTTTAATGTTGTATTTTAATCTTGTTTTTAAGTTGTATTCATTCAACTTGTTTTTATTATTGCTTGTTAGCTGCCCTGAGCCTGGCCTAGGCTGGGGAGGGCGGGGTATAAATAAAAATTATTATTATTATCATTATTATTATTATTATTATTTTCTTCCACAATATTTATTTATTATCAACATTATGTTTTCAAATTTTGCAAGAAGGCTTTTCCATCCAACAATAATTTGTTGCTCGCCCTTAAGGGATTGTTGAATATTGCTTTATTTTATATAGGTTGTTTATTTTAAAAGTTATTGTGACTTTTTTGTATTGGATCAGATTGTTACTATTAATGTTTGATGTTTTATTGTGTTTCTATATGTGTTGGAAGCTGCCCAGAGTGGCTGGGGCAACCCAGCCAAATGGGCAGGATATAATTTAAATTATTATTATTATTATTATTATTATTATTATTATTATTATTATTATACTACCCCCAAAAAGGTCTCCAAGAGCCTTATAACTTAACATAAGCATAGGTAAAAATATAATAAAAAGACATTTACACAAAAACACATGCAATTAGAAAAAACAACAACCCACAGTTAATTACTATCATTGCAAAGCCCTAGTTCCAAGTTGAGGTCATGAAGAAGATACGTGTTATGAAGATCAAACCACGCAGTTTGAAAGCACTGCTCAGATGGGTATGGGAGGCCTTTATCCACAAGCCCCTGACACACACACACATTTCAGCCACAACTCCCTGTACCCTTCTAAAAACAACAGCAAAGGAGGCTCTCTCTCTAATTCAGGTGGTGCCAGAGGCAGATATATATATATATATATTTAATTAATTAATTAATTAATTAATTGATTGATTGATTAACATACTGCCCATAAGATCCCAGGGCGGTTCACAGAATAGGACAGCGCAACCGATTTCATCCCCTCCACTGGGCTCCAAGCCAAGGGGTGCTGCTGCAGGCCTCGCAACTATGATGTAGTGCATGTGCAAGAACGGAAGGCTTGGGGTCGCGAATTTTGGCCTTGTGCAGGGTGCCGTTGACATTTGAAATGCCAAAGTCCACCCCCCCCCCCGGGGAGTGCCACCTGTTCTCATATACAGTAGGAACAAAGGAGCCTGCCTTGTACCAAGAGAGACTGTTGGTCCTTTTAACTCAACATTGTTTACACTGACCGGCAGCACCCCTCCTGAGTACAGGCAAGGAGTCTTCCCAAGTCCTGTTCGGCGATTCAGCCTGGATCAGCTCCTGCCACTGAGCTATGGCCCATCCTTCAACCCACCTCTTTGTTAAGAGCTTTGTCAAAGGCCTTTTTGGAAGCCCCCGACTATCTGAATGCTGTTTTAACCATTTTATCGATTGTTCGTTACAGATTTTTTTTTATCATCGACCTCCTCTTAATCTATTATAGGCTGCAATCCTAGCCTCACTTACCTGTGACTAAGTCCCATGGAATTTAACAGGGCTTACTTCTAAGTAGTGGGACGCGGGTGCCGCTGTGGGTTAAACCACAGAGCCTAGGACTTGCCGATCAGAAGGTTGGCGGTTTGAATCCCTGCGACGGGGTGAGCTCCCGTTGCTCGGTCCCAGCTCCTGCCAACCTAGCAGTTCGAAAGCACATCAAAGTGCAAGTACTGTAGATAAATAGGGACCGCTCCAGCAGGAAGGTAAACAGCGTTTCCGTGTGCTGCTCTGGTTCGCCAGAAGCGGTTTAGTCATGCTGGCCACATGACCCGGAAGCTGTCTGCGGACAAATGCCAGCTCCCTCAGCCAGTAAAGCGAGATGAGTGCCGCCACCCCAGAGTCGGTCACGACTGGACCTAATGGTCAGGGGTCCCTTTACCTTTGCCTTACTTCTAAGTAGACATGGGGAAGATTGCATTCTTAGTTGTTTTAAGGGATGTCTTTATTTTAAATGGATTTTTTCCAAGTGTTTTCTTTTAACTGCCTAGGAAGTTGTTTTATTGAACCAGGGCAAGATTGGGCGGGGTGGGGAGAAATATGATTTAAACAAATGGCATAATGAATTCGCTCAGCGACAGCTTCCTATAGATTTTAAGACACAAGTCCTGCCTGTTTGAAAGATGCCTGAGATTTGAGCCCGCATCTGACAAATTTGTGGAATTCACTGCATTTGAAGTTCGCTTCTGAGATGAAGCTCACGCCACATAATAACAAAATCTGTATCTGTCTGCCTAGATCCTTGCATGGCTTTCATCTTTGCAGAATCTGAGTGCCTTGGGGTTCCTCTAAATCAATTATCTTTACACTGTTTGCGAACGCCGTGTAAGTCTTAATATAGGGCTGGTTTCTCTTTTCATGTGGTTTTAAAAGACGTAAAGCGGCAGCCAAGACAGCCTGTGACTGTAGAATGAGAGCAGAGGGAAAGGACTGGGCGAGGGAAAGTGGGTCGTTTCTGTTTCTTGCTGATTTTAGGACAGCAAATCAATTGGATTCAAAACGTGACCCCCCCTCCCTTAAAAAGCAAAATGGAGCCTGGCCACATGAGCGTAGGCAACGTCCTTCATAAACAACCTTGTTCTGCCGCCACCACCACAATAATAATATTATTCAATATACAGGACCTTTCTTTTCTTTTGGCTTTGCGGCTTTGCTGACCTGGTTTCGTGGTAAGCATGCACAATGTCACAAATTGGATTGTGACATCACTTGGAGAATTAGGGATGAAAGCAGGCAGATTAGACCTATATTAATGGCACCAGGCAGGTACGCTACAATTCCCCCACGAGATACAGGACAAGAATGGTGGAGCAAAAAAACAATACATTATTAACTCTGTCATGGGGGTTAAAACTTATTAAGAGGTATATTCTAATTTAGACTGTAACTTATTATATTATTATAGTAAGGCCCTTGGCAAGTTACGCTTAGAGGCAGCAGTAGGTGCTTTGTAAGAAATGTGTTCATATTTACCGTATTTTTTGCTCTATAAGACGCACCAGACCATAAGATGCCCCTAGTTTTTGGAGGAGGAAAACAAGAAAAAAAAATTCTGAATCCCAGAAGCCAGAACAGCAAGAGGGATCGCTGTACAGTGAAAGCAACGATCCATCTTGCTGTTCTGGCTTCTGGGATAGCTGCGCAGCCTGCATTCGCTCCATAAGACGCACACACACTTCCCCTTACTTTTTAGGAGGGGAAAAGTGCGTCTTATAGAGCGAAAAATACAGTATATTTCGTTTTATTTGTACATTTATATCTCAGCATTCCACAAGGAGCTCAAAGAGGCATACATGATTATTCCCCAGTTTGTTCTCACAACAACCCTGTGAGGTAGGTAGCCCTGTAGTCTTCATGACAGATTGGGGATTTAAACTCTGGTCTCACAGGTCCTAGTTTGACACTAACCACCAGTCCACAAACACCAGCTCATTTGCTGAGAGCAAAGAGGGCAAAAAATGATCTCCTTTCTCCTAGCAACTTAATGATCTTTACCCATAAGGGAGAAAGGGCAGTTTCTGAAGGCTTCCAGCAAGTTAATGGCTGAGGCAGGTAGACTCCAGTCTTGGAGGCAGCAAACCTATTCCAAACCAAAGTCTGTTCATGAGATTAACTGAATCTCTGGATAAAATATATCTGTTTTGTCCTGAAAAACAATTTTATGCAGTGTGGCTGAATACAGCATAATGAGATTTTGGAGCAGTCCATAGTTACTCGAGTCAGAGAGGTCGGTTGAAAGCAAGGATTGTTGAGTAAGTACATCAGAGATAGGGAGGGCCTCTGTAGTCAGAGAGCTGGGTTTGAAGAAGTGGGAAACAGTTTTCAGACTGCATATACACCATGGCTATCCCCCAAAGGATCCTGGGAAATGTAGTTTGTTAAGGTTGCTGGGGACTGTAGCTCTGCGAGGGGGTAAACTACAGTTCCCAGGGCTCCTTGGGAGAAACCATGTACTGTATAGGTGCTCTGAGTTATGGTATGGATGTGACCAATGTCCTAGGTTGTCTGCACTAACAAGAATGAGGAGTCTGTGATATGTTAGCACCACCTACCTGTTACCAGGGTAGCCTGTAGCCTAGGCACACAGTTGCACAGCATCCCAGGTAAAGTGTTGGGACTGCGCCCACTCTCAGACCATAGATGTCATATGGCTGAACCCCAGAGTGATGTATTCACTACTCAGAACAAGAGTCTTCTTGTGCTTATGATGCACGATTTGTGATTAGGGTGTCAGATTATGATTTGGGAAACCCAGGTTACAGTACAATCGCTGCTCAGTTTCCCAATCCAGTAGCTGGCTCATAGAGCAGGATATCTCACAGAGTTGGAAGGGACGCTGAGAACCATCTACAGTGGATGCGTGCAGGAAGCACGTTCGCAACCCACAGCGTCCTCAACCTGCAGTGCTGCATCTTCGCACATGCGGGTTGCGATTTGGTCTTCTGCGCATGCGCAAAGTGCGATTTAGCGTTTCTGCGCATGTACTTCCGGGTTCAGCACAGTGTGCAACCCAAAATCGTGCAACCCGAAGCTTCTGTAATCCAAGGTATGACTGTAGTCCAATCCCCTGCAATGCAGGAATATGCAGCTGTCTCTTATGGGGATCGAACTTGCAACCTGAGTGCGTTGTCGGCACCGCACTCTAACCAACTGGGCTATTGAGCTTCCCAGTCACCACATTGCCATCTTAGAGTGCAGTGAACTGTTTGGTTCCCCCCCCCCCCCGCCATGCGTTTCACAGTACTTTCCTCCCAGCTGTTCACACCAACACGGCTTCATTACTGTCAGATTCATTTATGTTTGTATACACACCATATATGGTGTCGATGGGGTGGGGATGCCTTTCCCCCCCATGCAGTATAAAAACATGAATAAGAATAAAATTCAAAAATCAATTTAGGGGAAATAAGCATTAGATAGTCCCCAGGGCTAGCTGGCTGAATTGGTCCTACTTGGGCCAGCGAAGAGGCCGGGGGAGAATTAGCTGTGGGGTCTCAAGAGTGGGTGATCTTCATAAAAGGGGAGGGGGAGGGAAGAGAAGGGAAATAAAAGATCAGGCTGAATTCAAATTAAAGGCCAGGCGGAATAGCTCTGCCTTACAGGCCCGACAGAAGGAGGTTAAATCCTGAAGGGCCCTAGTCTCATGGGACAGAGCATTCCACCAGGTCGGAGCCATCACTGAAAAGGCCCTGGCCCTGGTGGAGAATAGTCTGACTTCCTTAGGGCCGGGGACCTCTAAACTATGGTTATTCATGGACCATAAGGTCCTCTGCGGGGCATACCAGGAGAGGCGGTCCAGTAGATATAGAATTATAACAGTACAATATACAACAACAAAAGTCCAATTCAGTAAAGCAAGTGGGAAAATTCCTGCACTTCCAAAGGCCCGACAGTTTTCACATATTTGCATATGTAAATCTTCTTGTTGCCATTCTCGCCACGATGGAACGACCTCCCTCACCACGTCATCTCTGAGGGATAAATAAGTCACATGTGGCAGGGCAGAGGGAGTGGGCTGGATACTGGTGTGGGCACCAGGAGAAGGGCAGGGGCTGGAGACTGACTTGGAAGAAGGGATCTGGGGGAGCCTGTAAGGGCCACGAGATGAAAGTCAGAGGCAGGAGAAACTGCAGGATCGGAGAGTGGAGAACAGGTGCAGGGGGAGGGAGAGAGAGAGAAGTCAGGCTGGTTTAGAGTCAAGGACTCCCATACCTCCTCCTCCTGCCCCCACCTCTCCTGCTCCACTGTCTCCCAGGACCAGAAGAGGACTGAAGTGGGAGGAACAGAAGGTTACACGCAGGTGTAGTCTTTGCCTGCTTGTGCACAGCTCCAGTGGGGGAGATACATGAGCCAAAGTTGCATACCCTCCACCATTTCTCCAATTAAAATAGGGATATCCCATTCCATAACGATATCTTTACTATTTATACCCTACACATCTTACTGGGTTGCCCCAGCCACTCTAGGTGGCTTCCAATACGTATAAAAACAAAATAAAACATTAAACATTAAAAAAAACCCCACCCCTATACCCGATTGCCTTCAGACGGCTTGGGGGTCTGATAACTCCATATGCTCCAATATTACTCCAATGAAAATTAGGATGCCCTAAGGAAAAGCGGGACATTCCGGGATCAAATCAGAAACCAGGATGGCTTCTCTAAATCAGGGATGTCCCTGGAAAAGAGGAACATGTGGAAGGTCTGGGGCAGGACCTCCCTGTCACTGAAACTGCCTCATTGGGTGCACACCTTGGAGTAGCTTGAGAAATGTAGGAGTGTACTTTTGACAATCCTATAGTTAATTCCTCGCTCTGGACATTCCGTGCCTGACAGCGCTGTGACAGCGAACTGTTTTTTCATACTTCAGCAAAGTCAAAATTCGGCTCCCACCTTCCGTTCTGCTTAACTCACTACATCAGAGTTGTGATGCCCTGTGGTGCTCCCTAGGCTTGGCACCTGGTGCAGCAAATCTGGTCACACTGCCTTATAGCCGCCTCTGCATGTGGCCAGGGAACCCCAGTTCACACATATATGAAAACACGTGGCCTTGACTTCCACATCATTTCCCCTCCTGCCACGTCTAGAGAACAAGGAGCATGCAATCAGGGACTTTATTGACAGTGTTATGTACTGAAGTTCTCACCCTGGGCCAGCAGGGGGATACTGTAGATAGTTTTCACTCAGGTCCACATATACAAATAAGGGATTGAAAGTAACGTTCAGTGATTGGCTAGTTACAGAAAATGGTTACTGTTGTGTTCTAGTGGAGCTCTATATAAGCAGGCTGGCTGAACCCTTCAGTTCAGTTCTGTTCTGGCCTGTGAATAAACAAGAGCTGTTTGAAGAATCGCTGTGTCGTCTGATATGTTCACCCACAACTTAACAGACAGGGCACTTTGCACAAAGGAAGCTAGGGAGAACACAAAGAAGGGCAGATGGATAAGACTTGTCTTCTCAGAACCTTCGCAGGTGCCCTTTCTCAGGTCTCTAGAGACATAAGCCATTAACCTCCTTAGCTTGGCAAATAAATCATAATGAACATACTGTAAGTGAGTGTTCTGTAATAGTATGAAGGGGGTCTGATGAAATGCTAGGACTCCCCAAGGCAGAAGGTTACCTGGGTGAGGTTATCATCAGGAGCACATTCTAACCAGGCCAAAACAAAACTGGAGGAGGGGGTTTAGCAGGTCAGTGAGGGGTGTGGTTTGGGGAGGAAGTGTCATGAGGGCCATATAGGGAGTCTTAGGGGGCCAGATTTGACCCCCTGAGGCTCCTTCACCTCTGTGCAAGTCACTCTGATGGGGTTCTGCACTGTTCTTTCAGTTGTGTGTGAGACACTCTCTCCATTTCCTAGAGTTCAGTGTAATTAGAGTGAAATCAGTTGGGAAACAGAAACTGGAGCAGGAATTCATGCAGTCTGTGTTTTCCCATGGAGTTATGCTTCCACCTACAGCTCCTCCCTGGACAATAGGGGCACTTGGAGGGTCTGTTAACCCCATAGTTTCTAAGTGATGTGTAGTGGTTAAGAAAGAGGTACAGTCTCTTCAGAGCCAGGATCCGAGTCTGATACATGATGAAGGGAAATGTTAATGGGCTAGAATCACAGGAAATAACTACAGTAATAACCTATCGTGGATCTTATTTCTTTCTAATCTGCCTCTAGTTCTGTTGCCTCATCCCTTCAACACTTGTTGCTGTCAAAAGCTGCCAAAAGGGAACTTTGCCTTCTGGGAGTGGCAGCCATGTTTGTATTTCCTCAAGGTAGAACTTCGAACCTCCGTTTCCCATTGCATTACTCTTTCCCACTGAGCTAACATCCAATTCATGGTTCTATTTCCTGCAAGCATGCTCTTACATATTCCATTCTTCTCCCTTGCAAAATGCTTGTTCCCTTCCTACTGATGATAGCAACACAAATTGGTTGTGGTTGTTGCTAGCGTGTTATTTTTGTAATCACTGGTGCTCCAGTGGGACTCAAACCCTTCTCCTGGGAATCCTGCATGCTTGCCACCCAGCTGTCAGTCCACAGCAAGCCAATGAAAAGAGGAGGCATTACCGCAGGTAGCATGACAAGCTGTCGCATTCCTCCAGACACTCTGTGTTAATTGGCGCTTCCCATATATGACCAACAGGAGAGAGTGTTGTCAATGAGTGACACTGCGATTAGTGGGCGGGATAAGAGTTTCCAGGAACTCTGCAGAAGTGTCTGTCAACGTTGCTCTAATAGCTTTTGTCTCTACGGCTATTGCTGTATTGTTGTCTCTGCTGCTGGTTGGATATAGTATTGCAACTATGATGTGCTACTGCAGAGTTAGCCAAAGTGGTGCCCTACAAATTCAGCTGGGCTGCAACACCCATCATCCCCAGTTATGGAGGGAACCATATTGGACCAGGGCTATTGGATCAGGCTGTCAAATGAGACTTGGTGGGACTTCCTTCTGAATACGTATGCCTAAGATCAGGCTGCAGAGTATTGTACATGAGCACTTTCAAAGGACCAGCCACCCCAGAATGCCTTGATTTCAGAGATTAACACCATTTGTGGCAACTGGATCCTTGCAGCTAAAATGCTTCAGTAAAGAGGGGCATTTTGACACATGAGCCTTAAATCAACTCTGGCACAAATCTGTCCGTATTTATTGGCTATAATGTACATCTGATTTCTCTTCCCCATTCCCTTTAATTAAGTCATTCGTGATTTGGAGGCAGGAATAACATTAGCCCAGAGTGTGGTGAATGATAACTGAGCTATTCAGGATGGTGGAAACAAAGACAAATTGTGAAGAACTCCTATAACTGAGTGATCATGGGAACAAAAGCAGTAGATGATTTTCAGTCTAAGCCAGTGCAAAGTGATCCACTGTTGGGGGGCGGGAGGGGGGAGGCAACATACACACAAAAACATTTTGCATTACAGTGATGGGGCCTGAACCAGCAAAGAGATCTTGTGGTTGCGTGGAAAGTTCCCTGTCAATATTCCAGTGTGCTGCAGCGATGAAAATGCAAACTCAATAGCACCTGGCTGGCTATAGCTGATCAGTTTGATGGAGACAGAGCAAGTCTTATGTTTCTATCCCATATTGACAATGTTGGGGAAAGAGAGGTTCACAATGTATTGAAGGCTGCAGTCCTATACACAGCTTACCTAGGAGTGAACTCAGTGGGGTTGCTCTGTAAGATGCACGTATAACATCCTCAGATGGTTCAGAAACCCACCATGAACCCACCAATGTCAGAATTGTGATTCTCCAAGAGCTCTTAGCCCACAGCAAGCTGCAGTTTCAGTCAAGCCACACAGATTTCCAGATGCACCTACCATGTACAGTAGTACCTCGGGTTACAGAAGCTTCAGGTTACAGATGCTTCAGGTTACAGACTCCGCTAACCCAGAAATAGTACCTCGGGTTAAGAACTTTGCTTCAGGATGAGAACAGAAATCGTGCAGCGGCAGCGCAGCGGCAGCAGGAGGCCCCATTAGCTAAAGTGGTACCTCAGGTTAAGAACAGTTTCAGGTTAAGAACGGACCTCCAGAACGAATTAAGTTCTTAACCCAAGGTACCACTGTACTGAGGTGATAGCCTGCATGTCAGTACTCCCTGGGGATTGCATTTTGGAATACCAGTGTGAGAATAGCCTTTTGCAGGACTTCATAGAGAGGGGGGGGGGTGTCTGCGAATAAACCCAAGCAGGTTTACATTTGACAACATGCCCACAACAGTTTCAGCAGCACAGATGGCCCAGGACAAATGGAGGCAATATGCCTAAAGGACCGCTCCCTTGGTGGTAACAAAAAATATGGCAATCATACAATAGTTGCCAACGTGTTGTCTTCTAATGGCAACTCCAAATCTGCTGCCTCTACTGCATCGCGTAGGAATGGCTCTGCTCAGCAGTCAGCACTCGGCAGAAGAGCTAAAGGCATGGGTAGGCAAACTAAGGCCTGGGGGCTGGATGTGGCCCAATTGCCTTCTAAATCCGGCCCACGGACGGTCCAGGAATAACTGTGTTTTTACATGAGTAGAATGTGTCCTTTTATTTAAAATGCATCTCTGGGTTATTTGTGGGGCATAGGAATTCGTTCATCCCCCCCCCCAATATAGTCCGGCCCCCCGCAAGGTCTGAGGGACTGGCCCCCGGCTGAAAACGTTTGCTGACCCCTGGCTAAAGGTAACCCGGGATTGACCTGTGTTTCCCTTTAGCCCAGGGGGGTCCGGAAGCCCCAAGAGAATTTTCACCCTTTCGTTCAAGGCCCTAGAGAAGTTGATTCATAAAAAGAAGGCAGACAGGAAAAAAAACTGCATTACAGATTTCTTCAAAACCATGGTTTTTTTTCAAGGGGAAGTTGTCACCAGCATTTTGCTCTGGCATGAATTAGTAAAAGCAGGGCTAGCATAAAATTACAAGAAGTAACATTTCCAATTTTTGCTCTGGAAGTTCTAAACTGTGTTTCCCACAGTGGTTATGCATCTTATCTATATCTTTTTCTATTGTGTGATAACTTTAGTTTTCAGGATGACCAGCCTTTTCAAAGGAAATGAATCACTGCTGTGCTTTCTTGTTTTTCCAGCTGAGCATGCTGGTTACAGTGAAGCTCGTCAATGAACTTGGCTTTTACAAACTACACATTTTTTCTTCTTCTTCCTTCTTCTTTTTCTTCTTCTTTTTTACAACAGTGGAAAAAAGAACGGGAGGGGGAGCAGAGCAGCCAATCAACAAAAGGAGTAGAATTTCCAGTTCAGTTCAAACAAGAGCATAGTTTTACCCTCCCCCTTACGATAAAAACCCTAACCAATAGCAGCATCTCTCTCAGCCAAAACATAGCATCCAACCAATAAGCAAGGAGCCCAGTGGCTCCTTTCCTCCAATCAAATGCAAGCAATGGGGTTGAAGGGGGCGGGACAAAGAAAGAGAAACATCCAGCGCCTGGAAGATTCGCACCGAACGTTCATACACGCAGAGAACACTGCAGCGGCCAATCAGCGGCCTCGGGAAGCGTGGAATAGAACGTTGAGACACCGCCGGCTTCCCCCGCTGCCCACCCCGATTTTCTCCACATGCTCCTCCCCTGGATGCTGTTGTTTGTGGTGTTTTAGCTGCCGAGGAGCTACGAGAGGGGCGGGAGGGGGATATCAACATACCCTTGTTCGTGCCGATTGAAGCAGGAGGGGGAGGCCGAGGGGGCGATTCATCGGCTCTGAAGCTTCGGATACACAGAAGCGGCTTGGGAGTTTTGGGGAGGAAGAGGAGAAGAAGGGATCCTTTGTGGATTTTCCCCTCCCCGGAACACTCACGCATACCGCCGGCGCCGTGTTTGGCTCTCCTCCTCCTCCCTCCCTCCCTTGTTGTGGTTTCGTTTCTCTCGCCATGTCGGTGAATATGGAGGAGCTTCGGCATCAGGTCATGATCAACCAGTTCGTGCTGGCTGCGGGCTGTGCGGCGGATCAAGCAAAGCAGCTGCTGCAGGCGGCACACTGGCAGTTCGAGGTGCGTTGAGACCCCTTCTTTTTTACCCACGCGGCACCCCTCCCCCCCCACCCGCAATGCCGACGAGCGAAAGGTGGTGGGAATTAATGCGAACCCCCCACCTCCAATTCTTAGTAGGGCGGTGGGTGGCGGAAACAGTTGCCTGTGGTGGTGGATTTGCTTTCGGCAATAGCCCCCCCTCCCCCGCACCACACAGACGTACAAAAAGATCCTTGCACCCTTTTGTGTAACGCTGGAGTGGGGGGGGACGGCGGATTTCTGCTGGCAACAGATAAATAAACAACCCATCAAAGGCATTTAAAGAACGACTGCCTCCTCCCGGAGTAGTAAGTGCCTTCCGGGGCTGGGAATGCGCTGGGCCTTTTTGCGTGTTGACTAATCTCTTGTTGCAGCTGGTCGTGGGGGAGAAAAAAAAGGGGGGGTTGGAGCACATTTATATTACTGTAATTGTTAGGCCGGGAGAGAACGGCCGCTGCATGGTCGGAACAATCGTTGGAATAACTATTTCCAAAACCCAGGAAGCTTCGAGTTGAAGGGAAACTCAGAATCGCTCTAAGCATTGAAACCTCCAGTAGGCCATGCGGTAGTTTAGGAGGAGGGGGGAAGAGAGAAAGACGACCGGTTTGTTTCTGCTTATCTAGCCCCCATCCCCCTAATAGTAATTTATTTCTTGACTAGGCCACCAGGCCCTTGCGGAAAAGAAGTGTCAAGGAGACGACGGCATTTTTTCCCCTTCGACCGGGGAAGGGGGTGTGGGATCAGTTTCGAAGCTTGGCCTGTGTTTAGTAATCTCTCGCACCCTAACACACACACACAAGCGGTTTGCATGGTGAAACATAGCAACATCGTTGTTTTAAAGAGGAACGTGGTCAGATTCTGCCCAGCCTAGCCGAACTGCTTTAAAGGTGTGCTCTTTGTTTTGGTTAATAAGGCTGGAGAGCAGGAAAAGATTGGTTTGAGCCAGCATCTTGACCACAGATGCAAAAAGGCTCTTTGTTCACTTTCACTAGATATAGTGTTTATACTATACTATATTATAAATTATATTATAAATTTCGTCCCCTCTGCCCCCTTACGCCAATACTTCTTCCTGCCCCTCTTGTTGTTCTAAATCTAAACAAACACTTGTATTTCTTACTTGATTGTCAGCATTTTTTTAAAAAAGAGGAAACCACCCCCAATTGCAATTGGGGTGTGTGTGTATATGTCCCCTTACATTCCTCAGTCTCCTCTTCTAGGTTCCTGCCTTTTGGGGGGGGTGTGAACACCTCTTGTCTTGTGGAAACTGAAGGCAGGGGAAGCTATGTTTGTTTTGGGTTTTCTTCTGTCTCTTTTGTTGTTGTGGTTCCTGTTCTCCCCTCCCAAAAGGGAGAGGGAAGACAAATTAACATTTCAATGGTGTCCCAAGCCAATGCTGAAGAATGCAAGGGCCCAAACCAGGCCTGTGTTTGTCAACTTAGATTATTTGCTGACACTTGAAGTATTTGAGGAGGGGGGAAAGAAGCATGTCAGGAGGTCTTCTCCTTTTCTTTTTATTGCTGCAAAAATCTTGCTGCTAATCCCTGCCCTCCAACTTCACTTATTTTGTTCAGGCTGTAGCCCCTTGTTCTAATTGTAGGCTTGTGTTGTTTTTTTTTAAACATAGACTGCTTTGAGTGCTTTTTTTCAAGAAACCAACATTCCTAACACCCACCACCACCATCAAATGGTAAGTAGCTCAAACTTCTCAGGTTCACGCTGTTCTTCACAGTATCTTTGTTTCTTGTGGGCTGAAGTGAAATTTTGCAATTGGAGTATGTGTTTGTGTGTGAGTGCGTGCCATTTTTTTTTTTAAAAAAAGAGAAACACTTTGCATATTCCTTGCTTCTGTGGACTAATAAACCCAGAACAAAACTGCCTTAGTCCTTTCCCCATAAGCTTAGAAAGCACCTTCTAAACGACAAATTAAAGACCACCCCCCTCCTTAACAGCAGTTGACTTGTCAAGCCATGTAAATATGAGGAGGAGGAACTCTTTTGCCTTGTATGTGCAACGTCTGCATAATTTTACACAACCTTTGATACTGGGAGGGGAACACGAGCCTGCAGCCAGCAGTGGTTGTGCATTCAAAGCTGTCAGCTCTTCAGACAGCCATATTGCTCTGCAACAAGAGAAACACACAGACTGCAAATGTAAACAAGAGCCAAAATGTCTGCCAGGAAACATGGACTTCTGTTTCTCTCTTCTCCTCCCTCCACCCCCAACCTTTGTGCTCACATAAATCTATCTTACTTATGTTTATGCTCTTGAATAACTGGAAAACCTTCAGGGTTGGAGGGAAGGAGCAAATTCAGACAAAGTTTGGGTTTTTATTCCCCCTGCCTCTGCACGTTTCGTCTAAACTTGAGCAAAACTTTACATGACCTTGACTGAGGGCAAGTTTCTTTGGCAAGCAAAGGAAGTGTTTTTTTAAAAAAGAAAACTAAACCAGTGCTGTGTGCTAGGATAATAGAAGATAGAGACTTAAGCTGCAGCTCCCCCCCTCCCCCGTACTTGGCCATTGTTAAAACCGATGTCTAGCCTTAGAAGTGGGGGGGAAAGACTGAGGAAGAAATATCTCATGGAATTTTAATGCTGTTTGCTTGCTACTTGGGCAGTGTAGATTTTATTATCCTGAGAACCTACTAGATTTCCATTTGAATTTAGGGAACATTTTCAAAGCGTTTTGTTTTGTTTTTGCTATTGCATGCCCATATCTGTAAAGCTTTAGCTGCAATAGGAATGTTTAGCTATGTAAGACCAATCCTGTTTATTCAAATAGCCACAAATTTAGTTATGTAGTGTTCTACCTTTAGATATGCTCATTATATTCTTAGTTATGTTCCTCAGGCTGGCCTTAAAATAGATTAAAGTGAATCATATGATAAAGTTATGAGAAAGTAAAAACAACAAAAAGAGACAAATTAATAGGAAACATCCAGCAGGGAACATTAGAGGGTCTGTATCATAAAATTTCCTGAAATGGATATTTGTGTGCATGTCTTACTCCTTTTAAGGCATTTTTGTACTGCTTTTCAGGAGAACCTAACAAAGTGATTTATGGAAAATAATTACAACATTCCTTTAAAAAAAAGTAAATTAGGATATTTACAATCTCAGTTAAAGACTCTTGTGCATTTTCAAGTTCTACAGGGTTGGACATAGCTGGAGAGGATGTTTAGCAACTTTGGGGCCACTGCCAAATAAGCCCTGTACTTAAACATTAAGTTTTCATGTAGAACAGATTCTGAGCCTGTCACCCCTGGCTAATCTTGGGAAGAGAAGACTTTTAAACCATGATTCATTCTGGGCATAGAATTAAGGTTGTTTTATGTACCTTTCCTATGTGAGTGTAAGAGTTGGGGAAATGTGCACACTTTCACTTGTGAAACCCATGAAAATGTATGTTTTGTCACAACTGCACATACCAAAATATGAAAGTTTTGCACATGACTGCGTATGTATGTAACAGCACACATTTACTCCTTTTATTGATATTGGAAAGGAATATCACACGCACAATGGCCCCCACCAGCTAGTTGAGTTAAGAAAACTAATAACTGGACATTGAAAGTTTTATGGGGTAGGTTTTTTTACTCCAAGCTGATGAGTCTTGGGATGGTAAAGTGTCCTAGAATAAAAGCCATGATGTGTGTGTTATCAGAGGAAGGGCACCTAACTGCTTTTTTTGGGAGTGGGGTTGATTTTTCTTTGAAAAAAATTGGATAGTATTTTTTATTTTGCCACAATAGATTAACATTGGCTGGGGTGGGGGAAACACATCCCAGTGTCAAAAATCAGTGGAGTCATACCTCGGGTTGCGAACGTGATCTGTGCTGGAGGCACGTTTGCAACCTGTACTGTTTGCAGCCTGAAGCGCCGCGTTTGCGCATGCGCGTGATGAGATTTGGTGCTTCTGCGCATGCGCGCGACCCGATGAAACCTGGAAGTAACCCATTCTGGTACTTTTGGGTTTGGCGCGGTCCGCAACCCAAAAATCCGCAACCCGCAGCGTTCGTAACCCGAGGTATGACTGTAGATTTTGGGGGCTATTTTTTTTTTTGTCCCAGGTGTATTTTGTGTACAAAACAAAATTGTAAATGGTAAGTGACTGAAATTTGAGGACACTGTTCGCTATTCTCCAGATGACAAAAAAAAATTAAGAAAACTGTTGGTCTACTTCTGTACTGTATATATTTTGCAATGAGCAGTGTGACCCAGTTTTCTTGGAGATAGGTTAACTTTAGCGAATGTTCCTTTCCATTTGTCTTTTTTGTGTAATGGGCATGACCTGGTTTACAATGCACTTCAGAAGCATAGGAAGCTGTCTTGCCGCAGATTGGATTATTTGTTCATCTACCCCCACATATAGTGTCCTCTGACTTTAGTATATCAGGCAGAGAAGAGTCTGTCACCTCATCTGCTCCAATGATTGCTCCATGATTCTTCAGGTAGTGAAGCTGAGGTTTGCATGCAAATAATGCTTTCGGGAATAAACAAATCTTTGGGGGTGTAAAGCCCTTTCACAGTTTAACAGAAGTATTAATAATAATCAGGAAATGTCTGTCTTAGTTTAGCAAAGGAAAGCTGAGTTCTCAAAGATGGAGAATTGTTGTGCTTTTAGAAGATAATTTCTGTTTGTCATGCCAAGGTTATAACTTTGGGGTTAAATATCTCTCTTGTTTTGATTCCTGGAATAATTCAAGATTTTATTAAAATACTGAATCAGCATTTTCTCTCTGAAATGCAATTTAACAGCTCCCTGCTCTAAAGTATCTTTAGTCTGTTTAAAGGATCTTTTCTCCCACCCCCTCTCCATATGGCTTCACAATGTCCTCGTCTCTCTGGTTTTGTTTATCATTGCTCTGGTTTTGCCTTATCTCTAGTATTTTATGAATGCCTTATCAAAGTTCATGTGTTAGCTTCTTTCTTCCCCTTCAGCAGAGTCCTCCCTCTTTTTGTCAGGGGTTTGCTGTGCAATACAGTATAGACAAGTAAATTCAAGATGTTGGGAAATAAACTGTGGTATAAGAGGAATGGCCTGTATGAGGTGGCAAGAGCTGGAATCCTGATTCATATTCCACTGCCAGGTTTGTTGGAACACGTTCCCTGTGGCCAATGAGCTAATTTAAGCTTGCTCTTTTAATCCTGGATGTGAAAGTAGATCTCTTGTGTTTAGAGGTTTGCTTGAAAACTTGTATGCAGTGTCCTTGAGTCGCTTCACATGTAACCTACAAGGAATTCAAGCCCATCCCAAGTGGTGAGGCCTACTAAGTTCTCTGAGACCTCGTTGACTTTCCTGTCTCCTGGTAACATTAAACCTCTAAATCATAAATCAGCTAACCCCAGATATTCTGCACTTGGGGCTGCGGAATGGGGTCCTATGTTGCAGTGTTAAAATGTGTACAAAAAGTTTGCCGAGTTCTCCAGGAAAAGGGGAAATAAAACAGGCCTCATAACCCTTCAGTTAAGCAAGTATGGGGGACTTTTGGCCCTCCAGATGCAGTGTTAGAAATTAGCCAGGCATGTTTTCCTACTGGTGTGGGTCCAATTGTGACTACATGGAGATTTCTGGGTGCCAAGTTGGCGCCCACAGTTTAGAAACCTCTGCCTTAGTCCACAGTTATTTCCACTTCCACTGAGTGTGGTTCTCCTTCTTGCATGTTGGGACAAGTGAATTGTTGTAAGAGCAAGCTACAGTCAAGCAATGTAGTTGAGATCACAGTCCAACCTCCTGGCAAATAGACATTCTGTTGTGGCTACTGTAACCCAGATTTAAGGTGCCATTTGGCACCTAGCTTATATATTTGAGCTAACACTGTCCAAATGTAGATTCAGGTAGGTAGGCCTGTTGGTGTGACGCAGTCGATTTTTTTTTTTAAAAAATCGTCCAGTAGCACCTTAGAGACCAACTAAATTTGTTTTGGGTACAAGCTTTTGTTTGTATCTGAAGAAGTGTGCATGCACATGACAGCTTATACCCAAAACAAACTTAGTTGGTAAGGTGCTGCTGGACAATTTTTTTTATTTATTTGTCCAGATGTTGTTGAACTACAGCTGTCATCAGCCTAGGTAAGCATCGCCAGGCATGATGGGAGATGTAGTTCTGCAACATTTGGAGGGTCAAAGATCTCTCACACCTGAATTAGAGTCACTGGAGATGCCATCTTGATCCTTTATTGGGTCCAGTAGTAGCAGCCTTTTTATTATACAGTGGTACCTCGGGTTACATATACTTCAGGTTACATACGCTTCAGGTTATAGACTCCGCTAACCCAGAAATAGTACCTCGGGTTAAGAACTTTGCTTCAGGATGAGAACAGAAATCGTGCTCCGGTGGCGCGGCAGCAGCAGGAGGCCCCATTAGCTAAAGTGGTGCTTCAGGTTAAGACCGGACCTCCAGAATGAATTAAGTTCTTAACCTGAGATACCACTGTATAGCTAGGGTGTTTCACATGGGCACAGCCCACACTTCCCCCATGCATCTGCCCCAATATATGGCTTTAAAAAGTCCAGCTTTGCTGGAAGGCATTATGTGTCTGCCGCCAGAAATCTGGCTCCTGATTACCTTAATCTGCATGATGTCATCTTATTGTGAGGTTTCGAACCATGGCGGGTGAGTAGGTATGATACATATAGGAAACGACAAACCCTGGTATGTGCGTTGCGTGCAAGAGTTCCCGTGTTTCAAGTGCTGCCATCTCCAAATACATCTGAGAGAGGCTCCGGTCTGAAATCCTGGAGAACCATTGCCAGCTAGACAATACTGAATTAGACGGGACTCCAGGGTCTGACTTGGGGAGAAGGCAGCTACCTGTGATTGGCAGCTGGGGTTTGCAGCGCATTGAATGGAGCCAGGCAGCATTGAGGGTTTGTCATTTGGGTGTGTGAGACATTGCTAAGGGTAAGTAAGGGAAAGGTGATGATGCCCTTTTTGCATCACGGAGCTAGACAACATTCCAGGGATCACCAGGAGTCTCGGCTAATCATGTCCATACCCGGAGCCAAGCTGGAATCTTGACGGAGCCCTTTCATCTTGTGCAGTCCCTTCTGCAGCTCAGCTAGCGGTCTGAAAGAAGCAAGTAGGATTTCAGATTTGATTCAAGGTGTTTGAAATGCTTAGCACACAGCAGGGGAGCCTAGTTCAGTGCCTGACTGCTACAGGGAGCTTAGCCTGTTTAATCTGTTTTATATCCAGTTCTTGGTGCTGTGTGCCCTTCTGCACATATTGCCAGCAAATCCACTTCTGCCCTCCTTTCTTTGATCCTTATATTTGTATGTTGTGTGTGTGTGTATGTGTGTGTGTGTTTAAAGCAAGTCACCAGCGCTCGCTGACAGGTAGACGCCACTTTGAAAAGCAGCACCAAACCAAAACAATAGAAGTAAACAGATTCAGCAGTCTGAGGAAAACCTCCTTCCTGCTCTCCTTGTCTGGCATTCTGAAATTCCTTATTTCTCTCATTAGCATGCAGACTGCAGATTTGCCGGGGCTCCATTTATTCATAAAAACTGTTTCTGAGATGTAGATTTAAGCCAAGGCGTCGCTGTATCATAGCTGCGTTAAAGAGACACGAGCCGGGCCCATTTTTACATGGCCTGGAATGTTTCTCCCAACTGCCAAGCATTAAGGAGTTTACAGTTCCTGCATTCGCTAGGGGCAGTTTAATAGAGATTGCAAACAAAGGATATCCTGTCTCCTTTGGAAGGCTATCTTCAATTCCCCCCCTCCCCCAATCTCTCTATAACCGGTGACACATTAATCAAGAAACTAGTGCTCAAGTCATGATGTTCTGTGTGACTATTCCCTCCCAGAAACCCCTTTTGTAATCTACGTTTCCCAGAGGCATTTCAGGATCTTAAATGTTGGATTTTAGAGGGTGGTGTTTTGCTTTGCTTCCAGCCCCTCTCTCTGGTTGAAACACTAACATGTGGGGCATATGAAGCAATGTTTCTGCTTAAGCCCAGTGGAAAATCCCTGGCTCCCCAGAGAAAACAAAAATTCAGGGGTGGGAGGTGGAGTGGAGAGAAACTTGGTGTATTTTTATTTTGTTCTTGTGGCAGTTCAGTTAAGGGGCATCTAGTTCTGCTTAAAGAGTCTTGGGTTGCTGACATCACCTCCCTCCTCATTGTGTCTACAAGCCAATCCCTTGGTTTGCTTGACGCCAGCACTACCCTGCCACCGAAACAAAGATTGTCCCTATCCATGTCTTCCCAACTGCTGTACTGCCACCATGCTAGTCTGCTGTTTCACTTCCTCTCTCCTTAGAGCAGGGGTCCCCAAACTAAGGTCTGCGGGCTGGATAAGGCCCGAGGGACTCGTTTATCCGGCCTGCTGCCACCGCCCACTCTTACCAGTGCTGCACTGCACAGCTGCCCACTTCCAGGTCGGAGGAGCACCGGAAATAGCTTGTGCGCATGCGCACGCGTTATTTGCGCATTCACAAGTGTTATTTCCGGTGTGCATCTGGGTCGGAGGAGGCCCGTGCACATGCGCACAAGCGATTTCCGGTGCTCCTCCGACCCGGAAGTGCACCGGAAATAGCGTGTATGCACGCGTATGGGCATGCGCTCTCCGGCCCGCCACACGATCGGCGCTGGAGACACCGGCCCAAGTTGCGTTAAGTTTGCTGACCTCTGCCTTAGAGAGCAGAGAACCTCAGGCCTCATGCAGCCTTCAAGGGCCTCTCTATCTGACCAGGAACTCTCCCTTAGCCACACCCGGTCCCTGAAATACTTTCGCCTGTCTGGAATGTGTCTTTGATCTGTGATCATAATGCCTCTTGCTTGCTTGGAAGGAGGACAGAGGTGTGAATATGTAAAAAAAACCTCTCTGCCTTTTGTATTGCTAAAAGTGATATCCACGGCTCTGCCCACCACTGGTATCCAAGCCCACAAGGAGAGGAGAAAAAAAAAAGGTTACCCACCCCTATTTTAGAAAGATCAGCAGAATGGGCAGGGACCCGTACTGGATTTTATCTTCTCAAAAATAAGGAATTGTGTGCTCCTTTATCTTAGCACTCTTGGGTGTTATCTGAAACCTTTCATAGCACCTGGGATAGGCTAATCCAATTAAGTCTGCTGTCTCTTCCCACATTCTCTCTTAAGACTGAGGCCAATGCAAACTTTTCTCCTCTGGCCACTGCTTTTGCTCAACGAAGAGCTTTGGGGAACTCAAAAGCTTGCTCACTGTTTTGTGCCCTTTGGGTTGGTCCTAATAAAGGCCTTTCCCTGCTGTGGTTGTTGGATTTATTTATTTTTAATAGGCCATCACAACTACTTTTTTTCTCTCTCTCTTTAGATGAGCAAAAAGTACATAGGTCCGGATCTCTTCCAACCCACTTTACATTAGGCCGCCAAATTGAAGAAAGCTCAGGAAAAGCAGGGGTGGTATTTTGGGTGGAAGGATTGCAAGCCTGCGTTCTAGTACCAAACACAAATTCCTGTCCTGAACAGGAACTTGGCAGTAGGCTCTACTTTTAATTCCAAATGCTTGCTTCCCATCCCATGGTTTTGTACTTAGAATCAACTGGTAAACCTTAGGGTTCTAGTGAAAAGGGGAAAAAAGTTCCTGCAATACACACACGCACCTCTCTTTGCAGTTAGTGTCAGCACTTGGCTTCTAGAGTTCGATGGTTGCTTGCCTGGGCCAGTTGCTGACTTAATGGTACTCAGGCCTCACATCTTCTTCCGGGGGGGGGGTATTTTTAAAACCCGCTGCCCTTCCATCCAAGTTGCATCCAGAACCAGCTCTGCTTAGCTTCAGCGATGTGACTACTGCCTGTTCTCTAGACCCAGGCGTTGGCCCTCCAGATGTGCTCCCATTAGCTGCAGATAGCATGGCCAGTGGTTAAGGAGCTAAGAGATGATGATGAAGAATAATTTTTATTAAAAATTTACTTGTGTAACCAAAAAGTACATACAGCGTCTCTACTTTCAATTCATAGAGTCAATTCATAGTCATTTTCACAGTTTGTTTACATTTGGTATGAGACAATGTTGTCATAGACATTATGCACTTGGGGGGAAATGAGGGGAGAAAGATGGAGGGGTTAATGATCTTTCAGTCTTTGCACAGTATTTGTGCAAGGTTTTTGTGTTACAGATGTAAGAGCTGTAAGCCAACAGCATGTGGGGAAAGACCTTCTGACTCTGCCTTTAGGCTGTACAGATACCACATTTTAGATAGACAATAAATGAAGGGAAAAAACAGCACAGCTGTTCCCTTGATCCAACCAGTGTACCAGGTCATGTATGTGGGGGTTACAGAGGCAAAATTCCATGTGTACTTGCATGTGTTGGAGGCAGATAGCTGCCTTGGGGCGTGCTTTCATTGCCTTTGAACTGCTAGCAATTTGGAAACTCCCAAGAAAAGACATTGAATTAAATCTCCTAATTTTAGTTTAGGTACTTCATCTGAAGAGAAGGAAGTAATTGCTTGGTTGTGAGTATTTAAAGGTTTTCCCCATTGCAGTGAATGGTCTCTAGGGTGATGCTGCATAACTTAAAACTAACCATGTATAGACCTAGCCAGTCCTTTAGACTAGAGGAGAGCATTTAACATGGTGTGTGTGTGTGACTCAGTGACCCAGTATCAGTGTTACTGCCTGGATTCAAAGGACTGTATCTAGGGTTAGTCATTCTCCGAATTGACCCATTGAAATTAGTGGGCATGACTAACTTGTTCCCATCAGAGGAACTTTGATCCTGGAAGATCTCCAGTTGGAGAAAGGAGGGAAGGTAATCTTTAACCCATTTCATCCCCCCCCAACACCTGAAGCCTTCTTTGATCCCAAGAACCTACCCCAGAGTGTCAGACTTTCCAGAACAGTGTAGTGAAACAGAGTTGCAGGGGAAAGGAGGAATTATTTTAAGATGGCCTGAAAAGGCAAACTCTAGTCCGAAAACTACAATAAAATCTGCACCCCCCGCTTTCCTGCAGCGAAGGCCACGGCCTTTTGACCTTTTAGTGAATGCTCTTCAGGGCTCTCCCCAACCTGCACTCTTCAGTCCTACCATTTTTCAGCTACAGTGGTACCTCGGATTAAGTACTTAATTCGTTCCGGAGATCCGTTCTTAACCTGAAACTGTTCTTAACCTGAAGCACCACTTTAGCTAATGGGGCCTCCCACTGCCGTCGCACCGCCCAATTTCTGTTCTCATCCTGAAGCAAATTTCTTAACCTGAGGTACTATTTCTGAGTTAGAGGAGTCTGTAACCTGAAGCGTATGTAACCTGAAGCGTATGTAACCCAAGGTACCACTGTACTTGGAAATCAAGCGTAGCAGAAAGTGACCGAAGGCTGCATACACATGGCTTCCCCCAAGGAACCCTACGAACTGTAGCTTATCCTTCGCAGAGCTTCAGTTTCCAACAAACTACCATTTCCCAGGATTATTGGGCGGAAGCCATGTGCTTTCATCGTATTTTAAATGTGTGCTGTATACACAGCCTAAGAGGACAGGGCCCTAACATGTAGATGAGGCAGTACCTGGAAGCAAACTTGACTTCTTCTTGGGCTGATCTTCAGTCTGTTTCTAGAATCTACAGGGACTGTCCCCCTGTTGTGTCACAAGCAAGCATGGTTACAAGTCATCTGCCCCACTTCTTTCTTCTCCCTTTTTTCACACTTGTCTACACTCCCAGTGCACACTCCTTAGAGCACCACATGGATATAACACTTGCCTAGTCCACATGGGCAATTATTTGGGGAGGTACTTAGCTGTCATTGCAGAGATCCCCACCCCACCCCCAATCCTCTTGGTTCATCAAACCCTTAAATAATGATACATTATAAAGAAAGAAGAAAAACAAAGATGGGACGAATCACTGAAAATTAATTGTGTTTTATTGACCACTGTAAAAGTCATGCGATTTATTAAATATAAAAATAAAGGGCTCGAGCCCCACGTTGGGCAAAAAGATTCCTGCATTGCAGGGGGTTGGCCTAGATGACCCTCATGGTCCCTTTCAACTCTGCAATTCTATGATCCTATAACAGTTAGAATCAATAATTTTAAAAGCTGAAAATTCAAGTGTTTTCAATGTTATGGTAAGAATGGATAGACACTTCTGTTTTTGTATATTTTTGATGCTTGTGATTTTCTTATATAAAGGAGTTTTTTTAAAAAAGAGAGGGAGTACGTCAAAGCAAGTAAGCATGTTGAGGCTGAAATTATGATAATCAGGGGGGCTTGAAATAGTTCTTGGCTCTTGTGCTCCCCTCGCTTGGCAGACTTTTCACTTACATTCACCACCTCTTTGAGGTTTGGGGGTACCTTGGGAAATAGAATTCGACAATGCTGGTGGGCAACATGAGGCACTCTTGCCAATAACGCTTGTTTTCCTTTAAAATGGGGACTGGGAATGTGTGGCCCTCCAAATCATGGCACTGGGGAATCCAACAGCATCTTGATAGCCTCCAAAAATAAATGCATAGTTCTGTCCACTTTACTAGACTCTTGGACCATGGAGGCAGGTTTTTCTAATGCAGCTGGGGAGGGTGTTAAAAGTGGGTGCGCAGTCCTGCAGTCACTCAGTTGGTAATCACTTCTGGTTTTCCCTCCTGGCTGCAGCAAGAGGATAGGGGTGTGTTTGAGGGGATTCAGGGCAGCTTTATACAAGCAGTTGCTTGTAGCAATACAGTAATCATCCCACGGGCTTCCAGGTGTCTTCTGCTCTGACAAAACATATTCCTGAAGCCTGGTGTACGTCTTTCCTCACAATCTCTGTTTTAAAACACAGCCACAAGAAAAACTGTATTCTGTGACCTGTGTAACGAAGCCCATTTGATTATATTTCTTTCATACTGTTTTTATAGCCCCAGGAAGGGAGGCATTGAGCTCTTCTTCCTCATCTCTGGAAGTTCGGCTCAGTGACAACCACCCCCTCCCATTTCACCAGTTTCTGAACCACCCTCAGGCATTGTCTACAAACAATTTCAAGCATACCTGTTTAGCAACTTGAAATAAATATGAGGGTCCGAGTCCTAAATTCTGCACAAAATAAGTGATTCTGTGTTATTGCCACGGTGTAACAACATGCATTTAAATCACATCTTTGTGTCTGCCACAGTTTTGAAAATAACAAGCAGAATGCTTTAATTGCACTTAATCTGCATGCTGATGTACGTGTGACAATTTTAATGTGCGACACTGCAGCACTTTTTGCTAAAAGAGGCAGCCCAGTGCTGGCCTAGAGTATTTTGAATGAAATATACTTGACATTAATAGTTTTTAAAAAAACAAACCCACCCACTTTCCCCCTCAAAGGCAGATAATTTAGAAAAGGTGCAAAAGGTGCAAATTTAGAAAAGGTACAGACTGGGTTTATTAACTTGCTGAAAAGAAGAAAATAACCTGTGCAGTAAGGAATATCTGACACCTTGTCTGCAGATGCATTTACCAATTTGTCTGTATTGAGGAGAATTGGGTGTTTCTCCTGGCTTGGCTTCAGTTAGTGCCTCTCTGTTGCGGTTTTCCACCTGCGAAAATGATGGTAGTAAAGTGGCGATCTTATGTCTTGAGGTCGGTAATAAACTGGACGAGGGCTAAACTGAGATTTTGCCTGCACAAGATGGAGGTGCTGCTAATGGGCTGATCCAAGAGTTGGAATTTCATCTGAGGTTATATTCCTTCTTTTTGGACACCCAGATGGCACGAAGTTCTTTTCACCAGCTTTGGTTGTGTGCTAACTGCAACCTCTTTATTCTTCTTCTTTGGCGATCACTCGTAGCTGAGTAAGATTGTCTTCCATAAACATGGTTTTAAAAATGAGTCCGTAAGTGACTGTGGAGGCCAATTCTGGATCCACACGTCCTTCCACAGTGGGGACATTGGTTTCCAGGTGGGAGTTGATCATGGTGTGGATTTGCCAAGCGTGCCTTCCTCATAGCACGTTTCTCCCTTGCGTCCTGAGTTTGAGTGTCTTCAAAGCCCATGACACCTTTGGTAAAGGCTGTTCTCCAACTGGAGCGCTTGCAGTCCAGTGTTTCCCAATTGTCAGTGTTTATACTACTTCTACTTCTAGATTTGCCTTGAGACAGTCTTTAAACCTCTTTCATTGACCACCAGCAATATGCTTTCCATTTTTAAGTTCGGAAGAGAGTAGTTGCTTTGGAAGAAGATAATCAGGCATCCGCACAACATGACCAGGCCATTTGCAGCACAGCTTGCCAGTTTCAAGAGCGTTATGTTGTGTGTCCTGAGGCTTTAGTCAACATGGTGCTGGTAACCTATGAGACATGAACCCACCCTGTATAGGGGAGTAATGGGGAGCCTGTGGCCCTCCAGAGGTTGAAGTGCTCAGGGATGAAGGGAGTTGTAGACCAGCAAGTTCTAGATGGCCATAGTATCCCTGCCCTTGCTTATGGTATCTCAAAGGCTGCCTATTCCTGTACAAACTTGCCCATTCCTTGAGGTCATCTGAGGAGTTCTTCCTTCAGATGACCTAACCTTCCAAGATTGGCTGGTTGGCGGTTGAGACTTTGGGTTCTTCTGTCTAATGCTACCTTGACTCCAGAATTGTTTCCCTTGCAGCTCTGTATGCTTGGCACCTAACGGTTTGTGTTTTTGACTCTTGGCAAAAAAATGTTTGTGTGTGCGTTTTACCCAGACCTTATTTCACTGTGAGCCACTATGGGGTGGAAAGGGCAAGGTGCAAATTTAACAAATATATTTAGCAGCAGTTTTGTTGTTGTTGTTTTATTCCTCTCCTTATATGTTCCTCTACCTCTCATTGTTGGGTTATAGCTTTATTTCTATTTTTTTGTTATACCTTCATAAGCCTACGTAGGGCATGGTTTTATTGATAAGCAGGGTACATATTTGTAGGCAAGAGGTAGTAGAGGTAACACGAGCAGCCTTGTCTGTTGGAGAATAGTTGGGCTACTAAAGTGAATGAGCAACGCAGAATTGAGTAAAGGCAAGCAAGTAGCTACATCAAAGTATTCTGTGTTTTCTGTAGTTCCTCCAGCACCCAGGATGATTGTCTATTTGCTTAGTTTATTGAGTTCTGAAAAACACAGCCAAGCTCCATTTGAATATATGTCAAGGCCAACTGCGTAATTGGATGTGGACAAAAGAAATTGGTGTGTGTGTGTGTGTGTGCGCGCGCGTTTGATTGTAAGGGTGGCTTGGGGATCTTCTCCTTCCTACTACTACAGCTTACTATAAAATATTTAAGGTTATCAAGTGCGCTGGATGTTTACGGAGCACTGGCGTAAGATGCTTGCTTGTGGCTTTGTACGTTTCTAGGCACTTTAGTTTTGTCTATTGTGAAGATGCCATGACTGCTTTGTGTGTGCTTTCTTTGTGCTGGGACAATATAAGATTTTTTTCCCTGGCTGTGTCAGTGCTGCAACATGTTCCTAAGTTTGCATCTTGATTGCTTTCTTTTGTTCTTGCTTCACCCTTTTCTTCTCCCCCTGCCTTCATCTCCCCAATGTTGAACTGTACATTGTAATCTCCTTGGGGCAGGAACCTGCGGGTGTGTTGCTTGCTTTTCTCTGCTCTGTACTATGCACATTGTCAGTGCTATATAAATGACCAGCTGAAATCAGAGCCTTTTCGTAGCATTCTGTGTAACCATGTGCGTTATCGTAGCGCTTGTAGCATTGGCCACAGCCAGCGTGTAATGAAAGGTCCAGACTTCCTCCTAGAAGCCACCCCCGCCCACTGAGCATTGTTTTAATACATCAGGATCATGCAGTGTTCATTTGTGGTTCAAAGTTCTTTGCACGCACACATGCACACACACACACACACACACACGTGCATGCTTCTGCATGCTCAGGTGAACAGCAAGGTGTTATGTGAGACGATATACATGGTGTCATAAGTTCTTTGCACTGTACTGGTCATGTGGCCGTATATGCTCTAGTCAATGCTTGCATGAACACTCATTCATAATGTGTAAATCAGCGCTATTTCTGCTACATTTGGTGTGCTGTAAATGGAGCTATTTCAGGGTTTATTTCAGAGCTATTGAAACTTGATGTCACTTTCCTTCTCCCAAGATCAGCCGGAAGTCTTTGGTCAGGTGGTGAGCATATGAAGGAACAAAAATGTGTTAGAATGCAAGTAGCCTAAAAACTTCAAAAGACTTAAAAATACATATGGTCAGTTTTACCTGTGATCTCTGCTGTTGCTGCTTTCAAATGGATGTTAATGTAGTTTATTTTGTCTCTCCTATTGTTTTATTTTTCTGTTTGACTATGTGCTAGTGTAATGCGATTTTACATTGTTGGGAACTGCCCTGAATGCTGCATGAGCAGCAACAGGGTAGGATAAACATTTTTATATTAAGGAACAAATGGAAACTAAAAAAATAAAATGATTGTCTTACACACACACATGCATGCATCCAACCTTCCTCCTTTTTTCCTTTTTTCAGCTGCAGCCTTGACACCCCAGAAAAGCTTGGTTTCTAGGCTAATAGAAGCAAATATGGACAAATGCTCCATTTCCCAAATAAATGCCATTTTAAAGGTTTTTTTTTTAAAAAAAAAAATATTGAGCTCTCATTCTGTGTTGCAGGTATAGCAGGCTTTGATTGTTAACCATGCAGTGGAGCTGCAGTTACTTACTCTCCTTCAGGGCGACTCACAAATCACGTAGAAAATAGTAGCGCCTTGTGATGTCTGAGGGGCTGAAGCAGCTTCAGAGGTTTAGGGATTGTGGCCAGAGGCCATTGGAATGATAAATGGAAAGTAGTTTAGGCTACGAGAAATAATTGAATTTAATATGTAGGTGTGCTGTTGAGATGTGTTGAGAGCAACATTGGAATTTTTATTGTTTTTACACAGCTATGTATATTCTGAGATTCCACAAAGCAAAAGGCCAGAACTTGGTGCTTGACCGAGCACTGAGCACCCCATGGACCTACATAAAATCTTAAGTGGGGGGTGAGGGCAAAAGTAATAGCCAGAGGCGAGGCTTTGGGATCCTGCTTAGCTAGTTGTCCCTTCCCATGACTGGCAAAAGCAAAATAAATTGTTCAACACAGTAAACCTAGTTTGAAACTGGCATGTTTTAATAGGATCATCTCAAGACAAAACGGCATTGATAATACCTTCCGAGAATTGCAGTTGTCCCAGGCAACTGGCTGTTGCATATGCTCTAACTTTGGCCTTGTGTTTAGCAGCAATGTCTTGCACCGCAAAGCAGATCTCTGTGATTCAAAGACTGCCAATACACCATACATTTAAAGCACTGTTACAGCACTTTGAACAGCTTTGGCTTCCCCCAAAGAATCCTGGGAACCGTCATTTAAGGGGACCTGAGAGTTAGGAGACCTCTGCTACAATTCTCAGAGTGCTTAAACAACCAATCCTTCTTCCCAGGGAACTCTGGGAATTGTAGCTCAGTGATGGGAATAGGGCTCTCTTCTCAGCACCCTTAAACTACAGTTCCCATAATTCTTTGGGGGAAGCTATGGCTGTTGACGTGGTATCAGTGGCGTAGCGTGGGTTGTCAGCACCCGGGGCAAGGCAAGTAATTTGCGCCCCCTAACCCGTGGATTTGCGCCACCTAACCCATGGATTTGCCCTAACCCCCAGATGTTGCGCCCGGTGCGGCCGGCCCCCCCTGCACCCCCCACGCTACGCCACAGCGTGGTATAGTGGTCCTTTAAATGTATGCTGTGGGTGTGGCCTGTGATATTTATGAATGTAGCTTGACAGTGAAGATACCGCTGTGCCTGTGTGTTTTCTCAGCATGGAAAGTTCTCATTTCTCTTACACAGCAGACAAATTTGCCTCTCAGGTACACTTGAGTAGTTGCTAGAGTGTTTCAAAGGTAAATGCATGTCTTTAAAGGTGCTTGATGGACTTGTGTCACAAGGGGGTGGTTTGCCCCCACGTGTTTATAGACGTGAATCTTCAAACATTACAGGAGTTCACCAGGAGGCACAAAGTAGACAAGTGACAAACTCACAGTCATGTGCCCAGCGCATGAACTGGCTCTTTCCTAAGATTTCCTTCTCGCAGCAGTCCAGCTGTTGGTGGGTTTCCGTTTAGCAACACTGTTGATTTGGCTGTCAGTGTATTGCTTATTGCAAACCATTTTGCTTTATCCTGGGGGTGGGCACCCTGTTTAACTTGACGCCTTCACCCCTAAATAGACGATGACCCAGGCTGCTTACTTTGCCAATGGATGTGTTCAATGATGCCATTTGGGGTCAGTTCACACCACTGCATTGACTTTGCCTTTAATAAAAGAGATCTGTGACAGCTTAACTGTTTTAATTATATTAACTTTGCACAGCTTGCTGCAGGCACAAATGGTGCCGTTTTCCCACACACATAGCAGCTGATAGCGTGATTCCGACTTGCAGCAAATCAGTTGGAATTAATGCTCCTGTTGTGGCACATGTGAATGCCTTCTCTGTTTTAAAAACATACTCGCACAACCACCCCACACTGAACTGTGGTCGTATGAAACATACAGTGGAGCTTCCAGTGCAAGGCTAATGATAGAAGGACAGGATGAGATCTTTGTGGTAGCCGAGGTAGTATAGTTTTCTATAAATCAGCATACGAAGCTCAGAAATGTCTATTCCCCTCCTTATTAGGCTGCATTGAGTGTTAAGGTTGAATTGCTTGGGATTGCAAAAGAGTGTTTGCCCCACGTGGCGAGCTGGGCTTGTTTTATGCCAGGAAGGTCAAGGTTACCTTCTGTGCTTCCGCTTGCCAATCCTTAGTTTGCAAAGCTTCTGTTAGGATTTTGTTGTTGCTGCGTTTGTTTGTTTTTAATTTGACAGGCAGGAAGGTTGAGTCATGTATAAGAGAGCATTATGCAATGGTTTCCTCCCTGCTGAACCCTGTTTATAATTATATAGGTCCTGCTTTCTGCCTGTTCTGTGCTTGCTCCTGCCAGGCTGTGCTGCTTGATGGTGGGGTAACTCACCTGCAGCTAGGATAGGTAACACCGTCCCTCTCCTGCATCCAATAGCAAATGCAACAAGAGGGAGAACGGATTTTCTGGGCTGTATGTTTGGGTGTTACTGTTCCGTTGAGTTACCTTCATTTACAAAGAGGTGTCTAGGCTGTGTGGTCCAGTAGTATTTCTATACAGTGGTACCTCGGGTTACATACGCTTCAGGTTACATACGTTTCAGGTTACAGACTCCGCTAACCCAGAAACAGTACCTCGGGTTAAGAACTTTGCTTCAGGATGAGAACAGAAATCGTGCTCTGGTGGCGTGGCGGCAGCAGGAGGCCCCATTAGCTAAAGTGGTGCTTCAGGTTAAGAACAGTTTCAGGTTAAGTACGGACCTCCGGAACAAATTAAGTACTTAACCAGAGGTACCACCGTACCTTATTCTTTAAGGAGTAATGGCCTGTTGCTCTTTTAAAACTGGGGCATTGGTAAAGGAACCCTTCCCTGCTGCTGTTTCTCCTCCCCACTCCTTTCTTTGGGCTGCTGCACACTTTTTCCCAGGCAGCTGTTTCATAACACACACCCATTTTTCTGTTAGTCATGTTCTCCTCTTCCTTTCTGAAGTTTGGCAGGCTTTTTTTCCTTTCTTTCTTTTTTGTACACACCGAACACAGTGATCTAATTCTTCCTTCTGTGGGCTGGCCCTCACCATTTTAAGTTTCCCCCCACCTTCAGCTACAAAATGGGTGTTGACAGCAGGCATTTGGGGTGACGACTGGGGGGGGGGGGAGAGAGAGACCTGACCGGGGGGGGGGGTTGTGTGTGTTTTAAGATGCTAAAATTAGAATGATTACACAAAATTGTGAGGACTTACCAGGAAGTGAGGAGAAGCTGGTGATGGAGATGCTTTTCTGCTGTACTCTTTTGTGTTGGACCTCTCTAGAGGTTTCTAGGATGTCGCAAGCTGCTAGCTAAATTAGTCTGTAGATGAGAAGGAAAAAGCAGCCTGGCTCTTGCTGATAGGGATACATCTACATTGCAAAGTCGAACCTGTTCCTTGGTTGTTTTTTTCACCCTGGTTACAAAATCCACCCTTTTAACATCGAGTTACTATAATGGAGGTTATATTCTGCCCTAGCTCCACCCACGTCAACTTCCTCAAGCTTGCTTGCCACAGGCAATTTGCCATTTATAAAGTAGACATAGTAGAACTGAGACTGAGGTGTAAAAAGACCTTTGTGTTTGGGCCTGTCCACATTTTTCATAGCCCACGTAGCTTTGATTTGTTGCATGGATGGAACAATCTCTTCGCTGCTGCACATCATTCAGAAAAGTAAAGGAAGTTACAATCTCTGGCCACTTGCTTCATCTGAAGATGCCTATGTGTTCTTTAGATTTCATTTCTCTACAGTACTTGAATTTTTCAGGTCTCACAGTGTCCTGAGTTGTTTCTATGGGCAGCAGGCCTCTCCTGGCTTTTGAGTCTTTGGATTGAATCCAGTAAAAAAAATTGTGTGTGTGGAACAACTTGCTCAAACACAGTGGAACTGCTGCTCCTTGGGTACATCACCCCAAATCTGCTCCGGGGGAATCCCCTGAGCTGATTTGGTGGGGTGTTCACAAACATTCCATTCTGGCCTTCGCAGAAATTGTTCCCCACGCACACTGATTTAGCTGGATGGAGCGCTTATGCATATGCTCATCTTTGAACTATATTGGCTGGTTCTCCTAGAGACCAGGAACTACCTTTGTTTGTGAATGGCTGTTCTGTGTGTTTGCTCTGGATTGCAAATTAACCCTGAACTTTCCATTTGTGTGCCTTTAAAAAAAAGCTATATAAAAATTGTCCATCATTTACTATCAGCAAAGCATATTACTTGACATGACTGTGTATTTTATTGTTCCAACCCAAAACGCAGGGAAGGGCTTTAGCTTCAACGCAGAGCATGTGGTTTGCATGTAAAAGATCTCGAGTCCAATCCCTATCATCTCAAGATGGGTTGGAAGACTCTTGTCTGCAACCCTAGAGAGCCACTGTCAGCATTGTAGACTTAGTGCTCTAGATGTTTCTGGTCTACAACTCCCATAATCCCTGACCAAGCAGCTTGGGAGTTGTAGTTCAGCAATATCTAGGACAGTGTTTCTCAAGCTTGGGTCTCCAGCTGTTGTTGGACTACAGCTCCCATCATCCCTAGTGAGCAAGACCAGTGGTCAGTGATAATAGGAGCTGTAGTCCAACAGCAGCTGGGGTCTCAAGTTTGAGAAACACTGGTCTAGGAACTGAGCCACATGGACCAATAGACTGACAGTGCCAGGCAGCTCCCTATTATTCCTAATCTTAAAAACTATTTATACATTAAGTTAAAGAAAAAAACACGTGTGTGTGTGTGTGTGTGTGTGTGTGTATACATATGTAGTCCCCCCGCCCTTGTTATATTATAAGAGGTGTTGTCAATTTTAAGTTACTTTTCACACCTATTTTTCTCCTCTTGAAAGATCCATTGGATTTTAGGTTGGTATTGTATTTCACCAAGCTGTGTTACGTGACCCTAGCATGGATGTCCCTGCAGGTGTGTGTATGTGGGATTGGAGGTCTCTTGTAACCCGAGCAAGAAGCCCTCTCCTTGCTAGTTTTGTAACTTCTCTGTTTGTTGTGGTAACGCTGCTGATCACTGTGAGGCTGCTAACATGGGGCCCTGCCTTTTAGAGAGGGCAGCCATGTTCACGGTGTCTAAATAGACTAAAACTGATGTGGGGTTTCTTTCTTTCTCTCACTCTTCCCCCACCCCTTTGGTCTATTCTGGGATTGTTTAATCTGGCACGCGCTACTTGGAGGGAAATGTTCATTTCTCCTCAGGACAATGGTGTTCACTGGCAATGTTTTTGCCATATATGTTGTGGACTATAGTTCTTTTGATTCGGCTTGTTTGTGACACAGGAAACTTGCCCTCTAGTAAACATGACCCCCAGAACACACCTTCCAATAAAGCAAGGCTCTGGTAGTTTCTGTGTGTGTGTTTTTACAGTGACTTATTGGACTCACATTATGCCTTTTCTGTTGGCATTGGAGAAACAAAGCAAAGCAACATGCCACAACGATGCTTCTTGCCAAAAATGTTCTGGATCTCCTCAGAATTAATACAGAGATGGGTTTTGTTTAAAAAATAAAAAATAATTAAAAATGAACAAGTGAGGAGACTGCAGGATTAAAGGGGCTAGGGAACCTCCACTCCCAGGCGAGGGCCATATTCTGAGGGCCACATTCCCTCAGAAGTAGTTTGCTCAGGGCCAGAGGCCAAAAGTGGGTGGGGTCTAGCTAGTATTTTGCACTGGCTTCAGAGCTGGACCAAATTTTTCCTTCAGGCTTGATTTTGACATTGCATTGTTAGACCATTTTGACTCCAATCGGGTGGGTTTTCTCCCCTCAGAATCCAGAATATTTTAAAGGATTGAAATGGTGGAAAGAAACAGGCCTCAAAAGGATGAAGTAGGTGTGGGGAGCAGGTAGGGGCAAGGAAGGCCCCTTGACTGCAGCAAGCCCCTGCTGTTTGAACCTTTAGCACATGATGCTTGCAGATGTTTTCCTTCTACGAATGAGGACTAGAAACTTGCTTTTTAAAAACACGCACAATATCACAAAATAGTCCTATAGGCCAGTGTTTATACAGTGTGAGGCATCTTCACAACATTGTCTAAAGTGGGCATGGATGATAACTGTAGAGGCCAACTGCATCTTGGCTTTATGTATTTTACCTCATTGCCTGAGGTGGGATTACTGGCTAACTTTTTGATGCATTAAGCTACATAAACTCAGTTTCGCTGCCCTGGATTATATTATACTTACTATAAACATTGCCTAAGAAAATTGCAGCATATGTAACTTTGGCCTGGGCTTCCCATCACTCCACCTGGCCAGACGAGGGCATAGGTGGCAAATATCCAAACCTTTCAGATAGCTCCCCTTTTCTGGGCTCAGAGCCCAGCACCCCAAGCCCCACAGATAAGGGTAACATCAAAGCAAGCCAATTCGCGTATATCAAAGCTCATTGTTACAACAACTACCAATTAGTTGTGGGGTTAGTCTTGACTACCAAGATGGCGTTAGCAAAGCTCCCGGAACAAGTTCACCTTTGGTTCAGCACAGGTGGGAGAGAGGGAAAACCAGAGTTGAAAATGGGTGGCAGGCTAGAATCGTAAATAGGAGCCGCTCCACACTTCAAAACTTTGTGGCAGGTTTCACTTAGCAACTTTTGAATAATGATCCATTTTTCTCATTTGAGAGTAATTCTAGAGTAAGGCCATCAAAAGAAAAAGCTGCGCTTGATATTACGTAGGCTGCAAAATAGAAGAAACTAGTTGTGTTCATCTGTTTATGGCATATTTCTAGTGTGGTTCTAATCTTCCAGTCCAGGAGTTGGATGAAGACTGGTAACTGTGTACTTTTCTATGGTGCATTTTTTTTTTTGTCGTGTATGTGTGAACTTGTACACCATTCGAAGTACAGTGGTACCACGGGATCCGTTCCGGAGTCCCGTTCACATCCTGAAGTGAACGCAACCTGCGTCTGCATGGGTCGCGTTTCGCTCCTTCTGCGCATGCGTGCGAAGTAATTTTGACCATTTGCGCATGCACGCGTGGCAAAACCTGGAAGTAACGCGCTCCATTACTTCCGGGTCGCCGTGGAGCACAACCCGAAAATACTTAACTTGAAGCACATTTATCCCGAGGTGTGACTGTACTTTTTGAGAAAGTGGTTTATAAATTTTCTAAGTAAAGAAGCAAAATATATCAGGGTAACAAGAGAGCTGGTGTGGCACAGTGGCTAGGCTGTTGGACTGCGACTGGGGACATGCAGGTTCAAATCCTCACTTGGCCATTAAGCTCACTGGTGACCTTTGGCCAGTTTTCATATCTCTGTCTAACCTACCTCACAGGGTTGTTGTGAAAATAAAGGGTGGGGTGGAACAACGTATGCTGCCCATTGAGCTCTTTGGAGGAAAGGGGGAGGTACACCTGTAGTAAAGAAATACTATTGTTTCTGATGTTTTAAATACAGTGGTACCTCGGGTTACATACGCTTCAGGTTACAGACTCCGCTAACCCAGAAATAGTGCTTCAGGATGAGAACAGAAATCGTGCTCTGGCGACGTGGCAGCAGCAGGAGGCCCCATTAGCTAAAGTGGTGCTTCAGGTTAAAAACAGTTTCAGGTTAAGTACGGACCTCCGGAACGAATTAAGTACTTAACCTGAGGTACCACTGTATACGAGATGCAAAGTGAGCACCATAAATCAGTGGGTTTTATTTCCAACAACTTGTTGTGCCTAAGTTGCCTCTGGGAAGGGTTGCTTGACTTGAGTTTCCTACAGAGAGATCACTTCCTTGAAGGTAAAACAGTAAGCAGCCTGTTGTGTGTCTTCTCTGGTCACATTTCCATACAGTGGGAATCTTAATCCTCATCACTTGGATGCGAGGTGAAATAAGCACATGTCTGATGACGTTCATGGGTTTTTCCCTACATGCAAGCAGTTGTGTAAAAAATTAAATTTGAATAAATTATGTAGGTTGAGACACTCTTACTTGGCAGCCAAATCCCATTGTTTCAACTAGTTCCACACAATGCATTTGGCATCAGGGTGTTAGGGCTGGCTGACATCTTGATGGGTTGGGAAATGCTGTCAGCCCGGCTTATTTACATACATGATTTGGGCACCTCACTGTGCAGATGGTTGATGCAAGGCATACGTTAATATAGGCAATCTTCCAGGCTCCTTTTTATGAGGGGGAGGTTTGGGAGATCAACCCTACGCTGTGGCACACAAGGGAGAGGAACATGAACATACCTGCAGCCTATGCCCCACTGGAGATACATGGTTACTAGATGTCTAGCAAACCTTTTAAACTTCTCTTATTTTAAGAGTAAAGTTACTGTAGTGTGCTAGCTAAATTGCTGCTGTTCTCACTCAACCCTTCAGATGCACCTTCACACAGTTGACTGCACAAAAGGAAACTTGTTTTTATTAACCTGGTGTCTGAGCTAGCCACGGTACCTTTTTTTTTTTTTAAAGCCTAGACAAATTGATTAGCTTTTGGTGTTTTATCTTCATTCTTCTTTCCTTTTTTAAAAAGAGCACCTTGAGATAGATACAAAACAGAGTCTTAGAACTGGGGAAATGGAAGGCAGGAGAGTCTGCGTACACATAATAAAAAAAGAGCTCAGTCGTCAAAACAAACATGCCAGTAGGTTGAGCAGAAGGGTGGAGTGTTCGAATTCCACCAAAAGGGAAAGTTGTATGCAAACGTGGAGAGTACTTCAGGGCTTTACATTACATGTAGGTGTGTAGGATGGATGGAGTGCTTGGTGCTTGAGGTAGCTGCACCTCTTTTCAGACGACTTTGAATGTAGCTTTTAGAGGGACCTGACAAAAAGGAATATACTTATTTGCAAGGCGGGGCCCAGACTGTGCTAGAATGAACACATTTTTCTCCAAGCAATTTGAAACTACCCAATTAGGATTACCTGAAGAACGAGGACCCCCCCCCAAAAAAAGCCCTCTCTTAAAGCTGTCCAGGATCAAATACCTAATATCTGAGTTGGGGGCATTTTGGATGAAACTTTCTGATGCATGGGAAGCAGGGACGGGAAATATTCATCACTTGCTCTCATTTGGACAGTTCCATAACATGGGCATGTTGTCTAGTCTACCTGTTACTGTGCTCAACTCTTTCATTTGCATATACAAATTTTGCAGTGTGTGTGTATTTATTGTATGGTAATTAGCTGGGGAATGGTCAGGTATTAATGCAAATTAGATCTAATTTACCTATATATAACATTTGGAAAGACAGGAAGATCCCTGCTCTTTATATTGAGGTGACAAAATTGCAATTCTAGTTTCCCCCCCCCCCATTTTTTTTCTGCCCACCCCTCAAAGTCCCTATTGATTTTGGCTCTGGCAAAATTACAAGAATGTAGAGACAGTGCTGGGACGCAGAGCCCAGCTCCCCAGTTGGAATGCAGATCACCCCTTCCCCAGTCATCTGATCAAGCCTTTGACTTGCAGAGAGATGATGATAACCCCTTTCCCTCAGGTGATCTGCATAGATCAGCTTGGGAGAGAAGGCTGCACATGATCCTCTGTTTTATGGGCATGTGTGGCACATGTGGGGAAGATGCTCAGTGGCAGACCATCTGCTTTGCTTGTGAAAGGTTTGGCTCCTGGCACCTCCAGGTGGTCTGTGAGAGACTGCAAATCGCTGCCTGTCAGTACAGACAGCACTGAGATAGATGGCCTGACTCTGTATAAGCACCTTTCTGTGTCCCCATGTGAACTGGTCATGCTCACCACTGTCATGCAGCTCCCAGAAGGTTGGCCAAGGGTGAACACGACCCTCTGGCCAGAAAAAGCTTAGCCACCCCTGCTTTATACGCCGAGCCATGTGTGATGAAAAGGTCAGTTAAAGTGTAACTAGTTTCTTTTGTGTGTGCGTTTTTGTTTTCTTGGGTGCCTTTCTGTGGATGGGCTTCCCAAACGCAGTCCCTTGCCCCCATTTAAGTGGAGTGCCAGACCAGGCCAGCATGGATTGTTGGAGCACTCCAGCACGTCATGAGTAGAATTTGACTGCAGGGTGGACCCATAGGAAAGTTGAATGGCTTCAGAAGATTGAAGCTGGCACAGCTGCTCACTTAAACTGGAACTTGCGTACCTGGCCGTGTTTGATCTGATAAAAGAGGTCATCTTGCAGATGAGGGAACCGCTTTAGAGAGCAGACGATTTACATGGTGATGGAGCCAGACAAAAGGTATAGACAGACAACGTGCTTGGGGCAATTAATAAGCATTGTTTCATCATAGATGGCACGTTCTGCAAATTGGCCTCTATTGGTGCAGCTAATTTCTGACGGGTTCTCAACTCTCAAGCTGTCGTGCTTCCCTCTCAGGCTTTAGGAGGGAGAAGATGTTTAATAAGGAAGTGTGCTTATTGTGAGGGGCTGGTTTGTGAGATGCTGCTGAGATGAAGGGCCAGCCCTGAGTCTAAGAGTTCCCCAGAAGATTGAGGTTGGTGCTTGATTAATGGTGCATGTCAAATGTCACATGTCAAGACACCGAAAGAGGCAGCCCTGCACAGTGGAAAATGCAGTTGTTGGGGATGAGGCAACATTGCTCATTGGCAATGGGGCCTCCCGTGATCCAAAAAGGTCTCCCGTTCTGAAATGTGCTGGAATTATGCAAAACACACTCAATTCTGTTTGTTCACCTGCTTCATTTTGATGGCATAACACAGAAAGCTTTTTGTACATTTTGGGATTGCGCAATCCATCTCTGTCTTTGTGTAAGCAAAATGAAACATAACTTTGCAAACTACATGACAAACAGGCATCAGTTACACACCCTGCCTTTCTTTGGTCAGTGTGTATCAGTGTTTGGAAGCTTTTAGACTTTGCATCCATTTTTCTGAATTGTAGGACCAGCTATTTTCCTGGCGTGTAGATCATGCATCCTGGATCATACATGGTCTGGGTCTTTAAACCCTCCTGCTTCGGTTTTATATTGTCACCAAAGACCAAAAAGGGGGTTATGTGTGTTTTCCAACTATTATCCCACAGATTGGTGCCAGCCCAAAGTCTGCTTCCTGCAGGTTTGTGTAAAGGGAAGTCACTTAGTTTCCTACTATTATTGTGTGGGAAGGTTTTAATACCTTGATCAGCAACTAGATATTGTCGTGGAAGATTCTGGAGCGAACATTTTTAGGCCACACATACACACAGATCTCTCTGCCCCCCATCTTTGGAGGGGAGGGCAGAAAAAGTTGCTTGGGGGCTGGATAAACTTAGAGGATGGTGTAGACCAGTGTTCTTCAACTTTTGGTTCCCCAGTTGTTGGAGCTACAACTCACATCACCCCAAGCCAGCTATCCAGTGGTGAGGGAAGATGGGTAGTTGAACAACATCTGAAGAGCACTGGTGTAGACCTTAGTTGTTATCCTTCTGTGAAGCAGCTTGTAAACCAGTGTTTCAACCTCTCTCCCCCCCCCCCAATCACTTTACCCCTTTCTCTTTCCTCCCCCTGCTTAAAGCAGGGCATCCTCTGGAGTCAGATTCGGCCAGAATCTTGACAACAGTTCCTGCCATTGGTTTCCTTCAGCAACATTTTGTAACTACTGTCAGCAAAAGGTTGTCCACTTCTGGGTAGGAGGAGCTCACCAAGCAGCAATCTGCCCCATCCTCCTTCAATAATTTATTGTGTGGGAAGGTGGGAATTTATTGAAGGAGAAGCTTGCCGGCAGGTATGGGTGTAGGGGCAATGTATCATTGAGTGGGACCCAGGCCAGTCTACAGGTTGAATAGTCAAGGTCATCGAATCTGTTTAACCAGCTGTAAACCCTTTCTTAAAAATCAGTTGGTTTTATTTATACATTTTGTTGTATTCTATTTCATTCTTCAAAATAATTTACACCAAGCTCCTATTGATCCGCTGCACATCCAGTTGATTAATCCATGTGGAAAATGGAGTTCCCCTTCCTCTCAGACCTTCCACTTGGTGCATTCAGTCAGGCTGGTGGAAATGCCGATCCAGTTTTAGCTGTGAATATGGGACCCTGCTCTGCCAATATTTAGCAGAGCGGGGTAGTTAATTTTTAAGGAGGGAGCTTAAGCACATGCTTTTGGAAATGACCTAAACTCTTTTATCTATTTCCCCAGACTCTACATTGTGCTGCTTAGTTGGGGGAAGGAGAGGAAGCCATGTGCTCTTGTTGGGGCTATTTCCTTGTGTTGCATGTGGAAGCTGGATATTATTCTATTATTATTATTTTTAAAGTAGACTTGGGAAGTCATTAGGTGAATCCTTGCACGGACCAGGCGAAGGGAGCCGCAATTATAACCCTGTTTCTCTCTTTCTCTGCCCTCCAGATGTGCACACCCAGCAATACTCCAGCCACGCCTCCCAACTTCCCAGACGCCCTTGCCATGTTTTCCAAGCTGCGGACTTCAGAGAACCTTCAGAGCAGCAACAGCCCTATCACATCCATGGCTTGCTCTCCTCCGGGTAGCTTCAGCCCCTACTGGGCTTCTTCGCCTCCAAACCACCAACCTGCCTGGATCCCTCCTTCGTCGCCCACCAGTCACAACCTCCACCACCACCTCCACCACCAGCAGCCCATGTGGCCTCCTGTGTCTCAGCAAGGGCCCCCCCAGCAGAAAGCCATGGCAGCAATGGATGGCCAGAGATAAGACTTAATGCTTTTGGAATGGGGGGGGAGAAGTTGATAGGGTGGCGGGGGCAGTAAAGAGGGTGTGGCAAATCCGAGGGGGCACAGGGAAATGGGGTGGGGGTATTTTTTTCCCCCCTGAAGATCGCACTGGAATATTTTATAGTGTTTTTTTTTTAAAGAAAAAAAAACTGATGAGATGTCGTCATCAGCCCAAACCCCAATGTTCCTTTCCCCCGCACCCACCTTCCTTCTCTTCCCTTATCCACTCTTCAGGAGAGTTAATAACTGATCTTTTTCTCTTTTTTAAAAGAAAAAAAAATTATATAACTATAATATATAAATATATAAATATATCTAATGTATATACATCATGAATGAAAGCAACGGAATTGCAAAGATCCAGGTAGCATTCTGCGAAAGCTGCCTGGAAAAAAGAAGGGTGGCTGTGTTGGATCCGGGGAGGTCGTGGGGGGGGGGTTCGAACTGTCTCCCTGTGTGCGCGCGCGTATGTATGTGATTGGGGGTGGCGGGGAGAGCTCCAAAAGTTGCCTCTCCTTTCCATCCTTTCCCAATTTTGTTGCCCTCCTCTTGATTTTCCTTTGGCTCCTGCTTGTCAGGAGTTGCCTGTAGCAGCTGAGACGGTTGAGGGGCCTTGAGGGGAGAAACCCTCCTTGCTTGAAGGGAAAGCACAGGCCTCAGATTCTGTGGCTGTCTGTGTGCCCGTGCGGTTCAGAGAGCCTCCTAGGCTGGGTGGGGTGTCACCTGCTAAAGGAATTGAGCTTCTACTACCCCCTGCCCCATGTTGTGACTGAGCGTGAGGGGTTGGGGAAGTAATTTTCCACTGTGGGCTCCGCTCCACAGGGCTCTCCTGTAGGCCACAGAAGGAGCCTGAAAAGAAAAAAAAAAAAAAAATGGAATAGTGCAAAATGTCATGTTATCGGGGCTGTAAATCTGTGAGACCATGTTGAGTCCTACTCAAGATTTTGTACATTCAAGGAGGCAAATCTTGTCCTTTTTTGACAGGTGCCGAGACATGTGCAGTCTGGCAAAATCAGCCAGCTCTTCTAGCCTATACATGGGCTGGCAAATTTATGGGCGAGAGTGGGGTTTCGTGGGCTTGCGTCCGTGCTGTCATTTTGGTTTAAACCCTTTCTCCATTGCCCCAACTTTGGCCTATTGAAACCCTTTTTCTCCAACGGCTGCAGCAGGTGTGCTCCAAGTAGCGGAAACTAGAAATGGGTTGGGGGTTTTGTTTTTTGGTACCTTACCACAGACTCTTTATTGCTCTCCCACCTGTCCCCTTCTTGTTTTGGGGGGGAATGGTTTCCCCCTTCAGCTCTCAAGCTGTTTCCCTTTTTAAAAGGACAAAGTTTAAGCATTTGGGAGGATAAGCTGGAAGGGAAGTTGCTGAAGTTTTCAAAGGTATAAAAACAGAAACGTCAACCTCCCCAGAAGATGGATTATTCGAAGGAGGACTCAAGAGAGTGCTCCCTGACATCCGGCGGCAAGGGAGATGCTGAGGCTCTTTTTGTTTTTTTGTTTTTTAGGTTTTAAAATCAGAATCTTGCTTAAACAGGTTGAAGGTTTTATATTAATTTAAAAATAAAAAAAAATCACTTTTTTAACCAGAGTGGCACTTGTCTCTTTGTCCCCCACCCTGTTGCCTTACACTTCTTCTTCTTTAATTCAAAGAAATCTGCTGGGTATGAATGATAGACGTTAGAACTGAACAGAAACCAAAAACCAACGCTTCCTCTTTACATACACAACATTGCAAAGGCACACAGCTTGCTCTCCTCTTCCTCCCCCTCCCCTCCTTTATCTAGAAACCTACTCCGCTCTTCCCTGCTGTCCCTGTTGCACGTCACTCATTGGCCTCTGTGAAAAGCAAAATGAAACTAGGTCGTCGGTGTTAATATTAGCATTCATTTGGAATTGCTTCGTAATGCAGGTTAAAAAAAAAAAGCACTTACACACTTCAGTGCCAGATGAAGAGAGAAACATGGGAACGAGAGTGCTAGCTGTACTCCCATTCCCATTTCTCTCTCCAGAGGTTGGAGGGTGTCTTTGTGAATCGGGGAGCCAGCTTCTACTCATGTATACTCCCCTATGCAGTGTAGACCCCTGGAAAACCAGGATTTACATCACATGGGAAACATACCTGTTTAGGAGCAGGACCTCCCTTTTGGGCTGCTGTCCTCTAATTTGCAGAGGGAGGTGATGGGGCAGGGGGCAGACTTAGGTTGCATTCGTATGGTGGGTGTATTGCATTCATTTATTATAAGGCTAGTGCCTGGTTTTGCTAACTTTCCTTTCACGCTGCGTAAGCCTGTTCCACCACATCTCTACCTCTGCACCAACACGGTGCGGGAAATGTTGTTCGCACAGATGTCAAAATGCCGTCCCTTGACATTGTGCCGTTCTGTGCTGAAATTCCGGCATGCTTTCTAACCAGGCTAAAAAAGGAGGGCATGAGCCTCAAAATGCAGTGCAGTGCATGCTGGTATGCCGCCTCTCGGCTCGTCATGTGAGCAGCTGCGGCGTGAAAACGGGGGAATGCCACACTCAAGGTCCCATGCTTTTCCAGGTTGAGAGGGCTGCAAACAGTTTTTGCTGGAGTCAAATAACATGAAAATGAGTGCTAAACTTGCACAATATTCCATTCCATTCGTTTTCCCGAAGTAGCTTTTGCGTTGTGCAAAAGCTCAAATATAATGTGCAAAATAACATTTAGGGAGATGTCAGGAAAACGGAATAAACAGCAGTGTGAATGCACCCTTCGCAGACTTGTTCCCACACCACCTCCTCATGTTAGTTCCACCTCTTCCCTAGACCCCTGAAGAAGGGTGCTTGTGTGTTCTCATCTTAATTGCCTTGTAGTGAACACTTGGCTGCTTTGACTTCTGTGTGGAGCCGCTATATCAAGCTGCATTCAAGTTTATCTCTGCTGTCGGCATTATTGCTTTGGAAGAAGCGGATTTTTTAAAAATATAAGTTTTTGAGTAGGCTCTGACCAGAACAAAAACACATTGAAGTGGGTGCTGAGGCATCTTTTTCCATTGTGTGTGAGTGTGCATGCACACACACACACACACACACACACACTGTTGTGTCACTAAAAGCTGGGGTTACACACTTCCTCTGCCATCCTTCCCCTCACTACATGGAGAAGTGAACAGAGGGGCCACACATTGATTTGAATGCAGGATCTGGATGCTGAACACATTTCCTACCAGGATCAGGGCCAGGCCAACCTCCAGAAAAACGCAAGATCCCTCAGTTCCAGTTTCATGCAAGCGGTGTGAAACTCTCTTGTCTCTCGGGCACACAGAGGTAGGTATCTACATGTATGTAAAGGTGTGGATTTAAGTCCAAATTGTGGTGGGTGTTTGAATGTACATTTGTTTGTTCTTACTATGGGGGTGTCTTCAGCAGCTCAATATATAATGGAAGGTGGATGGAAAATTACGGGCAAGGAAAGTAGAATTTAACATCACCTGGGGGATAATTATTAAATATGAGTCGGGGGGTCATCTCTGCATTGTGGAATCTTGTCACTGCCATTATTGCTTTCAGTTGGGATAATGTAACCCCAAAGAGCAGTGCTATGCATATTTCCGAAGAGAGATGGAAAGCCTGCTGTCATAAAAAAGAAGTCCGGGAGATCTTGTTTGCAATGAGAAGAACTTGGTGAAGGAGATCCATTTTGCCTCTCAGTCCCATCTTTTCTTCTACAGCCCAGACTAAAGTCTGCTGTAAGCCCTTCACACTATTGGCCTTGTTAATAAGTGTAGCTTATTAAGTGTAGTGAATTTTAACACTTGCTCAAATCTCTCTCCCCGCCCCCTTTGTCAACTTGGTGTAAGAACAAAAGTGCGGCTGTCATCAACACTTCATTGCTAAAGACTTTCCTGCAGGCAATGGTGTGCTACTGCCACTGTTCTTCTGTAGGCCAGCCTTGCGCTATTGGACCACATTGGTGTTGGTGAATTCGGTTTAGGCCTTCTTGTATGACTGCCTTCTGTTCAGCCAAATGTCTCTCATTCTAGTGATGTACCAATGGACCATTTTTAAAAACCTTCCTTGTATTCAATACAGCACCACCTGTGGCCCCCACGTACCTGATCAGGTATATTAGCAGCCCCTGAGCTCATTCCAAACCAGTAGTCTTCAACTTTTTCTGACCCAGAAGCCCCACCTTCAGCCCAAATCTACATTGGTGGGCAGGACCTGCTTTGCATATATTTGTATAGAGTGGTAGTACTGTGTTTGCAACCAACCACTGAAGGCTTTATGCTCCCATGTTTACACATTTGAGGGACAAATCCTTAGCAAGATTGGAGACTGTTGGTTCCATCTTTTCATCTCGGTATTAGGTAAACAAAAATACTCTTTAGTGAGTAGAATACACCATTCTGTTACAGTCAGTAATAGCTGAGCTTTGTTTCTAATAGCATGAGGGCATGGCAGAAGCAGCCTAGAATTCCCCCACCCCATGTAGACCAGGGATGGGGAACCTGTGGCCCTCCAAATTGTATTGGCCTCCAACTCCCATCAGCCCCATCTAGTACAGTCAGTGTGCTGGATGGTGGAAATTGGAGGCGGGCAACATCTGCAGTGCCACAGGTTTCCCATCCCTGGTTTACATACACACACAGTGAATTCCAGGCTAACAATGTTTGGAGAGCCACAACACCCCTGTTCTGCCCAGATCCCAGCAATTTGACTATCAAAACAGATAACAGTGTACATGGAAAGGAAGTAAAATTCTGGGTAGAAGACTCCTGAATTATACATACCTTTAAGAGGCTATAGGCTTAACATCTTTGCTTGACTCTTAAGCCTTATTCAGGCTTTTGTTGGGGGTTGAGCATGCAACCACTGTCCCTACTTTTTTAGGTTTCGGCATGATGCTGCCCTCTCCAATTTGCAGCAGGTGATGAGATTCAGGGGGTAGAGGTAGTGCAGTTGGCCCCACACTGTCTCCCCCCACTCCAATTTGCCCATGTGCTGCTTTATCCTACTTCCTAAATGCCTCTGGATTGCTTCTCTGTTTAAAAAACTGCTAGAGGGGCCACTTCCCATGTCCTTGTTGCCATGGAGAATTACAATCTCCCTCTCTGGTTTTAGCCCTTATGTGGAATTGGCTCTTGATGCTCTTGAATACCTTCTCCAAGAACCCCTCTTTGAGAAATTAGATTCTTACTTTTTCACATGCAGCGTAGCTAAGCTACAATTCTTTTGACTCCTTGTGCCAAAAGCACCAAGCTGGTGTTATTTTGGGCTTCTTTGAAGTACACTGGATGGGTGGCCCAGATTCTAAAGAACTTGCTTTGTGTGTGTTTTCAAAACCCCTAGGTCCACCTCAAATTTAACGTGGCTAAGTAAGGCCTGAACTTAATGCCGATGGCATTGCATCTTCCACAAGCAATGAAAATTGTGGGAGTAGGTGCAGAGACCTGCAACTCATTATTTTCAGGGGTTGTTCATACAATTTCTTACATTCTGCCTTCCACCGGGGCACATCACAGCAATGAAATCTACAACTAAAAAAAAACACATTGCACAATCTCTCCATTGCAAATGAAACATAACAGTGTAAATTCAGCAAAAGACGTGGACCCCATAAAACAAAATATTGCAACTGCCAAAGTTGGGGCAGGGGCGGGGGAGAGGTGTGTCTTCAGCATATGGGGAAAGCTATACAATGCAAGACACAGCTATGTGATCAGGGCTTTTTAAACACAAATGTGTTAAAACACCTTGAGCTGGGCCCAGAAATGAACTGTCAGCCAGTGCAACCGTTTGAAAAAGGGGTTACATAAATTCTAAATAGAACCCCAGCCAGTAATCTGGCTGCTGCATTTTGAACCAGTTGGAAGTTTCTGAGGGATATATCTCTCTGGCTTTCTACTATTGCCTGTGATGAGTTCCCACCAACAACATGCTTGAAATGGGAGGTGAGGGGAGCTGAAAGTTGCACAGCCTGGCTGGCTTCTGAAAATGTCTTTGCAGCATCTGCTGTCTGTGTGCTTCAAGTGATTTGAGCTTTGGCAGAGAGAAATTGGGTATATAACACAGGAGGATTTTTCCCTCTGTGTTTTTCCCTCTGGAAAGATCGGTTTTCATCACTACTGTTGTTTTTAAAAAAGCATGTTCGAAGTCTGGCTTGCAGCGAAGCTGCTGTGTGTGCCACATGCCTAGCATGGCATATAAAATCTGGAATCTGGCTTTAGGCTACAGGGGAAACCATAGCTTCCTTTCTCTTATCTCAAATGGTCATGGCTCTAGTCCTCATTGACCCAATAGCTTGAATAGTGCAAAGACCCAAAATTGCTATTAGAATGAATTGAGTCAAAAGTAAGAGTGGTTTAGATATTGTGTGTGCATGATATGGGTGACAGCTGTTGCCTTAGAGGCATTGACACTCATGCAGTGCCCGTCCTGTTCTGCCAACAGATCAGAGTGCCCTTTCAAAGGGGTGGATGCTTTGGCCACTGATGGTCTCATTTCTTCAAAGAAGTCTTCTCCCTCCTTTGCTTTAGTCAGGCTGACTCACACTGTGTCCACGTTCAGCCGAGAAATTATAGTGAAGCATTACGTATAAAAGAGGTTAAACTCCAGGCAGCTGCTGCTGATGCACTACTTACTGTTTCCTGAAAGCAGCAAATGAGCAACTTGGCAGCTGTGGGGGAAATGGTTTCGGAGGGGAATGGAGTCTGCTGTTCTGTTTTGGGAAGTCTTCTGGCCTTCGTTGTTCATCAGACTGCTTTTGTTTAACTCTGGGGTGGGAGTGGGAGAACAGCTTCAATCGAGTCTTAGGTTGCAAAAATGTGGGCATCTAGATTTATGTATTTTTTAATTTTAATAGGAGCATTACAAATGGTGTAGCTATACTTGAAGCTTTGTAAACGTAAGAAATATAGAAAACATTGGACCTACAACTAAATATTGCAGTGTGAAATGCTCCTGTCCGTAATACGAGTCGGCCATTCCTTTTTCTGGGATGCTTCATTTCATTTGAGCATGCTAAAATCTTCATTGGTTTGTTCTGGGGGTCTCCTTTTAGGTTTTTCCTAACCCTTGTTTTTCATACTTTTGCAAACCTGTCAAGAGGTTTCTTTCCTACTAGGCATGGATGGAGTCCTTTCTAGCTTTAGAAGGAACCACACTTAAGAGAATGAGTTCGCTATTGACGTATAGGATTGGCTGCGTCAGTGTGTTGCTGCTACACCTGTCTTCTTGCTGTACTTCAGTTGCTGTGTGTGTGAGAGAGAGATCAGGTACAGTGTAGTGTAAATATACAGTGAATACTCTTTATTAGTCACAATAATGATCATAGAGAAAGATTTGCTCCGTTTGTTGGATGCACACCTTGAAACTCTTAAACCACGCCTATTCAGAAGTATCAGGCTGTTATAAGTCACATTGCTTTTAAATAGACTTATTTCGAGTTAAGTTTATGTTCAATATATCGCTCTGCGAACTCCTATACTGATCTACCACTGAGAGTGTCAAAGGAGCTGGTATGTAAAATAGAAGATTGACACGGAACCTGATGGCTGCCGCTTAATGGTTATATATATTGCCTATAAGTAACAAGAGGGAATAAGTTGCCTAGGTAACCGCAGACCTGTTAGTTTAATTTCAGAGGTAAACAAGGCCTGGACCAAACTGTAAAAGCGAGAATTCTAAAGGTGATGGAGTAGATTCTATGTGAGTGTTAGAATGCTTTTGGTAGGTAATGGAATGTAGAATGGATCGGTGCACCCTAATCTGATATCTTTTAAAAATTGCTGCTGATTTTCCTTAATTAGGGAAATGTGGTCCGAACCAATTCTCTGGATTTCAGTAAATCAAAACTTGGGTTCAGCAACGTGAACATCAGTTGGTCAAATAAAACCTATGCCTCTCTGGTTCAGCAAACCATTGATACGATAAGGCACAGGAAGCTCATATTATCCTCCTTTAACTTAACGTTTTGTGCAGGTATCATGCAGTGGGTAAGGAATTAGTGGCGAGAACAAAGCGCTTCCATGCTAGAGATAAGTACCAAGTAGCATTCCTCAAGGGTGAGTCATGGGACCCATGTTAGGAAATACTTTGGGTAGTAACCTGGGTAATGGCAGTAGGAGTGTTTTTAATTAAGTTTGCTGATGGCGCCACAGTCGCAGGCATTGTCAATACAGATAAGGATCAGGCACGTTATGCAGCTTGACCTGGCTGACGTTATAGACTGGCAGGGATAAAGTGTACAGACATAGTGCTTTGGGTGCCCTAATCAGGATTGATTCTGTATGTTAATTTGAAGTAAAAGTTGTTGGCAGCTAGATCTTGCAACACAAAAACTGCTTCTAGATTTGTTGACTCATGCTGTAGGAGGGGCACTGTTTGGGCACAGAGAAACATAGTCCAAAGCTAAGAGGTGGTGCCATGTAGTGGTTAAGCAACTGAGCAGCGAGCCAGGAAGTTCTCTGCTCAAATCTATCTGACCTGACCTCAGTAGGTGCCTTGTTGTGCAAGGGTGATGGTGGTATTGACTCACCTTTTTCAAGATTCTTATATAGGGGTTCCTGAGAAGATAAGAGAAGTGCTTCGACTTCTAAAGTGCTACAAAGCACACATGTGTTTCGATTGTTGCTTTCATCGTCTGGGACTGGGACAGACCACCAATTTGTGTGGGGTTTTTGCATGCCACAACTGCGAAAGGGTTGCTTCAGAAGTAGGCGATCAGGGGTTTCCCCCCAGAATGCCTGGCCGTAGTCGCAGTTAGCTTGATAGCTTTGTGGTTTGGAGAAAAGCTTGCTGTTTTTCTTCCAGTAGTAACTGAAGCTGCCTTGAATGCTGTAATGTTGTTAAAAAGCTTGGCTGTGTTACACTTACTAAATCTTGCACAAAGGCAGAGAGAGAAGCTGAACAATAACAAGCTAATGTCTTGGCTGTGCTTTGGGAACAAATCCGAAAATAGCCTTGCAGAATGTCAACCAATGGGAAGCTGGAGAAAGGTGAAGCAACCAGTGACTTAAGTGATGGAGCCAGTGACACTGTTGACTCTTGTCACCAAGTGCTATCACTTCCACAGGACCTCAGAAACCCAGTCCTAGTTGGCTGGGGTAGCCTAGGGATCTGGTGTCATCCCTGCTTGGCAGGTGCTGCTGTCTGTGCCCTTTTATGAGCGAGAGTTGCCCTCTTGCGTAAGCCTCCCCACCGGGTTGTGTGTACTCCTCTCTTCTTGCAACACGTGGCATATTCCTGGAAATGCACATGAATTCGCTTCCTTGCACCAGGCAAAAGGGTTCAGTGGTTTGAGTTTATATCTTACCCTCTATCAGAGATTTAAAGCCAGTAACAATGCTGATTAAAAAGAGCAAATGATTTTTTTTAAAATCCACACCCACCCCTAATTAACCATCAAAAATGTCTTCTCAATGTATAATGTTTCTTTTCTGCAGAAAGATGCTGAAGCTGGGGCTCTGGTGGAGCTCCAGGAGGAGCAAACCTCCATGAAATGGCTTTTAAAAGCTGGGGATTAGACAAATGCAGGAAGGAACCCATAAGAATCAGCCATGATAACTAAATGAAAACTCTCTGGCCAGAGGCAGTATACTGGGGGGAAAGCAAAAGAGGAAGATTCCATGCCCTGTTTGTGAGCTCCCCAGGGACATCTAACTGCTAGAAACAAAACATTGGACTAAACAGACCCATAGTCTTGTCAGGCACGTTTACTGTGCTTTTTAAGCTTGCTGCTATCATCAATGCTTTGACTGTACATGCCTGATTTGCATTAGTTTGCCTGCTGCTTCTAGTTACGGACATGGACAAAAAGACTATGCTGTGCACAGAATCTTACCCTCCCCGAGCATTGCAAAGGGATTCAGCCTGCCTGCCTGTTTTGTTATTTTCTTCACACCTGTAAGGGCAACCTGTGGCTCTCCAGATGTTGCTGGACTCCAACTCCCATCAGCCCCGGTTAACATGGCCCCAATGGTCACAGGTTCCCCATTCCTATGTTAGATAGGCCCCGGTTCTTCTAAATAATGGTTGAAGCAATTGTATATATCTGCTGCTCATTGTGTGTGCCACAGGAACATGTGGTATGATAATGCCAATATGCAGTGCCCTAAGAGACAGAATAAGCCACGTGCTGAATGTTTAACATCTAACGGCTTCTGCTGTAGCTTGAAGCCATCATTCTGCTGAAGGAAGATGCATTGTGTACCTGGCCACAGATTCTGTATTTTGCACAGTGTGACGCTGAAGGTTTAGAATGCCCAAAGCTCTAAACAACGGTTCCCCCCCCCTTTGTCTACAGTTATGGGAGCTACTCATTAGGCTCGAAACTACGTGTTGCTTCTTCTCCCTGCACCCCCCCCCTTGACCCTCCAATCAAATATCTCTCATTAGTATTGGTTCACACATGCAAGTTTGAAACTTGGCATCTTGCAGGTGTTGAATGAGGCATTTGAAACTAAACACTACAGAGGCTGATTCTCCTCAAACACTATGCCGGGCAATGAATCCATATACATTCAGCTGCAAGTTATCAGTGAATCAAGTGTACATCTTTCCTTTGATTAACTGAAATCTGGAGAGGCAGATTATCTGAGTACTGAGTTAGATGAACCAGTGGTCTTCTTCCTATGTTCCGCTGTGTACTTTGCATTAGTCAAAACTTGCCATAGTTGGACCCCAACCCTCCCACCTCCAGTTTCATGCAATGGCAGCAACAAAGCTTTTTGCTCCTTAAACGCCTTAGCATTCTGGCAGCTGGCATGTAAATTGTGCAATAATCAAGTCGCCTGGTATGTTGTTCTGAATTCCCACTTGTAAAATTTCAGGCACATCAGCTATTACTATAGCAAACTGGGACACATAATGGATGAGACTTGCAACTAACACATGAATCTGAGCAAGCACAAGGGACTGCTCTGTAGAATGTGGCTAAGAATCATGGCCCCATTTATGGGAGGCCCTGGGCCATCTCCAGTACTAACAGCTTTCTTCCTCTCTATGTGCGTGACATAAAGGCTGGTGGTCAGCTAAGTTTTATTCAGAATAGACCCATTGAAATTAATGGACCTAACTTAGTCATGCTCTTTAATTTGAGTGCAATTGCTGTGAGTAAAGCTTGGATGAATACCACCCCAAGTTCCCCCCCCCCTACTGTAGAAGCAGAGTTACATGCATTGGCCCTGGTTCTTACGTCACATTAAACCAAAGTTTTGAAACAAACTATGGTTTAATAATAATAATAATTATTATTATTATTATTATTATTTACTTATACCCCGTCTTCCCCAGCCAAGAGCGGGCTCAGGGCGGCCAACACCAAATGCAAAAACAACTGATAGAAATACAGCTAAAAAAACAAGATTAAAACATTAATGTGAATGTGCAGCAAGTTCTTGCTCCCCACCCATAAGCGCTGTTCCTGATGTTGTTGCACCACTGGGAAACTAGGTAGAGTCTGGCTTATTGTGGTATCTGGCTTGTGGTTCACTGTTCTTCAAACCAGCCACAAGCAGTAACCATGCTTTATTCTTGACTTACTGCTTGTTGCATGTTTAGAGGAAACAAACCCACAAGCCCAGATTCGAACATCACAACAAAGTAGACGCCAGCTTGTTTTGTTGACAGTGTAGAAGCAAAAGGAGTGGGAGGAGCCATTTGAGCAGCATGCATGAGCACACTGCTTGTTCACATTCAACCATATTTTTTTTTATTTAAAAAACCCTATAGTTTAATACAGCATGCGGACTAGGCCATTCTCTGTACCCACTCAAGCCTGGAAGGACTCATCCTATTCCTAAGTAGCAACCCCCTTTCCCATGCATCGACACCTTGCCGTCTCACAAACTTTTTGCTTTTTAAGTTTGTGTTTCAGTCTTTTCGAAAGCTGTACTATTTTCCCTCCCTCCCCGCCTCCAGCACACATTCAGGTCATTGTGTAAAATGAATTGCCCGCCCACCCCTCCAAAATATGTTCTCATCTTTAAATAGAGGAGGTTTGTTGCACGAATGCTGAAATTTCTTTGGGGGCATGTATTCACTGGTAGTTTGGATACGCCCACAGTGAAGGAAGGAATAAACTTAAGATCCCTGGACATGTAGCAGCAGCAGCAGCGTGGATAAACTGCGGCCATTCATCCACATTGCTAAGAAATAATTTTTACAAACACACACGTATGGAAAGCATTTGCTGCTCTCATCCTAGCAGGGAGGCCCAACAGCTCCAGGCCTGCTTGGTTGGCCTTTCATTGGCTAGAATTTGTTTTGACTCTACGGTGCCTATTCTTTTCTCTCGCTTCAGGACTGAATGTGCTCATGTATTTAATGTACCGACACTGTGGGAAATATGGAGAGCTGCAATGAATAGGCTAGTTCACAGGGCTCCTTTGCCCCCTTTCCACCCGCAACATACTGAATGCTTGCTCTGTTCAGGGAGCAATGGAGGCTGACAGCAGGAAGGGCCAGAGCGCTGTGCTCATTCATAAGCGCTGTGTGTGTTGACAACAGATTAACCCATATGCAGTCGACTCCACACCACCCCTTCGCAACGGCCATTTTATTGGGCCTGTCTTGTTCATAGCATTAAGGCCTTAAGAGTAGGAATGAGGTGTATCTTCGGCCTTGCTGTGCAGTGCAGGTCTTATTGCATATAAAAGCTATCTGGGGTGGGTAGCGAAGCTGTACTCCTTTATATTCAATTAGGGTTGATTTATACAGTATCACCATTTTTTTTAGTTGCCCTGTGCAGACTTTTAGTTAGACTGAGGCTCTCGTGCGACTGCCAATTGGAAATGGAAGTACTGTACTTTATGTAGACCATGTTATGGCACCAATACACACACACACACACACACAGAGAGAGAGAGAGAGAGAGACAGACAGACAGACAGACAGACAGGACTTTCTTTCCTTGCTTTCTCTTTGGTTTGCTTGCTTTCTCTTTAGTTAGGTCAAATATCGTAGGCAGCTACCTATGGTTTGCATACTCCTGTATTAAAGGGAGTTGAATCGGCAATACCTGTAAGAAGCCAAGAATGCCTTCTCTCAGACCACCAGAGGGGGCAGTAGGGTTTACACCGTAATGTAAATTAAAGTACTGGAAAGCTGAATAAACTGTGTTGCAAAGGGAAGGTGGTGCCCACCTGCTATACCTCTGGTCTCTCAAAAGAGTCCTGGTACAGTATATTATAGATGAATGCATTTTTTTTTAATGATTCAAAACTTTCATGGCCCAGAGGCCATCAGATTCATGAAGTGTTACCTCAGTTGGCAGGTATATGAGATCAGTCAAGCAACTTACACATTTCATGGCTCTGATGACGTGAACTCTAGACCACAAAAGCTTATGCTATAATAAATTAGTTTAAGCGGTCCTTAAACTGCAACCAGCTGTTCAGCAGTGGAACAGGCTCCCATGAGAGGTGGTGGACTCTCCTTCCTTGGAGGTTTCTAAGCAGAGGTTGGATGGCCACCTGTCATGGATGCTCTAGCTGAGATTCCTGCTTTGCAGGGGGTTGGACTAGATGACCCTTGGATCCCTTTCAACTCTACGATTCTATTATTCTGTGAATTAACTGTCCATTAATCACCCTGCAGTATTCTGTCAGGGTGGTTAAACTGGATCTCCCTGCTGCCACCACACATACCCTGGCAGGTTTTTGTGCTTCCTCATGGATGACAGGAATTCTGAATTAGTTTTTTAAGTCTGTTGATATTTCAGTCACAGAACCAGGGTGTGCATTAAAGCTGTCTGCGGGGCAAATTGTCTGATTGCTCTGTCAGAGGGCCAGCTCTAAAGCCTTAAATGAGTTGTATGGGGGAAAGTTCCTCATTAAAAATTGAAAATCAATCTAGTCCTGCACTCTGTGGCTCCCTGAACCTGAGGCACACCTGACTTCTCAACTGGTTCAAGCTGCATTTTGGCATTGCGGCCAAGGAAACGCAGCAAACACCGCAAACTAAACAACACAAAATACTTCAGGGACTCCAAATGCAGGTTTCGCAAGTGCTTCTTCATGTTGTGCATAGGAGCTGTACTCCCCACCCACCCCCCAATATGGAAAAAAGCTGTACTTCTTTCCTGTGTGTTCCTTCAGCCAGTCAGGAGCTTTATCTGTATCACATGTTTTTGAACACTGCCTCTTTTATATTGTTGTTGTTGTTGTTGTTAAATTTATTAGCTGGCCTTCACCGTGTGGTCCCAGGGTGGGTTTAAACCATTAGAAACAATTTAAAACAACCCACAACCACAAAAACAAGGTGCTTAAAGCTAGGGTTGCCATATTTTAAAAAGTGAAAATCCAGACACAAAAGTTATTTTTTGGCCAAAGTTGTTGAGCTACAAACAAGTTTTTTTACCAGCACCTTTTCTCCCCTAGAGTAAAAGCACTGGTAGCATTTCACAGTTCTGCCTCCTTTCCCTTCCACCCCTTATGGGTGAAACAGGAGGCTGGGTTCATGGCGAACCAAGGCTGCAAAACAAAGGCTAAAGACTGGCCTTGTTACTGATAACTGTACCCGCTGGCTGCTCAAAACAATTCCTGTTCTAGGAGTGCAAGCACATTCTTGCTTCACTCAGGACTGAGGCCTTCCACACCCGCTAAACTCCCCTTAAAGGTCCCCTATGTATGTATACAAAACCATTCTTTTGCAATAGGCTTATTTTAACACTCTTGACCAATGTTGTTGGACAGAGGCCAAGTAAGGGCAGGGAAGCCATAGGGAGAGCCAATGCAATATTCCCGTACGTGTTGCGCAGCGAGTGGCTTCACGGAAACGTCTTATCTCCTTTCATCCACAAGACAAGCAAGTGGCTTGGTTTCTGGAATAAAAATACCTCTCCAACTTTGCTGCCTTTGCTGGAACTGTGGGTTGTGGGGAGTGTGTTTCCTCCTGGCATGCCCTGCTACACTCTGCCCAGAGTGTTTCCTCCCACTCCTGCGTTGTTTAAGACATAAAGCGTGGGGCGGGAGAGAGAGAGAGGAAGAGGTGTTTGCGAGAAGTACTTGAAGGCTTGCCAGAAGTATGATGAAAAAGCAGTTTCCCCCTTCACACACATCGGTTGTACAAAAAAATACCAACAGCGTGGTGGTCTGAGACCAGAGTTAGACTTGTTCATCATTTGTAAACAGTGACTGCTATGAAGCACCATATGTAGCTTCCATCTTTTTATATCTGGGCACTAAGAGACTGATAAGACCAAGTGCCTCCCTTCCTGAGATTTCCTGCTAATTTGCTTTGATTTAGGTACCAGGTACAACAGTCAGCTGGTCAACTGTGATCAAGTTGTGTTTTTAAAAGGTTTCCAAAACATTTCTTTGCCGCCATAGCACCAGCTTTACAGTGTGCACAACCATGCTGCAAACCTTCCTTGAGAGTCTGTGTGGATCATATGTTGAGTGCAAATGACTCCTTTTTTTTGCAATATTATATCAGTTACATTTATGTGCTGATTGTTTTATTGGGCTAGTTTGCTAGCAAAGCGCAACCACATACCTGGGAAGTCAGCCTCAAAAGCTTTGGAGTTTGTCTAAAAATGGCTCAACAACTTTCAGGGTGTCCTGGTTTTTACTTTTTGAAATATGGCAACCCTAACATGTTGAGCCCACCAAAAGAATTCTAAAAGGTTGGAGAATCAGGACTTGGCAGAAGTTCTGCTGAAACTTCCTCAGCAAGGCTTGATCTTCTTCATTCTGGCTTTTATTATGCTTTCCAACATCTCCGCTGCATTGTGTTTCTTGACATCATTTTGCTTGTCTTATCAGCTTATATTTATTTTGTCAGTATCTGCGCTCTTTCATGTTTTATCTCGTTTGGGCAGGACTTCCACTTTTTAAAGGAAGTTGTCTCGTGGTGTTTCCTTTTATAGTTTCTTTGACTCAACTCGTCTACCACAGTGCTGCATTCTTTGGATTGTTGTAACTTTCCAATTTTAAGATAAACGTTCTGTTTTCGAGTTCCTAATATGACGGTTTTAACTAACCTTTGAGCACCTTCAATATATCTGACCATTTTTGAATCTCCCATTGCAAGTAATCTTCTATTACAGAGTTCATTTTTCATTGTTAAATGTATTGAATTTCTGGAGCATCTTACCACTCATATAAATGTGTGGCTGTCCCCAAGCAGTTCAGTAACACAAGTCTCCCTTACCATTGTACACATTGTCAAGGAGGGGGTCACTTTCCTGAGTATTCCCTCCAAGCTACTAACCAATACTTGCTCACAGGATCATTACTTCATGACACTAATTAATAAGTATCTGTGAGTATAAGGGGAAGCAAAACCTTGCCACTGGCACTGCGATTGTTGTTGCATGACCCCCTGCCACCCACACCCTGCGTGTAGATATTAGGGGCTTGAAAGGGGGAGGCACACAAGGGTGCACCCCTGCTTCACCTTCTCATAAAGTCCTCTTTGTGCGCATGACACGTAAAGGAGCAAATAACATGCCCCAGATCTGAGCGCCTTCCTGATTAAGTCAGGGGTTGCCTCCCCTCTAGTTAGCTGTGTGAGTTTGACCTGCTTCTCTGGGTCACAGTAATTTATCACATCGAGAAATTTTGTCTCCTCAACATGAACACTCAAGTCGATGTGAGAGTAAGCTAAAATCACTTATTAAAACATTTTCGCTTTAGAATGCCGCCTTGATGTCTCTCTCCTTCGAAAATTTATCGTCAGAGTGCTAAGTGCAGGAGGGAATAGTGTGCACTCAGTTATTCATCTATTTATTCATCTATTTCTTAGGCTTAGGGTTCTATACAAACTGGATCAGTGCAGGAAATTGACCAGACCCCTTTCAATCCAATCTACAGTCCCTTTTAAAAGAAACTCTGTATAACAGGCCAAGTAGCTCACTACATGCTAGGAAGTTCTTTTGTGTGTGGTATGCAGTACAGTAAGTGCACATCTTACATGCATTTAACTTCTGCACCTTCAGCTTTGCATGCTTTGCGGAAAGTCCAGGGGAAAAATCTGGGCGCCATTGTACCCAGTGTGTTTAGATTACAGTGGTACCTCGGGTTACATACGCTTCAGGTTACCTGCGCTTCAGGTTACAGATTCTGCTAACCCAGAAATAGTGCTTCAGGTTAAGAACTTTGCTTCAGGATGAGAAGAGAAATCGTTCTCCGGCGGCGTGGCGGCAGCAGTAGGCCCCATTAGCTAAAGTGGTGCTTCAGGTTAAGAACAGTTTCAGGTTAAGAACGGACCTCCGGAACGAATTAAGTTCTTAACCTGAGGTACCACTGTACATGGCTTTTCTTTAGTCCAATGTTAGAAGGTACAGCTAAAGCATCTTCGCCGGCTTTCTGTTTTGCAGGAGGCTGGACAGAGAACTGCCATCACAATGTTCCTCAAACTCATGTTGCACATTGCAGGAGGTGATGAAAGATGATGCACCACATGCTTTATTATATTGTTTATTGTAGTTGACCCAGGGAGACCTAGGTTCAAATCCTTGTTGAGCCATGAAGTTCACTGGGGTTGGCCTTAGGTAATTCTCTTCTCGAGTCTAGCCTAATTTCCATTCAGAGCTATATTGTGAAGTTCGTGAGATAAAACCCATGTAGCCTTTTCCTTCTATCTTACATTTTCCATGCAGATACAAGGGCAGGCATCACTTGCACTTTATATTATGGCTCTTTACACGACAAGACAAAACAACAGAATTGAAAACAAGTCCTATGGCCCATCCCATTTCCATTGGTAGCCCATATTTATGTATGTTGGCCTGAAGTCCTTGAAAGAAAGATGTGCTGCATAACAACATGGAGAGGGGGGATTTGTGGGTCTCTTCCCCCGCCCCAGTTCCAGATGTGGGCCTAGCCCCAACGCTTCTCAGTGCAGGGTGGTGCAAACAAGGGAGTTTCTCCCTTCACAATGTCTAAAAGAAAGCACAAGCTGCTGTTGCAACTTCCTTTTTAATGTGCAAATAAAAAGCCCTAAGGTCTCTGTGGTTTCCCCTCAGTGACACGGTGTTCCAGTCTTGAGTGTTGCAACAGCCCCTCAAGAGCTCTTTTGAAATGAGTGGAAGAGGCCGTTGGTGAATGGGAGGCAGCTTGTGAGGGCAAATAAGAGGCGAGGAGGAGAGTATATGGAAGTGATAGTGTCTCCGGCTCTTGCTGTTCTATCTCCAGTCTCAGAGAACAGGCCAAGGAAGGGGTTATGAATGACGCTTCTGCTTCCGGAGACAGGATACCATATTGTGAAAGGCAGATGACTTTGTAGGCCACAGGCCACAGCTCTGGTCGTTCTGAGAAGATAGATAACTCACTTTTGAAACCAAAGGAGCTTCTGCTCAGAGATGCCACAGTATGGAAGGAGGAGGATAAGAGAGCTTGTAATTTCTTGCTGCTTAACATGCTGGGCTGGCCCTACTGTTAGACGGGGTGGAGATGACCGCCTCAGGCAGCAGCTGCTGGGTGGGGGTGACCATTCCTCTCTCTTGGAAGCAGAGCTCTGTGTGCCATACTGCCTGTGCAGGTCCCTCTAAACTATCATATTACCTCTGGTATGATGGTGGACACCAACACGTCTTCTTTGTCACAGCATTCGTCGTCACACTTAGACTGCAATCCTGTACACACCTGGGGGTAGGTCCCACTAAATTCACTAGAAGTGCGTTTTGAGGAGCCAAGCACAGTAGGAAGTGGTGGTGAAATGCATTTTCCTCCTCCACTTTCATCACATGGAATATAAAATGTGGATGGTTGTCCACAGCTTGGCTGTTTGTTACCTCACTTCAACACCCCAAGCATGCAAGCTACTGGCTTAGGTTCTGCCCATAGTACAAAGAACTGGAGATAGGGTTGCAGTGGGGACATGTTCTGAGTGTAAAGGGGGTGACCCTGGGGTGTAAATAGCTGAGGACCGACCACAAGTGCCCTGGGCATTCTGCCTCCCTTGTTGCATTTCTGTCGGACCAGGGTGTCGTTTTAAGCTAGGCTGTGCTATGCTAGAAGGATCCCTTTCATTGGCATGTGGGCATCTGTTCTGTTTGACTTGCAATATGATGGAGCCCAAACTCTGGAGGGCAGCACATTAACTTAAGAACCATTTGACAGAGTATAGCAAAAGCAGGCAGGATGCAGCATTGGAGGGAAAGAAAGCCTTATGGTTTTGGGTTTTTTTGGAGGGGGGGGAGGGAGAAGTACAGGAGGCATTTTGGGGGGATGTAGAGATGAGGGGATGTGTGTGCTGCCCAAATGCATGCTAGGGATGGAGAAAGTGCTACAAGTAAAAAGGAGCATGCATAAAATACAACAGCCCATGCTTGCTTCTGGGGGAAAATGCATAGTAGACTGTGCAGGCTCTTTATACTTTCTCCAGTGAATTTTGAAGGCTATCTTGACCAAATACTAAATCTGGTCTCAGACTTGAGGGATCATGCGTACCTACGGTTTTTGGATCTTTGACGACTTGATACAAATGGTATTGGCAGGAGCAGTTGAAATGGGCAGAGTTCTTTGGGTCCAGGAATGCGTCTGGGGAGTAGCAGCATGTTTTTCTGTTGTTTGTAACCAAATGTAAAAGATTTCCTGAATCACAAACACAATAGGATGGATTGCAGCAAAAAAGCCTGAGGACTATTATGTCAAACATCTCTTGGTGAGCATCTCCTACATGCCTCCTGTACATACATGGAAGGTACTTTATTGATACTTTACATTTTTAATTGATAATATATAAACTGTTCAGAGGTTTTTCTACAGTCAAGCCACATATAAATTTTATTAAATAAATTAAAATAAACTGGCAATGTTTTTGAGAGAGACTTTTGTCAAAAGACTGACCGTTCTGGTTTGGGGAGGATGTACGAAGATGGCGCCAGGTACAGGCAGTGTGCAGGTCTTGTTGCTTGAATACTAAACCCCTCCCAAGTATGCTGTATGTTAGATGGATTGCTTTGAAACAGCTTGACATTGAGGAATGTTTGTCTCACACACCTTTCTTTAGTTCGTTGACAGCATCATGGTATTTTAACTCCACAGCCTCAGGTGTAGCCTATATTTGACGAGTCCTAATTTCAGCCCTATGGGTGGTTCTTGCACAAACTAATGTAACTTTGTCACATTTATTCACAAATTCTTAAGTTAAATCTCCCCACATGATGGTGGAAAAAAGCAGGGGGTAGGGTGGGGAGCCCATGAGGTTACTGGACTCTAGCTCCCATCATCCCTAGTCAGCATGGCAAGTGGTCAGGGAAGAAGGGAATTGTATTTCAGCAACATCTGGAGAGTCATAAGTTCCCCACCTCTGGATTAATGATTCTCCCATCTGTAAGGATTCTACTTCTATTATATTATGCCCATTTTGAGGGAGCTGGCACATGGGCTGATAACCTACCTGCCATGGTCACCAAGAGTTCCAAGGTGTGACTCCCACAAGCACTCAGTCCCTATGAAGCATTTCCCAGTAATTTACAGTGGGGAGACACCTGTGATCTACAGTGGGCAGAAAATATTGTGACATTGCAGGCCTTGGTGTGACACAAGAGATCAATCCTATCTCCTCTGGTCCTTCAGAGAACTCTGGAGGAAGGGTAGGTAAAGCCTCTTGCTTTGTGTGGTGTGCTTAGGCAGGAGAGTGGCCAGAATTTTTTTCTCTCTCACTGCTACTTAAGCTTCTTCAATGTCCTGCATAAAATAAAAGACAGCAAGAAGGTTGATGCAGTGGCCCTGCTACTGTTCTCTGAGCCCTTGCAAATGCCTGACACTGTCATTCTTCGGTGCCAGCCGTGCTGTCAGGGGAAGACTGAATAGGTGCAAATATGTTGCTAAAACACAGTTCTTGGTAACTTACCCATGCTGACCTCCAAGAACAATTCGGCCAATATCCTTCTCATTCTACTGTGTGTTAGCACCTCCGCGTGAACAGTTCAATATCGCCCTTCTGTTGTCTTATGAGACAGCCTGTGATATTTTCCCAGTCTGCTTGCATTCTGCATGATGTAACTAGGCACTGAAAGATCCGCAGCCATACTGGGGAACCAAATGTTATGTTTTCCACCCAAAGCTTATTTGGTTTGGAAAGCTTTTGGAATTCCAAAGTGATGATTTAAGATTTGCAAGGGGGTGAAAGTTTTGGCCACACAGAAGTGGAATTTAGTTAGCGGCTTGCTCAACTCACTGATCAGTTCAAACCCATACTTGAGACGAAGAAAATAAATGTTCACCTTGTGAAACCCACATATATTTCCCCACAGTTCCTCTGCTATTTTGGGGTTGTATGAAGTTTCTATTTTACTTGCCCAGTCATATCACAGGACTAAGATGACCACGGCATGCCAGCCAACAACATAAACCCATTTAAATTTTACATTGGTTGCCAAATAACTGAACACATATCATCTTTTCATACTACATACATTCCAATTAGCATGGCCTGATTGGTTTAAGAGGTAGACATTTTAAGCAGGAACCTGCTGAGCATGTTCAATCTCTAATGAGAACTAGTTTTTTGCTCACAGGTATCCTTGCTGGTGTGCATTGCATCAAAACAAACAAAAATGGCCATCTAAATTTTGAACAGTAAATAGTTCCACTCTGGAAACAGATCTGAATTACTGACTCTGGTGAAAGCTATGAATTCCATATTTATTAACGAACGTAAGAGTGATAAATTTTGTCATGAGTTATACGTGCTGAACCCAAAAGCAACTGTATTAACTTCCTAAAATAAAACTGCAACAACTAAAGAATACATAGCCCAACATGCAGTGCTCCACTCAGCCACTGCAGTCTTGTATCTTTCCCCCCACCTTCCCTAAAGTCAACAGGGGCAGCAATTAGCTGGACCCCAAACCGGATTGCCCCTCTATGTCTTTTTTTATTTCAGTGGCCAATGTGTGCCTGGCTCTGGAATAAGAAACAACAAGAGGAAAAGGAGGAAGTTGAAGATGTTGAGACTTGAAATCAGCTGTCTCTTTAACTGGTTTGAACAGAAGAATTTGTATTGAAGAACCAATTTCCTTGGACAAATAAAGTGAATGGCCGCTGACCCAGTAAAACTGGTTTCTACAGAAGGAAATGTTGCTACCCCCCCCCCGAACACATTTGGTCCCAAGCCCATACCAGCCCAGCCCATGCGAACCAGCCCAGCCCATGCGAACATCACTGTATGGAAGAACCACAGAGACTGCACCTGCTGTAGCCAAAGCACAGCAAAAAGGCTGTGTTCCTGTGGCAGCAGTATGTCTGCATGATCTTCTTCATATTTTGTTCACTCTTTATTGCCTTGCTTTCATCTGTAAGAACCATGCTTTCATTGGGGCACAAAGCTGGTGGGTCTCTGCTTATGCTGACTGCTCATCTGAGTGTCTTGAGGGAATCGTCATTCGTAGCTCAATGGTTTCTCTGTCCTGCATTCCAGGCTCTTCCGTGATCCGCAAATGGGTTGTGGATTTGTCCCCTGCAGACTTAGCTGCAACACAGAACAACAGCCATAGACAGAATCATAGAATTGTAGAACTGGAATGGACTAATTATTATGAGTATAAGAAATTGATTAATGAGAAATGAGTATAAGAAACTGATTAACCAATATTTTATCCATTGGACTACAGCAGGCATAGGCAAACGCGGCCCTCCAGATGTTTTGGAACTACAACTCCTACCATCCCTAGCTAACGGGACCAGTGGTCAGGGATGATGGGGATTGTAGTCTCAAAACATCTGGAGGGCCAAGTTTGCCTGTGCCTGGACTACAGCTACCATCTGCCCCAGCTAACATGGTTGGGGATAATGAGGTTTGTATTCCAGTAACATCCAACAGGCACCAGGTTCACAATTCCTGACATATATGGTGGTGCCGGCTTATTTTATAATGTGGGAAGTAGCCTTGAGAGCTTCAGATCACCTTGTTAAGAATGGAAGAAGAGGCTCCTGGATCAGGCCAATAGCTTATTTCATCCAGAATCCTGTTCTCACAGTAACCAACCAGATACCTGTGGAAAGCCCAAAAGTAGGAGCTGAGCGCAGCAGCACTTTCCCACTTGTTGTCTTGCACGACAGCAGCAGGGCAGAGGATAAGAGGTCCGCCCAGCACTATGACCTTGAAGGCAAATTTATTAGTTTTTTACATGGCTTTGGTTCTGCTAGAAAAGTGAAGATGTAGCTCCCATGCAGAAAGCCTGAAGCTTCACCTAGCCAGACTTTTGACTGCTAGAGGCATGAATTTTCACCAACAGAAGGCTCAAGACCCATGCCCCCTTGCATGGAGTTTGAAGGCTTCCAATTTTATTTTTTAAAATTATTTTGCAAGTGAAAGTGATGCACAAAATTGGCATATTATGCGCACTGGCCCATTTACCTTGACAAACATTTTAGACTTATGGGGTTGTGACGATTGATCTAGGTTTTTAAAAGATAGCAGCATCTCAAACAGTCAGTTGTTGAATGGAGGCAGGGTTAATTTGACTGAAGCATTTAACCCCAGGATTAGTTTTCAGTGCTAGAAGTCACTATGGAAAATGAAATATGGCATTTGCAATTCTATATCTCCTGCTAAAGAGGAGAAGAATGATCTTCCAGATCCTGTTAGCAACTTTTCTATTGTTATGCACAGAACAGAATATACCTGCTGCATCATATGTACTCCACCCAAGGAAACACATCACACACCCCTCTCTCACACACCCACATCCCTACACCTTTAAGGCTGTGGAGAGCCTTTATCGGTCCAGTCTTCTCACAATGTATACTTGTTTTCCCACATTTAGTTTAAAAAAGTATATTTGCCTTTCATGTGTTACAGAATACTTCACAGGTACACTTAGTGTACTGCCAATTTTGTAACATGTAAAGCAGCCCTCAAGCCGAGGTGTAATGGGGTTTAGCATCAAGCCCTTCTTGTCATTCCTATATGCAAAATGACTGCCGGCTTTGAGCAGAGAGATAATTTTATCCAGGTGGTTAAAATTTCTCCAGCAGCCACTGGCTCTTTCCTTTCCCTTTCACCCTCAGCCTTGCTCCTTCCACTCTTCCCCCACCTTCGCCGCACAGGGCAGGCAAAGTTCACCGACAGGTTCTGTACATTTCCACAAGTTAGGTGCGCTGCTAAGTAAACAGTGCTCTTGGTCTATGCTAAGCAGCTCCATGATTTCCTGCAGTGCTCTTCAATCAGTCTGGCACACAGTCCAATTGTTCTAACTGACTGTGTTTGCAATTACATCTCAGATGTGAGCGTTCAGCACCACGGTGCTACCAGAAGGGAGCTCTCTATAATGGACAGATGGATTGGCAGGCGCGGAGATTGCAAGCAGACCTAGAATCAGTGAACCAGTGACAGTCCTCTCACTAGAAGCCTTTGCTGGCCCTTTTTTTTTTTAATTTAAGGAACCTGCATGATTCTGACTTGAAGCTACTTCCATGAGCACAAAATCTGCAAAGATGTACAATGGAACTGGCCTATAGAATGTACAGAGGAAATACCCACTCTAAAGCCTTAAAACTGGCTTAACTGAAATCTCCCCTGCTCAAGGGATTCTGGGAAACATAGTTCTGCGAAGAGTGTGCGCAAACTACAGCTCTCTTAACAAGATTCCCTCTATAAACTACAATTCCCAGGATTATTTGGGAAAAGCCACAACAGTTTTAAGGCCAACCAGAGTAGCGGGTTTTGGGTTTTTTTTGCAGCTGCAATTAACAATGGATTAGTAGTGTATTTAAACTTGACCATCCATCACCACCCTAAACATTCTGGGCATGAAAAGTTACCAGATTTCAGCAGGAGATTATAGGACATGCAACGTTTGGAAACAAAACTGTATGTCCAATGTAGATGCCAATGATAACGGAAATCACATATAATTGTGCCAATGTCATCATTAGCACAAATAAACATGAACGCATAAAAAGGATGTCTGCAGGGGCCCTAGGTATAGTATAAAACCAATATAAAAGCAGAGTTTGTCTCACAGACGCTCCACTTGTGTGGACTGTCCTATTCTATATTAATCCCAGAATGAGTATATAAGTTAAGGAAACCTCACTATCTTATCTGAGTGGGTCTCATCTTTTCTGGATCCTGACCTGGCTCGGAACTTACCTGACATGCTGCGCAAAGACACTTTGGCAGTGTGGGGACGAGCTGGAAGATTGGCAATGTCACTGAGCGTGGGATGATGCCTTTGTGAGGACGACCGAATGAGCTTGTTTCTCGGTCTTAAAACACCTGGCGGGAGAAGCACAGAGGGTGCAAGGACACTTCAGTATTTCTGCTACACACATACAAATAGTGATGTAGTGATTTAAAGAAGCCAAACAAGAGCCACCCTTTTACATGCATCAGGTCTCTTACAGATGTGCTTATTCAGAAAACCAGGGGCGAGGATCCTGCGATCTGATCTGCCAAGATGTTGCTCAACTGCAACTCCCATCAACCAAAGTCAGCCTGCCAATGGCCAGAGGTGATAGAGATGGTAGACCGGGAACATCTGAAGGGTCACAGGTTCCCCATCCCTGCAGCAAACCATTTGGCAATTGCTGTACATCTCCCAGCTCTGAGACTGGAGTAAGGGTCAATCAAGAGATTGACTAGAGCTCTTTTTCCCCCTTAATCACCCCTATCGTTAATCACACCCTATCACCGGCAGCAGGAAAACGGTGCTGGCTTTGCATTCTGCAGCTCAAGGCAAATGTTTCACATTGTTCCATGCAAGGTAAAGCCAGCTCTGCATATTAACACTTAATAACCTGAACATGAAAGGGTTAACAAAATCTACCCAAAGCATCTGCACATGGAATATAACACTTACCGTCCTTTCCAGTTATTGATGGGAGTTGTGCGTCCATCCGTCCTTTGTAGATATGACCATCAAGACCCAGTATATCTACCTCTTCGTGCTAGGAATCAATGCAAGCACAGGGCAGATTTCAATTTAGCCCCAAGGGCAAACATTAAAAATCCATTACAAGCCAGTCCTGCAGTTTCACTCCATCAGTCTCAACACTTACGGTGGAGCTTGAAAAGCTTTCTCACTTTGACAGTAGGGTGGCCAGGCTGGAACCTAGTGATCCCTGGTTTGCCTTTTAGATTCCCTGATCCAGTGACAACTTCCCTGCCCATCTCTTCCTTAGTCCTGTTGTCCACTCACACCTATTTGCATGTTACCTCCAACCTCCAGATTTTGTCGGACTACAACTCCCATCAACCCTAACCACTAGCCATTATGACTGCAGCTGATGGGAGATGGGAGTCCAAAAACATCTGGAGGGCATACATTGTTGCAGAAGGCTGCCGTACTCTACCAAGGAGGTTAGAAAGGTAGAAACTTCATCTCTAGGTTGCAACCTGTTGGTGGTTCCATTGACTGAGAACGAGTGGGAAACACTGGAATCCCTGCTCTGCAGTAAACAGATACAGTGGTACCTCGGGTTAAGTACTTAATTCGTTCTGGAGGTCCGTACTTAACCTGAAACTGTTCTTAACATGAAGCACCACTTTAGCTAATGGGGCCTCCTGCTGCTGCCGTGCCGCCGGAGCACAATTTCTGTTCTCATCCTGAAGCAAAGTTCTTAACCTGAAGCACTATTTCTGGGTTAGCGGAGTCTGTAACCTGAAGCGTATGTAACCCGAGGTACCACTGTACAGACTGTCAATGATGTAACAGGCAACTTGGATTTTAAGCTGAATTTGTCCCAACCCTTTATCACATTGGTGTCCATCTACTGGTTTAAAACTCTGACATCCGAAGTAGTCTCCCAGTGCATATATTTGTAAGAGTTCAGCCCGAGCAGAAGATAAGCTCTCATCTTCTAGACTGGCAGCTTTCATGTAAATCCAACACGCCATGGTTGTCAACTTAAAAATGCAACAATATAATGTCTTAAAAACCTCAAGAATTAGAAAAGTTAATGAAAGAGCCCAGCTGCAGCCACTGGTGAGGAAATCTATACTTTGCCCCCAGAAAAGGGAGAAGAACAGGAACTAATGGTCTGTAACCCACAACTGTACTGGGCTCTGTACTATGGTAAGGTCAGACCAAGAGAGTTATATGTTTACATTTTTCTAAGCAGAGGTAATAAAAGATGAACACGTATGTCTTAAATTAAAAGCAGGTCCATCATGCAGGTTTGGATTACAGGTAGGATGACTACTTGAATACTGTATTGTTTATGTGTAGCATTTAAATTTCCAACCAGGAGGAGGAGCTTGGGCAAAAAAAATTTGGGTGGTGGTGGGGATAATTGAAAGCTGGAGAAGGGAGAATTCTGTTCAATATTTTTACTTTCCAGTTGTTTTAATTTCTTGTGGTTAATTATTTTGAGTGCCATTCATGGGAGAGAGGTGGGGTGCATGTTTTATGTCAGGGAAATATGGAAGGAAAGGAAAGGAGGCCAAGGCTGTGGAAACCAAGATAGAGGCTGCACTTTGGATGGTGGGCATCTGATTGGGTATCTGGGGGAGAAGAACATTTGAGATAAAAAAAGGAACTAAACAAATATATGGCTTTTTGAGCCCCCACAATCAGGACATGTATCCTGATGCACAAGAAGCCTCCAAACCGTTTAGTCATTGCATTTCTTGCATGGCTTCTAGCAACAAGCACTATGAGAGCTGGGATACTGGCCTAGAACTAGCACTGGTTTGAGCTAGCAAGGATGAACAAAACATTTTGCAATCTAAATTAACTTTTTGCTAACAAAAGATAATAAAAAAAGAAATCAGGAGAGAGTGGTCAAAAGGAAATTTGTTTTTCAGTTATCTTTATGTTACATAATTCAGAGAGAGATAAGCTGGTGGCAGGTGAAATGTGTATCACAGGAACAATACCAAGCCATTAGTCCTGCCATTAAGAGAAAATTGTAATGTCAGCTAGAAAGGAGCATTTTCTACACACGGTGATCTTGTTCTCATTCTCATTTAGATAATACATTATTCCCTTTTTGCAGGGTCTGAAATAAGCCTATACAGCAACTTCCTCAAGGTCAACAAGTGTGTCCAGACCAATAATTGTGTTGCCTTCCATTTATTGTTGCCGTTCCAGTACTCAGCCTTTACACAGCACGCAGAATTGTGGGGTTGGGTTTTATAACATTTGCGTTTCTGAAAACCAGCTTAAATGTGTGTCCCCTGCCCACATGCAAGAGTAGAAGAGCCTTGAAATGGAAACCTAAAATTGGCCCGTTTCAGTTTCTACTAAAATAAATTAGCAGAAAATAGTAGCAAACAGCCTATGTGAATGAGCGCAAGTTTATGAAGGGAAGGAAAGTCTCTATAATACTGAAAGAAGGGTTCGGCCATGGTCAGGAAAAAGAAAGTATGTGGTTTCTCTTAAGATCAAGAGCAGTAAAATTTGTTTCTCTTCAGTTTCCTATATGAACCTGCCTGACTATTAAGTTCAGTAGGAAGTTCATATAAGCCCTCTCCCCCATGTTAAAAATGACAAGGGAATGGGGTTCTGGGGCCCTTTCCATTGACAACCATAGTCATGTCTCCTGCTGGCAGCAAGCAGGAAGGAAATGCTCCCTCACCCTCTATTCACACATTCAGACAGTGTGGGAATAGGCTCTCCACAGGCACAGATGCACGCAGGTACTGTGTGTGCAGGTGGCAGAGGGTCAACCTCCTTATGGGCTGAGGCAAAAGGATCTTTCCAAATGGGGTAGGTAGGCAACAAAATGGGAGGTGGAACCTCAGTGTACATAAAGATGCACCTTGGGGCAAAAGTAAAAGTAATCCCAACTTCAGATATAGTTTGATCAGCCTGAACTGGTGGTGACATGGAAGAGGTCTCCGGATCTTGGAAGAAAAAGCTCAATGTCAACCCAGTTTATGGCAGATGCGAAGGAGGCAAATTCCTTACTAGGGATTAATAGGGAAGAGACTGGAAACAAACCTGTAGATATCACAGGGCCTTCATATCAATCTAGTTGAGATGCTATGTAGAAGTATGGCTGCCACATCTCCAAAAGGATATTGTAGAGGTGGAAAAGGTGCAGGAAACCAAGGGGCTGCAGAACTTCCCTTGCAACAAAAGAAAGCACTGGGGCTTTTTGGGAGGGCAGGGAGCAGACCAGGAAAAACATGCCTGAGGTTTATAAAATTGGGCATAGTATTGCCAAAACTGATTGAGGGAAGTTTTTCTCTGTGTTATTACTAGTGCTAGGGATCATCCAATGCAAGGTGCAGTAGTGTTTTCTTTTTTAAAAAAATCTAATCAATTTGATGAGTTTCAAAGTTACATGTGAAGAAACCAAATGGACAGAGGATGAGCAAATAGTGCAATCCAGACTGAATTTCTCCCTCTTATGTGAAGTGGATCATGCAAAGCAAGTGCAGGCCTGTGCATCCCTTGTAGGCTCCAAAACCTACAGGTCAGCTGTGAGTCCAGCCTGACTTCCATGCCCCACCTTCCGTCTTCCTCCCCACCCCCAGTTCTTATTACCTTCATCACAGCCAACATGGCGTTTTCGTCCGGTTGGACTGGTGCCATAGGCTGTGCAAACTGCTGCAGCCGTCCGTAACGTCGGTATGGGTAAGTGAGGGTGTGGCTGCCTCCGCAGTGCCGAGGAACGCTTATGTAGCTGAAGTCTGACATATCAGCAAGCCTGTCGCTGTTAGGAATCAAGGGTCAACAGGTCAAAGTGGGAAAACCCAGTGTGTAAGGGACCCAAATGCAAAAGAACCTTGAATGGTTTGTAGGACGTGGAGTTTCAGCAAGTATAGCTTGTAACACATACTGCACCATCTTTTACACAACTGTCAAAGGCACAGGTGCTTTCTCTCCTTGCTCTCCACTACCACTGAGTCTGAAGCTGAACTGACTACACTAACCTGGTTTCTGGAGGACAACACCCCAAACCATACATGGGTACCTGGGGGATTGTGACAAAATCTGTATACTCATCCAACTGCTAGTGCTGGCTTTGCTTCTCCATGCTGCACCAATTCTTTAACAGACCAGCTGTCCCAACACACAGCCACAACTCCTCCTGCCTTATTCTTTATTTTCTCGCTTCACTACAGTGGCCAGGTGAAAAGGGGGACCAGGGTGGGCTACCACATCTTTAAGCTGTGCAGAAGACGAGAATCTCAGCCGATAAGCCTTGCATGTGGAAATCCCGTCTTCTAAGCAGCTCATAAAAGTACAGCACCCACCCACCCTGTCCTCTTACCCAACTGGGGATCCCACCCATCAGCAACATCCATGGCTTACTAGCTAGACTATGATAACCAACAGGATGCTGTTGGCCTGCAGCTCCATTAAAGGCCATGTTGGCTGGGGCTGAAGGAAGTTGGAGTCCAGCTTCTTCTGGAGGCTACCCTTGAGCTAGACCAGGCAGGACTTCCCTTTTGGACGTTATAGCTGGGGAGAAGGTGGTCAAGAAGGGAACGGGAAATGAGCAAGGTGGAAGGTCTGTGGCACCACCTTCTGTTGTGGCTGCAGAGAGGTTAAAAGGAATAGGAAAGGTCTTCTTTCCAGGTGCAATAGTAATTTGGTTTCGGTGCCGAATGTTAAAAAAATATTAGGTTGCAATCCTACACTTGCTTACTCCACAGTAAGCCCCATTGAACTCAGTGGGGCTTGCGTTGAGTGTATATGTGTAATATGGCACAGTAATGCTGTGCTTGATTTTTCATGGTACACTTTAGCAGCTACCTTGAGTCTCTTTTTGGAGGGATAAAGGAGGAAACAGACAAGTAAATAAGATAAATATGAGAGAGCAAGCCAAATGCCACTCCCAAGTTGTCTAGGGTCAAGTCCTGCCCAAGGATATTTTGAAATGCTAACTTCAGAAAGCACTTTTGGGGGTGGGTGGGTTTACATTTCTTTGTCACAATTTAGCACCGCTGTCCTTAATTGTCCCACAAAACACCACTCACAATTACACTGAACATTTTCAGAATGTCAAAACTGATTCATTTCCCAAATAAAGCAGAAAACACTAAGCTGCTCCAGAGAGGTCATGGTGGAAGGGGAAACTGAAATATTAGGTGCATACTCAGTGCACAACAACAACCTGTTCCTGGCTTTGTCTCCCTGGCCTGCACTTCATCAAGCAGCAACACACACACACACAAAAAAAAAAAACCAGAATGAAAGAGTAAATCTTGTCACAAGTCAGCATGTAGACAAGGAGGGAGCTTCCTAGACAGAAAGTAGAATTTCAGGCATGGAAGCAATAGGGGGAGCAGCAACTAGCAGCAACTAGCAAGCTAACAATGAAGCAGAAATAAAAATGCAAGCTACATGGCCAGTTTTGACGGGAGGGGTTTCTGAAGTCTTGGTGGAACTTTGCTGTTGGGAACTGGGGTGGCATACCTGACCTGCAGTACAAGGTTAATGTTTGTTTGCATGTTACTTCTTTGGTTCTGCAGGTAAAGGAGTCAGCCTGCAGTAAATATATTGTGAAGCTGTAACAGTCAGGTCTGACTTGTTCAACAGACATCTCAAGCTCAGAGTTTGCTTTGGAATTCCAGATTTTATTACCGTGCAGCAGCAGCAGCAGCAAGTCTGACCACTAAATATGTGCATTCTTTCCATTCACAGAGCTATATGTACGCTAAGGGGAAGCACCTTAAGGGGTTGCTTCAGGCATGACGAAATTCCTTCACTGAAGTTGGTTCTGCATAAGAATCTGCATAAATCCTGCATGCCAGGTATCCAGTGAGATAAGACTAAGAGCATGTGAGGAGTTTGTGGCTTCTTACCACACAGAAACTTGTTCCAAAAAGTGGCTTCTGTGTATAGGAATTTTCACCCATGTGTGAAACAAAGTGAAGAAGTTCCACATTGGTAAGTGAGAAGGCTCAGCAAATAGTTAGCTGTTCCTACTCTTCTTGTGGCTGATTTCTTGCAAAGCTGATATTGTTCACACCCTATTTGGAATATCCACCTGGATAAAAAGAATTAACTAGGAGCTCGACCCAGAGATTTAGCTAGGTATTAATGACTGTTTCATAAATCTGACTTTCAGGGATTTCTGAACAGGTGGTGGAGTTCTGTTGTGTCCATGCCTTGAAATCCCTAGGATGGCTGCGTAATGAAGCATTACTTCAAGTCCAGCATCAGCACCTGAAATGATGGGGTAAATGTCTGGGCCCAGAACCCCCAGAAAGCCCACTGGAGCTGACTCTGCTGCCCTCCCCTTTTGATTTTTTAAATGTAGCTTACCCAACTCCATACTCATCAAAGAAGCACTGAGCAAAGTGGCCTGAGCCACCAACATCTTTTATTCCTCCAGACTCATTCTGGGATAATAAAATGGAGGCTGATACAGCAACCACCCAGAGCCGGCTCGCCCGTGATGCAGGGAACAGCGCCTGCCTCAGGTGGTGGAAGTGCAAGAGGCAGCACTCTGCCCTCTCCACCACTTCTGCCACCGAGGAGAAGGCATTCCAGTGTGCAGCTTTGCTGCTCGTCTTCCCCGCCTCCAGGTGGAGAAGCCAAGGAAGCAGCAATATTTGGGTGAATGCCCTGGCTCCTGCCAAGTTTGGCAAGAGCCAGGGTGTTCCTGTGTGCTGGCTTCTGCTTGGTTTTCCCCTGGGGGAGCAACACTCAGAGGAGCACCCTGGTCGTACCAGGTTTGGCAAAAACTGGGGTGTGGCGGCAGAAGTGGGGTACGGTGGGTGAGGCCAGGAAGCTGCAATTGGGTGGGGCGTGGAGGTTGATCTGTCCCGGGTGCCTTCAAACTGAGTGCCAGACCTACTTTGCTTCTCGTTGCTTTGGAGCTATGAACTTCAACTGCTCGAGACCTTTTCTCCTACCGTTTGCCATACGGGGTTGAGCCAAGACACTGGGCCTGCAGCATCTCCCTGATCATCTGAGCGTTGACCTTCGCTGCTCCACCACTGTAATGGCTCTGCACCTTCTGTATATCCATGAGCATCTTGGAATGGATGCGGCGCAGCTTATTGAGACTCGCACTCTTCTCCAGTGCGTCAAAACGAACACCAGGTCCTAACTTCAGACTAGGGTGGGGTACAATAGGATGGGAAGGGGAAAGGTGGGGTGCAGCAGCACAAGCCAGAGAGCAAGGAGACGGCAAACAGCCACAGAAAGAGAACGGAAAAGAGAAATCATACTGTTAAGCAGGGCTGTTGCTTCCAGCATGGCTTGCCCGCATTTTACACTCCTTTTGTGAGAAAGCAGGAATTAGTGAGAACATTTACGTAAACGGCGTTTCCGTGTGCTACTCTGGTGCCGGCTCACCAGAGCACCTTCGGCACGCTGGCCATGTGACCCGGAAGTGTCTCCGGACAGCGCTGGCCCTCGGCCTCTTAAGTGAGATGGGTGCACAACCCTAGAGTCGGACACGACTGGCCTGTACGGGCAGGGGTACCTTTACCTTTACCTTATGCTACCCGGGAGGCCCTAACCAGGTTCACTCAAAGTGACAGCTATGAAGAATCTAAAAAGCAAAGGACACATGTTCAGTGGGACACATTTTCTACAGAAGATCCTCTGGGTGTAACAAATGGAGGGGTTGCTGAGGTCTACTGCCCCATCCAGTGACACTTCTATCTAAGGATGTGTTGAGAGATTGCCCAAAGGAAACTTTCAGCCAATTTTTGAGAGGGATGGTTGGAGGAAAGGGAGGGATTTACTCCCACCTACCCCCTTATGTCCCTGCCCCCCTTCCATCACCAGCTTCCTAACTTTGGCACTGGGGCTCTTTCTTCTAGCCTCTGGTTAACAGATGCTACTGTAATTTTCTGCTACACGGTGACAGAATATTGTTTGCAAGAGAACTGTAGGAAACAAACAATGGCATCCACTAGCTGCCAGGAAAAGCCTCACCAATTTACTGAAACGATTGCCCCATTCTTGTCACATGCAAATGGGGCAGAGGAAATGGGGGAGCTCCCTCTGTCCAACCTGTCAGTGAAAAATCTTGTTTTGCTAGGTAGGAGTATTTGGGCTGCAAGCTATTTCCCTGCCACTCCTGCCTTCCCCCAACAGAATGATAGCAATATCACCAAGGCCAGAGGCACTTTGCATCTGCTCTCTTCTCAGTTTCATTCTCCCCAGCAGGCCCCCTATTTCCAAATCTGTGCCCTGTCCAATTCCCACCTGACCTGCCTCTTAAAATACACACAAGCTAGGAACCAGGAAAAAAAACCCTCCGAAGCCCCTTGTCCTCTGCGTACCTGCGGTTCAGCTGCCTGATTTGTTCCAATTCATAAACCATGTATGGCCGGAGGGATTGGTGAGCAGGTAAACCTGGCACAGCAGGGAGTGTAGTGATGTGTCTGCCAAGACAATAAGCAGGCAGGTTAAGCAAAGGGAGGGGTGGGAGAACGAAGCAGCTACAGGACAAGGAAGTCGTCCCTGGTTCAGCTGCTGACATCTGCTTGTCACGGAAGGGCAGGCCATGCAGGACCCTGGGCTGGCTGATGGGATGTGTTTTCCCAAGCTACCAGTTGGAGGCTGTGGTTTCCCCATCATGGCTGAGCAAGGAGGACTCAAATCCAAATCGCCTGGCTTCCAAGTCCTGTTCTGCACCTATTTTTAAACCACCACATACCCCTATAAATATTTATTGTTAATTTTCTGTCCTTCCTCCCGAAGGAGCCCAGGACAGCAGCATAAGCACACAAGCACCATAAGAGTTCCACACATGAACTTACGGGCCAGGAACCACCATTTCCAAAGGTCGGTCGCAAGAGATGCAGTGGAAATGGGCCAGGAGTCTCCTGTTTGGGTAGAAAAAGAGATGCTTAGGCCAAATGAAGGAATTACGGCAATGGGAGTATACAGCAGGTGCCAGGAGAGGGGGAAATACAGGATATGCAAATGTTTCCCTGAACGGTCCATGCGAAGGAGAGGAAAATGATAGCTTGTACACACGTTTTCATGAAGGGGGAGATGCCCTGAAGTTGAAAGGTTTGTGGACTCACAACAGCAGAAGAAGAAGCAACAACACAAGGTGTGTCTAGGGAGCTCCTTATGTGCTTGGTAACACCAGGCACTCATAGATCTCTCCGTGGATGAGGAGGAGATGCAGAAGGCACTTTTCGCACACTGCAGCACAAGCAGGCCAGGCACATTCACCTGCTGCCTTCTTACCCCGTTCCTATGTAGCTTCTGACTGCCTGGGTAGCAACATAACAGTGTGGAATTAACTTGGGTATCCTAACGCTCAGCATGGGTGCCTCTTATTTAAAACTGACCACCTGGGGAGCTGTCAGAGAGCAACAGGAGACCATTCTCGATATTTTAGAACAACACATTTTCAAAATCTAAATGTCAAATTGCATGCGAAAACAACGTTGGGAGTTGTTTTTTTAAAAAGAACGTCAACAACCTGCTTTAGAAAACAAGTACAGTGGTACCTCGGGTTACATACGCTTCAGGTTACATACGCTTCAGGTTACATACGCTTCAGGTTACAGGCTCCGCTAACCCAGAAATAGTACCTCGGGTTAAGAACTTTGCTTCAGGATGAGAACAGAAATCGTGCAGCAGCAGCACAGCAGCAGCAGGAGGCCCCATTAGCTAAAGTGGTGCTTCAGGTTAAGAACAGTTTCAGGTTAAGAACGGACCTCCATAACGAATTAAGTTCTTAACCCCGAGGTACCACTGTACTCCCCTCTTCAAAACTGCACGTTGGTTGCACTTTGTATGCACTTTGTACTGTACTTCTATTCCCTACCCCCCTTTTCCTTCTTCAAGGGAAGCAGATTCCTCTGGTGGAGATCAGGTAGCTATGGAGATCCTTCCCTCCCAAACATGACACACCTTTACCTAATCCCAACTGACTGACATTAAGGAAGCAGAGGTGAGCAGGGTTATGAGTCAGGAATTGACACCACCAGCTACTGCTGGGAAAGAGTACTTGGTGCATGGGGCAGGATTTGAGCAGCTTCAAGCCACTCTGTTCCTTGAAGATCGCCCTGGAGGAAGAGCTGGAATTAACTGCACACACACAACTTCGCCTGGGGATACCATGCTTCTTGTCGGAAAGCATTTGCTGGCGCCTTATTCCTCCACTCTTTCAAGTACAGTCACTGTTTCGTTCCGTCAAAGGATGTGGAGGGAAGCAATGGGCAAGGCCTGGGAGGCGGCCTGCCTGGCTGTTGGATCCAGTCTCTATCTTCTTACATAACGGGCAGACAGTATATGGGGGCTGCTCACTGTGCCACCACCCTCCGCCCAGCAGAATGCATTCGTAATTGCCAGTTTCCATCGCTGAGCCTATTCGCTCTCCCTTCTTCGAGGTGAGTGAGCTGTGCCCCATGTCCCCACGCATCGCAAGCACCACCACCCTCTGGTGGTGACACATGGGTGATGCAGCTTGCAGCAGTGAAGGAAAGAGCATCCATTGACAACAACGTGGAGGGGTCAGAGAGTGCCAGCTGGCCAACTGGGCCACTCCTTCCAAAAGACTTCAAAAAAACCCAAAAGAAAAAACACAGCTATGCAGCAGAGTGTGATTGAGATTCCTATAGGCAGGGGAACATCCAAGATTCAGAACCCCATCTGAACAAAATTATCAGTTTCGGGTTCTCACTTTTCCAGTCTTAAAATTCAGTTTGCCCCTTTTCCATATTAGTTTGCATTAAAAAAAGGGGAAGGGGGAAAGGTCCAGGCAAAAAAATTGTTTGCAATTTTGTGTATGTTTCTCTGTAGGTGTGCATATTATATGTAATTTTACCTAACACACACATTTCTGCTGGCAATTTTCCATAACACAATGCATTTTTGTACTCTAACATACACAATTTTGTGTGTGTGTGTGTGTGTGTGTGTGTGTTTTACTGGAGAAATGCATTGCAAAAACACTGAGGGAGGACCAGCAAACTTTGAGGGGGGGGCTGAATCATAGAACTGTAGCGTTGGAAGGGACCCTGAGGGTCATTTAGTCCAGGGGTCAGCAAACTTTTTCAGCAGGGGGCCAGTCCACTGTCCCTCAGACCTTGTGGGGGGGCCAGACCATATTTTTTGGGGGGGAATGAACAAATGCCTATGCCCCACAAATAACCCAGAGATCCATTTTAAATAAAAGCACACGTTCTACTAATGTAAAAACACGCTGATTCCTGGACTGTCCGTGGGCCAGATTTAGAAGGCGATTGGGCTGGATCCGGCCCCTGAGACTTAGTTTGCCTACCCATGACTTAGTCCAACCCCCTGCAATGCAGGAATATGCCACTGTCCCATAGGGGGATTGAACCTGCAACCTAGGTGTTATTAGCACCATACTCTAACTAACTGAGCTATCAATTCCACCACTCCTTTGACTTGCCTGGAACCAGGGAGAAGAGAGGGTGTACTCTGGGGAGAGTAAAGAGAGTAAGACAGAGAGGCTTGGAGGGACACACTTGACCCCAGGCCTACTCTAATCATACTGCAATAGTAAACGTGAAAGGATTCCAGTCTTCCAAAGCAGTTTTTTTTTAAGCACCCCCCCAAATCATAATTTCTACTCTTTGAAAGCAGAGGTTTCTAGGCAACCTAATGGCATGGGAGAATAGATATATAGGCAGGTAGGCAAGGTATACTCCTTCAAGCCAAGGGTGTATTGTTTCACAAACTGCTAACTATGCCTAGAAGCAGCAAACACTTCTGAAAAGAGCTTGAGCAGAGAGAACTAAGAAAAGCCAAGGATGGTGTAGAGCAGGGGTCAGCAACCTTTTTCAGCCATGGGCCGGTCCACCGTCCCTCAGACCATGTGGTGGGCCGGACTGTATTTTGAGAAAAAATATGAACAAATTCCTTTGCCCCACAAATAACCTAGTGATGCATTTTAAATAAAAGCACACATTCTACTCATGTAAAAACACCAGGCAGGCCCCACAAGTAAACCAGAGATGCATTTTAAATAAAAGGACAGAGTCTACTCATGTAAAAACACGCTGATTCCTGGACCGTCCGTGGGCCGGATTGAGAAGGCGATTGGGCTGCATCTGGCCCACGGGCCTTAGGTTGCCTACCTGGTGTAGAGAAAGCATCTTTGGCAAGGCTTTCGGTGTTGGAACAGGGCTCACTGTTCCCAGCGTAAGTGTCAAAAACAAATACCCGGAGCCCAAAGAGTGCAGTAGAGAAGTAGGACGTATGCACCCCAGCTTGCTGGAGAATAACCATTCTCTTCAAAGTGCTAGGTTAGGATGCAAGCTACTCCAAAGTCCTTTCTTTCAGGAACTCATACTAGATATACAAAGTGTGCTGAGGTCAGGCCAGGCCAAAGGGCCATGGTCCATCCAACACATCTTATCCTGACAGGCAGTGTCTCAGCATTCTGCTCCTCTACTTAAGACCCTTCAACTATAAAACCAGCACACGGTTCCAAGGAGCATGTTGTAGGCAGTATGCATTGGCATGCTGGAGGCTTTCGTTTTCACACCACACCCACAAACGTGAGACATGTGTGGCAACATGCATCAGATTTAGCTTGACATCTGCCCACTGTTATCATACGTCTACCAGAAGATAAGAATTGTCTGTCTTCAGACCTTCTTACCTCCTGATCCCAGCAGCTTCGTCTCCTATTTCTTGTGGCATCCTCTCCTTCAGCTGTTTCCGGATATCCTTCCAGCGCTCCTCCAGCTGCTGTCGGAAGGGGTCCAGTTCCAAGCGGTCCAGCTGCACAGAAAGGGACAGAATGGTTCTGAAGAGAGCTGTGCGTTCAAGGCACTGAGCTGCAACTCTGCCCCATTAAGTGAGTCACTGCCATTCAAAATATTGTTCAGCCCACCTTTCTGGTGTTCAAGGCAACTTACAGCAGAAAAGTCGTGCATCCATTTCAACATAAGCTGGGAAAATGGCATAGTCATTAATCAGTGCCTAAGTGGTAAAGGCCTAGATATGGAGGAGATACCCCGGGAGAGCGTTTCAAAAGGCGAGGTGCCACCACATGGTAGACCCTGTGATGGGCAGGGGAGTGTGGAGAGACAGAAGAACAAATTGAAATATTTTGTTCCCCCTTTACCAATTAAATGAAGCAAAGATTTAACTGAGGGTCATTTAACGCTTTCTCACTGCTGAAAATGAGATACTTTGAAAACAGCATGAAAGACCATAAAAGCTATATTAAATAATTAATGGCTGGATGGCAATATTAGCATACAAAAACGCATATTAACTTACACTGCATTGTTTTAGAGAGGGAGTGAGTTAGAACATTTAAGGTAAGTGTATTGTGTATAAAGACTGGAAATGTTCATATGCTTTGTATGTTTAAATTAAAAGAAACTTAAAAGGGAAAGAAGAAAAAGGTGCAGGTTCTGAAGGCAGGCTAGCAGAGAAGAGCCTCAGATGACAATTGGTATGAACAGGCAGGTTTCTATAGAAGAATGCAAGCCTTCGGCCTAGGGATGCCCAACTATTTCATTTGGCCTGTCATGTTCAAGTGACCTGGTCTGCATTCCTGGACAGCAGATTAGAACACAATTATCCTCCACTTTTTGCACCCTTATTATTTTTGCAATATAGTTCTCAGGTAAAAGATAATAAAAATACTAAAATGCATTCAAAAATGTGTATTTAAGGACAAAGTTCATACACAAATATGTATTTTATGTGATCAAACACATGAAACAGAAAAAAAATAAAAAATATGCATTAAAAAGATTGATGCAAAAATGGGATAGAATGGGACCCACGAGTGAACACATGTAAAACACACATTGGTTGGCAATTAGACCAGGATGGCCTGTCCATCCCTACTTCATTCATCCTGTTTAAAGATATTTACTGGTAAAAGCTGGCATTTCAAATTGTGTCCAGAAACAAACTAGAAGCCAGTATTTAGAGGCAGGAATCATGCGTATTCCTACCCTTCAGCCTACCCTGGCTCACCTGATTGGCAGGGACAGGCACGAGCAATGAGACATGCATGGCTGGCTTACCAGCATAACCACTTACAGTAAGTGTTGGGAACAGGGCAGAAAGGGATGTGCTTCTGCATGAGTCACTGGGTACTCCCAGCCACATTCCACAGCACTGAACCACAAACATGGGAAGCTCTCGACACTTTGGGATGCCCTCATTGGCCTGGCTGTGAATCATGGGCAAGGCAAGAGCCTTGCTTACCTTGGAGTCCATTTCAATCAAGAGTTTGTCAAGCATCTTCTGCCAATCTTGTTCTTGCCCAGCCATCTTGTTCAACAGCTCCTGCATCATCTTATGCAACTGCTCCGTGGTGGCATCGAACTGGCTACGGCTGACCTTCGCAGCAAGGGCAGCCTTATCTGCTTTCTGGAAAAGTAGGGGGAAAGATGGGGGCATATCTCTGGTAGGATCTGTATTGCAAAGAACACCCCCGGCCCTTCCCATCAGTAGCTCTGAGTGTGCATGTCCAGAGAGCATCTCCCTCCAATCTATAAGGATGGCAAGCACCAGAATCCCTGTTCAAACTGCTAATGACTGCCCTGCAGGTTGGCTGCAGAGCTGGGAGCAGAATCCAGGCCCCATCTACTTCATACGCTAGCTCCCTCTGCAAGCAGAGCTTATGCAGGAGCACCAAGCCATGGCTCGATGCGCATGGGACAACTGTGATGTGTTATCAAGTACAACTCACCACATCGATTTCCATCACAAGGCTGTCTTTGTCCGCTTTTACATTTTCTAGTCTCTCCAAGGACTTGAACAACATCTGTAAAGAACACAAAGCAAAGTAATCAAAGGTGGTTACCCAGAGACTCACATTCCTACTCAGCAGGGCAGAGGAATCTGGTGCCCTTCAGATGTTTCCAACTTCATCTCCCATCAGTCCCAGGCAGCATGGCCTATGATCAGAGATGATGGGAGTTGTTTGTAGTCCAACATCATCTGGAAGGCTACAGAGTTCTTCATTCCCACTACACTTTTATTTAAAATTATATATATATATTCATTTACTAGCACATGTTCTGCAAGGTCTCATTGCATCCAAATACTGCAAATCACACAACTGTCATTCCAAAGTGAGCCGTCTTGTGCTTCTATCTCATGAGTGATAACAGACTGTAGGCTAGTGTATTGACAAAGCATGCTTTAGGTCAACTAGCTCAACATTTTGGGAATCGATACTGGGGGCAGAGTGGGGGTGGGAGGATGCTTACTTGCCAAGGAGGGCAACAGGGTGATTTGATGGGGCCCCTGGGAACCCTACCAAAGTTTAGTGAACATCAGGTAGAACTCTTAGTCACTTGTAAGAAAAAACAAAGTTGTTTTCAACAGCAGCAAGGAGCCAAGATACTGCACATCTTAGCATCACACCTTTTTCTTTGGACAATCTGGCTGGCAGCTACTTGGTGGCTTATTATACAGCTGGTTCTCCCATGAGGGGTCTGGGTGGCAGGGAACATGATGGCCCCTGGTGAACAGGCTGCCGCCCCCGCCCAAATACCAAATGTTGACACATCTGCTGTAAGAGGTGATTTGCTGATGCTGATTGATTTGTATTTGCTTGGACCAAATGCCAACAAACCCAGCTGGATATCCAGTACTGCTACCACCACTATAGTCTCATGGCCTCAGTCACCTGCTTTGCACTTGCTTAAGCAGAGGGAGGAGAGCCAGCTGCTTCCTCCTGGAGGAAGCACCACCAAATCCTTGTGAAGCAACAACACTGGGAATGTCCCATGTCATTTGACCCTCTAACCTGGCGTCAAGATCACCTACACTTATCTCCTTCTGCTTCTGGCGATGATCTTCTACAAGAGTGCCTGCAGTGGCGTTCAGCTTCTCACAGTCATCCTGAACTTGCAGGATGGTGCTTTGGATCTGGTTGAGCATCTCTTCATCCTGGTTGCAAAGGCAACAAAGTAATGAAAGCCAACATTGGCATGGGTCTCTTTAATTAAATCCTTCCCCAAGTGTGTTAATTCCCTTTCGTTTTGCTGCAATGCGTATTTTATCTACATTGGATCAGAACTACAGCCTGAAGATGACAGTACACCATCAAGCAAAAACTTTGTACTTAGGAGCAGACACCCGTGGGTTCTGCCTTTGCATGTGTCTCCTCTCTGGATGGAAACACGTGTGTTGTTCTCACCCCTGCCCCTAGTTATCATTGATGTTGCACTGTACTTCCATTCTGCCCCTAGGTGCTGATATTAATGCACTTTCAGCATACAAAAGCAAGCACAAATCCTGGCACTTTGTTACAGAGCACAAAGAACAAAAAGATGCCATATGAGAAAACAGAATCACAAAAAAGCCATGGACATAACCATTATCTATGGTAGGGTGGCTTGTTCAATCCTTCTTAATTCCTTGCTTATGTTACCTAGGACAAGAATCTCTCTATTTCCCTTTGGAGGATGGGAGAGGGATTCAGAGATCCCGTCTCTAGGGATGGGCAGGATAATAAATGATATGAATATGTGCAGCTGCACACATAATGCCGTCTGAGGACAGCAGGTTGAATCATGCATTTGGAGAGCACTCCCAAAATGGGCCCTCTTCAGGCCTTACCACTAAGTCTCAGATCAGGCCTCAGCATCCACACAGAGCCCCCTGAAGTCCTCCCTCTGCCCTCCTCCTGGAAACCTGAGGTCACGTTCTTGCGCCGGCCTTACCTGGCGGTGCTTGGGTTTCTTGGCTAGTTTGCCTTCTGCCTGCCTTAACATGAAGTTGTTAATCAAGTCCTGCAGCTGCTCATAGCGCTTGAACAGCTGGCTAACCTTCTCACTGACATCTAAGCTGCAAGCTGCACATGTGCTCTGGACCTGCGCCACCCCAGGCTCCGGGGTAGGTGGCATGCTCATGGACAGCAGCGTGGACGAGGAAGCCATCATGTTCTCTATGACACCTCTAAGCTTGTCTAACTGTGGGCAAGGGAGAGAAGGAGGAGTCCAGCTTTAGACAAGGGAGTCAGACGACAAAATGTTTCCTATCTTCCACAGAACTGGGGTTGAGTACGGGTGGCGGCAGCTATATCGTGCTGCTCTAATTGGCCCATTCCATTGTCTCTCAAGACAGATGGACACCAACAACAATTTATTACATTATTTTCAGGCAGAAGCAGGCAGGGTCTGGCAACGCAGCCATAATGCCAAGAATCCCAGTGGCATCTTAAGAGATAAAAGTTTCTAGAGCTCATGACTTGAGATGGGGTGGAAGTTTTAGAAAGCAGGGTCTGCTAAACTCTCACGGACCAATATGGACATGACATATACCCTAGAAGCCAAAGTTTCTATTCACTCTTGAAGGGAAGCTTTCATTGGTGCCAGTAGGAGCTCTTCCACACACAGAGTTAACAGCAAGATTTGTGAAAATGATTTTTGTTAGGACTATGGGGGTTTGTAAGAGTTAAGCCAGTCTTCTGCACGTTCTGCAGTCCAATGAAAATTGGTCCTTGCCCCCTTGCAATTTGAACAGATGCATTTAGCGCAATCTCTGGTTTAGCTCTCAGGCTGTCAAGGGGGAGCGGATGGAGGTTTCGGTGGCCAAGGAGTGGCACTTATTTCACCATGTGCCGGTTCACTGCCCAACACAGGACACTCTACAGTCCCCTCCCTTTCCCCCTGCCTCTACACAGTCGCTCACAAATATCTCTTACTGCCAAGGGCATTTGCCTCGGATTTCTGTGCCACTGTTGATGCCATTTTAGCTAACACGGACCCCTTTAGGATCAGGCTGTGGCTACACTGCCACCCTTCTGCACTTCACTCATTCCCATCTGGTGTGGCTCATGGCAAAGTTGCATCTGTTTACAAATGGGTATCGTAAAGGTGTCAGAAACATGAGGCCCTTGGCTGCTGCAGCTGCTCTGAAGCTCCCTGAGAATGCATGGCAGGAGTGGGTTCCCTGGGGAGTGCAGCAGGAACCTGCCGAAAGATCTCCTTCTGAAGCCCTTCCCTGGGTATTCCTATCTTTAGAAGTGAGGCTGGGGGAAAGGGCTTTTTTGTGGTGGCACCCCATCTGTGGAATGCCTTCTCCAGAAAGTGAGCATTCCAAAAAACTAAACTGGATGGCCATGGGAAAGAAACAGGGTTACCATTGGGGGAGAGGAACAGGACAGTGTGGCCTCCTTCTCTATACCTCTAGAAGAGGTTCGGTATGTGGGAAACAGCAGGTGATGCTTTACACAACATGGAGCCAAAGATTAATACCTGCTCATAGCTGCAAAACAAATGGCTGTTAAAAGCAGAAAGCTACAGGGGCTGGTTCAAAACACTGGCAACTCCAGAGCAAAAGGCCCTGCAAGGCAGCAGGAAAGCAAGGCAACCAGAGTCTGCCCCACTGAGCAGAAGCAGCCAGAGCTTGAGTTAGCCTCCCTTATCTGGAGGATTAGGAAGAGAGCTTTTCATTAAAAATAAAAAACAGGCAGCTGTCCATGTACCAGTTGTGGGGATCCTGCAGGGACATATATCCTAAGCCAGCCCAGAGAACTCTCAGCTACCTATCTACTTGCAAAAGTGGAATCAGTCCTCCCAAATTAGATCAAAACTGTTCCTAGGCTTGTGGGCTTCCCCTCATGACAGCAGGGGATGCTTATTAAATCGAGGACAGCATCATTGCAAACTCCTGCTTAGCAAACCCAATGACACAGCTGAACCCAACGGTACAAGAAAGTTACAATTTTAGGAGTGTACTTCTTCAGGGCAACCTGAAGAAGTGTGTCTGGCAAGCTGATCACTGGGAAGGGATTCTTACTCCCTCTTTACTGTTACTCTTCCTGGCTAACTACAAGGTGGATGTCAGCTTAAGGCATCAGCAGAAGAACTTGGACCAATCTTCTTTCCTAGAATTTCTAAGCAGATTTGGCCCTGTCTGGCTCCTGCCTTAGAAAGTCTCATGGTTGTCTTTTCACTGTGAAAGAGCCACCTCTACAGAGCCTTTGCAAAGTGCATATGTTTCAAGACGAGATCTGACAGGCAAGGGACCTGAAACCAAACTAATGGCCCGGGGAAACCATGTGACTGATTCTTGGCAGCCAGGAAGAAAGACCTCACATTTCCTCTCGCTGACCTGTTCTTGCAGGTAGATGGCAGTGTCGGTCACTGACTGCTCCAGCTTGGCTTTCCCCGTATCCTGCTTGTTTCTGAGCTCCTTTAGCTCTTTCTCTATATCCTGCACTGTTGCTCTGTACCGCAAAGCCAACAACAATAGAGAGGAGTTACTCACCAAACAGGAAAAAGAAAGTCGTTTTTGGAGTGTGGGTCTCTAGGAAATCAGAAACACTCACAACACAGTTCTGGGGTAAACTGGGGTCACTGAAACTAGACCACAACCAACTCCCTAAATGCACCTTCTTGGCCAGCTTTCGAGGGTAGGGGGTTTGCTTTGGCATATTTATTTGTAATCAAGTCACATTGCACTGCAAAATGCCCCAACAATATGTGAAATCATCCTGGCAATTTGACTTCTAGCTACTTTTTTTCCAGAAATGTAGAATCAATTTGAGGAAGACAGACCACTTGCAGGGGCCTTCATGGCTGTGAATTAGAGAACTTTAAGTTTGGGGGTGTGGAGCTTAAAATATCTCTTTCTAAGGTTTTACAAATGACAACTGTCTCCTAGGAATGCCAGGTGTTTCTTATGGCAATTGTCCCTTAGAAAACTGCAAGTTCACTCTCCACATTCTACTTGTTCTGTTTGTAGTTTTTTGTAGTTGTTATCTTACTGCATTGTGAAAAACTTTTAATGCTTTTAAAAATTAACATGAGAAAACTGTGAGTACAATAGAACATAAAAGATGTTCCATATTTCAGAACACAGCGAATCCATCAAAATTTATAAGACTCACAAAATATCTACACAGTGTTCCTTCTTTCAGAGATTCTGACCCAGGAGTGCTGGGCTCCTCAGCACATTCACACTTACAATTAGAGGCATGGGGGCCATTTCCCACACAATTGTAATTAAGCTCCTGACGAGAGGAACAATATGGACCGAGTCCATCATTTGAGTCCTTCCTTCCTTCCTTCCTGGCACCCAAGGGATAGATGCAGACACTGCCAAACCATAACTGAGTCATCCTAGTTACATGTGGGGGCAGAGTGAAGTGAAAGCCCCAAAACAATGAAGTCACATCACACTTCCTCACACCCACAGACATACTATTGGAGGGACTGCATGTCAGTAGCATCCGTGATCTTCTCACAAGCACTCATATACTGGTCGCTGACGTTTATTAAGAGAGTGCTGGAACTGTGGCTGTGTGAGGGGTATGCTAAAAACTCACAGCACTCTTAGCAAACTACAACTCCCATGATTCCTTGGGAGAAGCCTGCCACGACAGTTAAAGTGGTATACTGGTGCTTTGATTGTATGGTGTTCTTTTACAGGAGGGATGCCAGAACTGGAAAAGGGGCTCCCACACTGACCTCTGGCAAGCCTCAGCTCCATCTACTGGGTCCAGTCTTAAGCAGCTGCTTAGGCCTCCCTATCTCCCCACACATGATTTATTTGGGGGATGCAAGACCTTTCTGTGGTGTACTCACACCTTTTAAGAGTTTGGCCTTGTCACAATACCTCTCAAAACTCATTTCTGCACATTCACATTTTATAACTATTTTGATATATATATATATATATATATATATATGGCAGCATAAAAATGTTTTAAGTAATTTCTAACTATGTTACAAATTAACGGGTTTGGGTGGTTGTGTTTGAAATCTCTTCTGTGTGTAAAGGTAAAGGTAAAGGGTCCATTAGGTCCGGTCGTGGCTGACTCTGGGGTTGCGGCGCTCATCTCGCTTTATTGGCCAAGGGAGCCGGTGTACAGCTTCCAGGTCATGTGGCCAGCATGACTAAGCCGCTTCTGGCGAACCAGAGCAGCACACCGAAACGCCGTTTACCTTCCCGCTGGAGTGGTACCTATTTATCTACTTGCACTTTGACGTGCTTTCGGACTGCTAGGTTGGCAGGAGCAGGGACTGAGCAACAGGAGCTCACCCTGTCGTGGGGATTCGAACCGCCGACCTTCTGATCTGCAAGACCTAGGCTCTGTGGTTTAACCCACAGCGCCACCCGCATCCCCATTTCTTCTGTGTGTACATTGGTGCTATAAAGCGAAGGAGCTACTTTGCCAACCTTCTGCCTTCCAGATGTTGCTGGACTATGACTCCCATCGTTGGAAATTGATCATTGGCCATTCTAGCTGGGGCTAGTGGAAGTTATAGTCCAAAACATCTGGAGGGCACCAGGTCCGAAAAAGCTGCTCCACACACAGAGTTTTCTATTTAATCTGCCTAGGGGGAAAGAATACTGATGACATTCCAAAATATAATTGAAAAAAATTCAGTTGAATTCTTTTTTTTTTTTTAGTGTGTATATGCTAGAAAGCCAGTGAAATTTCAAACCACTTCTAATTTTCACTGAGCAATTCTTTGCGGCATCTTATTTCAGCTGCACTTTTGAGAAAGACCCCTCAACTTCCATGGAACTATTAACTGGTAAAGATCCCATTCTGGCTTCCCACTGTACAGCAAACAATTATGTAACTCCACAATTCAGTTGGTTGTGGTGACACCAAACATGACAGGCCAATGTTTTAGCTGATAAGACTGAGACTGGACTCGCCTACTAGGCGGCTTCCTTCAGTATAGTGGCTACTTATTTACCTCAGAAAACCTATCTGCATGTTGATCTGACCAGCTCCTTCCAGTTTGTCATCTGTTTCTGCCAGCTCTCCTTCAAGTACATTCTGGATCTTGTTTAACTAGAATCACAATTGGGGTAGGGGGATCAAAAGCCATACTTGCCTTGAAGAACTTTGGTCATGAAACACTAATTTTCCTTTATGGAAAGTCCCTGGGAGAAAGGGGCACATCCTCACCTCCCCGTGTTGTAAACAGTAGATAGTTTACATCCACATATATCAGAGCTAAGGTTCAGGTCTAGAGCTTAAGAAAGTGCTTCCTATGAGGAATGTTAAACTGATTCATTGGTAACTGGAGCATCATCATGATTCACAATGTTGGGGTTCTACTGGCTGAGTTTCAAGTTTAGAGTCACAAAATCAGGCTGAAGATTAACCACCACCCATAATATCTCAAATAAAACAGAGCACGTCTTTTAAAGACCCTTAAAGACACCTCAACAACAGCAACAAAAAGTAAACTGTATGACTACATTGTGAATATACTGAAAAGGTTATATGTTTCTTAAATGAAGATCATGAGCAATAGTAATGTTGTAAAGGGAAAATAGTAGAGCGATGAATTCCCCTGTTAAAGGAACTAAGAATTACAAAAAAAGGAGAGAAAGCTTAAGCTTGACATTGGGAATACTGTCATCATATTCAGGAAGAAGGGGGGGGCAATTATAATTAAATAACAATCCCCTCCAACGATCCTGAAGGCAGATTTATTTTCAGCACATGTTTACTGCTACAACCAAGCAAAACTAGATCCTGAGCAATTGACAAAGCGTCAGCAGGAGACTCAAGGAAATGACAACAACAGGATGCAGGATCAAACTAAGCCTGGTGAAGTTAGGTGGTCACTGTGACCTAGACAGACAGGGGAACCACACTAGGCCCACCCAAATACTCCACTGAGCTTCAAGCAGCTAGTGCACATTCTATTTTAAATTGCAATTTGCAGAAGCACAGAAAAATAACAACTGAGTCTCACTGATCTCATCCATGGTAGGAATTGTGAGCACCTGATACCTCCTGTAGCTAACAAACATCACTGTAATTCAGAAATGATGAATTGCAGGAAATCAGAAATATAAAATAATTTCTACAAGTTTTGCCATTAAAGTAGCATGCAAACCAGCTTACAGTTCTCAAAATCTCAGCTTTCAATTTAAGTGGCTTGAATTTCTGATACTCAGAAGCTTGTTTCAAGTAGTAGGGCAGGCATCTCCAAACTTGGCCCTCCAGATGTTTTGGGACTACAATTCCCATCAACCCTGACCACTGGTCCTGTTAGCTAGGGATGATGGGAGTTGTAGTCCCAAAACGTTTGGAGGGCTGAGTTTGGGGATGCCCGTAGTAGGGTGTTGTCAATGGTGGCCAATTGACTGTGCAACTTCAAGAAAGTCCCCCCCCACCTTGGTGTTTAGGAAGTTGGTCAAAATATATTCCATTCATAACGCTTTAATGATTGACTGCTGATACAATGAACTTTATGTTTTGGATATGTTTTGATGGCTTCTAAGAACAGGATGCTTCTTGGGACTGGGCCAAGAAGCAAAATTACCTCTTATATGAAAACCTGATTGAAAACATTCTTGCTGCAAATAAGGCAGCATATTCTCTCCCTGACAGTCGCCTACCTTCTCTTTCTCAGTTTTCATGTCTTCTTCCATGGCCTGGAGTGCAGCCAGCTTTTCAGGAAGATCAGGTGGGATGAGAGCAATGTTCCGGTAAACTATCCAGCAAAAACACAGTAGAATTATAAATATATACAAGTGAGCCACCAGGTGACAAAACAATGTAGTGCCCAATTCAGGGCTCCAGCCAACCAGCCATGCCCTCTGTAGGGATAGTCCATCCCATCCCCCCCCCCCCCGCTTCTTTAGGGATAGTCCATTCCAAGTGAACTGAACAGTATCAGTGCACACTGTTTTGGGGTTTCGTTTTTTTTTTTGTTGTTCTTGCAAACTTTGGGGTCCCCCCTCTCCCCACAAACAAGCCTACAGCTCCCTCTTGTGGGTGGATGATGCCAGTTTAGTTAAATAAGATTCAGCACTCACAGAACGAAAGTTTGCTGTTAGTACATACAATTGTACCTTGGTTCTCGAATGCCTTCATACTCATCCGTTTTGGCTCCCAAACATCCCAAACCCGGAAGTAAGTGTTCTGGTTTGCAAATGTTTTCTGGAAGCCGAACGTCTGATGCAGCTTCCGATTGAATGCAGGAAGCTCCTGCAGCCAATGGGAAGCCAAGCCTTGGTTTTCTAATGTTTTTGGAAGTCAAAAGGACTTCCGGAATGGATTACGTTCGAGAACCAAGGTATGACTGTATAGGTAAAGGTAAAGGGACCCCTGACCATTAGGTCCAGTCGTGGCCGACTCTGGGGTTGCAGCGCTCATCTTGCTTTATTGGCCGAGGGAGCCGGCGTACAGCTTCTGGGTCATGTGGCCAGCATGACTAAGCCGCTTTTGGCGAACCAGAGCAGTGCACAGAAACGCCGTTTACCTTCCCGCCGGAGCAGTACCTATTTATCTACTTGCACTTTGACGTGCTTTCGAACTGCTAGGTTGGCAGGAGCAGGGACTGAGCAACGGGAGCTCACCCCGTCGCAGGGATTTGAACTACCGACCTTCTGATCGGCAAGTCCTAGGTTCTGTGGTTTAACCCACAGCACCACCCGCGTCCCGATGACTATATACAAGTAGGAATTAAAACATGGAAGGCTCCTATTCCAGCCAAGCTACCTTCCAGATTACTCAATGCTTCTCCATTTAGCCTCCCTGCACATGCTGAACATGCTCATTCCTCATATGGATGAGTGGCCTTTGGCCCTCCAGACATTATGCCCATAATCACTGGCCATACTGCCCAAGAAATGCTGCCAGAAAACGTCCAACAAGTTGCATGCTCCTGGTTAGCTCTAACCCCCAAATCAACCCTCCAAACATTTGGATGGGCTTACATTTTTAGATTTCCCTTCCCAGAAAAAAATGGAAGCCCAACCTGTTGGAAATTTGCCGAAGCAGGTTCCAGATATTTACCATTTAAAAGAGAAACCCAGAAAACCGGTACACATGCAATACATACGTGCATCTGTGAGGAAGTCTTGCAGCCTGCGGAGATCGGCGTAGCCACACTTGAATTGATCTAGGAGGCTGATCTGGTCTCGCAGAGCATAGTACAAGTCCGTCAGTTGAGCGAGAGACCGCAGGGCATCCACAGTCTCAGAGTAGCGGGCTGGAGCCAAAGTGGAGCCAGACTCGGACAGTGGCATGGGGGTTGTGGCGGAGAGCAGCGGAGATGCTGGAGGTGTAGCTCCAAGGACAGGCCCAGGGGGCAATACAAGCTGCATTCCAGGCTGCGCACCAGCCCCCTCACCAGGCTGGTAACCAAGAGGACTGGGCCAAAGAATCCCAGGCTGACCAAGGTACCCAGCTTGGGCATCAGGAGAACCAGGATAGAATGGAGGGGGTCCGGTAAATCCAGTTTGTATCCATGGAATGACAGCGCCTCCAGGGAAGGCTTCACCAGGCTGGGCGCCAAGGACTCCAGGATAGGCTCCGGGATAGGCTCCGGCATAGGGTGCCAGGCCTCCAGGATAGGCTGTTTCATCTCCAGGTGCGCCAGGCTGGGCCCCAGGTGCTCCAGGTTGAGCCCCAGGTGCCCCAGGCTGGGCTCCAGGTGCTCCAGGGTATGGAGCTTGGGCTCCAGGTGCACCAGGCTGGGCTCCAGGAGCCCCAGGATAGGCCCCAGGTCCTCCGGGATAGGGTGCTTGGGCTCCAGGGGCTCCGGGATAGGCCCCGGATGCCCCAGGGTATGGTGCTTGGGCTCCAGGAGCACCAGGCTGGGCTCCAGGAGCCCCAGGATAGGCCCCAGGTGCTCCAGGATAGGGTGCTTGGGCTCCAGGGGCTCCGGGATAGGCTCCAGGAGCACCAGGATAGGCCCCGGGTGCCCCAGGGTAGGGTGCTCCAGGATAGGCCCCGGGTGCCCCAGGATAGGGTGCTCCGGGATAGGCCCCGGGTGCCCCAGGATAGGGTGCTTGGGCTCCAGGGGATCCGGGATAGGCCCCAGGAGCCCCAGGATAGGGTGCTTGGGCTCCAGGGGCTCCGGGATAGGCCCCAGGTGCCCCAGGATAGGGTGCTTGGGCTCCAGGGGCTCCGGGATAGGCCCCAGGTGCCCCGGGATAGGGTGCCTGGGCCCCAGGAGCTCCTGGCTGGGTCCCTGGAGCACCAGCAACACCAGGCTGGCCTGGCTGAGCTCCAGGAATGCCTGCTGGAGCACTTCTTGGAGCCCCTGGTGCACCAGCCGGTGTTCCTTCTCTTCTGTGAGTGCCAGGCAAAGTTCCCGGAGATCCAGGAGTGGCTCTGCTTTCTGGAGAGGTTGCAGAATCAGTTGGAGAGTGTTGGACTGGACTTGTCACCTAGAAACATATAGAGAGGAGTGACAAAAGCAGGGGTGGCTTTAGCTTGGGGCATTATCACAGGCATCTCACATCTTGCAGTTGACTTCATAAGAACATCTCATGTCCACTGTGTATCAGGAACACTACCACCACCTTCAACTGCAGGGCTGCACCAGAGCAAATCCAAGATGGCGGCCAGCACCCATGCCACAACCCCTCAGCAAATCCAAGGGCGTTACATGCTGCACAATCTGAGGTGTTGACTGGATTGCCCTTAGTTGGGTAAGGCCACAAGAAATGGCCTTTTGAAGTTTCCTAAGTGTCCAAGGACAGTGTGGTGCAACAGGTAAGATTGCTGGATTCAGATCTAGGAGGCCTTTGATAGGAAATGGCATTCTACGTGTCACAAGGCGCTGCTGAAATTTGAATGATCCAAGTCCGCCCCAGTGTCGCTACTGAAAAGCTCATAAACCCTCCTTTGTATAGGAGCAGCGGCTGGGCAATTTCATTCATAAGCTTCAGTGCTTTTTCTTTGCCCACAATGGGAGTTAACTGTGGTTAACTCACTGATGAGAGGAAGACAATCTGCATGTGCTCAGAGGCAACCTTTCATTACTATTACTTGCCATGTTCAAGGGGTCTAGGCTGGTATTGAAAATAAGGACCAGAACTGAATGGCATAAACCAGTCCTTTTCCCTCAAATACTTGAATCCCTAGCCTGTATCCCTCTGGTTCTGCAATTGTTAGCTTATGCTACCTCTGTCCAAGATCTACAGGGAAATTATGCAGGAATGCATAAGAGCCATCATACACTCAGTCAGAACTACTTTTTGTTCCTGAAATATTATTGCTGTTCAGATCAAAAAGCAGAAACTGACACCTGATCCTACACTTAATAAGAAAAAGGAAAAAAGCAGGAGCCCATGGATTACAGCTGATTCTCCATCATGAAGACTTGCTTTTAGACATAGAAACAGCCTGAAAAGTACTGCTTCACTCAATTATACCATGTTGACTGAGAGACTGGAAAGACTCACTCATGGAATCAGAGTACATATAAACCAAGAGGGAATATTTCACTGCAGTGATTTCCTTCTATTGAGATTCTGATGTAGAACAAAGAATTACACTGGCCAGAAACAATTTCTATGCACATTTCAGAATAGACCAACCAAGTGCTGATTTTCCCAAAAGGTAAGAAAGCAAGTAGCTGGGTAAATTTTCTAGAATTCCTGCTATTGTACCTTTGTCAGGAATCCTAAATATTTCATTTTGCTGTTCACTGAATTCTTTTAAGTCTGGAGGTAAGAAACGGCTGGGTCCAGAGCCCAAAGCCTGGCGTCAAACCAATCATTAAGCCATGGAAAGATGCTACAGTGAAGTAGTATCTTTTTTAGATCTGTACTTTGCACATGCACAGATGATCTACGGTGATGAATCTATCATACCACTTTAAAACAGTTCATTATTTTGTGGAAACTGGCTATATATCCAAATGCAGGCATTTAACATGCATGCAAGTTTTGCCCTAACTGGCCTTATGGGACACTAGCTGCTCTGTGACTCTATGGAAATGTGAAATTAATGATGCTTACGACAATTCTAAATGGGTGCTTTGGAGCTGCACTGTTTTAAATGTTCTTCAGGGGCCGAAACAATAGCCCTGAGGTGTTCTCACATTGTTGTTTAGGTGCTAAATTGCTTTTCTCTCTCCAAACTCCTGCATGCCTTTGCTCTCAAGTGAAAGAAATACAAACTCGCATAGTCTTTATAACACTGCAACACGGTTATGCTCAGGACAAAGATTTTTCTTCAAGATATTCATCCAGGAAATGCAGTATGCACAGGAGAACCAAGTACAAATCAAAACAACAAAGAGCCTTGTGACACCTTAATAGCTAACAAATTTATTATGGCACAAGCTTTTACGGACTAGAGTTCGCTTCATCAGACTCTTCACGGGGCAAGACGACCTAAGCATTTAACACCAATTATAGCATGACTACACTAGCTACCAATTAGTTTCTGGGCTCAACTCTGATTTTGTTGAGTGCTGATTTTGACCTAATTAAGCCTTATGCAGCTAAGGACTCCAATACCTTTTGGACTGCCTCTTCACACATGAACCTACCAGGGCACAGCAATCATCAGAAAAACTTTGTTGTGTGCCTTCAACAAGAGAGGTGCGGAGGGTGGCAACATGAGAATGAGCCTTATGAGAAGGCTGGCTCCCCATGTGAGGAATGCTCTCTCCACACCTGGTACCATCATTGTCTGCTCCAGGTTCCAGGCTAAAAACATACACAAGATAAATACTGACCTTGACCAGTGGGGGAAAGCATTGTTTGTTGTTCTGCCTCAGGCAGAAAAATGTCTGGAGATGGCCTTGTGCAAACAGCTTTGTGCTTCTAACATAGGACCCTTTCTAAACACTTACCTTCTTTTGGTGGCAGTGGGAGAATAAAGCACCCATGTCAGCCATGGGATGCAGTCAAAGGGGAGGGGGTAGAACTAGCATTGTTCAAGGGGATGGGTTGGTTTCTGAGGTTGTAGAAGAGGCATGTGCTCAAGCACTGGAGAGTATAAGCAAAGCCAACCTCCTATGAGGAAAACGGAGATACCCTCCACCTCCCACACTGTCCCCAATTTAAAACCATGTGGATACATGCTTCACCATGATGCACCAGAAAACGATGACATGGCCACCTTCCAATTGGCAATTACCAACTTCACAGAAAATACCCATATTGGGGTATAATATCTGCTATTTTTCAGCAAGTACGATTAGCTTTCTGAATGCTGTATGGACAAAGAGGCTGCCAGGCTGAGATGATGTCACCAAGATGGATTAGTGATGCCTGCCAGGAAAACAGATAATGTCCAGAAAGACCAATCTTTGAACACTTGTAGCTAGATTAACTTGTGATTTCCATCCTCATGTATCTGCCCATTTTTATGCTTAAAAAGTGGCATTTTTATGTCATGCATTCAGTGCTTCATTTTATTTTTTTTTAAAGAGAGATGTTGGGGCTCAAGTCTGTTTGGAAACATCACTTTCTGTTCCAAAAGCTTTCCTTGCACCCTGCCCAACAATATTCCTGATGTGTGAAAATACTCTGCAGTTATTCAGTAGCAAGAGAAATGCACCCTGCATCTGGCTTAAGGGCACTTTCATTTAGCTTTACTTTTTGTATTCTGGGCTTGAAACTGTAGCTGAGCTGCTGGCAGATGCTGTGGCTGAGTCCTGGCAGAACAAATAAAGCCCTGTACAGTAGTATCTTCATCCAGCATCTGCCAAGATAGTGACCAGACAGATGGCAAGCAGTGGAGGTGAATGGAAAGGTCCAGAACAATCTATGTGAGCCATACACTAGCTTGTCATCAACTTTGTTGCATGCTTATTAAATACAAAAGGCAGAAAACGAAGCCCCACATTTGGCTGATCAGAGGCCACTGAAAATTAGCACAAAATAAATGTTACCCCCACCCCTGGAACTGGCCATAAGATGATGAAGAAATGTGCTTCATGGTGCACAGACTGTACGTAGAAAACTCTTTTTGTACACAATAATATAGGTCTAAGTGATGGGGATAAATAGGATGTGAGATTCAACATATAAAGGGTGCATGCATTGTCTTGGTATTTTTCATGAAGAAAACGTTCATGTGCAAACCTTTTATCCTCCAATCTTCATTTTGCTACACAAATCATACTCACGGGAGATGGGCTCCTCTTCCCTTTCACAAGGACATCCTCTAGAACGTCCCACCGCACCATATTGTTCATCTCCTCTGGGGAAGGAAACTGGCTCAGCCTCTTCTCTAAGTCTTTCTACAGACAAACAAAAACATTAAAGAGGTCACACTTTATTACCCATGAATAGTATGGAAGAGGCCATTGCAGCCACCTTCATTTATTCTTCATTAGGAAGCCTGGCTGTGGAGAGGTATCAGATGACTAGGATACATACCAGCGAAGAGCTAGTGGGTACATCAAACTATGGGACAACCCTTTTTAGAGAAGTGTCAACAGGGCGGGGATGGGAAGGTACTGAATGTTGCAACACACACACACACACACACACATACACACACACACATGGGGATTAGCAGGTGCTGCTTGAACTAACCAGTGAGGGTACATCTTCAAGGCAGCTTCTGATGCTATGAATCTGATACATTAGCACAAAGCTGGGAGTACAGAAAATGAGCAAATCATGTGCCAGCGAGTGGCTGGGTTCCCCTCTATGGACAAATTGAACACTGTATGCTAGTCTGACACTGCAGATGTGCTGGAACAGGCAGGGTGGGGAAGTAGGCTTGGGACCAGTGTGGACGGAATTTGCCAATGCCTATTGACCATGGCAATCTGATAGGTCACTGAATTTACATCTGGTCCTCTGCAAAACTAGCACACAGCAGGGAGAGGTTGCTATCTGCATGGAGACAGGTGTTCTGTAGAGGAGCTGTGTGGGAACATACCACTTCATTATCCAGACTTATCTGATCACTTAAGCAAGTCTTCAGTCGATCGTCAAATGCATGGGGGTCCAACTGCGAAAGGAAGGAAAAGATAATTTAGGATTTCCCCAGGCTGCTCAGGAATAATGTATGAGTGCAAACATGTTCTAATATTGTAAAAGGAGCACTGCAAAAGTGAGCTTGTTTTCCCCACACTTTTAGAATGCAAGAGGTGAGCACCTGGGGAAAAGCCTTGTAGGGAAAATAAAACTCAAGCACCTTTATGCACGCCCAGTTCACAGCAAATGCATAGCGCAGCGGGCCATTTTTCCTCCCAACAAGCCTTTGGGGACAGGAGCAAACATCACGTTTCCAAGAGAACAAAGAAACAAAAGCATAGCCCAGAAACCTGAATTGCTCTCATGGGATAGCCTCTGGGGATGTATCTGGGTATTCAATATTGCTCAAAAATACACAGTATTAAGCATAGCATCCCAGTGCCTGCTATGAATATGCCAGGTTGAGTTTTGGATTGCCAAGGCTGAGAACGGCTTCTTCCAACACTTCCAGACCTATGGCTAGGCCTGGGGCAAATAATACACAATGACAATCAGCCCATTTCTTTAACAGTAGGTCTCCTCAATCATATATAAAAATGGGAGCGAAGTTCCACTTTGACAAACACATTGAACATGTGGGTCAGACTGCTGAACCTCTCAGTGTTGCTTTCCTCCTGAACTCAGAGGGGTTAGGTGGACCCAACAGGAAAAGTGGTTAAATAGAAGGAAATAAGGCATGGACTAGTTTACCAATGCTAAGTGATCCTTGATTTTTTGTACTTCATCCTCTAAATTGGCTGTGGCTGCCTTCATTTTGCCAGCCTCATCTATTACATCCTGCAACAAAGATATGGCCTAGAATACAAAGAGAGATACAATATCAGTGAAAGGAATGAATGCATGGACTCCTCTAAATATCAGCCTAAATATAATTTCCAACTGACAAGAAGCTACCATGTGTTTCCTAATGTCTCTGACTGCCAAAGACAGAAGACATGCTGTAGGAAACCTCTTTTCAGGTCTTACAGAGCCCATTCCCACTTTACTCTAAGCAGCCTACACTGGAGAGGAGCTGTTTCCCCAGGATAAACTACATCCAAAAGAGGAAAAGAGGGAACAGCATCAATATAGCCCCCCAAAAGCCCACCACCTACTGCAAGGTGGTAGGATAGAACATATTGAGCAAGGGCAAGGGGGACCTCCAACAATTTTTTGATGCCCAATATGTTTTAACCATTCGCTTTTCTGCAGAGGCAACAATATTTTTCTAAACTTCAGTATAAGAAAGTCAACTATCTTCAAGCAGGTACAAACTCTTTATCTTGAAATTCAGTTATTATTGCCTTTGAAAGAGTGCTGATGCACAAAAACACCTTAGGCGTCTAAAATAGGGCTGCCATACATCTGGGATTTAAAAGGCGGAATTGACATCCAGGGGGATTTCTGAAAGGCGGCGCTTTGTTCTGGCAAGTCATTAAAAAAAGATTGCTTTTCTTTGGCGTTTTTGTAGAAAAACAACTTTCAGGGGGACCTGGTTCTTACTTTTTGAAATATGGGAACCCTATCTGTAACACTTGTCAGATCCTATCCCAGCACCTTCAGATTTGCACACAAACACCCAGACTAGATCTGTACTCCAGGAGTATCATAGGGGATTGGCATTAGACATCTGACTATAGTCTGGAGCCTTCTGGTCCTGACCACTACTGCCCATTCAGCCTTGCTCTTCAAGTGAGTAAAGTAAGGAGAAGGAGCAGTAACTTCCACAAGCTTTCTCTTGTCCCTCTGGGAAGATTAGGTCCAGAGGAAGAGACAAGTGAATGGGCAGTGAGTGGTAAGCAGGAAGTGGCTGCCGTCAGATATCTTGCCCAAGCCCTTCCAAAAATAAAACCTATAACCAGGACAGCTTTCCAGCAGCACTGCTACACTTCCCCTAAACAGCTTATTAGCCTCATAGGGATGATGTGGTGGTTGCGGAATAAAGATACTGGTTTTCTTCAACCCTGCTTCCTCCCTAAATAGTTTACCTGCCTCAAGTTGTATGTGCCTCTTGATTCTGGTGTTATGAAGAGTCACATTTAGCTATTCCCTATGTACTTCCATGTACTTAAAGTCATGCATAAGGAAAACAGCATAGCTTTCAGTTGCACCACAGGAGATGCATTAGAAAGTTGGTTTGCAGCCAGAAGAAAACCGAACAGAGCAGTCTTAAGATTCCAGTAGGATTATGTGGATGGGGGGTGTTTGTGGAAATAGTCAGCTAGCTTGCTCACAAGGACATGAACAGAATAAAGGCAACATTCTCAAAGTAAGTTTCTAGTTCTCCTGTTCGGCTACAGAAACAAACCAACCATAAAATGTGCTTGCAATATGTGCTGTCATTAATGTCCCTCAAGTTTATTCACACACATGTCCACATTGAGGTGCTTTTATGTCTTGACTAATCTGTTAAGGCCTAGGCAATGAATCATCTACTAAGGGAAATAATCAAGTCTCTGTCTTGCTTTGTTGTGGAAGCCTCCCCAAATAGGAAACCAGGAAATAGTAGTTCAAATTCAGTAAATGATTACATTTCCTACCACCCTCTTCAATGCACTAGACACCAGGAGGTTAGTTGAAAATCAGAACAGCAGCTATCTCACTAAGAATTCAAGTATAGACTTGTCCCAGGCCTTTGCCAGATGCGACTGGACATAACAATTTGCTGCTCATTAACTCATAGGCAGTTTCACACAGAGCTTGCCCTGTCATCACTATCCACTCTGAATCTGGAGTACTTATGAGCTATAGCTCCCCTCACAGACTAGTAGGGGTATGTTGTCTGGGGGGACTCTATACTGCAAAATGATTCTGTTCCTCTTATCTAATGAAACATAGAAATCTGATAAATATTATATACACTGATTAATTCAATTTAATATACCACTTTTCAGTTGACTCTCACAAAGCAGTTTACGTTAAAATCTTAAAACAAGAGGCAGCAATTAAATCTATAGAATAAGCCAGCCAAGATAATCTACAAGAGGGATATTTTTTGAAAGCTACATCTCCCCTTCCCACAGGTAAAGAGGTTCTTTGAGTAGCCCTGGGGTGGCGATTAAGGGAGCGAGAGGTCACCTCAACTCCACTACTAGGAACCAGGTTGTAGGCAGCTCTCCAGGCCAGTTTGTCTTTAGTCTCTCCTCCCTTCAGGGCAAGATGGTCCTCAGAAGGCCCCATAGTGGAGGATAGTAGAGATGGAAACCACCTCACTCACTCTCAAATGTCTGTATGTGAGTGTATGTCCGTGTCCAGAAGGACTGGAATTCAGTCCCAGATGGCGAAAATGGAAAGTGGAGCCTTCAGGGCTCCCAGCGGGGACTGGAGCTCAAAACACACACACACACACACACACACACACACACACACACACGCACCACGTCTCCTACCAAAACTGCATTCATATTAATTTGTTATCAACACTCTACAAATGATAAGCAGACCTAACTAACTGGAAGGCTGCCTGATTTAAGACATCCTGGTGTGCATCAAGAGATGGCTAGAACTAACAGGCCAAAGCCAGGCCAAGACATTTTGTTGCCTGAGGTGAGGGAGAAGATGGTGCTCCCCTTTTCCACATACAAAAGGCTATTCAACTGGCGGCTGAAACTTACTCCAGTGCTGGTTGACAGAGACAGCAGCAGCATCCTGAGAGCAGCAGGTTAGCTTAGGGGGCACAGGGCAGACTGCATGGCAGGACTGGGGGGTGTCGTTACTGCCCCCAACAGCTCCCTCACTCTGCCACAGAGGTGGAGAAGCTCAGGCTCAGGGACCAAATATGGCCTTCTAGAATTCACTGTCTGGTCCTCAGGACTCTCTCCATGCCACACCCTTTCTCCCTAGGCCCCAACCCTCCCTGCCCCTGCTGTGCTCCTTCCTTGACTGTTTTTGCCTTGCTGGTCTGTGTCCTTGAACTCTGATAATGCCTCTTGCTTGCCTGGATAGAGAGGATAGAGAAGAGTGTGGGAGCATGTGTAGAAACTAGTCTACTGTACAAAGATAAGATTTACATGAATTGCTCCACCAACATTTTGTTCTGGACTGGTCCCACCCACTAGTGACATGTGGCTCCTGGAAGACTGCCCAGATAGGAATGTGGCCCTCAGGCTGAAAAATATTCCATGTCTCTGCTCTATTTAATGTTATTCCTATGCACGGAATACAGGGAACAGACTCCTGCCCACCCAGCTGGGGTCTCAGCACAAGCCAGAATAAGCCAGCTTCTAAATAGCAAGAGATGAGTCTCTACATGTCCAGCTCACTGGAGCATCTAGAACTAATGGAAACTTAAGGAATGCAAGATATTTCAACTGCTGCTGCAGTTGCCTGTTGCAAAGCTTAGCTCTGCTGGGAGCCAATCTTGGCATAGCATACCTCACAGTTCACAAACTGAGCTGCCTTTGGTTCACCAATTCTAATGCAGGGGAAAATGTTCAGGGCAGAGGGTGGGGGCACACAGTGTTACTGGCATCCATCCAGTTTACCAATTTAGCCAGTCCCAGTGCTCCTTTGACAGGTAAATCAATGCCTGTCTGGTGTAACTTAGCAAATCCTCTGGATTTCTCAGAACTTTAGCAAAACAGTGTTTTCTCTGTTGCCAATGACTTTACGAAGCACTACAAGTAACGAAAGCTTTGGCATGCACTGTTTTTGAAATGTATGAACCAACATTTGACTAATCAGTTGCTTGAAAGAGTATTCAAACTCTTAAGTCAAAAACGTAAAACAGGAATTAATACTAATTCTGGAAATTTGGAGAAGGTGAAGCTTGTATGGACAAGGTACCTAGATGTAAATACCAAGTGCATATTTGATGCATTTTCTTAAGGGTTAAGAAATGATTCCATGGGGAAACATTTATTTATGCTTCTGTTCATTATTCCAGGATGCATCACCTCCAAGGAGGAATACGTGTGAAGCCTCAGGTACTGCCGAGATCTGCACAACAGATCTAGAATCACGGTGCAGCAGATTATGGTGTTTGCCAACACAACATAACAATGCATAATAGTTCTCTTTGTCTCTTCACTCCAATACAAGTTGACAGTTAAACATCTTTGGGGCGGGGTGGAACTTTCAGAAAGGAATGATTGACAGTTTGCTGTACTGTATCCCTGCAGCGAGCTAGGCCTTTAAAGGAAAAAAACCAAACCAAAACAGTCCGCATGCCCTTCATGCCTCCTTCAAAAACTAGTCTAAATATTGTCCGCAATCGCTATAAAGGGCACTCTTAACTCAATTCCGATGTAACCTTTGCATGCCCCTAAAATTTCAACAATCTGGGTGTTGTTTTTTTAATCATTCACATACCTTGTTGATGCCCTCTTCGTTGGCTTCAACTTTCTTCTGCAACTGCATCGCTTGCCATAGATCGGCCACAGAGCCACTCCTGGCTTTATCCATCAAGTCGGTACCAGAAGGCAGCTTCTCTAGGCCAGACATTTGCTGTTCAAACCCTTTGACCCGCTTTCCCAACCCCTGCACTTTCCCCTGGACTCCCTGCACTTGATCTTGCATTCCTTGGACCTGATCTTCCACCCCTTGCACCTGATCTGCCATCCCTTGGAGGTTAGCCTGCAGCGCGAACATTTTCTTTTCCAAGTCATCAAGGCGAGATTCTATGTCTTTGTCTGAAACCCCCTTTTCCTTCCTGGGCCTGCCTTCTTTGCCTTCTTTGCCCTCCAGGCCTTCTTTGCCTTCCTTGCCCTCCAGGCCTTCTTTGCCTTCTTTGCCTTCCTTGCCCTCCAAGCCTTCCTTGCCCTCCTTGCCTGCCCTGCCTGCCTTGCCTTCCCGGCCCTCCTTGCCTGCCCTGCCATCCTTGCCCTTCAGTAACTCTTCATCGGACAGTATCTCCCCAACCCCCGTCTCAATAGCCTCCAGCATGTCTGGCTTGGGTGGTGGGCCCCGATCCACCTTGACCTCCGTCATGGCATCCTGGATTTTGAGGTACCTGAGGATGGCATGGAGGAGGGTGTGGAGGGCATTGAAATTGACATGGCCAACCTCTGGAGTCCCTATGGAGATGTCCGCCAACTCGTACAAGGTGACTTTCAGAGACATGTCTGCACCCCTTTCGACCCACCCTTCGCTTTGCGACAACTGCCAGCTGCCTTATTTAAGAAAAATAAAATAAAATCTTCTTTTAAGAAATAAAAAAAAAAACACCTCCTAATCTTTTATTAACCCCTATGAAAATATAACGCTGGGATGGGAAGGCAGTTCAATAAATAAAATTTCATCCCTTTTTTTAACAAGGAATATCTGTCTGGAGTATATATATATATATTTAAGCCCAATTTATTGTAAGCCCATTCCTAAAAGTGAGCAGGCTGGCGCCATAAAGGGATGAGCAGCAGCGCCTCTATCTCGCTTTATCTTTTTGCTCTATTTGCCTATCCTTCTCCCCGCCCCGCCCCCCTCAAAACGACCACCCCTATTTAAAGGGCTTTTTCAAAGCTCCCCTCAGCCTAAGCGGCACCCGCCCCCAGCGCAGCTCGCAGCTCGGGCGAGCGACGGACTGACGAGCAGCTGCCCGCCGAAGCTCGGAAGAGAAGCCGCCTCCGCCGCGGACAATCCGGCCCCGTTCGAATCCTTGCGTTCCATTGGTTGCCTCACAAACCTTCTCGTTCCGGGATTGGCTTCGAGAACTGCTCATGTGCTTTTGTTTACCTCGCCGGCTGCCGGCTGATTGCGAGCCGGCGTTTGTGGTTGCTACGCGACGGGGGTGACCGCCCTCCGCCGTTCCGGGACTCGCGGCGCCGCGCGAATTATGACTCCGCGCGCTCCCCCAGCCCCCCGCCCTTGCTAAGCAGAGAGGAATGGGCGGGAGCCGAAGGAATCGGGGAGGTTTGTTAGCCAGTTTAATATATTTCCAGTTTAATTAAGCTATTTCTTTTCCAAGAGTTTCCGAGCAAAAAGTATAAAGTATAAAATAAAACTTAGACGCTACACACACACACACACACACACACACACACACACACACACACAGAAAGGGGGGGGGCTGTCCCCCTATATCTGTTGGTGGCATTCGTAGATCTGTTTACATTAAACATTTAAATTGCCCTGTAGGTTTTCCAGAAAAAAAGGGAAAAGTGCTGAAATATTGCGCAGAACCACGTGATTTAGCCCTAAGTTCATCTGGTCCAACCGTTTGCCAGAAGCAAGACTCCTGCAAAAACTCTCCTTGCAACCAAAGGCCTCGGATGGTGGAAAGCGACCTGTCTCAGGTAATGCTTAGTTTGTACCAGCCTTGTTTTCAGTGTTCAAGATACTGGGAACAGATGAACTGTGGACAGCGGCAAGTGGGGGAAATTGCTCAGTGGTGAGAAAAACAGGCTCTGCGTATCATAGAATCGTAGAGTTGGAAGGGATCTCAAGGTTCATCTGGCCAAACTCCATACACTCTATTTAATGGTTAGTTTTGCATTGATTTGTGAAATCTAAATATTATTATTATTTATTAAATTTATATAGTCATTTCTATTTTTATATATCTATAGATACAGATATAAAAACCTATGCACATTTCTTGCAGATTTATGTCCAATGGGCTTCTGGCCCAGGTCTTTAAGCATGTTTCCTCCAACAATGGGCAACTACAAAGTTCCCATGCGACAGTGAGTAAAGCAGACGGGGACTTTGTGGCCTCCTAAGTGCGGTTGGACTCCCATCAGTGCCAAGTGAGCACAGGAAGAGAGTTGCAGTCCAGCATCATCTGGAGGACCACATGGTCCTCATCCCTGGAGCCCTGATCTCTCTCTTACTCTCTCCCAAATCTCAAAGCAAACATTCACCTACACAGTGACTTCTGACAAGCAGCAGCTGTCTGTCACATCTCAACTGAAATATCCCAATGCTTTGCCTCTCTCGCAATTGGAAGGTTCTTCTTAACATCTCACTTCCGCTGTTTAATTGCAATTTGAGCTCCTTTGCTCCTGTCTTCTCCACAGTAGCACAAAAGAGCAACTGGTCCTTGCTTTCTCATAACTGAGATGGAGTGAAAAAAGGGGCAAAAGTGAAACAGATGTAGGGCCGGGATGGGGAACTCCGGCTCTCATTAGTCCCAGGCAGCTTGGCTGAGGGCCAGAAATGATGAATTTCTATATTCTTAATAGTGTTAGCAATTTCCCTATCAATAGAGCCAAAATTTCTGTGGCAGACACTTGGTAGTAAACCCCCACAGAACAGATTTGGAGGTATCTCTGAGTGAAATGCATAGGATCAGTCTACTCATGTCAGCTATTCTAGAACAAGGTGAATTGAATTTGCAGGACCTAATCATGTTCTCACGGTATGTTGACTAGTGAACAAATACCTTCATACAGTAGTTTTTGACTACTATGGTTGTATTTGTAACTATGCTATTTTTTTCCATGTTGTAAGCCAACTTGAGCATGGTTTTAGCTATGGAAAGGCGGAATACAAATAAAATGATGTATGTACGTAACATCAGCTCAGAACAGCTCTCTGTGTGTACTGAAAGGTCAATTTCTCCATTTATGGAGTGCAGTCTATATTACCATGAGGACTAGCACCTTGAATCTGGAAAAAAAATAGCAGATTCTTTGCAGAGTCTCTTATCTATGATTAGATGCCCTGATCATGTGATGAGAGCTGGTGGCTGTGCTCAGTTCCTCTCATCCAAGCCAATTGTATTTACAGATGAGAAAAATGCCCTTAAGGACCTACTGTAGAGCAGGGGTAGCCAACACATTAGTGACCACAGCTCCAGTTCTAGCTTTGGACCTGAAGGCTGGGGCTGATGGGCACCGCTAAACATCTGAAGGGCACATTGGCTACCCCTGCTTTACAGTCTGCACAGCAAATGCACATTAAGGGCAGCAGTTCCCACAGGTCTTAAGCATATGAAATTAATGCTCAACATTTGATTCATAAGTGTAAGGAATCCTGACTGAATTCTAATACAGATCACTACGGAGTTACTGTTTTAAGGTTATGCATGGGGTTGTTTATTTTTATTGCTGTTTTAATTGTGTCTTTACAAATTGCAACCCATCCTAAGACCGGCTGTTGAAGGGCAACTAAGAAATATGTAGCAGCAACAGCAACAAGGACAGCTTCCCTAAAACCATGATCAAGAATATATCTTTGCAGTATTTTCTGCTTCTCCTAAGTCTTGGGCTAGATAGCGGTGTTCTACTTCTGGCCTGACTGCATTGCAGTAGAGGTGAAATGATATTCTATATATAGTTTGTAATATACCCAGGGACCACTTTTAAAGGTGCACTGCACAGATGGGCACTGTAATGCCCTCAGATCTGAGATGCAAACAGAACAGGAAACATATGGTTAAAGGAGTGTATGTCCATGTTGGTTATGTGTGTGTGAGAGAGAGAAAGAGAGAGAGAGGGAGGGAGGGAGGGAGGGAGGTGGTCTGGATAGTGCCCAAGTGCCCTTCTCTAAACAAAGTAGGAAATTTCAAGACCCACTTATTGTGCAATGAAATCAGGGGAGCCTTACATTAGGTATGGTAGGATGCTGCATATATTTTTTTTGTATATGTGAGTGAAGCTAGACAAAAAAATCAGGATTCATTTTGGTCCATATGTGAACCCCAGTAGGTAAAACTGAATCCAGGACAAGAATCACAGACTCATGACTGTAAATGAAACAAATTAACTGGTTTGTTGATATGCAATGCTCAGAACAAGAATAGCAGTAAATGTTTTAAGTCCAAATAACTGCACAAATACCGTCTTTTTCGCTCTATAACACGCACCCGACCATAGCACGCACATAGTTTTTAGAGGAGGAAAACAAGAAAAAAAAATATTCTAAACGAAACAGTGGATGTATGATTTTTGTGGTTCATTCTGTGGCCACAGACATGTGATCTGACGGTGAGTTTGGGGTAGCCCAATGCAAAAATCCTGAGGATCCATGTGGATCCATGCTTTGTAACCACGTTTTTGCACCACTGCGGCCCCAGGCAACAGTGGGTGCGTGATTTTTTTGGTGCAAGCTGTAGCCATGGACATGCTATGTGATCTGCTGGTGAATTTGGGGTGACCCGTGTAAGCGGCTCCTCTCCTCTCCCGCTTTGCTCCTTAAAAGCAAGCAGGCTCTCTGTCCTTCTCTCCTCCCCACTCAGCGGCTCTTCTCCCGCTTTGCTGTTTCAAAGCGAGCCACGGAGGAGGGAAGAAGGGGAACCATGGATCCTCTGCTCACAACTGCAGCAGATCCCCCCGCCATCCGTAGGCATTCGCTCCATAACACGCACAGACATTTCCCCTTACTTTCTAGGAGGAAAAAAGTGAGTGTTATGGTGCAAAAAATACGGTACATAGTTCCTTGAGCTATACAAGCTGTTCCGTGTAATTGACAAGCCAATGCAACTACTTATACGATCATTTAAACAATAATTTATCATCAAACCCTCGTCTGCATCTCCCTGCCTAAACCTCCTCCAGTCCATCTAGTTTATGGGCCACAGCTCAGTGGTGTTTTACATGCAGAAGGTCCCAGGTTCAATCCCCAGTGTCTCTGGGTAGATCTGGGAATGTTCCCTGCCTGAAACCCTAGAGAACCACTGCAGTATAAGGCAGCATCTTACGTTTACAAGCTGTTCTTGGCATTTTCACGTGGAATTCATAGCTATCGATTCATTCTAGTGCATCCCCAGTTTCCCATAGGCTGGGAATAGTGAAAGAACGAAGCAGAGAGGGGGTGGGTGGGGAAACAATAGGCAGCCTAGCAAGAACAGCAGCAGAATCCTATACATGTCTACTCTGATCTAAGTCCCACAGAGTTCAATAAGATTTCTCTACCCTTCTGACATGCACTGGCTTCAACTGCAAGCAAATGTTGACATTCCACGAAGCAACTACCAAGCTGCATGAGTCTCTGGCCATACCGACCCTTAAATATACAACCAATAATAAGACAGATGTGTGCAAGCCTCCTGCAGGTGGCAGCATATTACATGAAACAGGATGTAGGCAGCTATTGACAAAGCCTCCTATGAGTGTCCACCGAGAAAGTATTCCGTTTACACACTGCACACTTTCTGTGTTGTGAATGTGACCCATATCACAGTGTTCAAGTATGCCTATATCACCCAGATCAGATAAGCACCAGAAAGCAGTGTATACAACTCTTTTGCTTTTCTTTTGACCACAAGCAAATCTGGTCTAACTAAAGAATCACAATCACTGCTGCTGCTTAAATTTGAATTTTGTCCAGAAACATCCTTCACATTTCCCCCTCATATTTTATTCTATTTTGTTAAAAAGAATATTTATGACCCACCCTTCATCTCAATGCATCCCAAGGGTGATTTAACTCCTTGATAGGTTATATCTCACCCTTGCGCCCTCCGCCTATGAGAGAGGTTGTCTTCGCATTTCAGCTGTTCAATATCCACTCCCCAACTGTGGCAGTCTTGATGCCTTACACAAAAGGGGCAATGCAAAAAAAGGCTACAAAGGTGGAAGGTACCGGCTTATCAGATGTCCTGTGATCAACATACCAGGCACAGGGAAGTGAGGCTATTAAGTGTTGAGTAAGCACAGCTAATTGGAACCAGTATGTTCAGAGGCATTGCCACTTGCCTTTGGTGACCAGATGCTGGGGACAAACAAGGAGGTGACTATTCCCAGCATGGCTTGCTCTGCTCATAAGCTTCTAGAGGCACCTGGTTGGCTGCAAGTCGGAACACTAGACTAGATGCACCTTGGCCTCATTCAGAAAAGCAATTCTTGCAGTTTTCATTTTAGTGCATAAATACTCACACTAGAGAGGGACATGGGTGGCGCTGTGGGTTAAACCACAGAGCCTAGGACTTGCCGATCAGAAGGTCGGTGGTTCGAATCCCCGTGACGGGGTGAGCTCCCGTTGCTCGGTCCCTGCTCCTGCCAACCTAGCAGTTCAAAAGCACGTCAAAGCGCAAGTAGATAAATAGGTACCGCTCCGGCGGGAAGGTAAATGGCATTTCCGTGCGCTGCTCTGGTTCGCCAGAAGCGGCTTAGTCATGCTGGCCACATGACCCGGAAGCTGTATGCCAGCTCCCTCGGCCAATAAAGCGAGATGAGCGCCACAACCCCAGAGTCAGTCACAACTGGATCTAATGGTCAGGGGTCCCCTTTACCTTTACCTTACTCACACTAGAAACTCTTAAGAGATATAGCTGTAGATTTAAAATCATGTGTTTATAAGCTTCCTCAAGTGCTTACTTGGACGCAGACAATTCTTGGCATATACTTGGAAGAAGCACAACTGTCGACTTATTTACTGTTGTGAGTGGAGCCACCTGATAACAGCTCCAAAGCCGTGGGTTACAGTACAGCATCCTTTGTTTAATTCACCCTCTGAATCCTTTTTTTGTTCCTTCACTCTTCTCAGGAAAGCGGGTGGTCAGCTTCGCTTACTAGAGATTTCTGCTCACTAATGATGTATATATAACAAGTCAGAGGGCCGCAGCTGATGTGTGTGCACTGTTTATACATAATCTGCAATTGACTCCTCATAATTGCTGGCACAACTTAATTGCTGTTTCCAGTTTAGAGATAAGTACCAGCAGCTCTTGGGATATTTTGAAGACAACAGCTGGAAAGGGAATCGGTGACCATTTTCTCTGATCTCATTGTTATAACAAGCCTTCATTCATAACTCCAATCACAGTTTGCCCCATTGGTTGTATAAACAATTCCAGGTACGTAGGGGGAGAAATGTCACATTATCTTTCAGTTGCTGGCACTCAAAAGGGCTATTAAGCCCTGGCATTGCTAAATCCAAATACCAAGTTATTAAACAAGGACCTTCAAATTACAAGAATTAAAGACTCTCTGGAATGATACTTTGATTTGCTTTTCGTTTTAACAGAATGATTCACCCACTGCATCCTTCACAAGGTCCTTAGCTAGGAGCATCAATTCTATCATAAGCATGGATCTGAAACTCTGCAACAGATTTTCCGCCTGTAAAATAGTGGATCATGTGGAATTCTCCATGTCTTGTTGAAGTTGATGTAGAAGCCTAGCTCAGTTATGTTGTATCACTACAAAATGCAGGAATCCCTTCTAAACCTTATACTGTATTTATATTCTATAAAACCTCAGGCAGATCTTCATTTCAGGAGCAAAATTTAAACCTCACGAGTCCTGCTGATCATATGATATATTCAAACACCTCACTTCCCAGGAGAAATTTATGCAGGGAAATGTGTAAGATTACACCTAAAAGGTGTAATCTTGCATGTGATAATTCTTTTGAGGAAGGATACTCACTTAACCCCCTTTAAGCCTTCTGTTATGGGAAATTATTCCCAGGGCATGTTTAGCATTTTATTGGCACTGTTCATACACTGAAAAGGAACCTTGGTTCCTTAAGGCTCATCTGATTTCCTTTTGAGCACACTTTAAAGTTCTGTGTCTGAGTGTTGTGGGGTTTTGTTTTGTTTTGTTTTTGGTCCCAGCGCTTTTCTCAGGGAAACCCATGTTTTATTGCTGAATCTGAGCAAATCTGTAAAGAATCCAATTGCCATTTTCTCCAATTCAGCAGTAAAACACGGATTTCCCTGGGGAAAGTGCTTTGGCAAAATAACAACACTTGGACACAGAGCTTTAAAGCCCTGTCCTGTGTCTAGAAACACAGCACAAAAGGCAGTCTGGATGAGCCCTTTGTGTGGAAGAGCTTTCCAGGTTATCATAAAAATACATGCAAGTGGAAGGCTGTGTCCTGTGAGATACCCAAAGGCAAGGGCGTGTACATAGATTTTTCTCTCTGTGCACCTCCCTCTAGGGTTTGCGTGCAGTTTTGCTCATGACAAAGCAAAAATTATTAAAAATCAATTGTGGGCTCCCAAACAGAAAGGAAAACTGAAAAGAAAAACAAGGTGCAACGGCTAATGGCGGATTCCCTCCGAGCTCCAGAGGGAATCGGCTCTTCAGGAGCGGGGTCTTGCCGCTGCGGTGACGCGGGGACCCTTAGAAATCACAGGCGCGGAAGCCTGTGAACTTGGTGACTCGGCGGGCACCATTTGCGCCCCCCCGACCTGTGAAGAAGCCTTTTTAAAGGCTTTGGAACGGGGGACGGGGTGAGTGGCGCGGTGCTGAGAGTCGACTGCTTCTCCTGGGGAGTGAAGCCGCGAGCCATGGTCGGAGGGCGCTGACTTTTTCCTGTGAACAATCGGACCCTAAAAGTAACAACCCGTGAGTAGTACGGAAATTGGACTTTTTAAGGAAATTTTCTTTGGAATTTGGCACGATCGGGGAAGGCGCAAACAGGAAGTCCGCCTCCCCGCCTTGTAAAAGATCTAAAGCAAGGACTAGTTAACTAAGGTCGAGAGAATTGTCTTTTCGATAAAAGATATTAATTTCACGATTTGGCGATACAAGTATAAGTAATTGTGCTGGAGGATAAGAGTTAATTTTGAGAGTTGAAGTTCCACCCCCCCCCCCCCGGACCCGGGAGCGATTCGCGAGAGAGCCTGCTGAGGAGATATAGAGAAGTTTGACAGCTGTCAAAATTAGCTGTCAAAAAGGAAAAAGAGAACTTTGTTTCTGCTGTCTCTGCTGGATACAGTTGCTGCAACTTGGTCATATTTTGTTGAAAATAAGTAAGAACTGATACAAATTAACCTGACTTTTGGATTTTAACTGGAAAGAATACTAAGTTACCAAATCCCTCTAGAGGGGGATTTGGGACACTACAAGAATGGCTGGAAGAGGGAAAATTCAGGCTGGGCTGGACAGAGTATTTGTTCTCCTGGGAAAGTTACAAGGCCAAATTGAGGTTTTGTCTACAAATGTAACAACCTTGAGCTTAAAAGTAAATAACATTACGGAACTCGATAAGGACTTGACTCAGGAAGTCCATGCAGCTGGACAAAAAGAGAACTTTGAGAATTCTGAAAGTGTGGAGAAAGAGATATATGTTGTTTCTGAGGAGAAGGAAGGAGGAGCTGTAATTTTGCAAACGACAAAGGAGAGCCAGAGGCCTGATATCATGCTCAAAAAGGGAAACAAGAAATCAAACCAAAGGCCTGACAGGATGACTACAAAGGAAAATAAGTACTGGATGATGAAATTCTGGTTTAAATTGGTGACAGAAGAATGGAGAGATCTTTTTGTGTGGAGACCTGAAGACCTATGGATTACAAATCTGATTAAAGTGGAAGCTGGAGTTTTTGTGACAATTGGACTTTTTGACCTTGCTTTCAAGTATGGAGGTCTAGCTGGAAAAAATTTGGACTTTATTGGGACAGAGCTCCTCCGAGATTTGGAGTTTAATATTAAGGACTATCAAAAAAACCGGCAGAGAGGAACTGAGAGAGAATTAAGAGCCTCGGACGTGAGATCTCCAGGCTGATAGAAGATTAAGACTTGATATTTGTTGGGGATCGAAACCGGGAAAGGGGGTGGTGGGGTTTGAGGATCCAAAGGGTGTATAATTATGATCTGTCTTATTATTATTTTTTTGTTTGGTTATTAATATGAAAATGGGGAAATTCGTGGAATGGAATTAGGGTCGACTTTAGGAAAAGGTTTGGGTATTGAGGTACAAATATTGATGTTTATAAGTTAAAGTAAGTTAAAAAAATGAATTAAATATAAAAAGGTTAAAAATTGGGGATAGGAACTTGTTGAACAAACAACTTGAATTGGAATACAAGAAGGGGAGGTGTGGGGAAGTCTGGGAAATATGGTAATGAAAATATGGAACTGTAAATTTCATGTGTTTTTAAATTTTTCTTTTCTTTTTTGCATTTTTTGCTCTTTTTGATTTTGTTTTTTATTGAATTTGAAATATCTTAATAAATATTTCATAAAAAGAAAAAAGAAAAACAAGGTGCAAAGCGCGCCATTGTCAAGAAGTGACAGTCACTGCAAGATTAATTTAAGGTGTTACAGTGGCTGCCTCCTTATGCCAACCCACAAAGCTCCATCATGGTAAGTTCCTTTCTCAGGTTAGTATGGAAGTCAATAAATAAGGTTTAAAATAACAAAGTTCCCATTCCAATGGTTGAAAAGGATCTTTGTTTGGGATTCCTAGCAGCAATCATAGCAGTTGAGAACAGGCTCTAGCAAGCTTGACAAAAAGTAGATGCTTAGATTTTTTCCCCACTTCACCCTGATTTGGAAGACTAAAAACAACTGACTGCATGTGCATGACAGCAGGCTTTTCATACTACCCACTGCACCATCAGTATCTCTGAGAAATGCACAAAGGGTTCATAGATGTTAAACACTACAGGAATATTCTGAATAAATCACCTCTTCTTTGGATACATTATAAAATTTCTGCTCAAGAAGGCAATCTTCACAGCTTGCACAAAGGAATAATACACCTAGAATGTTCAAAACAGAGGCCAGAGATCCTACCATGGTGTACAGGCTAAGGTGTTACTTTTTTGCATATAAGCCCTGATCAAACTGCCTTCTGGTTCAACAAGGAAGAGAGCAGGATCTATTAGGCAGTGCATCAGATCAGGACCAGTTTCAGCCCTGTTTCTCAAAAGCACACCAAGATTCTTTCTGAAGTATCTAGGGTTTTTTGTTTTGTTTTGCATGTCCACAGCAAGTGGCAAAATTCCACTCTTATTTTGACAGCTCTGATTAAGACTCTGCATGGTTGTAAACATAATCAAATTTGAAAAAGATAAAATGCAATGGAAGCATGCTTTTTCTGATCACGCAAGAAGGCTACTAGACATTTGCCCATATCTCAGTTGTATGGTTTGCCTCCTCTGTGAAACTTGGATCATGTTCGGTGTGCAGTTTTGTGACAAGTTGCATGGTGTGGCATGACAGAACTTCTTTTGTCTTAGAATCTCAGAAAGCTGAGGTATAAATTATACTCCCTTCTCCCATAGCTTCAGCTTGAGGCGGGCAGTTTACTTGAGACGGAGGTTGCAACTGTCTGCACTAGTAAGTGGGTTTGTTGCATCACCCTGTCACCCTAATTAAAAAGGAGCATGAAAAAAAGCAAAACAGAGCAAAATGAGAATGAGGGGGATAAATGTTAAAATGTCAAAGCAGTTAAAAAACTGGAAAAAATATTCTAAATATCTGAAAAAGAAGTGATTTCCCATTTAAAACCAAAAGCCAGCTCCCTCCAAAAGCTCTAACTTAAACTAGCAAAAATAACCTCTTCAAGTCTTCCCCAGGAGCTGGAGGTGATGGAACGGGAGAGGTTATGGGCTTTCTTTCTAAAACCTACAAGACTAAAGGGAAAATGCTGCAACAACTGGGATATGTAAGCAAAACCCTCTAGGATTAGTGTGGACAGAAACAAAATTCAAATGCCATGTGTAACACTTTTACATCACTTTAATTCTCATCCACCATCCCTCTTGTTGTAGTCCAGGGTCTTGACATATTGATTGTCTCTGCCAAATTGCTTAGAACATTAAGGACCGATATAGTGTTCAAACAAAGCAGTATGATAATGCACAGATGAACATTTTAACCCTCCAACATGAATATAGGTGGTTTTCATCGTTGTAAAACTGTCAACAGAAATCCATCATGAATATTTGAACCGCTTGAGAGCAACGGAGACCTCACGAAGTTCGGGACTTTACCCACAACTTTACACAATGCTGCTAATACTTTAACTGTTAACATTAGAAGTTTCTCAGACAATTTTGAATCCGAGTTCATAAAAATCACAGCAATGGATTAGAGTAACTTTGCTCTAATGCTCAGGATTCATAGTAAACCTATCCCAAGGTATTGCTTATGTTTAAAGCCATCTGGGAGGGCTTTTAAAAGACAGCATCTCAACAAGATGTGCACACCTAGGTAGCCGTGATGAGACAGAAAGGTAGTTAAGTTGTGTTGTGTGCACTTTTGCATACATAAACGGAGGAAACTTTACTTGCTGAACAGTTAAAAGCCTGTCCTGGACTTGCAGTTTTCTTGTCTGTAATTTAATATGGAATGATATACATTTTAAAATGTGCTTGAGTTGGAGGGAAAATATGTTGGGGAAAGGTGAAGAACAACCCCCCCCAAAGATAAGTGAAGAAGACACTCTGCATGGTACTTTTGAAAGCCTCACCTGTGTTTTTGATAACTCAGGCTATTAAGGGAGAGTTTCAACATTACAAGTTGTTTCCATTTTTATCAGTCTAGAAGATACTGTATGCTTGGGCTCTGTTCTTACAACCTCTAGTGTGAATTAGAATTGCCATTTCACCCATAAGGCACTTAAACCGTGCCTGGGTGTGCCAGAATATCTGCTTGCATGGCTGGTGAAATGTTGCTGTTTTAGCATCCTGTTGCCATGGCTATTGGGACCATTTATTGTTTGGCGTCAGAATGTGGCTGTTGATAATTAGTTAACAAATGGGTTGTTTAGTCCACAGCAGGTTTTTGTTTTCTCATCTTTCAATACAAGTATTTGAATGCACTCTCAAGATCCTATAATCCAGGTGTAGCCAATGGAATGCACTCAATAAGTTGCTGGACACCAACCTCCACCCGTTGCAGCTATTCCAGCAACACCTGAAGGGTATGCTGGCTGCCCCTGTGTATTCTCTATTGTAATGCAGTAAACAAAAAAATACTCCTTGGTAGTAAAGCTTCTGAAAGCAATTGGCTGAGCAGCTATGACACCATGGAGTATTAATTAGTCTTCTAACTGCTGAGTTAATGAAAGCTGACTTATTGAAAGCAAGCCCGATGCTCAGGCCAGGCAAGAGCTTGAGACGTGAAATTTCTGGAACAGAACATAGTATACAGTATCTGTCTTCAGTTTGACTGGGAAAAGGTCCTATGCAAGAGGCTGAGATAAGAAGAGCTGTTGTGAGCCAAGGACCTAAGTGGTTTGGCTGCTACAAAGCGTGCTAAAAGGATGATTCATACATCCTCTTTCTAAGCTTCTGGTGCCTCATGTCCACAGTGGCAGTGAGTATTTGGAATTCTCACACCTCCACTGCTTTAGTCATTACACTGTAGAAGGAGCCTGTGTTGTAATGGTCAGAGCCACTCTCAGTAGGAAGCTGGGGGGCAGTGAGCCAAGACGAAGGTTTACTACAGGTTCAATCGTAGACTGAAGCAAAGAGCTGGTGGAGTTGATAAAGTGGGACTTGGGGAAAACCCCTCACATGGTGATTTGAGTTGTTAAAATAACAAGGTGGCCAGGAGAGGGGGTTTTGGAAGCTGACAAGAACTATGGCCAGAGGTGTAGAGTTTCTTAGACCTTCAATCCCTTTAAGTCCACTCTCAGGAATAAGTATTTCATCAGGTGCAGTTTTTCTCCTGTTACACCATCACACGTGATAAGGAAAAAGCTACCTTGATCTAAATCTTCCTTCAGCTGAACTGTTAAAAAGAAATAGGGTCTGGTCCTAGAAAATGTAAGGGAACAACTGGGCCCAAAGCGGGGAAGCAGGGCTAAATGGATTGGACCAGGCAGAGCCACTGCAGAGCAAAGGACTGGGTCATGTTCCAGGGGCTCCCTCAAAGGGAACTGCCAGATCAGTATGGTGGGCAGTATCAGGCTTGCTTCCCTTTTCTCCATCTCTATGATAGCTAGTAATACTGAGTGGGCTTTTGAGTAGCAGCCACCAGGCAGCCAAGCAGTGACTGTGGCTGGTACCTAGTCCTCTCTCACCCCAGTTGCCCAGTCAGAGTGGAACGACAGCCTTAGGCCTCCAGTAGTTGGCCAATGCAACATTCTTGCTTTTAATCAAACAGTTATCAGAGTAAATACAATTAACACTAGCTGCTTTTGTGAACTGTCTTGAAGGGAGTGTTTTGTTACTTAGCAGACCTTAAAGAGGTTGGTAATTTGTCATGCTATTCATTCTTACTAATGACCAAGCGTTCTATTGCTTAGATCAGGAATGGGGAACTTAGGGCCCTCCAGGTGTTACTGGACTACAGCTTCATCAGCCCCAGCCAGCATGGCTCAATGATCAGGGAGGCTGGGAGTCATTGGACCTCAACAACTGAAAGGTACAAAGAAAAGGTTATGCTAGACAGTTGCAGGAATCTTACAGGTCAAACACTAGCACACTAGGAGAACACAGCACAAGGGGTAGGCAATTTCACTGTTAGCTGGAGGCTGCCATATAATGGGACTGTCTCAAACAGATTTGAATTTCGCATACCTTCTCAGCAAAATGTTTTAAGAAACACTGCACTGTGCAGCAGGCAGAATCACCCTATATGTTAATAGATAGCACTATAGAATTATCTCTTAGGGACGCAACAGATAAAAAACTGTTCTAGATTTACCATTCTGCATCAAGAGTACAGCTGTGTAAAACACACAGGAAGGTATTACATGGATGTTTCTATACTTTCTGGCCAATGTGCTTTAATTTTTGGCCATGAAGGAACACAGAATACCACCAGAAGCAAATCCCATTAGACCGTACTTAATCTTACAAATTTACTCACAAACTGTAGCAAGAGTCTTAAAATGTTATATACTCTTGTTACATGGCCAGCTAGGCAGAACTGGAACCTAGGGCTCTATAGAGGAGGAGAGGTAGCACATTCTAGTTTCTACCATGACTTTGGAACCCCTTAGCATCATGCTATGTTATTGCTGATCAAATTACCTAGACTGCAATAAAATGTACCTATGTGTAGATGGTTTCACAAGAGGAAGCCCTGCTGCACCCATATTAAGAATGGCTCCAAAGGCAGTAAGAGGGCATTGCACATTCCAGCAGTGCTAGAAGAATCACACCTCCTTCCAAACAGCTTGAAGACATGCATGACTAGAGAATTTATGAAGTCAAATCTCTGTAAGCAATTGAATACACAAGATCTGCTGAACAAGAACAGAAGGCCACCACTAGTATCAGTTTTTGAAACAGACTGCAATGCCTATTTGCACCCTGATCTAGCTGGCTCCGAGGACTGTTGGCCAGTGAAATTGAAATACCTGGGCCTCACGGCATCAGTCTCTTGACACCCAGACCCATAATAATGCTTCCCCCACCCAAATAGCGTCAACTTTATGGCACTGCCGATTCATGCATATTTCCTTGCACATTTCTTTTCTCCCTTCTGTTTAAGGAATGAGGATGTGGGAATGATAAAGAGAATCTAATCATCCATGGTAATGTTGCGGAAGAGGTAAGCCATGGATTCCCCATTGTGGATTCGGCGGATGGCTTCAGAGAGGATCAAACTGATATCCACAGTCTTTATCTTGGGACACTGCAGTTTCTGCACTTCATGAGGAACTGTATTGGTGACCACCACCTAGCAGTGCACAGGGAAGTAAAAAGATTAAATTTAGAAATGTGGCTGAAACATAATTCAAAGAATCTAACTTTTAAAAAATAAAATCAAACCAGAAGTTCCTTGATGGGTCACCAAACACACACAGTGTGCATTTGCATTTAAATTCCTTAATGGAAATAGAGGTTGCAGCCAAAGTTTTGAGATTGTGTAAGGTATTTGCATTTGATGCCCCACAATAGTTGGAGGTGTCATTAATATAATTATTGCAAGAACCACAAAGAAAACTATAAAGCTGCAAGAGAAAGGGGCAGCTGGTAGTAAGGAGCACAGGAGAGGCAGCTGAAAGCAACACCTGGCGCCTCTGCTCCTCAGAAGCAGCTGCTGTTGCCTGAACTGCTTGAGATAAACAGATGGGCCAGAGAAAGGAGAGTTGTGAGTCAGCAAGCAAGCTGAAACACTAGTCCTAGTATGATGTGTCAAGTAATAAGCTCAGCAGCACCCACTCACTGAAAAAGCAACAATTCACCTGGATCAAAGGTGGCTGGTGCGTTCAATGCCTGTTTGCCTAAATTTAAAACCTAGAATTTAAGACAAATCTAGCAGTACAGCTGCAGTTTTATTTAAATAGTGCTAAAATCCTAGAAAGACACTTAGACCTACAATTTCCCATGATATCTGGTCATGGGGAAAGCATATTGAGTGGTGTTCAACTAAGTTTTACTCAGAGTAGCCCCCCTGAAATGAGTGGCTAAGTTAGATCCATTAATTTCAGTAGGTGTAATCTGAGTACAACTTAACTGAATACAACTCAGTGTTTTGCATAGATGGGCACTGTGTTAATGGCTCTCGACTGTAAACCTCTAGGCCAGAAGACAAAATGCACCACAAGTATTGCCCTTGTAGCAAACTGCTGCATTTTCCTGCTTGGAAAAATGCAGCCACATCATTGCAGCTTCAAATTTCCACAATGCTTCATCCTTCTTTCTTAAGCAGTAAGACAAGGAGGCACCACAGCACAGCATTCCTCTTGGTGGGAAAAATGTTATGGTCTGAAGCAGGGGTCAGCAACCTTTTTCAGCCGTGGGCTGGTCCACTGTCCCTCAGACCATGTGATGGGCCAGACTATATTTTGGGAAAAAAATATGAACGAATTCCTATGCCCCATAAATAACCCAGAGATGCATTTTAAATAAAAGCACACATTCTACTCATGTAAAAACATGCCAATTCCCAGACCGTCTGCGGGCCTGATTGAGAAGGCGATTGGGCCTCACCTGGCCCATGGGTCTTAGGTTGCCTACCCCTGGTCTGAAGTATGAGATTACTGAGACAGGCAGCCACCACAGCACAGCTCTGTGTTTCTGTAGTCAGAAAACATTTATGTGATGAGCTATAGTAGTGGGAGAATGGGAATCCCTGTTTGTAAGGTTCTTGTTTAAACCAGCCATTCTTTTTCTTGGAGTAATGAACCAGTAGCATTTGGTCTCAATCTCAGCAAAACTCTTTAACTCAAGTTAGTTTACCATCTACTGAAAAAAATATGCTGCAGCAGGGCAGGGGGCTAGTCCTCAAGATGTTGTACTACAATTCCTGTCATTCCTGAAAATGGATCATTCTGCATGGGGCTGATAGGAATCCTAGTCCAGCAACAGCTAGATTCAAGCAGAAGCCAACTGATGCTATGTGTTTATATATTTCAGTATATGCAACAGTCTTGTACTCCATATACAAATCTGTCAACTTATTGATCAATCTAAATCCATCATTTGCTATTTAAAACAACACTAATACACAAATAGGAGGGAATCTTGCCCATAGAGCAATATACCAAGACTTACCTCATCAATTGATGACTCTTCAATTAGACGTGGAGCATCAGCAGACAGAAGCCCATGAGTTGCCATGATGAAGATCTTATAAGCACCACGCTCTTTCAGGATTTCTGCAGCTGCCACAAAGCTTTCCACATCATCAATGATGTCATCCTGAGAAGCAAAACAAATCCCAGTTAAAATCTTGCTAATAATAAGTTATTAGCAAGCACAAGCTGCTCCACTGTCCCACAAGCAGTATGTAACCACTTCAGCAAATCTGGAATAATTTGAAGATGCTTCAGTTACATATGAACTTTTGGTACATTGGCAATAAGTATTTCAGTAGCAGGTATTTATACCAGAGCATGGTATGAGTCTGCTTCCTGGACAGGGCTAAGTTCCTATAATGAGCACATGACAGGCACAAGCTTGCCAAAGATTTATGAAGGAGTGCTGTTTGGAAAATATACATGAAAATGCTTCTTTGGGCAAAGATATATTTGAAAATACAAAAATGGCTTTAGTTAGCTCTCTCTCAATGAGAGGTACAGAATGCAAGCTGCCCATACTCCTGGTTACAAACTCAAGAAGTGTCTTGTGGAAAGGCAGGCACTAGGAAGCTAGTCACACAGGCTACACAAAATGTACTGGTTTGGCACAAGGCCCTGTCAATTTTGTTGACTGTTTGAGAAACCAGAATAGGGACCTTTGGGTCGGAGGTTCTGAAAAGCTTGTTCATATGGAGTTCTATGACACAGTGGCAACATGCACACTATACAAGCTTGGATAGGCCAGGATGTCTAGTCTTGCATCTTAAAACAATCATCCCTCCAAATGGAAAGGCTACTGTACCTAGACTTTTGTCCAGGAGGTTAGCAATGAACCCCAAAGCTTCACTCAGTGAGGTGTCACTGTCTATCAGAGTTGGATTTTCTTTCCAGATAGAAAACTAACAGGAATTTATACCACAGCCTCATAAGGCCATTTAATACTGGAGGAGAGCTTCCTTATTTAATTAGTAGGGAAAAAGTGAAACCAGACAATACAATGTGACCGTTTAGTTTTCCTGCATGGCTTCTAGCCCAGTCCTGAAATCCCAACTGCATCCAGGCATAAATATTTGAGATGTAATGAAACCTAGGGAAAAAATCCCATTTGTCATCATGGCCTTTTAGTTCCTTACCACAATGATGGCAATTCTACCTCCAACATCTCCAACTACTGTTATTGGTGGCTTCTCTTTGGCCATCATAACTAAGGAATAAAAAACCCAACATCAGAATCACAGCTTCATTGTAATATGCATATTCATCTTTCATGCTTTGTATGAAAGAGACCTCATACTGGACATTTTGTTTCACTTAAATGAAAGACAGTTCAAATAGCAGCTGTTATTATTACTGAACATAAACAAACCTTGTCACATTTAAGCAATTCTGAATGAACTGTGTTGAGACACAAAAATTATGTCTCACAGCACTGATTTCAGCCACCCTTTAAAAGGTCATCTTTAGATACTCCTCAAAGGGGAGGGGAGGAGGAGGGGTGGTGGTGGTGAAACTTACCGATATTTAGGGTTTCACTTTTTGAAATTTGAAATAGCCCAGGTTTTCAGGACCAGTCCTTTCACACACAAATCACAAATCACCCAGTTTTCATTTTAGAAAGTTAATGCAGGCAGAGAGACTTCTGGTATTGCCATTTAACAACTGATTGCAGATTATTCCTGGATGTGTGCATGACCTCTGATTTAAAAGCAACTTAATTGTGCTTGGTTCCTTATCTCCCTTTAGGTAGCTACAAATTATTATGTGTGCAGAGTTTGTTTCCTCAGCAGAGAATTCAGATGGCTCTTACGCTGAATTGCCTTGCACATCAAACCAAAGGAAAATAAAAGTAAAGAAAAATGCAACAACATACAGGGTAGCTCCAGACCAGTGTGCAGAGTAGTATTTTTTACTGTTGGAGGAGAGTGACGTCCATCATCCATGTCTTGCTCTGTGCACTGAGCCTCCCCATGGATAACCGCTAGTCCTAGCCGTAGCCGCTCTGCATAAGACTGGGCCCTACATAAAAGCAACAAGATATTAGTGGGGTGAAATACATTCACTTTTGAAAAGTCCTCTGCTTTAGCTCATTTCCACGTGCTTCATTTAAACAGGATTCAGCTTGGGAAAGGAGTTTGCTTTTTCAACTAACAGTAAGTAGTTAATGCTTAAGAATGTTGCTTTTCACTATTGTTTTTCAGTTTCCTTTTAACAAAATAGACTCCATGCACAATCACCTTCTGCCACTTTAATATGAAAAGCAGATGCTATTTATTCTGGAAGTGTGTCAAACACTTCCAAAACATGATGCTCCTTTCCTCTGTCTCTGTAATAACTTCAAATGTTGAACTGAAGATATAGCCTAGGTCTGGATTAATCTAAATAGCTGTGCTGGCGGACGCCAGGGCAACAAGTACCACTAACACAATGGGGCTCCCCCCACCCCACACTCAGATCAGCCCTGGAAGGTTGGAAAATTCCTCCAGAACAGCATGCAGGAGGAGAGGGGAGACCATTCCATCTGGAAAGCAGAAATCCTTGTGCTGATGGGAGTGAGCTCCTAAGCATTATTTTACATTCCACTCAGAAGGGAAAAGAGGAAAGTGTCTCAAAGTGATAAACTGTTCAAAGTATTCCAGAAACAGGGTCTCCAAAGGTTCAAAAATATTTGTATTGGTATTCACTAGAAGCTGATGTAATTGAACAAGAAGAATCAGTACACACAAACTGTTTTTTCTATTGGCATGGATGGACTGATCCCAAGCCTTGGGGAAAAAATCAAGAAAAACCCCTAAGCAGTTTACGTATATTCTTGGTTTCCTTCAGAAGGTCTATGGGGCCACACCAGAATAGTCACATAAGAGTAATACAGCTAAGTTATCGAATAGTAAACAGATATGGGAAGGGATGAAGACTGTGCATGCACCAGGTCCAAACAGGTTGAAGATGCTGCAGTTGCATCAACTGTCACTCCATTTTCATTTTTATAAAGAGAGAATTACCACTTCAATTCAGGAAAACTAAGGGAGACATGTCAGTTGCTCTTGAGCTAGATACTGAATAAAGCTCTCCAAATATACCGGTAGGTGGTGGTCAAGAAATGCATTGGGCTATGCATCTTTTAAACACGCTATCTCCCACACTGATGGTTTTCCAGTGGCCATCCTATATTAAAAAACTGCCCTAGGTTCATGCCTATTAAATTATATTAAGAAGATCTTTCCCCACACTATCCTTCCACAGATGAACTTTTTGCAGCCCAGAGGGGGATGAATTTATCATATATCTTTAAAATCTATTTTAGGGTTTCTCGCTGGTGTTTTAAGGTATGCAGTAGAATAAGTTCTTGGTGCATCTCCTTGCTATACTTCTGATAAAAAGAAACTGTTTCCCAGCAGAGACTGTCACTTTCTCCAGCAAGAGAGAAAACAGAACCCAATCACCTTTTGATTTTCTTTTCCCAATTCCTCACATATCAACCATTTAATCTCTAGCGCTAAGGCATCCTTAAACATTGTCTGTACAAGCTGATTTTGTAGGATTTATTCACATCAAAATTAAACTGCATTTACCTCTTAGCAGCATCAGGACTCTTTGCTACAATTACTGCATTTCTGTAATCAGGAATCTGGAGCACATTGAAACCATGGTGAGACTTTAAAGCAGTTAAACTCTGACACAGAATGAATTAGATTTTTTAAATAAATAAATAAAATTGCTCTTTTGTTACATAGGGTGACAGCTGAGAGCAATGCTATCATCATTCTCAAAACACTGGGAGACATTCAACTAAAACTGGCTTTTAAATAGTTCTACACAGTTTTTACTTTCATTGCTGTAGGATGTTTAAGTAATTAGACCCCATCCATATATATATATATTTGACTAGCCTTAGCTCAGGGCCACACTAAAACATGAAACCATGGATTCATTAACAACCACCACAAGCAGGTAGAGGCAAAGTCAGAAGAAAATCTATGAAGAAAATTACTGCCAGAATTAACCAAGCTATCAGCAAATGCTTCCCAACATGCCAAGCAGCTTGCACTTTTAGCAAGGAGCCTGTTAAGATACATTACTGGGATCCCATTTAACAGCAAAGATTAGTTGCCTGTAGCAAGCATAAGCAATATACAAGTCTACAAACGACCAGCACTAAACAGTGTTCTAATCAAGCTGAGATTATAACTATTGATGGATCAAAATAAGTTCACCTCTTCTTGTATATACTGAAGCAAGAAAGGGGAAGCCCTCAGGTTATCAACAGGAAAGCTGAAAAATCCCTGGATTTCTTTTTGATGAAGATCCATAGTGATGATGTGTGTTAAGCCTATAAAAAAGAAAGAACATATGTTACACCAGGGTGGTAACTGCCAGCCTAGGGGCCTGATGCACACCCAACCCACCTTCGCAAGACCTCACTAAATCTGACAGCAATAGCAGATGGGGGAAAGAAAGTAAAGTGGACATAGTGCTGAGGTGGGTGAAATGGTGTAAGCTTCTTTCCTTCTCCACCCCACTGTCCAGTGACCTAATGCAGATGAATGGATCAGCTGAGGAGAGGGAACATGTACAATGTCTGTGTCCATGCAAGGTAACCAGCTCCCTTTCGGCCACTTCCACCCTGGGGTTTAGCAAAGGTTGAATGTGACCCTCAGGCAAAAAAAAAAAAGGTTAGTCAATTAAACTCACTTAAGAAATGCAGTAGGGTGTCAGTCACATTGAAGCACCCAGGTAACATGGGTTTAAAGCACTTCTGCTCAAAGAGGTAGTCTGCAGACCAGTGCTGGTTCACTAGTCATTGGCTGCCAGTCCACAATGGCTCCATCACAGCCAAGGTTCGGCAGGATGCTTCAGGAACTCAATATGGCACCAGTCCCTGGCACATGGTGAGGAGGGCAGGGCTTGCCAGTCCACCACATCACATAGTTTGAGAAACATTGGTTTAAAGAATCTCATTCACAAATTTTACTCCTAACAGGTAACTGATCTCTTGGGTTTGGGTAACCCATCATGATTATTGCTACACACATTTCAGCATTATAGGTGACAGGGACCATTGAACCTTAGATGGATGTACCGGATGTTGACTCACAACGGACTTTGGCAATGAAACAGTAGTAACATGTAGAGCAAGAACAAGACTAAAAAACCCCACTGCTTTATGCCAATGTTTTTGTGCAATATTTAGAACAGGGCATTTTTTTTTAAAAAAAGAGCCAGACAGGTTTTCATCCAAGGTTCAGTAGGCCCCAGACAACAGTCCTCCTGTGAACTTTGTTACTTTAGTGGTCACCTTTGCTGCTCCAGCCTTCACAAACTTATGTCTCTCAAAAAGAGGCCTGGTCTCCTATCCACAGTGAGCAAAGCCAGGAATTTTAAGGATTCCATTTCTATTTCACCCTTCGTCTAAGAAAAAACATATATGTATGTCTTTTTACCCTCTATTTTATCCTAACAAACACCGTGTGAGAAAGGTGTGGTGAAATTCAACCACTGTTTCAAGGGCACCAAAAGAGTTTCTTGTTCTATTATATAAAATCAAACTACTAGTTTGAGGGTAGCTATTTCTAGTTTTTTTCTGAATAGTAATCACTGTTAGTATTAGAAATGCCATCCCAAATATGTGGCTTGTTTTAGGATTATTTTTGGCTGTTCTTTCTGCAAAAAAGAAATGTATTCTTATAGCAGGAAGGTCTCTCTCTGCAAAAACAGCCACTCACTTCTTCAGGGTCAGATCTATTGTGGGAGGTAAAATCTTCCTGCTTCTGGTCAGCTCACTCACCTGCTTTGGCCAACATGGAAGCAAGGAGTTTGCAGACTATAGAGCCTCTCTTCCTCATCTTGCTTTGTTTGCTGTAGGGGAAGTAGGGAATTACCCCAATTATATTTTTGGCACAGGACGTCCTCAGTGCATAAGCCATGATTAACAGTTCCATCACCGCAGTGTTCACATCTCTGAAATTGTTCAAAAATATTAATCAGTAATCCATCTGCCAATCAAATTCTAGAAACAGCTTCTTCTAAGAAGAAAACAATGTCAGCCAAAATAATGTGACCAGATTTTTAAAAATCATTTATTTCATTTCTTAGACCACAGCAAATTCAAAAAGAATGTGGCGGGGGATGTTAGCAGTAGCCTTTTGCAACAGGGAGCTAAACAGTGTTGGCAGAAGGTGAAAAGGCCTAAACATGCCTAATCACTTGCTGAAGGTATTAGGGGAACTCTGGACCTGGAAGCACTCTAGAAGCACACTCTCTGAAGCACAGTGAACATTCATGCTGCAACCCTTCTTTCATCTGCACTTGGCGTTCCACCAGATTTGGACCACAGTCTTTCCTGATCATCTGAGATGATACCCTTAGGAGTCTTTTGGCTCTCAAAGACATGTGACTGATTAAGTCTGTGTTTTAGCCAGCTGCTCTCATTTCTTCCACTGTAAGCTTTCCCTCGGAAAATTAAACCCCCATTTATCTTGACACATTTGCCAACGTTCTCCAAATTGGTTTGTTCTGCCTCCTATCTCCACCACACTGCACTGTTTATATACACAAAAAAGCTTTGTTCACCATCAAGGAAGTAGCCAAGAATTACATAAAACCACTCCATCCCCCAAGCAATTAAGACAAAAAGTTAACAGTGCACAATTTCCCCCTTCTGTGGCTTAAGGTGGCAGAGGCTAAGGAAGGACAGTCATTGTTTCCTAGGACTATGCATTTCACAAGCTATCAACTTATGCTTATGATTTTAAACTAAGATTCATAATGACCAAGTATGAACAACAACAGACCCAATGCTTCAGGCACATTTACATGTTAAGGAAATAGGCCTAGGTTAAAAGTGTTCAGAAGTCTCAAGGCAGGAAAAACGGGGAGTGGGAGAGAGAAAGAACACAAGGTCTTTCCAGCATCATAGATATACAGCACTTACACGAATCTAATGCACCACTGAATCTAAAGCACGCCTCGATTTTCAAAACTTTGAAATAAAAACAGTATTTGCTGGCAAATGTGAATCTGCCATCAAATCTAATGAGAACCCTAATTTTTGTGACGTAATATGGCCCAAAAAGGTGCCCATTACATTTGAGTAAATACGGTACATGGTAGGATACCAACTATGTTACTCCTATCTATTCTTACTCACCATTCACGTCTACTGCAGTGCTGGTTAAAGAGCCATCATCCCAGCCCCATAACTCGCCTCATCATCTGGGGCATTAAGCTCTTACCAGACAGAGAGGTTTGTGTGAACTAAAACAGAATAGTTCTTTTTTTATTCTTTAAGGCTATTTCTGCACCCCAAGCTACTAACCTAGATATGTGCAGGCAAGCAAGCTACACCATATCTGGGAGGCAGGAAGAAGGAAATCTTTTATAAATTGATTTGAAAGGGTGCCTTATACATATACATCAGAGCTGTTGAGTCGCAGCTTTGCTGCGATTCAGACCTTCCCAACACCACAAACTTAAACAGCACCCATGAACTGCCCTTGCTGCTCCTTGGATATTATTATTGATTAAATTTCTATCCTGCCCTTGCTCCCAAAGTTGACCAGGGCAGGTTATCTGCATAGCAGATAAAGAGAGTGGCAGTTGAGGCACTCCACATGGAGAAAGGATAAAACTAAATACCAGGCAAGATAGGATCATTTTTTGAAGCTACAGCACACTGCCAGATAGGCAGGGAACTCCTGGGCAGATATGCTGTAACTAAACAGCACTAAAGGCTATCAAGCAGGAACATTACTGGCAAGAGGCATTTTATTATAGAGTTCTGCTATAAAGATTAATCTAGTTAAAGGAGCAAGAACCTTAAAAAAAAAAGAGGATCCCAAAATAGCAAGTAAATGGAAGAGTAACTAACACAGTCTTCAGGAGAGCTTTGCAGACTGAGGAATTGCATCGGGTTTTAATTTACTGTCACTTTTAAGTGCCACATTAAAGTGTCGGATTTAAAGTCCACACTGTTGGTGTAAAAGATTAACTAGCATTAATAACATCATGGGCTCTCTTGTTAATGATGGTGAATGGGTAGTAGGGATGGCAGAAGTATATTTACACATGTAAATAGAGAGGAAAGACTCCAGAACAAATCCACTCAACCAGAGTTCCCACATATCCAAGGATGTGGGTTTATAAAATTCAGAATTCAATCCACACATACACACACAAAACTCCCACAAACCCTCACCTGGGTATTGTCTGAATAATGAACACATCCTGACCTCGAACAGATTCTTTTATTTCAACCCTTGTTTCTGTAAAGGAAGCACAGATATTTGAAAATAATCATTGCAAATTAGCCTACTGGTACCTACGTATAAGCAACATGGCTGGAATGGGGTGGGTGGGTTTAAAGATTTAACAACAACAACTTTATTACTGTTGTAGACCAGCATAAAGACTTCACAAAATTAAAGTATTAAAATGCTTTCCAAGTGTCTATTTGAGATAATGGATCTTTAGAGTCTGTCTGATAGCTTAAACCTGCCTGATGTATTGCAGTGTTTTTAAACTTTCTTTTTTCTTTTAGCCTTCCTAGGGTTCATGTTGCATTCTAAAGCAGTTCACAATTTAAAGCTGGCTGGAGGAATACCCGTGTTGTGATCAGTGGACAGGGGCATGCGGTTTAGAGGTGGTGAGCGTGGGAAGGGATTACTAGTGCATCCAAACAGGTGGGAGGACTGCAAGTCCTACCCTGCCAAGCCATTCCCACCACCGTCCATCAACGCAACTTGGCCAAAACTCTTCCAAACCATTACACCTAAGCTCTGCCAATGGATGCCCCTCCTCATCAGCTGAAAGAACAAAGTTAATCATCCATGTTGAAAGGCAGTAGACCTTTTTGGAAACCAGGTGCTGGGGACAAACAGGGAAACACTGTTGTCCTCATGCCCTGCTCATTATGTATTTTTAATCTTTGTTGGAAGCCACCCAGAGTGGCTGGGGAAACCCAGCCATATGGGTGGGGTACAAATAATAAAATTAATAATAATAATAATAATAATAATAATAATAATAAGAAGAAGAAGAAGAAGAAGAAGCAGCAGCAGCAGCAGAAGCAGCAGCAGCAGCAGCAGCAGCAGCCTCCCAGAGACGTTTGGTTGGCCAAAGCTAGAAACACAGTAATAGGCAAGATAGGGGCAAGGGACTTGCCCAAGGTCACAAAACTAGGTACAAGTGGTGGAATCTGAACACAACTATCACTCCACAGTGGTACAAATGTGGTTCCGGGAATGAAAAAATGTGTTGTGGGGGGGGGCAATGTTTGCCACCTAGAGCTCCTTAGAGGAAAGGTGGGGTATAAATGTAATTTAAAAAACAGTTCTTTTTGCAAGGGTAAAAAAGCACAATAAGTCTTTAATACACATATTGAATAGGTTTGTCAAAGGCTCACTCAGCCATTGACAAACAAGTCTTAGCAATTTTATTTATGTGTTGTGGAAACAGCTAGAAAATCAAAGGGCTCATCTCTGGGTTCTGAAAATAGGAGAATAGTCATTGGGAAAATGGCCTTGAGACTTTAAAAAAATGATAATTTCCCCCATGGTTTTTTTTTCCAATTTTGGAATGTCTATAGTCTGTTCTTCAGTAAATGCTCTAGAAGAAAAAGAAAAACCTGACTTGCCTCCATTGGTTTCCTGATATACCACAGATTTTCCGAGCTCAGCACCAAGTCGCCTAGAAAGAGACACATAGAGAGAGATTCTCAACAATAGCTTACTAACATAGGATTTCTCACCATGCAATTCTAGAACAGCAAAGCTAAACTCAGCACTAAAAGACAGGGCTTACTGACAAACTGCTGCCTGCCACAGCAAAGTTTCAATCCTGCTTGTTGGTCAGAACAACACTCCTGAAGCAACTATTATCACAGTAAGAGCAAACACACATATCCAAGTGGCTTAGGATATCTACCCTGAGTTTTACAGCTAGTTTAAGTAGAATTTTAAAACTAAAGCCAGGGCTGCAGGATTCTTAAAGCAAATTTCCCATTAAAAAGAAGGGACTGAAAAGCATTTCAAGTCTGCATAACCTGGTCTAACTCTTCCTAGGATACTGGAACTTACATAATTCTGGCATTAGAAATTTAACTGGGGGAAACTGAAGTAGGCCTCAGGTGGCTCAAACGTTCTAGGAACAAAGAGAGATACTAAGGTATACAGGTAGAAAATTTATTCAGTTGTCTTCTAGTCGTCCCACCAGCAGGGGAAGTTCAACAGATGGTGACATGGGATAGGACCTTATTGGTGGTGCTATCCCAATTATGGAATGCTTTCCTTCTAGAAGTACTATTAATGCCAACATTGCTGACAAGGGCAGAACTAGGTTATGATCCATCTGTTTGCTTGGGCATTTATGGGATGTTCTGTTGCTGCTATTGATGTGCTGGAATTTTTATTCCTACTCTTTTTTTGTTATGTTGTAACTCTCCCTAGGATGAAGAGATGAAGGACAAGTTATATACGTCTTAAATAAATTTAAAAGAACCAGCTATTAATTAGAAATCATCACTAAGCAAATATTTTAGCAAGCATGTATGCATTATTTACAAGATAAGCAGTTACTTAATATAGTACATTTCAACTTCACAGGCTCTTTCAAGTTACACTGAAAAGCTATTTATGCTTCAAGATATTATAATCAGAGATTTGTTGGAACATGAACATCAAACCAAAAGCCAGTTTGCTTATTTGTTTTTGATATTTCACACAACACATTAGAAGGCTACCCCTTTAATCAGCTTTACGGTTTCTTTTTCATAGCCTTTGTGGGACATACTGATCCTAAACCTTTCTGAGACGGGGAAAATCATGCGCACACATTTCTGAGCTTAGGACAAATCCAAAATAGAAAGTTAAGGTTCATAAGCTTTCCAGGTTGTGAGTTTTTCATTTTCAAAAAGTATAATGAGATTATTATTATAAATATAGAATAAGAGGCTAACTAAATTATGCTTTACTGCTGTTTAAAAGGTCACAGATTTGGAGCACAGTCATTCTGAAAGTGACAACAGCAACACAGAATGAATATCTCTTTTTTCACTCTAAGCACCCTTGAGATGCTAACTGGACTAACCAAAGGGGTTTGCCCAACTTCTTTGGGAGATCTCCAGTGTTGTGCCAGTGAATGTAACGGAATTCCTTTTCCTCACCTCCCTGCCACACCCATCTTAACAGGTATCCACCGGCGCCACAGGGTTCCCCAACCGTCCAGAGCAGATTTGGGAGGATTGGGGGGGGGGGAGAAGGGGAAGTTCCACCGCACAAGCAGATGTCAGCTGTGCAAATGGGTTGCCATAGCAGGATACCATCTTTTGCTTGATCTGCAGAAACGGGACCACAAATGCTTTCACCAGTGATGGGTATATTTCTTATTCTGGCATTTGTGATGCCCAACAAATATTTGTTTCCCAGTTTGTGCATGGCTTCAGAAGCAGAGGCTTGCCCCTGTAGTCACAATGACTACTTTGCCTCCACAGTCAGAGGCAATATGCTTCTGAATACCAGTTGCTGGAAACCACAGAAGGAGAGAGTGTTGTTGTGCTCATGTTCTTCTTATGGGCTTCTAGTTGGCCACTGTGATAAGAGGATGCTGAACTAGATGAGCCACAGGCCTGTTCCAGTAAATCTATTATGTTACTACTGTACTGCTAAACTTCAGAAGCACTCCAAAGCAGAGACCCTTCTTCTTCCAAATGTCTGCAAAATCAGACCAACATCAGACACAAGGCAACACTCCTCTCCCAAATCAGGGAGAGACAGGGTTGATGCAAGAACAGATTTTAGCATATCATCAATATCAGACAAATGTTGCAGACCCACGAACAAAAGGGTAATTATTATCTTGTTTCAGTTTCAAATTCTCCAACCTACAGGAGATAAGGTAGTTAACAGTGTACTAAGAAGAAAAACTGTCAAGATTCCCAAATAAAATATGGCTATACCACATAAAACGGTTGAAAACTACAAACTCTCTTTAATAAAGCAACAAATGGAATCAACAAATGTGCACACATTGTTTATAATACACCATGAATGCTTACTTTACAAAAGGCTCAGTAAAACTCAATTTAAAATATTTAAATCTGATTAAATTGTCACTTAAAGCCCCAACGTTTTAAAGTGAAAATAAAGAGTCTTAAAAATTGGGCTCACCAAAAGTAATGCTAAGCACTTGGGTGGGTCACGCATTCTTGAAGTAGGCTGAAGTGAAATATGTAAACTCAGGCATGTGGCAAAAAGCCTATTTTAGGAAATATGGCTTACTTTCCAGTTCATATACTGTTTAATTGCAACTCATTAATACAGGAGAACAAGATGCATAAAAACGTGAGACACTCACTCAGTGATTTTCTTCGCCAGCTCTGTGCAGGCTGCTGTGGAGTTTGCCGAGAAGACCCGGTAGCCACTTCTGGCTGCGTTCATTGCCAAGGAATCATACAAACCCCTTGGAGCTCGAGGGTGAGAAAACACAGATCTATAAGGTAACAGCAATTTCCTTGGCATCCTCCTCTTCAGCCTCAAGACTACCAGACCAGGTTGGGGGGGGGGGAGGAAAGCAGTTTACAAGCAAGATCTTCCCAAACCCAATTATTACAGCAGACCAGAATTATTACAACCACCAAAAAAGGAGTATTTCAAAGAAGTTAAGAAGCCCAACAAGTCAGATCAGTGTTACTGGTCTTTACATGCCCCCTTAAAATACTCATATAGAAGAGGAGATACTATTTGCATAAACAGGTCAAGCCCCTAAGAACTAGCATGCAGAAAGCTTAGTGTGAGGGTTGAAATTTAAAAGCAAAGTAAGTATGCAATGCAAAAAATGAGAGGAAGGGCAACAAGGAGTACAACAACGAAACTTGTTTACATACAAGAAGCAAGGTGGGGTAGGCAGACTCGGGAAAGAGGGTTTCTCAAGACAACAGGAGTAGTGGCGGAGAGAGGGCTTGGCCACACACGCGGCCAGCACCAGAGAAAAGTTGCACTGGAAGTAGGCAGGGCAAAGTCTTCCTGGGAGATATGGGGCAGAGGAAGCAGGGAACACCTTACTTTAATATTAGCAATTAAAAAAAGAAGGAGGCGAGTGCCTTCCCGAGGAATGAAAGGGAATCAGAGGCGTGGAGCTACGAGACGGGAACTTTCGGAATAAGGAGAAGCGGATTTTGAAAGGGGGTGGGGGGTCGGTTAGGTGGAATATGGAAAACGATGAAGGTGCAGAAGGATCAGACTCTCTCAGGCCACCCAGAGGAGACTAGGCTGGGGTGGGCAGCTGGAAGGGACGGGGGGGGGAAGGTTGGGGGGTCTAAAAATGAGGGGGGAGGGGCTGTGAGGGATGAGGCTGGAAATGCGAGTAACGGGGAGAATGGGGGGTGGGGAGAGAGAGATGAGGGCGGATTTAGCAGAACTGCGAGGCGGTTAAAGATGCAGGAGGAGGACAGCTCCAGGCACCGCTGCGGCTTAGGCGAACACACGCTCGACTCTCTTGCAGCTACTGGTCCCTTCCTCGTCGGGACTCTTTCGGGCCCGCTCGCTCTCCAGCCCCCCAACCCAAGCGAAGCGTCAACTCCACCAGTATGGCCGGTCATAGAGACGCCGCCCTAGAGCGCCACCTTCTGCTCTCGGCGGCCATTTTGCGCAAGCAAGGCCTCTTCCCCTCTCTCTCCCGCCCGCCTGCCCGGCTGTTGAGAGAAAGATATGCAGTCCTCGCCGGTGTCACGCAGACATGTTGAGTGAGGGCAGGAGGGAAGAGCGTGCTCAGTACTCACCACTTTCCCTTCCGTTCCCTCCTCTGCTTACGCGGGGATGTTTCGGTTGACTGTCTTAAAAGGGAGGAAAAGAAAAGAAATCCCACTGCCGCTTAACTGGGAAGCGCTTCACCTCTTCCTTAAGACCATGAAGAGTTTTCCCGAAACAAAGATGGCTGCTTCCTGGAGGGAGGGGGCGAGTCCGACCAACGGCCAAGTGGGAAGTTCTAGAATGAGTCTCCTCTCGCCTTCAAAGGAAGTGGGCGGAGCCATTGCCGAGTAGGGCCGGAGAGGTCGCGAGCAGAAAGCGACAGAGGAGGAGGAGTGCAGAGAAAGGTTACGCTTCAGTCTATGAGGCTGCAGTCCTGCTCTTACTTACGTGGGAATAAGAAGACCCACGTGGAACTTGAACTCAGTGGAACTTACGCCACAGTAGACTGTACATGCATAGATTGCGCTATAAGACTTCGAGAGATAATTATTTAATAAGAAATCTGGAGGCGAGAGGGAGTTGTTCGTTTAAAGGGCAAAGAGTATAGAAGGGAAGGGACTGCTATACCGCCTTGAGTCCCATCAGAGGAAAAAGTCAGGGGTATAAATCAATATATAATAGTAATACTTGGAGGAAGAAGTCCAGGGTCCCTGTTAACAGTATGAGCAGGGCTGGCTCACCCCATACGGAACGTACTGCAATCTAAGGAGAAGCCCCGCTTCCTCCTTCCTGCAAAACCATTAAGCCCAGAGTCTAAAATTGCTGAGCTGGACCACGTGGAGATGTTCCTTTTGCTTCCTCTTCGGTAACTGCTTCATAGTGGGGATTACAGCTCCATGGTGGTGTTTGGCTGATGTTGAACGATCTAGCACTGTTTCTGCTTTAACTTATCTTTCTCCATCGCAGAGTTTCTAACTAGGTAGGTGAAGAGGTACAATTAACTCCACTCAAAGGCGACTATGGGGTTGCGGCACTCATCTCGCTTTCAGGCCGAGGGAGCCGGCGTTTGTCCACAGACAGCTTTCCAGGTCATGTGGACAGCATGACTAAACCACTTCTGGTGCAACGGAACACCGTGACACAAGCCAGAGCGCATGGAAATGCCGTTTACCTTCCTGCTGCAGCGATATCTATTTATCTACTTGCCCTGCTTTGCTTTCGAACAGCAATGTTGGCAGAAGCTCTGAACAGCAATGGGGGCTCACTCTGTCACGTGGATTCGAACTGCCGACCTTCCCTGATCAGCAAGCCCAAGAGGCTCAGTGGTTTAGACCACAGTGCCACACACGTTTCTGTAGTTTTTAACTACTAGGAGGCCTCACCATAACAACTGTTCAATAAAAGACCCAAACAGCAACTCTTAATCTATTATTTTCAGAAGACTACATTGACCTTACTCAGCTCTTAACTAATCCATGCTTGGGTGTCTCAACACAATGTAACCATCATAATAAACTGCTGCTCCAGCTTTCATTGCATTCCCAGTAATAGGATGTAACTTGAAATGGCATTAATGATTGCTTGACAAAACCAGGCAGTTTTAGTTCAGAGGCCGTTATTCTGAATTGCAAAGATAGGGTATTGTGTATCCTGTATATTATTTCTGTACAGTGCCTAGTGCATATTTGATGCAATCTAAATAATATATGATTATGAGTATGTGCCCTAAATCAGTAATTCTATAAAGGGGCAATGCAATTCAGCCAAAAGTTAGATAAGATTACTGCTACTTTAATCGAGATGCTGCTTCCTTCTAAGCAAAAAATACAAATAAGGTCATTAATGGGTGTAGTTTTAGTATAATGGGATCTTTGTAATATTGTTTTGCAAATGGCAATTTAAACATAAGTCTCTGAGATTTGTCAGCATGTAATCATAATTTATACATGGGACATTTTAACATTTATTTACATCTTAAGTAGCATTCCATTATCTAACGCTTTAAAGAGCTAGCAAACAAAGAATACCCAAAGGGTCAGCCATAAACCCAAAAACCTAATGTAAGAGCACAGGGATAGTGGGAACCGGCTTGAAAGCCACCAGATTTATTTTCCCCTTCCCAAAATTAGACAAGATCTCACTTAGTGAGAACAATGTTTGACTGCTACATGATAGGCAGGACAGAGGTCATCCTAAAGTCTTATGTTTTACCATTGTTTCAAGCAAAAGTGATTACATATCAGACCTGATATATTTCCACTTAACCCTAAATAAAAAGCATTTAAAAATCAAACACTATAATGTCTATTGCTGTAAATGTCCGATGCATCTGGGAAATCAAGTACAAACTATTCATTTCATTTCATTGCCTGCTTGCTACTTGTTTACTGATTGCACATGTCCTGAAATTTAGCCCATGGAATCTTTCAATGCATACTCTTGTTTCTTGGTGTGTAAAATAACCCAGAGTTATCAGATAATGTCTCCTTAATCTGTCTTCTTGGGCGTGTTGGAATTGAGGGCAATGAGTTGGCTAGCCAGGACAGCAATCCACTTTAGTGTTAGGCACACAGGAATCCTATTTAGCTATTTTATCCCATCTTCAAATCTCAACAGGGGTAAATGGCGAGAGCTGTTGGAAAGCCTATGTAATACAGTATTCTGTTCATCATCAAATGCATCCATGAAGACCTGCAGGTAGGAAATTGTCCTGGCTCAGCCAAGAATTTGATCCAGAGTCAATAACCAGTATCTTCTGTAGGAAAGGCCTCACCAGTATGTATATCTTGTGTTACCATTACTTTGTAGCATGTTCTGCAAGTCCATTAAATGCTTGCCAGATGCTTCAGCAAGCTTCATTTCTAGTGGAAAGTATCTCCTGTATTTTCTCTCTGTTTTTATGAGGCCGGGCTTAACCTGGCAACAGTTTTATCGAATAACGCTGAGAACTTGGATGTAGCCCACTTTTAAATTTCTCACCACCCTTAGGCTACCCTATGTGTTCTATACTATTACCATGTTCACTATCCTGGGCTCATTTTGAAGGAAGGGTGGTATATAAACATAATAAATAAATAAATGTCAGGATTGTGGGAAATGTCAGTGGTAGATAGACCCACTAGCTTGGGACAGTTGAATGCTGGGCCAATATATTTTTTTTAAGGCTAGTGCAGCTATTCCAGGTGCTGACACTGGCCCTGTTTCTGAACAAATTAAGTGTATACATTAACTGAATGGAAACCTAGAGATAGCTGTATGAAACATATTTACCAACCGTTGTACCATTTTCCTACCATGCTATATTACAGTTATGTTCTGTTGAAGTTTACTTCTATGCTGCTTTTTGGCCAAAAAAGGCCTCCAAGCTGGCTTACAAAGGATAATTCAAGCCAAAAGAAATACAGCTAACATTTCAAAAGAATCTAAAACACATTCATGTTTGTGCCAGAAGGCAAAGATGTCAGAGAGAGCAGGAACAGTTCTTTCTTCTAAGGATCAGGAGTCAGGGAGGTGAGGCAGGGCCTGCCTCTTGATGGTTCCAGCAAAGTTGCTCTCCAGGAGGAAAGCAATCTGTCATTAGATAACTAAAAACACTAATGGACTGTTTGAATTCTTCTTATTTTTTCAAAACCTAAGAAAATGTGCTCTCTCTATACTCGTGCAATAAGTTTTTTCTATAAACCTAAATGCGAGTTTAAATTAATAAAGCAGGGTCAACCATTTTACTTTCCTTTAATTGCATATCATAGTCATTTGACAAGTTGTATTTGCAGTGGGACAGCCAAAAGAAGGTCTGGTGCTTTTTCTGTCTTTTAAGTACTATATTTAAATAAAATATGTCAAGGGCGGGGGGCAAATGTTGCATAGACTGTAATGGAACTAAGGCGTAACATTACTATTCATATTATTGGTGGAATTCAGTGTTTTATTAAGGTGTTCAATCCATTGGTGCAAGCATTTCAACTTCCCCAATGGAACTATATTCCTTCCATGTGCTCTCCTGGGGGGTCTCCCGACCCCACAGAACCAATTTGAGGGACACAGGGGAGGATTTGTGCTGGCTCCTGCTGGCACAACAATAATACAGCCCATTATTATTAAATGTCTTTAAACTTTTTAACAGACAGAGTCAGGAAACATTTTCTTTTCTCTCTCTTTCTTTTAAAGACATTAAATACTCATTTCTGAAAAATTAAAAGGACACCACAAAAGAATCCGAAAGAGAATAAGAACATACCTTTTATCCAAATTGTGGGGAATCAACTCTTTATCTCTTGCAAAGCTACTTCTGGTCACAACTTAAGAAAGCTAGGCAAATGCCATTAATATGTGGCCTAAATCTGTGACAAAAATCATAGATAGAGCCACTGCATACTTGACAATTCTTGCTTCATAAAAGCACAGAGAAGAGAATGTGGGCTATTAAATTAGAAAAGGAAGGCATAGCATGAAGGCTATGAAACTTTACTGACTGGAAATGCAGTACATTGAGAATTCAGTTACATTTTGTTTTAAAGCATATTTTGTGGCCTGTTTTTAGAAAAAGGACGTCAAGTTGTCAGATCATTTGAACAAGTAGATCACTGATACAGACCCCCTTAGTTTTTTATTTGCTCCTCATTGCACTGTCTTACAGAGTTATCCGAATGCTCACAACTGAGGCTTCTTTTAAGTCCAGTATTTATGAATACTTGTATGGACTTGTTTAATGTTCTGATTCTTCTGACCTGAAAATGACTCTTAAGCCATAATAAGATTACATGGTGAAACTAGAACAAAAAAATTACTGGCATCAGATCTGAGGCACCACTGAGAAAGAATAGTCAGTCAAAAAAGTAGAAAAAGCCGCCTTGATGCCAATTAATAAGCTGAGTGAAGGAGAAAATACTACAGAAGTAAATTATGAAGTCAGAATTCTTCTAATTAAAGTTACTTTGGTGGAAAAGAATTAAGTGTATAGTTAAACCAGGAAACTGCCTCCTACAGGCGACAGTGATAGCCACCAACTTGGATGCTTTAAAAGAGGGTTAGGCAAATCCTTGGGGGAGAGAGTGTCATTGATGGTTACTAAACATAATGCCTATGCTTTGCCTCCACAGTTGTAGGCAACAACGCTTTTGAATATCAGTTGGTGGGAGCCACTTGTGCTCGAATCCCGCCTGCTGCTTTCTCCCTGTTTCAGCCCCTGTGAGAATAGGATGTGGGACTAGATGAGCCATTGACCTGATCTAGCATGCTCTTGTTATGTTCTTAATGAAGTGATATTATCTTAGCTTTCAAATATGGAGTTTCAGAAGGACCCACTGCTGCAGGGCCATAGATACAGGCTCAGCACCTCCTGCTCTGTTAAGTACAATGGTACCTCGGGTTACAGATTCTTCAGGTTACAGACTCTGCTAACCCAGAAATAGTACCTCGAGTTAAGAATTTTGCTTCAGGATGAGAACAGAAATGGCACGGTGGCAGCGCAGAGGCAACGGGAGGCCCCATTAGCTAAAGAGGTTAAGAACAGTTTCAGGTTAAGAACGGACCTCCGGAACGAATTAAGTTCTTAACCCGAGGTATCACTGTACTGTCATTTCCCTGAAGGTGGCAGCTTAAAGCGATCTTTTTGAAGGAAAATGTCATCAACAATGCTTGAGATGTAAGGGTTTTAAAGGATCCCTCAAAGCTAAATTTCAAGTGCAAAATCTGAGCATCTGAAATTCACAAAGTTCAATCTGACTTGTGAAACGATTGTTGGTTTTTTTGAACAGGATGCCAAATGTAGAAAGACCTTGGTACCAAATGCCATGACAAAAGGGAAACCAAGATCCATAGAGAAATTATGCCTAAAACTGGTTAGTAGCTGCTTAACATCCAATAAGAAAGGTGACTGCAAGCAATAAGATGGATGGATTGTCCTGGATCTGCTCCTGTCAAGAGAAGGTCTCCCTGATCCTTTCTTTAATATGCTACTGAGGGTGAAAAAGCATTCTATGCACATTTTGAGCTTTAGTCCATAGTAGGAACTTACCATTTATCTTAGGTGGTGTACGTGTTTTCCATTTTGTCCTCACAAAAGCCCTGCTAAGTAGAATAGGCTAGGCAATAGTGCCTGGCCCCAGGCCACCTAGTGACCATGATGTCTGAACAGGGATATATGCCTAGCTCTCCTGGTTTAAGGGATTGCCCATACTTCCACTTGCCCTGTGCCAAGAAACCATCTCACTTGGCTGGGAAAGCCACAGCACCGTGGCAGAAGTTTCCGTTACAGGAAAGTGTCATCAGATACCTGGTTATTCTGTTGTGTTTCTTTTAATGATGCCGCCTGCTGGACTCCAAGTATAAACGCTGCTACACTGAGATGTGTTTTACGCTTTAATTTTACATCCTTTTAAGAAGACAGTTGTGTCGAGCAATTTTATGAAGTCCTGCCTCTCGTTTTAAAAATACATTAAAAGGAAATCACCCATGCTGACCCCTCACAGGGGCATCTAAAGTCTTGTGTAGGGACAGATTATTGCAGGGGAAGGGACCAAATATAGCATAGAATAGGAGAGGCAGGAAACTACTACCAAAGGGGGCCCTAATGACAGTTTTGCAGAGTCAAGTGGCTGATATTGGAATTTATGAATATTCTAAATGAAATTCCATAAATCCTAAAAGCATTATAAGCTTACAAAATGTTAAGGTTAAGTGACTGAGTCATTAATGTGATCTGATGCATATTGTGCAAATCCAGTCATTGGTAATAGCCAAAGACACAGGTCTGAGCGATTTTCTAGGCATGGATCTGAGCAGTTTTGCCTTTGCACTTTCCTCTGGAAAACCCACTCTTTAGTGCTAAATTGGAACAAACAGCAATCTGAAGAAAACCCAATTGCTGTTTGTTCCAATTTGGCATTAAACTGTAGGTTTCCCTGCGCTAAGCAACGGAACAAGCAGAGGTGTGGATAAGCCCTAAAAAAATTTATGAGTTTGTGGGGTCTGAGACACCCTAAATTCCTAGGTCCAATAAAAGTTAGAATTAACCAAGGTTTGGGGAGTTAAACTGTGTCAAGCACTGAACCACCGGATTCAGGGCTTATGCTAAAATACAAGCCAGGCTACCCTGGTGATCGCAGAGTATGAGTCGTTAGGAAAACAAATTCTGAGAATGGCTGAGTTGTTACGCAAAGAGGCAGGGAGATGGGCGATTAACAAAGTAGCTACTCTGTGCTGGACAGCTGAGGGGTGTGAGCCCCTCCTTCCTGTATAGAGGTAATTAGCATGAGACAAAAGGCCAGAGTATTTAGGATGGTGGTTGGCAGTGATGTGCTGGCAAGAAAACTGTGACAAGCTGTAAAAAGGAGACAGAGAGCATGACTGATTTCTGTTTTAGACCCATGGGAGAAGCAAGAGACCCTCTTGGAGTGCAATACTGGGAATGTCTCCATTGTAGGCTCAAGTTGTATATATGTGTAAATAAACCATATATCATAAAGACACCACAGTCTCCGCTTTGCCTCATTTCCAAAGGAAGTTATTTTTCAGAATAGGCTAAAAATACACACCTATAGGCTTTGGGGTATTTGATTCCTACTGACAAGCAGTTAAATTATCCAGGTTCAGAAGTTGCATTGAAAATATTGTTTACCAGTACCTCTTATGAGAAGACTCTGCTAATTCACTTCCATGGGATCAATATAACACAATATGGCATTTAATGCAGAATCTAGCTGATGTAAGAGAGAGCTTGCAATCTAGGATTTTGTTTAAAGAATGGTTCTGTCCTCCAAGGATTCTGAGGGCAGGGGGAATATGAAGACATGCTGATAGGTCTTGAATGGAAGCAGAGAGAACTCTGAGATCAAGGGACTGGACTGAAACAATTTTCAGACCCTTACCCTAGAAGCAGGTCAACTAGGTGAATTTGTACAAATGTTAAATTTGCATAATCTCCAATCACAGAGTGGGGATTTTGCAATTACAGGGTTTAGACTTGAGTGGATTTTCAGCAAAGAATTCCAGAGCCTCTCCTCTTAAGTTGTGTCACATGGCTTACTTAAAAGAAATGCCCCTTTTCACCCTTTTCTCCATATTTTTGGGAGGTGTGACATTCATGCATGAACTGCCTGATCTGAGAGATTCATTCCATCCCTGTTATTCCTTCATGTGTTTATTTATTCCACAGTGGCATGAAAATCTCAACTCCTTGTAGCTGCTGATCTGTTTTAGAGGGTTTTTAAAATAAAAAAATAAACCCTATATCATTTTTTTTAAAAAAAGCTGATGGGATCAGCTGCCCAGATTTGCCAGCTGCCTTGAAGGAGGAAACCACATGTTTAATAACTTGTTCTAATGCAGCCAGGCATCCCACACTGATTGGAGCTTTAGGGCAACAAGCAATGATAACCCTTGTAGCCAGCATGAATTGCTGTGCTCTCAGCTTGTCAGCTCACAGCAGTTGCCTTCGCATCTAGATCCTTCGGCATTTTGAACAGAGAAGCCTCTGTGCCCGCATGCTACAATAGCTGCAAATGCTCTCATTAAAATATCCTAGTGTTATTTCACCATGTACCAGAGCCCTCTCCTCTTGCTTTCCTTGTGTGTAAGATGCTGTAATTAAATAATCCTTGTAACTTGTAATTTCTGATCTTCCTATAAAAAATGGGAGAGAAAGTTATTTATAGGACCACAAATGATAAACAAGACTAGAAAGATTTTAGGCATGGCCTCTTTTGAACATCTGCCTTCTTCCAGATGCGCACAAGATCACATCCTGTTGAAAGATGCAACAGCCCCATATTTTTTCAGTTCCATTAAGCTCTGTTCTTTATCAGCACTGCAGGCAATTCCATTCTCACATGACATCTTAATGCCCAGCTAGCTACCTCAACTTGCGGGCATCTTCCTCAAGGGGGCAGCAGCTCTCTCCAAAATATGGCTGTGTATATGTTGCCAGCATAAAATGCAGGAAGGTCGTTCTTTTTCTTAATTTGGATGGAAGCTAAGGGGGACGGACGGACAGATGGACGCACATCAAAATGCAATATTTATTAAGAAACAACAGGATAGATATGGATTCTGGCTTATGTCATGTGTACAGTGGTACCTCTGGTTAAGAACTTAATTTGTTCCAGAGGTCCGTTCTTAACCTGAAACTGTTCTTAACCTGAGGTGCCACTTTAGCTAATGGGGCCTCCCGCTGCCACCAGCATGCGATTTCTGTTCTCATCCTGAGGTAAAGTTCTTAACCCAAAGTACTATTTCTGGGTTAGCAGAGTCTGTAACCTGAGGTGTCTGTAACCTGAAGCGTCTGTAACCCGAGGTACCACTGTACACTGCTTCCCAGACAAGTGGTGGGAACACACTGGATGCAGAGTAAATGCGAGTGTGTAAACAGCTGGGGTACTTGGTAAGGCTAAATCAAGATGGGAATTGCTATTTTGGGGAAATGACTCAAGTGCATACCGAAATTTTAGGTTTGCAAAGTTAAAGTGGGTGAAACACTCTTATCACCTTAGTGTTTTAAAAATTTACTTTAAAAATGCACTTTCTGTGCTTAGGGAAGTGACAGTTGTGCACTGAAAAGTGTGTTATGCAAGCAAATCAGGATGAATGCTCAATAAGATTGTGTTGTTGTATAACCTCCCTACAAACAAATCAGAATGATTGCTCAATAAAGATGAGATATAATCTAACCTCTGCATAAGCTTTGGGCAAGCAAATCAGGTTGAGCACTGAATAAACAGGTAATCTAGAGGAGCCCTTTGATAATTTATAAAAGACAGCTAGTTGGGAGAAGTGATATTTCCTTAACGGTAGGGACATAAGGTAAAGAGGCATAGATAATCAGCTTGTAGTTCTGTTTGAATGGCCACAACTGCAGGGTGGAGTATCAATCGGTGCATCACAAAACTGCTGCCGCCTTTTTGCCCTTGATGGTTTGCAGAAGGAACAGCTCCCTCCACTGTCTTATTCCTTCCTGCATGAAAGATCACCAGAAGCCATGTGGGGAATAGCCCTCTGCTATTTAGGAGATTGACCTAGTGTGCTGCCCCTCTAGAACCAGAGAATACCTCGCATGCTCCCCTCTTGCAATCTGGCTCCTTTTGCTATAATGAGAGTAGCACTGGCTATGGGAATCTGGGTCAAAAACAAGTGCCATGACATGATCATTCATGACTATTTTCCACTTCCACTGTTGAGAGAATCGGAAGTGCTGCTGAACTGTGGTCCAGCTTGTGGGCTTCCCATAGCCCTGGTCCCCAAAATTATGCTTTTTAAAAACTGGAAAGAAAGAAATGTAATCAAATTGTAAAATGCTCAGTGCCTTTTGCTGAACTCCTTATTCAGGGGCAGAAAGCAATTTCCATAGTAATGCAAAATCAAGAGAGACCTTGTGTTCTTATGCCCTTGCAGCAGGTCTTCACTGCCAACTGCTGTACATTGTATTATTTGGTTGGATTTCATATATATTTGCCCCAGTTCCATTTCTTTGTGTTTGGTGCTGCCTCCACATTTCTCTCCCCTTGTCAGCCCCACCTTGCTAGAAGGTTTCTCTTAGAGGTGGCATGCAGAGAAGAGCCTCAGAGAGTGATCTCAGAGTACATGTAGGTTTATAGCGGGAGGGGAAAACAGTCCTTTAAATGTAGGTGTCCCAAGCTGTATAAGGCTTTTGGGGTCAAAACCAGCACTTGGGCCCATAAAACAAACTGGTAATCAGAGAGAGAGAGAAGAGAGGGGTGTGTGTGTGTGTGTGAGAGAGAGAGAGAGAGAGAGAGAGAGAGAAGGAAGGAAGGAAGGAAGGAAGGAAGGAAGGAAGGAAGGAAGGAAGGAAGGAAGGAAGGAACCCACTAATAACCTCTTCTGGCTCAGCCCAAGGAACATTCCCCAACACTACCCAGTCTGTGCTGGGTAAGTGTGCCAGGTACACCTTGCTTGCAAGCATGTCTGCCTTGTATCCATCCCAACCAGAAAATGGAAGTTAACACATACTCCTGGTCATACTATACATGTGGAAACACACATGTAAACATGTGCTATTAATGGAAGTGTGTTTCCTAAGCTCTCATGCAGCCACACCATTCCACAAAGAACTTGCTTTATGCACTTATACCAGTGAGAAATCAGCAGCAGGCAAAACAGAGAGTAGTTGATAAGTATTCATAGTATGCACAAAAATAGACATGGAGGCTATACAGATCCAATGTGATAACTCACTTGATTAGTTTTGTAGAGAAGGAAGTCAGGCAGAGAAACAGACAGAGGCAACGGGAGGGGATTGTTGTTGCCAAACAAGAAGATGGGAGCATGCTAAGGATGTGGTAAGTTCTAAGGGAGGCCTAGATCCCATGAGGCAAACTTGGAAGGTAAACAACATGAGATTTCAACCATGTGCAGGGAAGACAGAATGTCAAAAGGAGCATCTCATGGTTTCCAGCAACTGGTATTCAAACCTCTTCCAACAATGAAGGTAGAAGATAGTCATCATGGCTTACACTCCACAAATGTGTCCAATCCGCTTTTAAAGTCATCTCAGTTGGTGTCCATCCTTACCTCTTGTGGGAACAAATTCCACAGTTTCAACTACATGCTATGTGAAGAAGTACTTTATTTTGTCTGTGCAAGGCAGCATAACTGGCACACAGTCCCCTAATTTTTGCAGAGAACAGGAAGAAGAGTGCGCAACTGTGCATGGCTTCTTGAGGACTGTATCACACCCTCATTATGCTTTCTTCAGGCTGTTTGTTTGGAAAACTGACACAAGGAGGGGGTGGTTAAAGCAGTACTGCTGAGAAGTATCACAAAAGGAGACAGTCACTGGTAACGCTGAGACACAGTTACTGCTTCTTAAAGGAGCATTGTAAGCCTTAATCACAGAGTAATTTATGAATCACCACATTCGGCAGGGAACATTGTGGCTAGCGATAATTGTCTTGCTCAGTGTGCTATACCTACTGCGTCCAAAACTCTGAACCCTTAAGTAACCTTGTAATAATCTCAAATAATTTACTAGCAAGAACTTTCTGTTATTATTAGCTGCTTTGTTTCATTACTCAGGACATCATGACTTGGGAGCATTTAATCATAGCAAAAATAGCCAAACTGAAGAAAGTGCAAAAGCTGTTCCTCAACCATAGTAGTATTTGATAGAATTTAAAATGTTTAAACCCCCACCACTACACTTTACATACAGCTCCAATCACAAAGTTTTCTGTACCACACTTTAAAATTGGTGAAGACATAAATGTGTGTATTCATTGCTGAAACACTTGTATTTCATTAGCAGCACAGTTTGGTCTTGCCAGTGAAGTGAAGAGGGCACAAGAAATAAAAATTTTGCAAAACCAAGGCTTTTCATACGTTTTGGGTTTGATCTTTTGAAGGAACCACTACGGACCACTTGAAAACTGCTGAGGATCTTGGTTTCATTATTTTTCCTGGCTTTTGCCGCTATTGTAATGCACTGTGTTAGACGCGGCATGATTTTTAATGGTATTTCATTTCTTCGTTTCTTTTAATGCACAACAATTTTAATTCCACAGAATTCAAACTGCAATACAATCAAACACAATATAATAAATAAAAAAGACACAATAAAAAAATTAAAATCAATATGAATATTTAATGTGCTGGATGTGACATCTCCCATCTTCCACCACAAACACACAGAGAGGATCATCTGAATGTAGTTCACAACTCCCAGTTTGGGAACTGTGCCACAGGAAATCTGTGCTCCTACTACTTCTCCTGCTACCATTTCTCAAAATCCTACAGGAAGATTAGTCAGACTAATCTTTTGGGACAACCCGAAGCACATTTATTCAGAGGTAAGCCCCACGGCGATACAAGTTTAAGGTTTGGACTGAAAATTTCAGTTATCCCTGCAATCGTTCCCCCTTCCCTGATACACTTTGGTTATCATTCTGCTCATTGCCCTACTCTGAAATTAAAGCTCATGATTTCAAAATCTATCCAGGTGGTTGTATCTCATTATTCAGCCTCCCTTTTATATCACACCCAGTTGTGAGGATGAGATGAGGAAAGAGAAGCATCCTGCCCAGCAGACATTCTTTCAGAATGTTCCAGAAATTCTATGCAAACAGTGCCCAAGTAACCAAGGCTTGGCATCATGTGGCTGCACGGAGCTGCTTCTTCACTAATAGCTGTTACAGGCAGGTAACACTCTTTATTTATTTTTCTGATACGTATCACCGCCACATGCAGCCTCTAGGTGGTGCTGACTCGTGGTCCAAGCTAGAAAGAATTAATTCCCAAGAAGTCATAAGGAGAAGGTTCTGCAGGCACCAGCTTTTAACTTGGCAACTTACAGATGATTTGCCCACATAGGGAAAAAGTAGGGTGTCAAATTATTTGTGGCAGGGGTGGGGAACATCCACCCTGTGGGTCTGAGGTAGCCTGCAGGGCCTACACCTCCAGCATGCGGCCTGCTCTCCTCACCTGACCAGCCCACTCCCTACACGGCAGTTAGGTTCAAAACAGCCTTCCATTAGGGACCAAGGAAAGTCTGTTTTCAAACCTAATTGCCATGTGAGGTGGCACTGGGCTTTTGTTTTGAGGTGGGGGGGGATCCTAGTGACCATAATATAAGGAGAGGGATCCGAACCACCTCGTTTTAATTTCTAAATACAGGCTAGGGTGTATTGGTGCCAAACGGTCATTATTATCCAACACTGCAGTTTCAGAACCTGCATGGCAAAAAAGGTAACGTTGTTCGTCTCTACAAATCACTTTAGCCTCTTTAGGTACGATTCAGGGTTTTCCTTTTGTTGAAAGCATAGTCTTTGCCACCCCCTCTCAAACATAGATTTTTTTTAGAAAAACTGAAGTGACAGAAGTCAGTTTTGGACATACAAAACTGACTTCTGTCACTTCAGTTTAAAAAGATGGAACAATCCCCTTTCCTCTTCCCATGTATTGTCCAGGAGTTTTCCTGATACCCCACCCCCCAATTTTTTTTGGGGGGGGGACATGGGGAGGTGCAGAAGGGAGTGATAGCCCTGTATCAGAAGCCGGAGTCAGGGGATGGTCAGCTATAAAACACCTGGTGTCACTGAAGTCAACTCTTTATTCAAATAAGCCAAAACAGTGCAGGCCTAGTGGTCACAGCAACCCTTCCCTGTAGATCTTGCCCCTCTGAGGCAATTGCAAGGACTGAAGGTTCCCACCTTCCCACTTCTATCTAAGGCTCTTCCCCCAGTTTCTTCCTTGTCTCTTGTCTCTTTGCTCTGAACTTTGTTTATCTTGGTGTTCTGGGAGACCAGCAGGGAGGGGATCTGGTTACAGCAGGAGGGGGAGATTCCCTGGCTTCTTCTGCAGCCTGCCTCCACTCTTCCTCTTGACCCCCTCTGCTGCCGCCTCTGAGCCTAGACTGCTCTCTGCCACAGCCTCTTCCTGCTCACTAAACCCTGTGGCCTCTTCAGCTTCCAACACCTCCTCCTTCCAGTCTGCTCCCTCTTCTCCCTCTGACCATGCATCATTGTCCCACCACCAACCCCCTGGCTCTGAGCCTTCACCGGGGATTCCCTTGGGGGTCCCCATCTGGTGCCTCCCACCACTTCTCAGCATCCTGCCAGTCCAGGACACCCTGTTGCACAAGTGGAAGTCCTTGCTTGGGGCTTCCACTGACAGGACTCATTAGGTGAATCCCATCCAAAGTTTTTTAACTTATGGAGGCAGGTTCCAAAATATTAGATAAGACATACCGGTTATGAAAAGGCAGCCCCTGCTAAAGGTCAACAAACCTTTTCTGCAGAAATTTGGCTGGTGTGCATGTGCGGCAATGAGAAAAGCTGAACTGCTGCCAATTATGCATCTATTGATCAGTACAAGAGAGCTATGGGGAGTAAAGGCAAAAATGATCAGAACGAAAACGGTCAAAGGTCAGAGACCTTTTATGTTCAATATCCAACAAGGTATAATAAATAACTTGGCACAGATTCCACCCCCTGAATGTATAAGTTCTTCCATTTCTGTTGCTTCCCTAAGAATACTGCTTTTCCTCCTCACATAGCATAGGAAAGGTCAGATTCAAAAATATTGATATTTTCTTCACATTTTAGTAATAGCCTCTGCATAGAAGATGACATCATTTTAGGAACAAGATCTTTATAGCAATAGATAGCAAACTAAACGCTGTTCTCAGCTGAAATCTGTATCTCTTACTAGAGTGCCTTCATGTTTACACTGAATGGGGGATATTTTGTCTTCATCTGTTTGCCACTAGAAGCTGAATTAAAGATTAACAAATGTTATTTCTGATGAGGCCTGGGAGACTTCATAGCTAGCAACAACCTTCCCCAGCTTGGCCACACCTCTGAATCAGCTCTCCAGGACCTGGCTTCCTGGGTCATATTACAATGAAATCATATTACAATTTCCTTTGTCTTGCTTATAATGTAACTCAAGTTCCAATTACCGTACTTTTCCATGTATAAGACGATTGTCTTACAGATAGGTAGTGTTTAGGGGAGATGTGGGACTGGTTGATGCTGCGAGTTGGAGGTGGTCTGCAGCGTCTTATTGGTGTCTGTGGCAAGGGGTGGTGTTGATTGGGTGTTGCTGTGGCAGTTGGGCGGGTAATAGGCTGCTTTTGTTGGCGATGGGACAGACGTTAGGTTGTTGTGACGTGTGTGCATATTAGCATCGGCCAGGCTGGTGAGTGATTTTTGGCAATCCCCCCTAAAAAAAGCTCAACAACTCTGGACATTCCCCCTCATTTTCTTAATTTATAGCCCCCAAAATAGTGGGCATTTTATACACGGGGGCATGTTATACACGGAAAAGTACGGTAATTATCCTGCCTCTCACTTGTTTCCACATCAGACCTCAAAAGGGCTGACTCTACCATTAGGCAGAATGAGGCAATGGACTCAGGAAGCAGATGCTGGGGGCAGCAGTGAAAGACCTGCCCATCCGCCTGCTGGCAGCCATTCCCCTCAGAGTCTCTTTGGCATATCCATCTGGAGGAGGGCAGAGCAGTGTGTGACCTCCACACATCATGCATCCTCTAAACTAGCCCTGCTGCCCTCAGGTAAAGTGGATGATGGTATCTGTGATGGGATGATTAGCTGCTTGTGCGTGAAATTCCTAGTCCCTCAGAGTTTGGCTGAGTGCACAAACCTCTGTCTGTAACGGAGCTCCATAAGCATGGCTCCGTCAGTCGCTGGCAGAATCTGACAGTGGGCGTTTGCGGAACTTCTTCCAGCATAAAAGCTCCTTAACGGAAACGCGCCTTCTGGACTCTCGACGCGATAGTTTCCGGCGGGGAGTGGGCGTCCCTATGGGAGGTCCTGAAACCTCCCCGCTGTTGCTGCTGGAGGTGTCTCTACGCCATATCTCCGACTCACTATCCCTTGGAACTGCCTCTCTCCCCCTGCTGGTTCCCTCCTCAGCTGACAAGTCTCTGCCAGCCTCTGTGAGCCCCTTCCTCTCCAGTTCTCCCGATGGCAGTTCCCTGACATCCACCTCCCCTCCAGGGCCCCCTTCACCCCCTCCTTTCCCCTCCTCTGCGGGAGGCGAGGGAGCAAAACCCCTGAAAGAACCTCCCTCATTTTCCGAAGTCTCAAACATTTCCCTCCACCGGTTGCTGTTTCTGGTTTCTAAGTAGTCCTCCTCCTCGGAGTCTATTCCTTCTTCCAACCCTGATTCTGCGAACCCTTCCAGTTCCTCCTCCTCGTCAGTGGTGCCAAAGTACTCCCTCTGGAACCTCGCTACTGGCTGGGGTTTCCTGGGGAACCTTCGATGGAATGTTTCGATCAAGATCTCGTCATTGACCTCCTCTGCCGCCACCCAGGTGTTTTCTGACTCCGGTTCCCCTTCCCACGCTACCAAATACTCCACCTGATCACCCTTCCACCTGGAGTCGAGGATTTCCGCCACATGGTTGCTGTTTTCCCTTTCTTCTAAGACTGGTCCCCGTGTGGAAAACCCTTCACTTCCCCCCCTATACGGTGACAGTAATGACCTGTGGAATACTGGATGCAGTTTCATGTGGTTCGGTAACCGGAGCCTGAAAGCTACTGGGTTGACCTGTTGAATGACCTCAAAAGGTCCCAATCTTTTGGGTCTCAATTTCTTGCAACCCCCCTTGAACGGCAACCCTTGGGTTGACAGCCATACCTGATCCCCCACCCTTATGGTTTCACCTTCCCTTCTGTTCTTGTCGGCCTGCCTCTTATATTCTTCCTTGGCCCTTTCTAAGTTGAGTTGGAGTTGACGATGGATCGCTTCCATTTCTTCTACAAAATGTTCGGCTGCTGGGACGCTCCATCTCTCCCCTCCTCCCCCTGGAAATGCCCTGGGGTGGCACCCATAATTAGCCAAAAAGGGGCTCATCCCAGTGGACACATTCTCCGCATTATTGTAGGCAAACTCCGCCAGCGCCAACTTTTCGACCCAATCGTTCTCTCTGTCATTGACATAACACCTCAGGTATTGTTGGAGGATACCGTTTGCTCTTTCCGCCTGCCCATTGGTTTCAGGGTGCCGGGCAGTTGAAAAATTAACCTCTACATGCAGCAAGCTCATGAGCTTCCTCCAGAACCTGGACGTAAATTGTTTGCCTCGGTCTGATACCACCCTCAAGGGGGTGCCATGCAGCCTGAAAATATGTTCTACAAACAATTTGGCTGTCTCTTCAGCCGTGACTGCATGTGAGCAAGCTACAAAGTGGCCCATCTTAGTTAACAGGTCTACTACGACCAGGATGGCGGTTTTCCCCTTGGATTTAGGTAGGTCAGTCATAAAATCTATCGATACTGCCTCCCATGGTCGTTCTGGTGTGGGTAACGGTTCTAATAACCCCGCCGGCGCCCTCCTTTCTCCCTTGGCTCGCTGGCATTGGTCACACCCTCTTACATACTCCCTTACATCTTCCCTCACCTTGGGCCACCAAAATTCCCTGGTAACCAACCACATGGTTTTGTGTTGCCCAAAATGCCCCGCGGTGGGGCTGTCGTGCAGCTGTTTGAGAACTCTCCCTCTCAATTCCCCTTCGGGTATATACAGTGCCCCTTTGTAATACAATGCTCCGTTTCTTTCTTCAAAACTTCCGGGGTTTTCTCCCTCCCTCCGGAGACCTCTGAGCTTATTCTGGGCGTATTCATCATTCTCCGTCTCCTCTACCAGTTCCCTCTGCCCCACCAACGCCGCCCCACACACCCAGTGGTCCTCTGGGATGATATGTCTCTCTTCGGGTGCTCCCTCCCCCTCCAAATATTCAGGTTTACGTGAGAGAGCGTCCGCCCTGACGTTTTCTGGACCTGGCACATAGCAAATTTCAAAATTAAATTTGGAAAACTCCTGTGCCCATCTCACTTGCCGTTGGTTGAGCACTCGTGCTGTTCTCCAATACTCTAAATTCTTGTGGTCCGTGCATACTTGCACCTTATGTTGTGCACCAATTAGTAAGTGTCTCCATCTCCGGAACGCCTCGTGAATGGCGAGTAGTTCTCGGTCATATACCGTGTAGTTCCTCTCGGATTTGTTTAGCTTACGCGAGAAGAAGGCACACGGTCTCCACTCCGACGTACTCTTTCCCGGCTGAAGAAGCACCGCCCCCACCGCCTGGTCTGAGGCATCAGTTTCCACTCTCATTGGTTTTTGTAAATCCACATGCAAGAGTTGTTCTTCCGAAGCGAATGCCTTTTTCAAATCTTCGAATGCTTGCTGCGCCTCCTCCGTCCAAACAAATTTCTTCTTGCTGCTGAGACAGTCCGTAATGGGAGCCGTTAAGTGGGCAAAATTCTTGATGAACTTACGATAAAAGTTCCCAAACCCTAAGAATCTCTGCACATCTTTTTTCGTTTTCAGTGTTTTCCATTCCAGCACCGCCTGGACCTTGCCTGGATCCATGGCTAATCCCTTGTCTGACAAGCGGTACCCCAGGAATTCCACCTCCTTGGTGTGAAACTGACACTTCTCCAATTTCACCCACAGCTGGTTTGCTTGTAGTCGGCTTAACACCTCCCTGACGTCCTTTACATGCTGCTCTTCATTCTCTGAATATACTAACACGTCATCTAGGAAGGCCACACAATTCTTGTAGAGCAGAGGTCCCAGGACGTGGTTCATGAACGATTGAAAACATGCTGAGCCTGCTTGTAATCCGAAGGGCATAACGCGATATTCAAAAGCCCCTAGATGGGTGAACATAGTTGTCTTCCATTCATCCCCCTTCCTTATCCGTATCAGGTTGTACGCTCCCCTTAGGTCCAGTTTGGTAAAAATCTTTCCCTTCCTCACCCTGGTCAAAATGTCATCGATTCTGGGCATGGGGAAAGCCACTGGTTCTGACATCGCATTCAAGGCCCGAAAGTCCACTACAAGTCTCGGTTTATCCGTGTTTTTTTTGTCCACAAAAAACACTGGGCTGCCCCCCACCGCTCTGGACTCTCTGATGAAACCTCGCTTTAGGTTTTTATCAATAAACTCCCTTAACTCCTGCATTTCCCTGTCTGACATGGCATACAGCTTGCCCACTGGCAGCTGGGCTCCAGGGACTAGATTGATCTGGCAGTCAAAGGGCCTATGTGGCGGTAGTTTGTCTGCTTCCCTTTCGCTGAAGACATTGTTTAGGTCAGCGTATTGTTTGGGCACCTTCCCTTTGTCCGTTACTTCCGTCCCTGCTAGAAAGGCCTTTGCCCCTTCCAGAGCCTTCCCCTCTTTGCAGTGTTCTAGGCAATGTGCTGACCCAAAGGAGACCACTCTCTGATGCCAGCCCACTAGCGGATCATGCAACGCTAGCCAGCTCATTCCCAAAATAATGGGAGCCCCTCCCAAGGTGGCCACATTGAACGCTATTCTTTCAGTGTGCCTGGCCACCCTCATTATCATTGGGACAGTCTGTAAGCTGACATCTCCTCCTAACAGCTCCCTCCCATCAATCGTGGTCACCTGCAAGGGGTTACTTAAAGGGATTGTCTGTATCTGGTGTTCAGCTGCAAACTCCTTGCTCATAAAATTGCAGGAGCTGCCTGAGTCCAATAGCGCCTTTATCTTTAATGGATGTCCGTTTGGCAGCTCTAGCAACACCTCTATCACTAGGGCTGGTCTTGGAGGTTCTGGCGTGGGCACTTTTACTGCTCCTTGGCCTGGCTGCTGTGCCCTGAAGGTGGCAGCCAGGCGTTGGCTTTTACTTGCTCCTGCCCTTCCTCCTCCTTTCCCCCAACAGCTCCCGCCATCCCTTGCCATTCCTTTCTTTGTGGACAGACTCTGGCAAAATGACCTGGCTGTTGGCAGAGATAACATTTCTTGGCGCTCTTCCCTTCCTTCTTCCTCCCTTCACTGGGATTTGAAACTGCGCGCGCGCGTGCTGTACCAATTTCCATCGGCTCTCCGGGCGGGGAAGCTGGCTCTGGAATCTCTGGAATGCGGAAATCCCTCCAACGCTCCCCTTTCCCTTCCCGCTTCTCCAAGGCTCTCGCCTCCTGGCGCGCTCCAATGGCCAGCGCCGATTTGGTCAGCTGGTCCATCGACTCCGCCCTGGGCGCCCTGGAAAGTTCGTCTTTCACAGCCGAAGAAAGTCCCTCTTCGAAAAGCATTTGAATGGGTTCCGCTGATAGATCCCACCCCAATTTATGTATCAACATGGTAAACTCAGTCCAGTACTCACGGACAGATCGGCTCCCCTGTTTACAAGCCATCAACTGCCTGCGCACCACTCCCTGCTCAATGTCGCTGGAAAACATCAGGTCCATGGCGCGAAAAAACTTCCTTGCGTCCTTCAAGACCTCATTATTCCCTGCCATCAGGGGTCTAACCCAGTCTCTTGCCCCCCCTTCGAGATGGCTAACCACAAACGCCACTCGCGATTCCTCGTCGGGAAAGTCATCAAACTGCAGATTGAGAGCATACTGCATCTCTGTCCTGAAGGCTTGATAGTTCCTGGGATCCCCCCCAAACTTCTGCACCAACCCTGGCATCTTTCTTGCTTGTGGGGGGGCCTTTGCCTTTTCTGCATCCTGCGCCCTCCTCTCATCAAGCCTCGCCGTTTGCAGCGCTAGCTGGACCTCCAACACCCGGTACCTTTCTTCGAGGCTTGGACCCGCTCCAGCTCCTCCTGCTTCTCCGGTTCCGGCTGGGTTGCTCATGATGCCGCTGTGCACAAGCTGCTTTCAGGGACTGTCAGATTGCTGTGATGGGATGATTAGCTGCTTGTGCGTGAAATTCCTAGTCCCTCAGAGTTTGGCTGAGTGCACAAACCTCTGTCTGTAACGGAGCTCCATAAGCATGGCTCTGTCAGTCGCTGGCAGAATCTGACAGTGGGCGTTTGCGGAACTTCTTCCAGCATAAAAGCTCCTTAACGGAAACGCGCCTTCTGGACTCTCGACGCGATAGTTTCCGGCGGGGAGTGGGCGTCCCTATGGGAGGTCCTGAAACCTCCCCGCTGTTGCTGCTGGAGGTGTCTCTACGCCATATCTCCGACTCACTATCCCTTGGAACTGCCTCTCTCCCCCTGCTGGTTCCCTCCTCAGCTGACAAGTCTCTGCCAGCCTCTGTGAGCCCCTTCCTCTCCAGTTCTCCCGATGGCAGTTCCCTGACAGTATCCCATTGCGATAGGTGATCAATAGGTACTAGCCATGATGACTATATTCTACTTCCAACGTTGGGGGAATCAGAAGTGCTGTTGAATTCTGGTCCAGCTTGTGGGCTTCTTCCCACAGCCCTTGTCCCCAAAATTATACTTTAAAAAAAAGGAAAGAAAGAAAGGCAACCAAATTGTAAAATGCTCAGTGCATTTCCTAGTAAGGCAATATCCTAGTAAGGCAATTTCCTAGTAAGGCAATATCAAGAGAGACCTTACAGAGCAGGATGCATTCCATTCATCTGAACAGAAGAACTACCCACTAACATCCTGGATTGAGCTCCAGTCTGTTGGCTCTTATTCATCCATTGCTTAGGCCAGGTACAATTGCAGCAGATCCACTGCTACTCCTGCAGTGGGGAACCCTGGGGTCTCAAATTTCAGCGCTCTGTGCGATGCCAAAATTTGTTGCCCCCTGCTTCTTGTGCTCCATTGTAAATCAGAGTTGTGGCACCCCCAAGACTCCATGCCCAGTGCAATTCCCAGCCCGTTGTGCTCCCCTGAATCCACCTCTGTACTCCTGCTTGATCTGTAGAAAAGTAGAGTTGTGTGTCATCAGTAGCCTGATGGCAACACAAGTTGAATAAACTCCCTCATGTGGTGATTCGGGTTGTGTGTTCAATTGGGCTTGCCTTATTCCAATTGAAGGATTAATCAAATTCCTTTGTCTTCAAGGACAAAAGAAAATTCCTGTTTGACAATCACATTCCCTTAAGACACATGATAATAATGCACATTTGTCAAAAGGATGACGGGAGAGCAAGCATCTCTATTATGTTTACAAAGAAATTGGACTACCTGGGAAGAGATTACCGTAGTTTACCTGGGGATACTGCTTCTTCTTCTTCTTCCTTCAGCTGTGTTATTTTTCTAGGAGAAGAGGTGCCAGAACTCACCACGAATGCCTCCCTTGTTCTCTTAGAATGGCACTGGTGCCCACCTGAGAGGTGCTGGAACTAAGTTCCAGCGAGTTCAGGCTGAAAAAAAGCCCTGCCCTTCAGTCACATATTCCTGCAATTATCCCTCAGCTATCAGTTCATCATGCTAGGCTTGCTCCTTGGTTCAAGGGACATAGCAATCCAGAACCTCTTATAGACTGTGCCATGCAGTTGTCATTCACTTTCCTTAGACTCTAAAGTAACAGATACCTTTAACCTAGGCCACTTACACTGCAGGTGCTTTCACAAGTGCTGTTAAGAAATTGTTTTAATGTAAATAATGTAAAGTAAATGCATTTTTGTGAGAGTATTTAACATGGGGTAGGAAGCAAGACAGATAAATTTTAAAGCAAATGCACATTTGAGCCAACAAAGGTTTTGCATTTGAACTGGAGATGTGGAAAAGCAAAAAACTAATTTCAGCCTCTTTTGTGAAAACAACCGCAATCTTCAGCTGAAGAATGGCATGTCCTGGCCTTGTTCTTCTAGTGTGTCACAGCTCTGCCCAGCCGGCTCACTTAATATGATTGCATAATCTGCTGTCCCTGAGAATCTTGCCCCTGGCTGGACAATAACAAACATGAGTCATAAACATGAAGCAAGATTTGTCACCAGGGGCAGGAGGAGAAAAGGGAGGGAGAAGGAGGAGAGGAGAAGGAGTTGTGCAGAATTGCTGGGCCATGTGAGAGATTAAGCAGCCTCCTCTGAGGTAGAAAGAGGGAAGAGGGAAAAGAAAACTATGAATGGCACATATCTCAGGATCTGAGTTAGACCTTGTAGCCCTTTCACTCAGCAGAACCAGTATTGCTTCAGAAACAGGGCCCTTGGAGAAGAACTTGAGATTCTTTTTTTAATAGATAAAAAGAAAACATGATGGGGGAACAAATGAGCAGTAAGGCATTCTGAACCATCATTGGTATGAACTTTGGTAATATGAATCTCCTAATAACAGATACAGTATTGGTTGAATACTTGGCTCACTTGAGTTTAAAAGAAAGCCTGGTGTGTCATCGTCCCCCCAAGTCTCATGTCTTAAGCAAAATGCACCAATTCCTTGCTTAGGCAGAAAGCAATGTTGTTTATGGGCAGAATTTGTTCAGCAGCGAAGGGGTTTAAAGGCAGATTTGTGCGCCTGAACTCATTCCAATCAGTCCTATCTTCGGTTTCATAAAAAACAACAACAACAACTGGGAATGGTGGTGGCAAGAGAATAGAAGGTTTCTGGAGGCAGCAAATATGCTTTGAGAACAAATGAGTAATTTATAATGGTTAGTGCATAATGTTGCTTTGCTCACTGTTGTGTAGGATAATGATGAGCTGTTGCAAGTTATACCTAATGAGATGATTTCCAACTCCATATTTAATAAATGAAATGGTGTAGCCAGGATTGTATCATGCCCACTGCATGACCCACATCCCTAGCATGCTGAGAGAGCATTGTGTACTGAAGTGCACTAATTACTTAATGAAAGCTCCTTGCACCACAGTAATTGAGAGTATTGCATGATTTACGGCTATTCCCCAGTATACTCACATGTCTACAGACCTGTGTAGGATTGTGGAAGTGCTCCGTGTGTAACGTTGGGGTTGCTTGTGGACACAAAATTCTCCCCAGGACTCTCTTTTTAGGTCATAAAACACTGAAAATCATTACCACCACTTGTTACAGGGTTACTTCTTTTTTAACAGAAGAAACTCTTCCATGGGACCTCTAAATACTTGTTGGGATGCGGGTGGCGCTGTGGGTTAAACCACAGAGCCTAGGACTTGCCGATCAGAAGGTCGGCGGTTCGAATCCCTGTGCTGGGGTGAGCTCCCGTTGCTCGGTCCCTGCTCCTGCCCACCTAGCAGTTTGAAAGCACATCAAAATACAAGCAGATAAATAGGTACCGCTCCGGCAAGAAGGTAAACGGTGTTTCCGTGTGCTGCTGTGGTTCGCCAGAAGCGGCTTAGTCATGCTGGCCACATGACCCGGAAGCTGTACGTCGGCTCCCTCGGCCAATAAAGCGAGATGAGCGCCGCAACCCTTTGGTGAAATTGACTGGCAGCTTCTGGCCTGCCCACGGAGCCCACACGCTTCCGCCTGTGTGTCTCTGTCGCTCCGGGCCCCCAGCTGCCGTTAGCAGAGTTAAGTACACAGCGGTAGAAGCAGCCTTGTGTGCAGTAAATCAGTCAGACGCTCGGTTTCTTCCTTATCTTACAAAGAGCTTTAATCTCGTACAGATCAACAGATCATAAATCCCGGCGACAGCGCGCTCATTCTCGGTGCGCTCCTAACCGGAGCTGAGCTCACACAGTAGGACTTCTGATGCTTGAACCAGAGCTTCACTCCTCAGCTCTGCCACGCCACTCTCCTGAGGCGAAGTCACCTTGTGACGTATCCCCCTCTGGCGAAAGAAACTCTTTAGAGCAGACCCAGTGACCTCTGAACCACGGTCACACTTGAATCCCTGCACCTTGGTGGAGAACCTCCGTTCCACCTCTGCAACCCAATCCCTGATCAGTTGCGTTGCTTCCTCCTGCGTTCTCAGCGAAAACGCCCAGGAGTTCTGAGTAAAATCATCTAACAATGTCAGCAGAAACCTGGCTCCGCCCAGACTTGGCTGAGGCATTGGCCCAAACAGGTCTCCGTGCACAAGCTCAAAAGGCTTTGTGGTTACTCTCTCCACCCTGGGATAACTGTATCCCTTGTTCTTGGCTTTCCTGCAAGCCCTGCAATTTAGGGTTTCACCACATTCTCTTACCTTGCACCCTTTGGTGCATTCTGATAACATCTGCAAGTCATCACAAGACCCATGTGCAATCCTCTTGTGCCACACGCATGCACATGAAACATGAGTGTGAATGTTTGCTTTCCCAGCATTCCCCACTCCCTTTTCCTCCAGAGGTGTTTCCAGAACAAAGAGGTTGTTCTGACTTTTCTCAACACGTACCAGTTGCTTCCCCCCTCTGGAAATTGTACAGACATTGTTCTCAAAACAAACCATATACCCCTCCTGTAAAAGACGCGGTACAGATACAAGACAACAATTCATTCCCGGCGCCACGTAGACTTCCAGCTGCGCCTGCAAAAGAGAAACAAAAACATTCCCAGCTTTTGTTACAAGCCTCTGTGACCCATCAGCAAAACACACTGATTTCCCAGCTGAAACAGCTCTGCAGTTCTTTATCTGGACACCAGGTGTCTCAGGCACGAGATGTCTATTTGCAGCAGAGTCAACTACCCAACACAGCACTCTGCCCTTCGTTGCCTTAGCAACAGAGTTCCTTCTGCCCCCCTCTTTGGGGCCTTTGCAGGTGTCTTTCAAAACAGCCATTGAAGCAGACAGCTGATAAGCACCTCCTTCCCCCGGCCGCCTCAGCGTCTTCCCACGCTGGCCTCTTCTGCCGGGCTGGTTCCCATGGGAAATGTCCTTGGGACTTTCCTGCCCTGTCTCCATCGCTCTCTGTGGGCAGCAGCTGCGCAGATGGTTAGGGGAACCGCAAACAAAACAGCGACGAGTGGAAAACTTTACAAAGTGGCCTTTGGACTTCTGTGCCCCCCCACTCTTGCCAGCAGCACTCCTTGAGGCTTTTCTGCAACAGGGGATGCGGCCTTTGGCTTCCAGCTCGGTGGTTTCTCTGCAAACCTTCTCCAGCTCCTGCCAAACAGCCTTGGCACCCTTAAGACCCTTGGACTGGCCTGCACCACCAAACTTAGGTGCATAGCTTCCAGAGGAATGGACTGCTCCTGCCTTCCTCTTCCCAGCTCTCAGCAGCTCTCCAGCACACAGCTGCCCATCGCTCTGGCGTGTTGAAGCATTGCATCGGCTTCCAAACACTGTCCCAGCCCCCATTGGGCTTTGTGGGCATTCCCCAGCCCCTGCTGGACTCTCAGCTTCTGTGCAGCATCTGGCCCCCACTTCTGGGCATCCCTCAGGCTGGCTCCTAGCCCCCTCTGGTCTGGCTCCCACTATCTTCAGTGCCTGCCACTCGACCCAGGGCTCCTTCCCGTCCACCTCTTCAAAAGGGACTGCACACGATTCATGGCTCTCTGCCATCTTCTCCCCCGGGGCCCAGCTTACTTACGAACAGTAGTAGCTTCTCCAGCACCCGGTACAGCACAGCTCCTCCAGCGAGCTCCTTGCCTCACGATCAAAGGCACAGCTCCCCAGCTGGCTTCAGCTTTTCTCCACTGCCCTCCCTGGCAGGAGATCCAGCACACACCGGCACGGACTTGGCTTGCTTCACAGCGTCAGCTGACCTTCCATAACCTTTGGTGAAATTGACTGGCAGCTGGGGGCCTGGAGCGACAGAGACGCGCAGCGGAAGCGTGTGGGCTCCGTGGGCAGGCCAGAAGCTGCCAGTCAATTTCACCAAAAACCCCAGAGTCGGTCACGATTGGACCTAATGGTCAGGGGCCCCTTTACCTTTACCTTTATCCCCACACACAACAGGGAACCCTTTGTTAACTAAGGAGGATTCAAAAATGCTGAGTAGGGGCCAAGTGGCAGAGTGAGTGGTTAGAACTTGAGTGTAAAATTAACCCCAAAGGTCAGGGGTCCCCAACTTTTTTGGGCCCAGGAGCACGTTTGGAAACCTAGGGGACTGTCACTGATGCCACAAAATACCAATTTCACAGAAGAAACGCTGACAACGCTCCGAGCCTCTCTCCAAAACACTCTTCCCAAACAACCAAACAACAAACTCAGGAAAATGCCCCAGTCTGAGCAAAAGAAAAAGCAGGCAAAACTTATGGGAGTTGTAGTGCAACAAGACCTGGACTGCAACTTAAAAATATACGTAGGTTTGTCAGGGAAGGCAAGAATTTGCACACTTTCACAAGATATGGAAAGAACAATAAAACAGAAAGGTTCAAAGAGCCACAGCCAACTTCACACACACACTTAGCTTGATGAGCCAGCTGTCGAGTATGGAGTCTGATTTCAGATTATATGAATTCAATCCTAGGCCATCTTTAGAAGAAAAACTGCTGCTGGCACAATGGTCTCTGGCCCTGGTATCTTCAGCAAACAAAGGAGAAATCAGGGCGAGGAGGGAGGGGTTTCTCTCCTTCCCATAAGTACATTTAAGTATTCCTCCCAGAGGCAATGTTCTGAGCTTTCTCCTCTCCAGGGAAGGAACTCACTGGGCAATTTCACCCCAATTATAGTGAAACCAGAACCGGAGAAGGAAAGAAAATACGATTATTTTGGAGCAAAATGTTTCAGGCTATCACTTCTTGTGGTTACAGGGTGACACATTAGCTGGGCAGTCAAGGGGAAGGATAAAACTATCTTACCGTACTTAACTCAGGGGAGATTTGGAAAGGTGTCAGCTAAGTGGCAGACAGCTAATTTATGTGACAGAGAAACATGAGTAAGTGAGGTGTCAGGCTTCAAACAGCAATAAGGAAGAAAGGATCGTCGTAAGTCATGACCAAAGTTTGGTTCTTCCAGCTAACCTCTCACCCCCTGGAACGCTGTCCACAAAATTCAATTTGTGAAATGTTCCTCAGTGAATCGGTGTGTAGCATTATATGCCATGCCATGAGGCCAGTCATAGAATAAAGTTTTGCCACAGTATATTATTTTTAAACAGGGATGCATGCAATCCTTCCTGGGCAACGTTTGCCAATGCTGTGTGTATAAAGGGAAGCCAAGCTTATGTCATTGCTATGTGGGATGGAAAACATCCACAAATAGCAGCAATTGACCCAAAGCTTTACCTGACAATTAGTGGCTTCGGAAGAGCAAAAATAGGCTCTGAAATGTCATGCCACCTAGTTGAAATGTATTCAAGTTTTTTCAAAAGCTGCTCTCCCACAGATCATAGCAGTGGCACCGATATGTGGATGTTTTCTCGCTGGACACATTAGGCCAGATATCTTTTAAGTAAGAACACGGTTTCACAGCCTAAAAATTAGGGATAGACAAAATGGCTCCCTCCAGATGTTTTGGATTGCAACTCTTCTTATCATCCTTGGCCATTGGCTGATGGGAGTTGGCGTTCAACAACATTAAGAAGGCCATGGGTTTCCCCCATCCCTGGAATGCAGGACTGAAACCTAAGCTGGTTTCAAGCTGTTTCTGGCATATAGGACAGAAAAGAGGTAATTCCCTTAGCTGCAACAACCATCACCATACCAACAACAACAATAATATACATCTAACATATTAGTATGAAGTAAGACTAGACAGGGCAGACTGGAAAAAAATATTTTAAATGAGCAGAGTTTCCCTTCTTGCCCCCCCCCCCCCGCCGAACAAATAGCTACAATCTCTTTAGAACCGGAGAGAAATCTGATACAAGATCCAATTTCAAGATGTAAAGTAAATCCTTTGAGTAAGAAAACACATGCATTCAAGGGGTTTTATGAGAGTTTATAAATCCTGGTTTAAGACTCCTTAGAGATCAGCCTTATCCCTTATTCAAAAAGCCAACATGTTGCACAATCTGTTCCAAGTGGCACATCTGATCAGATAGAGGAGCAGAAATTATGCATTGCTCATTCCTCCCTTCCACTGTTTTATTAAAACACAACCAATGGTAGAAGTATTCCCATTGATTTTCTTCTTACTGTTCCTATAATCTTCTCTAAACTGCTTGTCATTATTACATTCATTGAGTTCATGTAGTGCTGGATTAGCTATCATACAAATATATAATGTCAACATCATACTGTATAGCTATTGGGAAAGCAAACACAAGCACACCCAGTAAAGGGACCTATTAAGATTACTCGCAGATTAGTACAAGGAGTGTGGTGACCACGTTCTCAATGTGTGGGTGCAGGAAACTTAAAGTACTGGTAGCTTGCCCAACAGAAGCAGCAGATGGACCATGTTATTTATAATGTGGCAGATTTCACGTGCAAGATCAGTAGCACATTCACCCTCAGTGAACCCTCCTTAATATGCGAACTGAGATATTTCAGAGGCTCCATAGAATCTTCATATACTGTGCAAAGTGAAAAGGATAGCCCCGTTTGGACAATGTGCCCCTTATGGATCTTGCTACCTCTAGCACCTGCCCTGCTGTTGGGTCTGCCTCTGTGAAGGGTTGTATGGCAAAAGCAGAGTAGAGTACTGCTTGAACGTTTCACAATTTATGATCTCACGGCCAGTGACAATGAATAGGCTTCTTACTAATCTACCATGGATTTTAATAACCAGTCAACGAAACACAACCAAGTAAGTGCAGGTGAAGGGAAGCAGATAGCTAAAATACAGGCAACTCAGTTAGCATTTGAAAAGTTCAGTTATCTTTCCAGAGCTAAGAGATGCAAACAACATGTTTACAGTTTCATTTGGTGGGTGTGGTTTAGGGGGTGATCCTGCTCTTCCCCTTCTAACAGCAGCCTCATATGCAGAAATTCAACAGGTAAAGCTTTTCTTAGCATGCAGCTAAATAGTGGGGAAAGTACATATCTACCATCAGAGTAACCAAGAATCCAGTTTTATTGTAGCATACAAATTTTCATGTACTAGAGTCTACTTCAGCAGCAAAAAGTTTTGGATACTCCACAATTATTGGGGTCCCATTTGGGATTAAAAAATAAATAAAATCCCAAAAGTTTGTCATTAAAAAATACGTTCATCTTTAAGACTCTTCCTTCTTTTTGCTGCAAAGACTAACATAGCTACCTGATCAGAGGCCAGACAACTGAAGCCATGGCACAAGACAGAAAAGGAGAAACCAGGAGGAACAATCGATTGCAGAGAAAGCCAGAACTGGAGAGCAAGTCAGGGCTAGAGGAGAAAGCAAGATGCATAGTCAAATAACAGGTCAGACCCAAAAAACAAAACTGAGAAGCAGGGCAGAACTAGTCAAGACCAGAGAACAAACCAAGTCTACAGGGGCACACCAATTCTAATGATCACAACACTGGTGTGTAAGCAGTCGTGTAAGCAGGGGAGTGGGAATGCACTGCCAATCCTCCCAGCATGTCATCTTTATTTTTGCTTTCTTAAACCTATGCTCAAACGTTTTACCAGCTTCGTTTCCCCACCCAAGTGCCTCCTGTTTAGGAAAAAAATATTTTTGGTATGATTTATGCATTTCTAAAAGATGTAATTGTTGTCATCCCCCACCCAGCCACCCCAAAATTGAATTTACTTAAAATATTTGATTTGGTTGACTTTTTGTCTTCCTTTTCCAAATTAGGCACCATGAGTAGAGGAGACTCCCTGCTGCAAACTGCAGTGTGGTGGTTCACCACACGGGGGAGCTGCATGCATCTCCTGTGGCTCCTGACACTATCCCTCTAGTCTAGTTACTTGCCATAATAATAAAAAAAAATATTAGGAGCTGCTTGTCACACTACAAAATTCTAACACAGAAACATATATTATAAGTAGGTATTTATAAAATCAGTTCTGCCCAAACTTTTGGCCCTCAAGGGGCTCCCCAAGGCACCTGACAAGATCAGTTTCTGAATAAACGTGGCTAATAAAGCTCCATGGTTGGTTACAACTCTAGGCATGTTTGCTAAGGACTGAGTCCCATTAATCTCAGTGGGTCTAACTTCCTTTTTCTGAGTGTTATCATTGCCTGCCACCTTTTACAAACTGGCCCTATTCTGCAGGGGTGGCTAGGGCAGTGCCACATTGTGCTCCCCTAACGGTGATGTCACTGCTGCTTTCTGGGATGGAGTGGAGCTGCGAGTTCGAATCCTGTTGGTGCTCCTGCACAGCCCTGGCCTCACTTCCACTCTGCTCTATCCTGTCCTGGAAATTTGCAGTAATGTTGCTGTTGGGAGGCCTGCTGTCTGCCACTGCCACATCACTGCCTTCACAGGTGTCCTTTGGACACGTATCTCTCAGCCATACCTGGCCATGCTGCAAGGATAGGTAAGGACATAATGTTACAGGTTGTGCTTGGCACAAGGTGGGAAAGGAATCTGGAGCCAAACCCAGTGAAGCATTAGGTTGCTGTTTCCGTCCCATGGCTGATTCTGTGCAAAGGTTTCACCTCTTCCATGGCTGTGCCGCCGCCATGCCAACAGAGGCCAGGCCATCAGAGGCACTCAAATGGGTGGGAGATTTTGCAGGTAGTGGGGCCTCTGTGGGAGCCCCCACATTGCTCAAAGGGCCTCAGGGCCATCCAGCTCAGTGGGGCTTGCCTCCCATTTTAACTGTGCAAGGGATCAAGCAAGGAGAGCCCCCCTTTTGCCCTTAAACAGCTTCCCGGCAGGCAGAAATCCAGCACTGAAACTTCAGGTCTGCAAATAATAACACCCTGAAGATCCCAGGCCCCGGGGAGATTAGACTGGCCTCGACCAGAGCCAGGGACTTTTTGGTCCTGGCCCCAGCCTGGTGGAACTCTCTCTTACAAGAGACCAGGACCCTGCGGGATTTGAAATCTTTCTGCAGGGCCTGCAAGACGGAGCTGTTCTGCCAGGCCTTTGGATGGGGTTCAGTCTGATTCGTTTCTTTCTGTATAAGAACAAGCATTATAGAAGCATTAAAGAGGTAACAGTTGGCCCTGGAGAATATTAACCACTCTCAGTTTTACTGGTGGACTGCCATCTGTCCAGATTTTAATTTGCTCTGAACTAATTTTAAGATATATTTTCATTAACTGATTGCCTGTTTTTACGTTCTTATGTTCTTTGTAGACAGTGTTAGTTTTATGATGTTAGCTGCCCTGAGCCCGGCTCCGGCAGAGGAGGGCGGGGTACAAATAAAAATTTATTATTATTTTGTCAACACTGCATCTCCATGCCAAGGAAATACTCCACCTGGAAGTTAAAGACACAGCAGCCCATCCCGTAAAAAGGAGACCAGCCCTATTCACCCAAGTGTTTGTAGGACATGATCACTACCGTTCTCACGTGGCCGAGTGAGAAACGCTGGTGCTTGATACCGTGGGCAGAGCTTTCTTATTGGGCAAAGTCGGTGCCTGCCAATGGAGGCAACGCTTAAGAAATGAAAAGCGCAGGTGGAAGCAATCCCCATTGCTTGAGCGTGGAGTTTGGCCCTTGGATTCCTGTTCGCGGCCAAAATTCATTTTATCTGCTTTGGAGGACCCGCCCCGCGCCCCTACATAGCGCTTGCTGTTGCCTAGCCTCTTAACCCGGAGGAGGCGTATGACTTGGGTGTCCCGGGACAAAAGAGAAGGGCTTGTTACGGATTAATTCCCACAGGGCTGAGTTTTGAGCAAGCACGTGCTTAGGCCGGTTCCTTGAGGTTCCCGAGCCGCAGCTCGGAAGGGCAAGTTCTTGGGGCGGGGGGGGGGGGATGTTCTCGCTTAGCAACTTTCTTTGATTATTGCGCGTTTGGAGCTTTTATGAATGAACTTGAAGTTGGTGTTCTTCCGCAGAGTCGCCGCCGGGTGGCAGCAGAGAGCAGCGCGCCCGAGCGCCCGTGTGGAAGCCAGCCCTCCGCCGCTCATTGATAAGCCAGGCAGCGAAGGGTTGCAACGCCCGGGCTCCCGGAGCAGCAGCAGCAGCAGCAGCAGCAGCGCCCTCCACACGCGCCGGGTCGTCCCCTCTCCATGAGGCTGCGGCGATGGAGCGAGGCTTGTCGGACTCAGGGGAGACCTTGCGCAGCAGCAGCAGCGGGCCTTCCCGCGAAGTTGTGCTCTCGGGGATCTTCTCGCTGGCCCCGGCGGCGGCGCCCAAGTCGAGCTGCGCCCTGAGCCTCACCAGCAGCGCCGAGCTGCTGCTCCGCCGGCTGGACACGTCCGAGCCCAGCGGCTCCATCACGGCGCTCAGCCTCTCGGACTGCATCGGCTGCTACGCTTTCCAGAGGAAAGGCGCTCCGGAGCCGGCGGCCGCCTACTTCACCGTCTTCTGCTACCCCTTCAAGAAGGGCTGGTGGGTGTCCGGGGAGTCCCGCCACAGGGTGGCCAAGACTTTCCGCGTCTTGGAGTCCCAGGAAGCCGAAGAGAACCGGAGCATCGCCGAGACCTGGGCTCGGAAGATCATGGAGCTGTCCACGCCGTCCACCCTCAGCCTACAAGGTGAGCGAGTGCCCCGCCCGGAAAGTAGAGGCGTCTCTATCGCGGGATGGAGGGAGGGGGGGACCGAGCTGGCAAGCGCGGGCTCCAGTTTCACCTGCGCTCCAGGAGGTGCATGTTTACTCGGAAGAAAGTCCCACTGTGTGTAGGAGTCTATACCTTGGTGGTTCGATCCCACGCAGGCAAGGCAGTAGGCAGGATTCCTGCATTGTAGGGGGGTTGGACTAGATGACCCTTGTGCTCCCTTGCTCTATGACCCCGAGGAGGAACCCCTCCCCCGCCTGGTCCTCAGTTTTCAGTCTGGTGAAATGGGCATAGCAGCGGCTTGCCTTTTCCCTATGTTGTAAATCGCTTTCCAGATTTATCAGTTGACTATAAAATGGTTAAAAATAAAACCCCCAAACTCTCCTTTACCTTTACCATGTGAGCCACAAATGCCTGAAACAGGCATAGTTCCCCCTGAGAGGGGCACTTTATTTTTGTGAAGCTCCTACTCAGAAAGTAATTACTTGCAGGAAAGTGTTTATTTGTAGGAATTAACTAGTGCAGTCGCTATTCTGGTTGTCTTGTGTAACAATCGCTCCTATGTGCATTTAGTGGTGGGTGGGTGCAAATGCACTTTGGGAAACAGTCACCAATTTATGCCAGCATATTGTACATGCATCAAAATGAACACAGGTCTGCAAGTCAGTTTGCAAGAGTAGACTTACACATTGCAGATTCATTCCTGTGCATAACTTAAATGCCTTTCACACAGGAAATTTGTAACATGCGAAGCGTGGGCTGTGTAGCATGGCTTTTTACTTGCTTACTCAGAAGCAAAAAGCCCATGGAATTAAATGGGACTCGAGCTGCAAACCTTATCACAATTACTGGGGAGTAAACAATTGAATTCAGCGGGGCTTATTTCTGTAAACCTGCTTAGGATTGCATGTCTACTCGGGTACATTGCTAGGTGCATGAGCGGCGGCCTATCACTCAAATCTGTATTAAGTTTGCATATGTTAATTTATGTGTATAGATGCCTCCGAGACATAATGACGGTGGTGCTTGACTAGTTCACACCAGCACTGCACTTCACAGTTGAACTTAGCATAGGGTTACACCAGGGAAGAAGAACCTGTGGTCCTCCTTATGTTGCTGAACTACAACTCCCATTATCCTGACCATTGACCATGCTGGCTGATGGGGGTTGGAGTCCGGCAGCATCTGGAGGGCAACAGGTTGGCCATTCCTATGTTAGAGTTAGATGGGTTAGAAATAAATGCAAATGAATGTTGGTCTCATTGTAAGGCTCTTTAAAATTCTCTCACACACAAATGCTCAGAGGACATACACAGCTTCCCCCTCCAGCTTGTCTGAGCAGATCAGCTGAGGAGGGAGTTATTGTGGCTCCACACTCACTGATTGATTGATCAATCAATCAATCAATCAATCAGATGGGTATGAGAGGGTGATTTGCATCCCCATTAGCAGGTTGAGCTCAGTTGAGCAGAGGGGATTACCTTCCAGGGGTGTGTCTACTAAATAATAATTTTTAAAGTAAAAAATTGGCCGCCGCCACCAAAATTAGTAGGATCTTGTGGGCCAGAAATATTTGCTTGTTGGGTCTGTGTGATCAAACCCCTGAAACGGGGGTTAGTCACCCCTGCTTTAGAAGCTTAACTCTCAAACCTGCAAACCACAGAGGCTTTACCTCTGCCATAGTCCTGCTGAACTGACCTGACCGCCAGAGGTAGCACAAAAGGGGTAGGAGTGAGGAGCACTCTGACCAGTAGCTTGCCCCCTTCACCATTGCTGGGTCCTTGCAGCTACTTGATTATAATTTAATCATCAACTGCAAATTGAAATAGCACTGATTAAAATTACAATTATCTGAAAGTTCATTCCATTAAAAACAAGTTCAGGTGACTCACAACTTACACCAATTTAACTTGTGCTCATTCAGCTTTATGCACTTGGCAAAAAGTATAAATAAATAAAAGGGGGTGGGTTTTGACTATATGCGATTTTGACTTTATGCACGATCTGCAGAACGTAACTCCCACATAAGTGGAAAGTTGTCTATACACTATTATTGCTCTTTCAGAAAACAAACTTGTGGAGCAAAGCTTAGTTCCTCCAGCCTTCCCCACAAGAGTTTTTCTGATATAGCCACTGTGGAAGTAGTCTAGTATTGCTCTGAAACAAATTGTGTATGGACTGCAGTTGCAGAAGGTGATAACAAAAAGGAAATTTTCTTGTGCTTTTTAAAGAACATAAGTGAATTGCTGGATCGGCCTTAAGCCTATCTGTCTGGTCTCTGGTTCCCAAGAGCAGCCAGGTACATTTTTTAAGTTTCAGCATCTTCCATGGCATTTCCTATTTCTTCTTGCACAATATTTGCACCTGTGTTCCAAATCTAGTTGCACAGATCATTATGGAAAACCAACTGGTTATGTCACCCTGATATTTTTTATCAGCAAAGTTGTCACCTCAGCAAAGTTTATCAGCAAAGTTGTCAACTTAAATTCTCCATATAGCAAAAATTGTGATAAAAGATGTTCAGCTTTGTTTCTAGGCCTCATGAGGGAAAGGCAGTTGCATGTAGAACCCAAATTAAAGCCCCGTATTTCAAAAGCAAAGTCACATAGGAATATTTACCTTCCTGCTAGAAGATACAGAACCTTACAGAAACATGTTGAAAGAGCTGGTGTCAAACACTTCACAGCGTGGGAAAGGAGATGGAAATCTCCTAGCTCATCTTGCTAAATGTTTGGTGAAAACCACAAGGCCAAGTGTGCTGCTGAGTCTCTGTGAAAATGAATGAACTGTGGATGAAAGCTGGAGGACTAAGTCTTTATCAGAGAGAGGAAAGGGACATATGTGCTATGCATCTTAGCAGAAGTGTCCCTGGTACCACTGAGCAAATAGCTAGATGGTCTGCAGCACAGGGCTGTGTGCTGCAATCAATGTTTCAGAGAGGCGTGTTTCTCAACAGTCAACACTAAACTCCCAAATCCTCTTAGTTTCTGCCTGTGCAATAGGTTGTGCTGACTCCCGGCTGCAAACCAGTTTGACAAGGCAAGCCTGAGTATCCCGTGTGCATATTAACAAGGTGCCTCTCCCAAAGTTGTTGTGCCACGCTCTCAAGTGACAATTCATTTCCACGCACACCCTAAGAAATTATTTTTTAAAATCCACGTGAACACCAAGAGCTGGTTGTGGCTAGATACAGGAATGTTCAGTTGTGTGCAAAACAACTTCATATTGGTTTATTTAAGAGCTTCATATCTGGTCTCTGCAAGGGTCAGAGGTTTTGCAGGTTTTTATATTGTTTTGGAAACCTCCTTGACCAGGGGAAACAGTGGGATAAGACTATGGTGCCCCATGGGAAGCCAGGCTCTCTTGAGAACTATTGTTACCATTTCATCCCTAGGTTACTCACACTGATTTGCTCTTTGCTATTTTTCTGCATCGTTGTCCAGCCTGTTGAATAATAAAAGTGGAACTTGTTTGGTGATCTGAGTCATCTAAGAAGCCGGTTGAAACATCCTTTCCCAGAAATCAGTTGAATTTATTTCCCAAGACCATTATTGCTCTTAAGGTTGTAACAATGGCTATTTTTTGTTGTCAGCTGTCTTGGCAAATCCATTTCTTGTAGTATATTCATTACATCTCTCAGTACATTCAGTACAATAAAGGAGCTCGTATTCAGTCTAATGCTAGCTCCTTTATTTCCCCCTTTGAAAACTCCGGCTTAGAAAAAAGAACTGGAATGCTGCACATCGCAAAGTTGGCCAAAGGTAGCCAGGAGGCAGTTAAAAGCACAGAGCTACCCTGAGCTATTTCTCTGGCTACAACAACTTGTCCCTCCATAAACATGTCATTGCTGCTACTCAGTTACGAGACTGTTCCAGGGATTGCCAACTTCTCCACAGCAAGACCAGACCTCACCATGTGTCAGTACTTGAATGATGGTGTGGGGCAGGAAAGAGAGAAGCATTCTTGGAGAAATCCACAAGACCAGTCCCAGAACTCCTTCCCAATCATGCCTCCCAGTAGCTGTCTAAAACCAGTATTTTTGGGGTGGAGGGCAGCACAAAAAGTAAATAAATGCCTGTGCCTTCCCTGCCTCTTCCCTCAATAAAGTGAACAGGCTTAGTCAGTTCTGGCAAGGTGTGGGCTAGGCCCATGTAAAACTATGCTCTGATGCCCACATACAAGCCCCCAACCCCCTGCTCTATCTATAGCCCCCGCCCCATGAGCCAGGCTTGAGACCTTGAGGTCTCACCAGTCCTTGTCCAATACCCTAACCACTCTAAGCCACGTTAGTTCTCAAATGATCCCTTCCACTGTGGTGCCTTCTAAAATCTTTATCTCAGTTAGATTATCTCTGTCTTAGATTTGAGTTGGTTTTCTGTACCTGATGTTATTTTAAACTGCTTTTAATCTCAATCTCTCTCTCTCTCTCTCTCTCTCTCTCTCTCTCTCTCACACACACACACACACACACACACAGATTTTGTATATGCAGTTCTTTTAACTATTTTAACATACACCACTATTTTTGTATGTTACATTCTAAGTTGCTTCTGCATACCTCATGGGAAGCAATTCACAAATGAAAATATTAACCTCAAAGAGCCAGTGTGGTGTAGTGGTTAAGAGCAGTGGACTTGTAATCTGGCGAACCGGGTTCGCTTCCCCGCTCCTCCACATGCAGCTGCTGGGTGACCTTGGGCCAGTCACACTTCTCTGAAGTCTCTCAGCCCCACTCACCTCACAGAGTGTTTGTTGTGGGGGAGGAAGGGAAAGGAGAATGTTAGCCACTTTGAGACTCCTTCAGGTAGTGATAAAGCGGGATATCAAATCCAAACTCTTCTTCTTCTTCAATAATAGTAATAATAATGATAATCTCATAGCCAGAACCCACATGATCAGAAGCTGGGTCCAGGCCTATGAGGTTGGGTCGTTTGACCATCTTCCTAGCTGCATGGAATCTGCTCCTGTAAAAAGCAGCTGCCATTTGGCTAGGGTAACATTTAGCAGGCCCCTTGTTGGCTGTTTCAGAAGAATATAAATGGACTCTTTGTCTGGGAGCAGGAGGGTGTTGTGATAAGATAATCATTCTGTGTAATGTGACTCACAAGCAGGAACATATAATCTTCTGATCACCCACCGTTCTGAAAAAATTCACGTGATTGTGTGGACCAGCTCAGTCTTTTTCTTAGGCATGCACTTGCAAAGGTGGGAAAAGTTACACGGCTTATTTAAGAAAACACCTGTTTCACAATCAGTAAGGGAGCACTACTTTAGTAAATTGAAAGGTTTTAATCCTGATTGACTAACACATTGCAGATCCAGTGGAGACCAGACCCCCGCACTGCAAGCCCAATATACTACCCTGTGTGTATGTGTGCACATAAAGCCATACATACTTTTTTTTAAAGGTCTAATTGTAGGAAATGTTGACTGTCCCCTCTCTTGAAGCCAAATTAATTCAGTGCCTTTTGAATTCTCAGGATCGAGTCTTTCACTCTAGTTAAATCCTGTGTTGAAAATGTTAGTCAGAGATGAATGTTAGCCAGAGCTCCTATTCATCAGCACAGCTAGTCATCCATGGATCTCCCATGTGACATCAGTGCATGCTGCAGAGCTGGGCCGGAGGAATTTGGAAACCACGTGACCGCTTTGAGCAGCACGTCTGGCTGGGTCTTCCGCGTGGTGACTCAGCACCCCCTCCCCACCCCATCATTAGCGCTAAATGCACAGGAGGTGGGAGCAGCAACACAGTTGGCCTTGGAGAGTGAAAAGGATTCCTCCTATACAATTTCTGTTCTCCCTCTGCGTCCTAGGCAGGAGGGAAAGTAGAGCAATTATACCACACAGCTCCTCTCTCTGTGAGAGATCTCCTGGTGGGGGATGCTAAGAGAGAGTGACACGGGGAGCGATGGCAGCTGACTCTGTGGCCAGAATGTTGCTTTGTAATCCAGTTCGTGAACTGACAGATGAGGAGAAGTGGCGGGGAGAGATAGCCAGAAGACGCTTCTTCTTGGTTTGGTCATTTTGCCTAGAGAGAAATGGAGACTTGGCCTATAAGGAGCTTCCGCCCCAACCCCCCGCTGTTTAGCAGCTTGTCTATCTAAGGCCTCCAGAAACCTTCCTGTCCCAGGCAGATTTAATCTTATCGGTAGGAGCATATGTTCTCCCCTGCCCCACCTGCTCCTCCAAAAGTGATTTGCACTTTCTCCTCTGTCCCAACTTCTCTGTGTTTTAGTCTGAAACCCTTCTGGGTGCTTCTCAAAAACAGCCGAGTGGCTGTGCCAGAATTAACCAGGCCAACAGTCCCCATAGGTTTGCATTTGTGTAAATGGAATTGGTGTGGAGAGAGTCATCTAGGAGCAGGCAGAGTGTCCCCACTCCCTACTTTAGACATAGCCAGGATTTTTAAAAGATCGATGGACATCCTAGAACTCTCTAGCCCTATGCAGAACAGAATTCCCTTCTTTTGAAGCCTTCCACACTCTCTGAAATCTGTAGGTCAGGCACACAACATGAAGAGTGTCCCTGTGTTTTGTAATTTGCTACACCATCTCTTGCTCTTGGGATGGGATCACAGAGTGCACTTCAATAAAACAGCCACTGGTACCATTTAGCATGGTGGTCACACCCATGTCAACAAAGGTGATGGCTGAACAAGTGTCTGGTTTTACTTCTCCAACATCCATTGGCATACTTTGCTCTAGGTATTTTACAGAACTCCCAACTGAGGTCAGACATGCCTTTCGCTACTGAACTTTCAGCACCTACTCAAGGCACTTATTTTAATTCCAGTGGCATTTTAATTGATGTTTGCTTTTATTAGTTTCAACTGATTTTTTTGTTTTGGTCTTAAACTGCTTAGAGACTATTGTAGGCCAGCGGTATATAATTTTTTTAAAAAAGAAAAACAACGTATTTATTTATTTATCCTACATTTATATCTCAACTTTCCTGTCATAGCACCTAGGGCAGGATGCACATTGTTCCCAGATCTATTAGCCCTCAGGATGGTGCTGGCCTCATGTGCCCTCAGACCAGACCCTGGAACATGTACAAGAAAGTGTAATCAGAGCCGATTCGGTGGCGAATGCAGATGGACTGTGTAAACTTTCTATGCCTGACAGCTTGTCGTTATCTAAATGCACTGACTGTATGTCCTGCTCTGTGGTGTAGCCAAGCAAGGCAAAGTCCAGCTGGGATAGGCATGGTTTAGGCAGGATACAAGGCAAGGCTCAGGCAGCACTCTGGGGGACAGAGAGCTCTGATGTTGCTACAAGATGCTGTTTTATCCAGGTTGCCCTGGGTCTGTTGCAGTGGAGTTCTCTGAGTCAGAGGATGGCAGTGCCACTTCCTTTTTGGGGTGGGGGTTGAGACCAGCCCTGCAGGTTCATCCGATAGCAGGGTGGCCCTGGGTCCCCTTCCTGCTTCCTGGTCAGATTCTTCACTTGCATCATCACCCAACGAAGAGGCATCTGATTCCTGGTCCCTGAGAGTGCCTTACAGAACATAGCTCCTGAAAAGTGCAGACACATTGCATCTTACCTTCTTGCACCCTTCATTATTACTGCATCCACCCCCGCCCTTATTGAAAAGCTCTACCAACCTTCTTGTGAAAACTTTGGAACAGAAGTGTTCCATCATGTGTCTTCCTGGCCCTGGGCCCAGCTCTCTAATCTTCCAAGATGTTCTTAAAATTGCTTCGAAGTGAAGAACAAAAGATGAAAGGAAATCAGGCAGTTCTACAGAGGTTGGTGTTACTGGCAAGCTGGGCAGTGGCGACAGGGGAAGGCAGGCCACCCTAACCTCAGAGCACAAAGAGCAGGTCAACGCATACCGTTTCTGTTCATTGTAGATCAGATGGTGTGCGGTTATTTAGCACGAGAACACAGATTTGGATACTTGTAGATGTGTGGCAGCCATGGCAGCCAGCCTATAGTAGCTTGACAGAATGCAGTGCCATCATTCAAAGAAATTTGCATGGGGCCAAAGCCACCGGAACTCTTCATGGTGTCCTCACAGGTCACTTCTAGTTTATTCCTAGACCTGGCCAAAGGTAGAATGGGTGACAAACAGGTCATGGCTATTTCCTGCAAGCCTTAAAGTACGTATGTCTTGGCTTATCGGCTTGGTTTTATGAGTTGTGCCACTTGTAAGCCAACATGATTGTGCCAAATGCATTTTAATTCAAACGGGGTAGCTTGCAAAGGCACATGTTTGTTTACACTTTAATTCTATATTCTCTTCTTTCAGAGCTATATCCAATATGGCTTTGGCTTACTTCGTATATCTTTGAACTGCTAATTTAAGATTCAGTGAGATGTGCCAGTTATTAATTTATGCTTGGTTGCAGTGATTAAAAATAAAATAAAAAGGCTAACATTACTGCCTCTGAAGAGGCACTGTCAGCACCCACTTGGCCGTGTGCTGGGGTATGTGTTGTGTAAAACTGATTCCTGAAGCTAAAAGGCAAGTGTTCACTTCTTTAAAAGCCCTCCTCCCAGTTACAGCCAAATATTGCCACTGGTAAGCATCTCCTTTTACTGAATTTCAAATACCGTATTTTTTGCTCTATAAGACGCACCAGACCATAAGACGCACCTAGTTTTTGGAGGAGGAAAAAAAGAAAAAGAAATATTCTGAATCTCAGAAGCCAGAACAAGAAGAGGGATCGCTGCGCAGTGAAAGCAGCAGTCCCTCTTGCTGTTCTGGCTTCTGGGATAGCTGCACAGCCTGCATTCGCTCCATAAGACGCACACACATTTCCCCTTACTTTTTAGGAGGGAAAAAGTGAGTCTTATAGAGCAAAAAATACGGTATTTTTCTCTTTGTTGTCTTCCTGATGAAGCCCTCCCAATTTATTTAGCAATGTCCCCCAGAACCTGATGCTTTCATTCAAATGTGGACCAGGTTTAGCTGGTCCCTTAGGTTAAAAAACAAACAAAAGCCCCCAAGTCATCAGAGGGTGATACCTTAATTAGGACCAACTAAAATGTCACAAAGTAGCGAGCAAGTTTTCCAGTTCTTAAATTTGACTGTATGTTAACCAGCACAGCATCTAGCAGCTGTAAAAGAGTACTGTAGGTATTATGCCAGCTTGATTATTATTATTTATTAAATTTTTATGTCATCCTTCTTCCGAGGAACACAGGGTGGTTCACAATATGAAAACACAAAAATGCATAACATAGAAAACAAACAAAAACAATACTCCCCCAACAGTTTAAAAGGACATAGATTGTTTAATTAGCCAAAGGCCTGGGAGATGAGAAACAGTTTTGCCTGGCAAAACAGACATGAAGAACAGTTGAAGGAGTTGGGAGACTGAGAGGGGATATAATAGCCACCTTCAAATATCCAAAGGGCTGTCACATGAAGGATGGAGCAAGTTTGTTTTCTCCTTCTCTGGAGGTTAGGATCTGAACCAATGGATTCAAGTTACAAGAAAGGAGATTTCGACTAATCATTGGGAAGAACTTTCTGACAGTAACATCTGTTTGACAGTAGAGCAGATTCCCATGAGAAGTGGTGGACTCTCTCCTTCCTTGAAGGTTTTTTAGCAGAGGTTGAATGGCCATCAGTCATGGATGATCTAGTTGAGATTCCTGCATTGCAAGGGGTTGGACTGTATGGCCCCTGGGGTCTCTTCCAACTCTACGATTCTATGATCTGGTCTACAACCACCTGTTAAAGAACCTTGCCCAAGAAGGGCAGCTGGCCAGTAATTAGATTTTCTGAATCCAGGACGTGCTTCTAAAGGAGTGGTCTTATCACTCCCTCCTTCAAGCAGGCAGGGACCACCCCTTCTCGTAAAGAGGCATCAGTCACCTCCCTAGCCTAGCCAGCCATCTCTTCCTTGCTAGTTTTTATCAGCCAAGAGGGGCAAGGGTCCAGAACACAAGCGGACATTAGACTTTTCCTCTGTGATCATCAGGCAAACTACAGTGTAGAAACTGGTTAGATAGGAGTACTTTGGTTGAAGTCCAATGTCATGTCTGTTGGACTATGTCCAAAAATTCCTGTTTCACTGATTAGTGCATTAGGCCTTTCATCAACTGCAACAGCCCCAATAAGCTGTAAAACTAGAATTTGGGACCCAAATATTATCTGCTTGTAAGGCATGTGGGGAACTGCTTTGCAGTTTGTGTATTGTGGTGCACAACAGCGCTTGCATTTCTACTAAGCTACATGTGCTGGCTCACGTGAGCTAAAGGGAAGCTGTGCATGTGTGCTTATTGCACTCCAGGTATTTTGAGCAGGAAATGGTCTCTAGAAAACGAGGAAGTTAATGCCACTCTGCACATTAGTGCATAGCCAGTGGTGAGTTGGAAGATGGCACTGCCCTTCCCACCGTGTCATTGCTGCAGCTTACCTGGGTGGGCTGGGCAGGGCAGCATTGCGGTGAGGCTAGGGCTGTGCAGGTGCGCCAGGGGGAAGAAGGCATGTTGACTCTCAGCTTATGATTCCCAGTACCTTTCACACCGATAGGCAGAAGATCAGTAAGATATACAGTAAACAGAGTTTACTCAAGATCCATGCCAAAGCACTTTGTGAATGATCAAAGTCCTTCACTTCCAGTGTGGGAATTTTTTTTAGCACCAATCTTGCTTAGGGGTGTTTTGTACGAATGAACATCCTTATAAGATTGCTTCCGTGTTACAGATAGGGAATATGTAGAAAAGATGGAAAGAAAACAGTTCAGAATTATAAAGTAGCAAGGGTCTGAAGGAGTTTTTCACATAATGTTTCCCTTTCTCTCTCTCTCTCGTATGCATGTTATAATTCAGTGCGATGCCCTGTGCATAGACAAGTAGTATATATATCAGGAGTTTACACCTTTGGTGTGTTCAGAGAGATAAGAACAGTGTCATAGGATTGCTGCAAGCATACAGTTTCTTTCAAAAATAGAACCAAAGTTTATTCCATAATTCCATAATTAAAGACAGCACACTAGCCCCATGGGAAGTATCCCTTTAAAGACTGGCACCCAAGGCCATCAGACTAGTGCTATTTCAATAGCATAAGCAGCATCTGTTGAATGAGCTTCCTAATGGTAATGCTAATACAAATAAGCACCAGTCTTGCTCTATACAGAAGTGTCTTCAGGTATAGGTATCAGAATAACTTATGGACCGAGTGACCATGGATACAGCAGCTCCCATAAACACAGCATTGCTTTATCCAGTTGCCTTGATTGAGTGAGTCACCGCTATTATTAAGCAGCCACAGTTGCTCGATTCATACTGTATATCGTCTCTAAGCATGCTTTCACATGGATAATTAAGACAGCTTGCATGTAGAAAGAGACGTTTTGAGTGAACTGGGGCAAAGCTTCAAGCGATACTAAGCGCATGCCCAGACAGGATCCTAGCAGTGCTCCTAGCAGTGCAGGGCTGCCTGGCTCTACCATTAGGTAGAGTATGAAGGCTGCCTCAGGTGGCAGATTCTAGGGGGCTGGGATCAAGCTGAGGTAGTGGAGGGCAGAGCTCTGTGTACACGCCACACTGTTTATCCCATGTCCCCTAAACTAGCCTGTTGGCCTCTGATGCAGTGGAAGACCACTCAGTCTGCCAGGCTTTTATACATGGAAAGGAGTTAGGGTGACATCCTATTCTTTGCCATAGGCAGCAAAATGTCTTGTGCTACCCCTGTAGAGTGGGGCTGTGGAACATAATGGTGAAGAAAGTGAAACACTGCAGAGAGAATACTTGGGTTGTTCCCTCTGATACTATTGTTCCGGAGATACTTGCCACGTAGACGGTATAGTCCAAGATCTGTACAGCCTATGGCTATTCTGCTATAAAAGCCACCATGACTTGCAGTAATCACCAGCTTCCTCTTCTGGGGTGATGGGAAGGGTGAAATGTGAAAAGATGACACAGCAAGAATGCCGGCCTCTCACGAGTTGGCAAGTCTCTTGCATCACTCCATGCTGATTCACAGCTGTCTGGCCATAGCACAAACATCTGGCAAAAATTAAAATAAAATGCAGCATTGACTCATTTTCTAGATGGGGCTTTGTGGTTTTAAAAATAAGCAAGCTTCACCTTCTGAATGTTTCCAGACAATTGACTGGGCACCTGTGTGCCTGGATCCAAGTCTTCAGAGGTTTCATAAAAACCTAAAGGTTTATCCCAAGGTTACAAAATGAATCCATGGCTCAGTGTGAAGCTGCTAGTTTTAGAAAATCCTATTTATTATAGATACATCAGTACATTGCTCTGTTTTATTTAGGGATGTTATAAATAAAAGTGCCAAGGCACTCTGGTTTTGGGGCTAGGTATGCTGTTTGGGTGCCTGGGTAAGGGGAATTGCTCTCAGGGATTTGGGACCAGGAGCTTGAAAATTCTGACCTGGTTCAGATGTTCATATTTTGATCCTTTAAAACTTTCATTTGGGGAATTAGGAATGTGGTGCAGGCTCCTCCTGTCTCTCCTGCAAATGTCAACTCTCCTCTCCCGTCCGTGTTTTCTCTAACTTTAGTTTATCATGCTATCCAAATTGGATGAATCATGGTCAGTACTAATCAGGATTGCCTTCAACCTATGGTCTGGAAGGAATGTGCTAACCATAGTTTAACTAATGGTCAGAGGAAACCAGGAAAGGGAAGAACAAATCAACAGGCAAGTGTGGAAGGAGGGTCCACCACACGATCCCAGTCCATGTTTTGGAATAATGGAACGAGACATTTGAAACAAGCCTTTCTCTAAGTTGTTGGATGCTTGGCAGTTTGCCAGCTCATATCCAGTCTTCCTCTGAAGTGCCCACATCTTTGTATACTTTTTCTCTGTGGTACATCCCTTGATCAATAATTGGCAAAAAACACTGAAGGGCATCAGCAGGCATTCTGTGGCATTGTCCCCACCATATTCACATGGCCCTTTCCTTCTAGAGTTGACATGAGAGTGGAAGAAGAATTGGCATGCCTCTTAATCATTCATTATTCTTCTATTGACTGTCGGAGGGTAGGTGGGGAAGGAAACATAGTCTGTGATGGATAATGTGTCAACAGAAGTCAATAAATATATTGTGTGGGAGACATAAATGTGTGTGTGTGTTGCTCTTCTGAAAATGGGGAGAGGAACAGCCACAAAACTTCACATGTAATGGATCACAATAGGCCTGTACTCATAGGGCTCATCCACACTTTTGCTTGACCTGTATTTTGATCATGTCTTGTGTACCAATTAATTCCCGCAGGTCCGAGAGCTTTTCTTGTCCATGGCTGTGCTTTGTGAAACCTCGCCTGCTGAATTGAAGGTTCGTTAAACAAAATCTCTCTCTAGATTTTCCATGCATCTTTTAAGACCTGATTCAGCAGGTAAGGTCAGATTTCCACAAGGCATAGCTGTGGAACAATCGGAAGAACTCGGAGCCAAGGGAATTAATCGGTGCATGATATGATCAAAATGCAGGTCAGGCGAAAGTGTGGCTGAGCCAGCAATGAAATTTATTGATAAAGGAGTGGATTTAGGCTTAGTCATCTTGCAGTAGATCTATTTGAACCAATGGGATTTAAGATGGTCAAGACTAACAATAGGTTACTCCAGGGATAGCTAACCCATGGCTTTCCAGATGTAGTCAGACTCCAACTGTCATCAGCCAGCATGGGTATTGGTCAGGAAAGAGGGGAACTGGAGTCCATGAGTGAAGATGAGCAGGGAATCATTCTCCAACAGAATGTAATGGGCAGGCACTGTGTTTTGAACTGAATAAATTTGTCAGTGAACTAAAGAAAGCGAATGGAGAACGTTTTATCCTCTTGCATGATGAGAGGATGACTGCTATAAAAGGTTTGTGCAGCAAGCTTACAGTGAACACAAGAAAGCAGCTGTAACACAGCACGAAGCTGAACTGTGTGGATTTTGTGTTCACTCACAGTACCAGTATCAGAGTTCAAAAAATGACTACTCACTCTTAGGGTCGCAGGTTTCAGCTCCATGTTGGGCAGAAAGACTTCTGCTTTGCAGGGGGTTGGACTAGATGACGCTCATCATCCCTTCCAACTCTAAATTCTATGATTCTATAAAAAGCTCTTAAAAGGTACACATTTCATTGAAGAGAGATGTTCTAGTAAGCTAGTGGCTCTGCTCTTAAGCCAACGTCCTATGATATCTCACTGACTTCTTTAATAGATGCTGTTTTATCAGATATGTATTTGTGGAATAAGGGCAATATGTGCTATGCACAATATTCATGGGCACAGACACAAGTACAACCCCATGCCCCTACGCACATTGGCTGGTAGCATGTACATACTAACCAGTCTGTAGCACAAAAGTGTAGTTTTTTCTCAATGTGGAATCATTGTGCTTGTTTGTCCCCAGAATGCTGCTTTCCATCTAGATGGATTCTAGATCCTGCTGTCCGCAAGGATGGGTGTGTTTACTGGATGCACATTTGAAAACCCTTCCCTTGGTGAGCTTAGATGTACCTTTTCCTCCCTGCCCATGCCCCAGGTGAACGAAGGAGGAAGTGGTGACTGTGAATGCATCCGCACCCACCCACCATGCCATTGTGCAAGTGTGGATAGACACACACTCCATCGCCAGGACTGCCTACATCCGTTTCCACCTATTTCCAAATGAACACACTGTGAGGTTATGAATCTGCAATGACCTTTTATTTTCAGAATGAAACCAGTTTCTCAAGAAGCACTTGTCAGAGGCAAAAAAGATATGCAGTAGTTCTAGATTGTGGTGTGGACTTAGTAGAAAAACACGTACAGTACTCAGTCTCCAGTGATTCCAGAATAAAATGGTAGGTGTATACAACCATTCTGATTACAACAACCAGGCTTCTGTAGTCAGAACAATATTGTGTTTGTTTGGATGGGGGGGGGGCACATGAAATTGAAACACTGAGTAAAGGAGAAGCTTTAATTCTGTCTTGTCTCTTCTGGCTAGTGTGGATGTGAATCTTTCAATTTTTTATTTCTCTCCGTTTCTCAGTTTCCCAATCTTAAATTCAGTTCTCCACGTTTGTTTGTTTTTTAAAAATTCTCATGGAAGATTCAGCAGCATTTTAGCGCAAAGTTATTCTATTATACAGATTTTTGCAAGCCATTTTCCCCTAATGTAAAGCACTTTTGTATGTTATTTTCACCAAGGTATTCATTTTTATGCACGCTTGCCCCCAAATACCTGTTTTTCTACACCCTGTTTGACTGGAGAACTGCATCACAAAGTTTGGTTCAGTGCAAACTGCAAAGGATAACTGTGTTTTGGTTTGCATATTGCTTTGAAAAGTGCAAATTAGGTACCATATTTTTTGCCCTATAGGACGCACTTTTCCCCCTCCAAAAATGAAGGGGAAATGTGTGTGCGTCCTATGGGGCGAATGCAGGCTTTCGCTGAAGCCTGGAGAGCGAGGGGGGTCGGTGCGCACCGACCCCTCTCGCTCTCCAGGCTTCAGGAAGCTATCCGCTAGCTGTGGGAGACGCAGATCTCCCACGGCTAGCGGAGTCCTTGCCGGCACCCAGAAGCTTGGGGCGCGCTGGGCTCAGCACGCCCCAAGCTTTGCGCTGCACTCCGCTAACTGTGGGAGAGCCGCGCGAAGTTGTGCGGCTCTCCCACGGCTAGTGGATAGCAGGCTGTTCTGGGAGCTGGGGTCGGGGGAAGCTCGGGCTTCCCCCGCCCCAGCCCCGCACCAGGAGGGGAAATAATTTTTTTCCCTTTATTTTCCCCCCAAAAAACTAGGTGCGTCCAATGGGGCGAAAAATACGGTAATTCCTCCTTCAAATGCACACAAACCCAAATTTATCCCTTGTCTTGGAACTATCTAACACTTTATCTAGCCTTTGCCTGCTCTACCTTCCCAGTAGCATATAATCCTTAAGGACAGGCTGTTGTCATTTCAGAGCTTTCTGAGCTGCAGAACAGGGTTTGCTTTCATGATGTCTGTGTGCTGTCCCATCCTCCTCTCAGACATGACCAAGCAAATATTTCTAGCAGCATCAGCATTTTCTCCAGCTCTGTGGTAGAGTCAGCAAAATCTTAACTTGATTGAGGGAGCTGGAAAGACCTAAAACTGTATCACCAACTTTCTGGAAAGCACTTTTGCTGAAAGATGCAAAGGAAGTAAGAGCAGAGAGGATCTGACAGTCTAGACATGTGAGGGGTCAGTCATCACTGGGTCATTCCCTCTACCTCTAACAAGATTTATCCAAGGCAATGTACCAAAAGCGAGCCATGTGGGTTGGGGCAGGTCTTGAAGGTCATCTAGGCAATGCAACATCTGCCACAGGGAATGTAACGTCAGCATCCCTCAGAGATGACTGTCCAGCCTCTGCTTAAATGCCTCCAGGGAAAGAGGACCCATCACCTCCAGAGGCAGTCTACCCCATTTCAACTAGCTTTTCCTGTTGGGAACAGTCTGCTAAAGTTATCCTGAAATTCTATTTTATTCCTGCCCTCTGGAGCAACAGAGAACAAGTCAGCTCCATCTTCTGTATGACCTCCCTTCAGATGGACCTATTGTTCTAACTTTCATGCAGAAATAGGCCATCTCTGAAGCTTCATTTCCTGACTGGCATAGCCAACAGATATTATCTAGGTGGGACCGCTTTCATTCATTTGATCCATCCTGCTTTGAACTCTGTTATATCACTTGATGTTGCAGACTCTGCCAGTTTCCCATGGGGTCGTGGTAGTGCTCTCTTCTTTCCTCACTACAATTGCCTCTTTATTTACCCTCCCCTTTGCCTTGAATGTGTGCCTTTGACTCCTGGCAGATGTACAACAAGGGATTGTGTGTGCTTGGTGTTAAAACTAAAATTCTGTTCCCAGACATTCTAAATTCTGAAGCCTGTAAATCACACCAATTTGCATCTTCGGTGACTTAATTTTTTTTAATTTAATATATTCCGGTTATGATACCCCACCCTAACTACTTGAAATCATACTCTCCTTCCAACACTTCAGCAGGCATTGCCTGCTTACATTCAGGTATATCTTTGTGTCCACAAGGGCTGGAACTACCCTCCTCAAAATGACAGATTCTCAGGAAGAGCAATGCAACGGATGCCCCATTCTGTGCTTTTCTGGCGGCTGTGCGCATGTTGCAATCTGTGGGAACCCAAAAAAAGCCCAGAATGTGGCACTCGGTGCAAAATTCGGCTTCCTGAGAATTACAGCTTTCATTGCGAAAAAGGAAGTTTCTTTTTTAAGAACTGGCTGAGAGCAGACGCAGGTGGAATTGGCTTTGGTTTGTCAGGTGGTGAATGTGAGTGCTTAATGAGTTTCCAGTTTTTGCTGCTGCTTTACACTCCTCGGCTTGTTGGCTCCTGGTGGCTGTGTTAATAGAAGTGTATGTGGGACCTGTACACCACTGGTAGTATTTTGGGCAGGGCAGGGCACAGGGAGAGTGTGATGGTGGGCCTCTGGTGAGCTTGTTAAGGGGGAGGGAAATTAGGCAGCTTTCTGCTATCTTCCCTTTCGGTTCATCCTCCAGTCTGAGAGAACCTGGTTGGCATGCCAGCAACTTGCCAGGTCCTTTGGTAGTGTTTCTGAATGTCAGGACCTGTGGCCAGGAAAACGGAGGAACACCTTGACCTGGCTGGTATGACTGAGACCTGTTCGGATTAACCCAACTGTGGTTTATTGGTGAAGCAACAGCAACACTGGCTCAGCGAGCAGGTAGAGTTGAAGTAATCTCTTGTGGTGTCATCCCTCCTTGTTGCTCAGCCGTCTTCCCATTTTGAGTGTCTAGTGGGTTATCAGGAGGGGCAAGGAGTTCTGCTGGTAGGGTTCCATTCATGCCACTCTCTAAGAGTCTCTCTGCTGAGCTGCTGGTCTCAAGGGTGGCCCAGATAGATTTTCTGGGGATTCCAATGTACATCTTCGATGGTGAGGAAAACTCATTTCTTTGCCACCAAGCATATCTACACAGTGTCACCCAGCAGAGGTCCTCCCCCCTCAAGAAGCAGGAGGCCTTCAGCAATCTGGGCTGCAAAAGGGGTTGGTGGAACCTGTGGTAGCCCAGTGTAACTATTTGCCAAACACATCACCGATGAATTCACCCTGATATGAGACTGAATTGGTCTTGGTTTCCCTAGTGGATGAGGGGCCTGTCAGTCTGTTGGCTCTTTTGGTTATCAGTGGTGTTCAGCACCATCAATTATGGCAGGCATAGGCAAACTTGGCTCTCTAGATGTTTTGGGACTACAACTCCCATTATCCCTAGCTAACAAGACCAGTGGTCAGGGATGATGGGAAGTGTAGTCTCAAAACATCTGGAGGGTCGAGTTTGCCTATGCCTGAATTATGGTATCCTTTGGGACTCCTTGGTGGACTTGGGGCATTGGACCATCTGTCTCCCAGCGGGTTAAATGCATAGAGATACGAAATAACATGGCAATGGGATTGATCTACAGAACCCTACAGCATGTTACCTAAAGTGTGTGTTTCTCCTCCAGCTGCTACCTTCTGGCAAAGGAGCAAAACTGGTCAGCCCCTGCACCTCAGCCAGATGTTCCAGAGAGTGTGATAAGACTTAAGAGTGTTGGGGGTGGGGATGGAGAGGGAAGCATTCCCCCTCTCTGTCCGTAGACAAAGATTGATTCTGCCAGCTAAATCCATCTCCTTTCCATAATCAGGGCCAGAAGCCAGATTGAAAAGGATCAAGGAAAGAGCTGATACCGTATTTCCCACCCCCTCTCCCTCACTTTTAAGAGAACAGTAGACTCTGCTTTATTTCTCTCTCAGCCTCTAAAATAGCTTTTAGAAAATGCTTTGGATTTATGGAATGGATGCGGTCATCACACCAAACCCAGGAACAAGGGAAATAATTGCAGTGTGAACAAAGTTCCTATGGCATTCCAACAAATGCAGGTGTTTCCTGGCTCTCCTTGCCCATGTCTGTGACCCCAGGAATGCCTGCATGCTTCTAAATTCGCCACTGCAAGATTATTGTTCATCTAGGCTAAATGCAAAGCCTGAAGGCCATTGACGGACGGCGCAGCCACCTTCTTGCTGCGCTCCAGGCAGTGTTCTCATTTTGCCGCAGAAACAATTGCTCACATCCCAGCACTCCCTGAGCAGCTTCTGCCAGTCTGAGTTACTTTTCATTTTGTTATCGCCCTAAACACTCCCCAGTTTGTCTGCTACCTATTACCTGCACTGCACGGCCATCAACAGCCGCCTCCTTGACCTTGGTAATCTGTGGGCTCTAGGAGATAAATATGTCCCGGCATTGTGAACTATGAGCCTTGCGGTGGTTGGGGAGGGGGCGGGCTGAACTCTCCTCCCCAGTTCTGCACGGGAAGAAAAGGATTGAGGAAAATGGAGTGCGTGGTTTTCTTCTTGAGGGGTTAGCAAGATTTCACGCTCTTGAAAATGCAGCTTGAAAAACGTGATGATAGGCAGTGGAAGCTTAATCCTGGGGCTAGTCGCACCGTTTCACGGAGAGGTTTGTGGCTGGCTGTTATACAAAGCTTATACTTATTTAGCTGAGGAAGAACTGGGTCAAAAGCAGTGTTCTGGCTTTGCTTCCCACCTGCCTGCTGAAGTAAATGCATTCAGCACCAAGGGCAGGGAGTCCTGAAATCAAAGATGCAATGTGCTGGCTACTTTAATGGGAGCTAATGGCACCAGCAGAATCTCTGCACTAGCTTTTAAAAATCATTGTTTCTAGTCCTCCCTGTTAAACTACTTCTGGACAAAAACAGGTTTGGGGGACATGGGAGAGGAGAGGGAAGGACCATGGCTTAGCACTGCTTTGGACCCAACCCATCCTGTTTCCTTTGCACTGAAGAGAACAAGGTGGAACAAAGTAACCACAATGTAATTGGGGAAATTACAACAAGTTATGTAATTTTGCCTAAGTAGACAGCGAGACGAATAAGTTCATTTTTGGTGGAAGATGAACTGCAGCAGTATTGAAACAGTGCTGTGTGTGACACATAGTGGGTTGGACTGGAAAATGATGTCTTCTTCCATTCTGGTGAGGCCTATTGCCTCAACAGTGAAGGTAGAACAAGAGCCATTAGATAGCTACTGATAGCCATATCGTCCATCTATTTGTCTAGTTGTCTTTTAAAGCCATCCAAGCTGTTGGCTACCACTACGCCTTTTACTACATCCTTTTAATTAAGAAGCAAAACCTCCCAAATTGAATAAAGACCCAGTCAGGAAAACGAGTAAACTTGATCTTTTTTTGCCAGTTTTATCTGTGGTTTGGCTCCCCCTTGGGACATGATAGCAGCTTCATTCGTAACAATCTGTATCAGGAAGATAAATGGGATGGACTTTTAAGCTTTTGGGGTGGGGTAGGCAGGCAGGAAGAAGGAAAGGATGCGAAGCCACAAGCATCAGTCTTCCGCTTCTGAATCATTCATGTAGCTCAGTTTCTCAGCATCGCCTACTGTAGTCCTATTAAAATAACAGAAGCGGAGCCTGGGATGGCCCCGTTTTGCAGGGTAGCAGTCAAAAAGATCTAGCTAGCAGCCAACATGTTGGAAACTAATTGGCACGCATGGTTAATTGGGTCTGATGATACTTTCTGAAAGCAACTGTAGCAACCCCTTAGCGTAGTTTCTGTGCCTGCTGCAGATGGGGGAAGGTGGTGATACTGCCTTTCTTTTGGGAACTGATATAATTAACTGCGCTATAGATGACAAACAGGTAGTGGGGTTGTCTCCTGGTTCTTGTTGAAGAACAATGCCACACCTGTGCATTCAGCTTGGCTGGTAGTTTTATTAGCTGTGCCAAAGATGTTATCTGAAATGAAGCAGGAGAGCTCAAAGCACTGATGGCACATTTTAAAGCACAGCTTTTATTTCCTTACGTTGGCGTTGTCCCTACGAAACCTTTGACATGGTTTCCGAGAGTCCCTCTGCTCTCCTTCTCCACGTGTTCAGTACCTAAGCTGTGTGTACACATCATCAGCTTTAAACAGAGCTAGGTCATTCATTTTCTCATTCAAAGCTGGTTTGGGTAAAAGGACATCAGAACATAGCGTTTCCTAAGAAACAAGTTAGATACAGGATAAATATGGATTGTGACCAATGTTGTGTGTACACTGCTTTTCAAACCAGCAGCAAGAACTCGCTGGGTGCAGAGTAAACAACAGTCTATCCTATTTGGGGTCTCATCTACCCAAGAGATGTTTTGCAATGCGCTACTTCAAAGGCATTTGAATTGGGAGTTACTTCCACCAGCCCCATCCGCCTCTTTTAATTTGTTCCAGAGAACTTCGTAACTAACACCATCTCTCATCGCAGCCCATTCCAACACCCAGCAAAAATATTTTAATTTTCCTACTTACTTCCTTTCCTGCTTGCCAATCATGCATCATGGGAGACCCACGATACGCAACAGGAAGGGGGAAGAGAGAATAGGGTGTGTTTGTGCAGGAAATTTTTTTGCATCGTTTGTGCTGGGTTATCTGCCGGCTCTGATTGCTGAGCCAGTCTACAAAACAGTGAGACTGGAAAGTTGATAACCGGGTGGACTACATTGTGAGAAATCCTCTTTATGCCAGAGCATACAGAGGGGAAGAGGAAGGCAAGATGCTCTTGGTTGATTGGAGGCATAAGGTAAATGGTGAACTTGAAGAGCATGGCAAGTGGCTCACTGCAAGGAGTAATGAATGTTGAAGGTATTTCCTCACATTGAGGAGCAACACATTACCTTTTTCTTTTTTTCTTTTAATTGCCCTACCATTCTGCATAAAAAGTCTTCAGGTCAACTCAGAACAATGTAAACAATTAAACAGCAAAACAACAACACCACCCCATCAAAATAACTAAGAGCAGCCAAAAATCTGCTGGAGAGATTTATGGCTCAGATCCAGTATTTTTTTTAAAAAACGTATTTTCCAATGTTGTACAATTGTGTTACAGCCTTTATTCTTTTTTTTTAAAAAAATAAAGCAAAGTCCTAACAAGTCCTTTCCCACCTGGGAATACGTAGTTAGAAATTCTATTTCTAAGCTGGGGATCCAAGAGATTGATTTACCACCCAGTGGGACTCTCACCCTGCCCTAGCCATCTGTTTTGGTGGGTGAGCGGGAGGCGATTTGCACCAGTTGCAAGGGGTTACAGACCTGATACTTAAGATGAAAATCTGTACACCAGTGCAAATAATAATTAAAATATTATTTATCTAACATCTGAAATACTCTCCCCTCCCTTGGTTGGCAACAGCACTCACCTGACTGCTATAGGTAATAGGCATTGGTCAGAAGGAAAAGGGACCGAGGAGTTTCTTCACCCCTCTCTCAGAACTCTGCCACACCTCTCTAATAACTCTGCCACACCTTTCTGTCTTCATCTATTTGCTAGGATTTGCTGGTGTTGCATGCTGCTGAGTGACTTTTTTCATAGGAAAATTGGTTGCTGGATGCAAAGCGCTGTTGCACTAATGTACAGCTTGCAGGCTTCCCAAATGCATCTGGTTGGCCATTGTGAGCATAGGATGCTGGACTAGACGGGCCATTGGCCTGATTCAACAGGCTCGTCTTAGATTATTTTGGTCTTGCGACCTCTCCTTAATGGGAGCTAACTGAACACACCACCCAAACTTTGAGAAATTGATTCCCACCTCCACCCTCAAAGGAAGAGGCCTTATGTAAGGCAGGGCAGGCGGTGGGCAGAATCTATTGGTCAGTCTTCCTTTGTAAACCATCCATAGGTTGCTGTCTCTTAGTTGCTGAAATAAAGTTGACAGGGAACCCAGTAGTGTATTTCTTCTGCGAAAGGGTTGTGAGCGCCATTTTGGTGCAGACCACAATTCCCAATTATGTCAGGAAAGGAGGTCTGTAGTATTTTCTCCCCCTTGCCTTGCTATCCTTGAAACATCTTTGCACATGGGAAGGTTGGGAGTGTGCAACAGAGAGAAGAGTTTTGCCTCAATTCCTGATGGTTGCATCTGCTTCTCCATTTAATTTCATTTATTCATTGTTTAAACTGGAACTCGGCTTGAGTGGTCAAACAAATGAAAAATGTATTAGGCCAGAATAAGAAAAGTAGATGCCTTAGTCCATGATGCTACACCCTTGTGCAAATTAATTGAAACAAACCATGTAGTTTCAATTTTTTTATTGTATAAAACTCACATATACAGGTACAAAACTCACATATATGGACATTAGTAACGGATATGACCTCCGCTATTTTTAAGCAGCATTTGAACACGGTTTGGCATGGAGTCTACTAGTTTTGAACAGTCACTGTTGATTTTCGGATCCCTGTACCACACTTGAATCAGCACTTGAATGAGCTTTTCCATAGTTGCACAGTCTACAGCACGGAGGCGACTTTTGCATATAGACCACAAATTCTCAATGGGATTTATGTCCGGGGAATTCCCTGGCCAATCAAGTACCTGTATTTGCTGCTCTGTCATGAATTTCTTCACCACTTTTGATGTGTGACAGGGGGCTAGGTCTTGCTTCAATAGCCCAGTACCATCAGGATACCTCTTTTCCAGCTCTGGAATAACTCTCTTGTTGAACCTCAATATATTGTGGTGAGCACATCATTCCTTCTATTGGCTGCAGGCTTCCGACACCATAATGATCAACTGACTTTTCGTGTTTGTTTTAAATACAGGATTACAAATAAGATAGAAAATATGCTTTGTTTCAATTAATTTGCACAAGGGTGTAATTCCCAATCTCCCCACCTCTGTTGTCTTTGTGCAGAAGCCACCTTTGGGCTACTCTCCCGGCCCTGCCAGGTGATGGTGTTGCTGAATCCACGCAGCGGGTCAGGCCGGGCCCTGCAGCTATTCAAGTCCCAAGTGCAGCCGATGCTGACGGAAGCCAACATAGGATTCAGCATGTTTATAACTGGTAAGTCTTGTGCCTGAACAAGACCACAGTGAAAACTGCAGTCTCTCTCTGGAATGACAGAGGACAATGCATGCACCAAGATGGCTGGAGCCCCACAAAAGTGGTTCTGCTCAAACCTTTATGTACAGCTCTGCTCTGACCCACCCACCCACACCTGTGATATTGCTGGCACTGCCAAACTGGAGGACACTCCTTTGCTCAACTGTCTGGGTAGCTAATATTTTAAGGTAGCCTTCCCCAATCTGGTTGGACTCCCAACTCTCGCCATCCCCTGCCAGCCGCTGATGGTCGGGATCTGGAGAGCACCAGGTTGGGGAAGGCTGATCTAGCAGGATCACGGCCTGCCCCGTTTAATTACAGTGCCACCTACGTGTGAACAGAAGAGTTAAAAATGCAGGTATAGGCTTGACAAGGCTCTAATCTTAGATTTTTTGCAGGGAAAGGAAACCCAAATAACTCTTCCCTCCAGCCCAACTCAGGTTGACCCTTTTCTGCAGAGTGCTGCTTTCTGAGCATGGCTGTGATTTCACTGATTTCAAAGTGCAGCAAACTTTGCTGTAAAGGTCTGGCTGATCCTGTTCATCCCATTCCAAGAAGGGATGGGAAGAGAGAACAACTCCTTGTTACACACATTTTTTGAGATGTCCATCCCCTTCAGTTCATAACCTAATTCCATGAAACATTGCTTCAAACCAGCTTGCCATTTCCACCAAATAGGATTGGCACAGGTAGCATTCCATTTGACATCAAATGATGGCCAGGAAGAACATATTTTGCCACCTCTTGGAGATAGGATTGTCCTGCCTCACCTGTAGTGTGAATTATGGTCCTTCTGTCAACTATCCCCACTTCCCCCTGCCCAATCAAATTTGTTTTGCTTTTCTCAATTTTGTGTGTGTGGGCGGGGGAGAGAAATGTCATTTCCAGAAGGCTGAGTGGACTAGCCCAAGAGGTTCATTCTACTTTTTAGTTCTATTTCCCTTCTTGGTAAAGGTTTAGCCAAGAGTAAGGCAAGAGTAGGGTCCTGCCAACCTAGCAGTTCGAAAGCACATCAAAGTGCAAGTAGATAAATAGGTACTGCTCCAGCAGGAAGGTAAACGGCATTTCTGTGTGCTGCTCTGGTTCGCCAGAAGCGGCTTAGTCATGCTGGCCACATGACCCAAAGCTGCATGCCGGCTCCCTTGGCCAATAAAGCGAGATGAGCGCCGCAACCCCAGAGTCGGGCACAACTGGACCTAATGGTCAGGGGCCCCTTTACCTTTAAGGCAAGAGGAGGATGATTAACAGTTCTCTGTGTGTAAGAATGTGCATTCTCAGCTCTTCCTGACAGGGAATGCTCACTGCCACACTCCTGATAGCTGTTGGCTCCACTTTCCACAACAATAATACTGCCAGCCTACCCCCCCCAAGCAATAATAGGAACCCTTAGAGGATGCAAAACTATATCCCCCTGGGACATAACATACAAGTCATACATGCTCATTGTCTTTGTTGCTAGAGAAGAACAACCACGCTTGGGATCTGGTGAGGAAGACGGACTTATCCATGTACAGCGCCTTGGTCATTATGGCTGGGGACGGCTTGCTATATGAGGTAAGGGGGGCAAGTAGGATCCGGCTAACTATGGGCTCCCTTGCCTGTTGTGTCTTAGCACCACAGTGCGCCTCCCATCACCAAAGACTGGATGCTGCCCAAGGTGGGCCCATGTTTAATAGTTGTAAAGGATTTTGCTACTTATTCCGATGAGACCTTCTGGCCCACTGCAGTGCAAAGTGTCTGGGAAGGGGACTGTACTTTGGAAGTGGGTGGGAACTGGCAAGGGTTGCAAATCCAGTCTTGGACAGGAAAGTCTGCAGGTCACAGTTCTCCCACTGTCTTGCAGTTGTTGAAATGTCCTCCTCCTCCTGCACAGTGGGAAACAGGTATGGGAACCCAATTCCATATTGACTCTGGTAAGTGTATGGCAGCACTGGCCAGAAAGGATTTAAATTGGAAGGAGGTTGTAAAAATAAATGAGGGAAGGCCTCCGATTTATGTTTGCAAATTTCACATGGGTAGTTTTTTAAAATGTGGAAACTAATGCCTAACAATTCACATTAAATATTTGTGTGTTTCCCCTCCCCTACCAAAGTTTGCACCTTTGGTACTGGACCAGTTTGATTTGGATTCATGTTGCATGGCAGCAATCAAAGGATAAAACCATAGTAAACTTGCAACCCTTTCCTTAAAAAGAGTCGTGGAAAATTTCTGTATGGTTGCAGGTTGTGCTACACAAGGCAAAATCTAGTAGTTTCTGCTTCAGAAACTGATAGAATACCCACTCCCCTTCCTTTTTCTTAAAGAGTCTTCCCAGTCTTCATGGCTATGGAAAGATATTTGAGAACAATAAGCAGCTTGCTAATGGCGAAGCGATCCAAAAGTTGCAGTGTTCAATAGAAGTGCAGCTTAAATGCAGGTTCTGATGCAGAACTCTAAGATGCTTCTGTGTTCTTATTTTGTGAATGTGGAGTGTATACGGTTTCCAATGGTGGGTTCAATCCAAGCATTTGACTGCAGGGTCATTCCATATCAAGAGATCCAACTTCTTTACTTCATGTCATCCAATTTTCATAATATTTTGTATGCACACTTGTTGAATGATCAAAACTAAGTTGAGATACGTCAAATTCGATTACATATGTATTTTGTTGCAATTTTCATGAAGTACTAACAATAATACGTTCAAAGCGTGTGTTCTATAACGCAACAACAAGCTATCACTCTGTTTTAGAACACATTTTTAAAAGAAAAGCCTGGCTAGCTTTTCAGATACCTTTTAATTACATAACTTTCTAAAGAAATGCCTGAATTGACTGATATTACAGTCAGAAGTTTTGTTTTTTTCTGTTATATTTTACTCCAAGAAGACCCATTTATCCTAAATAGAAGCCAGTAAGGCAGACATGTATGTACAAAATCTTTCCTCCCAGTGTGATCTCATGATGAAATATTGCAGGTAGATCTTAGAAATATGAAATAAGGGTTTGGGGATAGCTTGACTGAACTCTCACCTGTAGCATATTCTTTATTAATGTCCTCTCATTTCAAATACTGTAATTACGAGGTGTGCCTGGAACACACACTCCTCTAATAACATCCTGTGCATGTCCAAGCAGATTCAAGTCCCATTGAATTCAGTGAGATGTACTCTTAGAAAGGTGTGTATAAACTAGCAGGTTTTGCGTGCAGTTTTTCAGAGTTTGAATTGCAGTACCTGTATGTACATAACCTAAGGCCTGACCCCACCACCCTGAAGACTGGAGTTTTAAATGAACTGGCCATTTCTGTGCTGACCAAGCCAAGTCAGAGGTGGAAAAAAAACACCTCGTTCCCTTGTCCTTTCCTTTCCAGTAAACATTTTTGCTACCACGTATACTTTTTGTAGGTGATAAATGGACTGATGGAGCGCCCCGACTGGGAATCTGCTATCCAGAAGCCTCTTGCCATCCTCCCAGGGGGTTCTGGGAATGCCCTGGCTGCTTCTCTCAATCACTACACAAGGTAAGGCATCACCGGCGGTCGGACCCGTGGCAGCTCTGCATGTGTGTTTCCAGGGCCGGCCCTACCATCAGGCAGGGGGAGGTGGCTGTCTCAAGTGAATGCTGTGGGTCAAGAAGAAGCAGTGGCAAGGTGCTGGAGGAGGACAGGGTCAAGTGTGCCACACAGCTTGCCCTACACCTGCTCAACTAACCTGGTGTTCTCAGGTGGAAGATTCCATTTCCTCTTCAATGCTGGGGGCAGATTCACCCGCCAGCTTTGCTGGCTTTGGCACTAACAAATTGTGGAGTTTGGGTGTGTGCACTATCCAGCTTCAGGCAGCAAAATGTACCCATAATTGCATGTGTGAAGTTTGGGTCCTGGGGCTTCTCCATCCTAGGAACCTCAGGCCTTGGGGTAAGTGAGGGTGTGTGAAACTACTTCCCACCCATTTGGCTTATGGCACATGCTGAACTGGTGGTGTGCAGGTGCCACTACCAACAGAATCCTACTTGCGCACACCTCGCTTTACAGTTGGCTAAAAGCATGAAATTGTGTGTGTGTGTGTGCGTATACTGGCACCCACACATGGCTGATTTCTAGCAGCCACCACAGTTATGTTGAGCTCCAAGCAATGATGGGAGTTTCCAGAACAACCCCTCCATGCTGAATTATCTTTCTTTCGTCAATCTAAAATTTATGATGTTTAAAAAGATGCAGGAGCCCCAATACAGTTCCCACATTGGAGGAAAGCATGAAAGGTGGGTCATGGGGCAGCATGATTTCAAAGGCTACATAGGGTGAGAGTGAGCAAAGGGCATCTCCTGCTCTCATCCAAAAAGCCAGCCCACATTCCACACTGAGTGCTCAGGGCTGTATATGAGCACTGAGTGGTTAAATAAAAACAGATCCTGCATGAAGGCTAAGTTGTGTGGTGCAATGGTAAGCTGCAAAGTTGCAGATATCCTTTTGCAGGCTTCTGTTCTGCAAAGAATAGAAGGACAAGGAGGCATTCAGAAAACCGAAACTCTATGGGAACCCCCAGTCTTCTGCTCATTCTGACATTCTACCAGGCTTGCAGCTGGACCAAGATTGGTACCTGCTCCTGCCCTGTTTATTGCACATCTTTCTGCTTAGTGGGGCTGGCAAGGCAGCTGCACTTGACAGACTTTGCTTGACAGCCAATGGTGTCTTGTAATCTCCTACCACTGCTGTCAAAGAGGAAGGGCATCGGGGGGGGGGGACAATGTGCATTCACAAAAGAAGCTTAATTACAAGTCCTCAGCTCAGGTTTCGATCTGCTCCCTGCAATCACAACCAACATCCCCCTGCCCTGGCCTCTGCCCCTTCCACAGCTGGCCACCTTTCCCATCTGCTCTGTGACTAATCCTCATTTCTTAGTGGGCTTCATCTTGAGGAGGGAGGGGAGAGGCAATGAGGTGGGTTGAGGGTGTCGCTAATGGGTGTTTCTCTCCCTGTCCTGCTGGCTCAGCCACCTGGCTCCTGCACCCCAACTAATGCTGCTGTGTAATTCTCAGGGAAATAAGGCTTTGAGAGCATATCTGGGCCCAGTCCAAGAGAGCAAAGTGAGTCATGCGTAGGACACTGACACAGGGGTAACCAAGCTGGTGCCTTCCAGATGTTTCAAGAAACACTTCAGGCCCACCATCTTGCTTGCTCTTCTTAAAAGTTAAATAGTGTTGCTTTGCTCGCCTGTAATATCTTATTGTAGGGGAATCTGCAGCCCCTTTGGAGATGACGGATTTTGTACAGTAACAACACTAAATGGCAGCAGGGGGAATTGCCGGGTGTATAGCTCATCTGTAAAGCATGTGATTCTCATAGAAAATGCCCTATGTTCAATTCCTGACCTCTCCAGGCAAGACTGCGGAAGGCTCCTACCTTGAAACCTTGCAGAAAATAGTGAGCTAAACAGATCAAACCTCTGATATCCTCTGTATGGAAGCCTAGTTTTCTCCTGCCACCAAAGTGGCAACACTGACCTCTCCCTCCCTACTGGTTTTCAGTAGATGTTGTGAATCAGATGCCTGGAAGATGTTTAAGCACTTGATAATGGATATAAACATTCACTTATAAAACCTAGCACTGTAGAAACTCGTCTTTGGGGCATTCTTTTTTTACCCTGATCTTCCACCAACATGGTTCCCAGAGCCACATTCATGAAATTGTCCTTTTATGCTGCAAGCCTGTCGGTAGGGGCTAAGGGGGAAACCAGCAAACCCAGGTAGTAGTTCTGTGCTGTTGTTGTTGTTTAGTCGTGTCAGACTCTTTGTGACCCCATGGACCAGAGCATGCCAGGCACTCCTGTCTTCAGTTCTGTATAGTAGTCTGTATAATGAACGGCTTGAATGGAAATGCTTCAGGGTCAAGAACAGGTCAATTGGAGCTAGTTTCTCCGCAGAGCCGATGCCCTTGGCCCTGCTTCCCATCTCTCCCACTGCTGCCTCTAGGTGTGTCTTTGCCCCAAAGGCGCATCAGCTAAGAAGCCATAATGGGACACCCACAAATCCCTACTTGTGGGGGGGCACTTTTGATGATTCATGTTGGTGGGGAGAATCCAGTGCCCTCTGGTCACTCTAGCTAGTCTCAGATGATGAAACCTGACAGCTGCAATATGGCGCTGCTCCCTTGTCCATCTGCTGCTGCATCCCAGCCCCACCTTTTTTCATGCGGCTACAAGGGGCTGTTGGGACAACGGGCCGCCTATAGAATGCTTGAGAGAACAGAACCCTGATACTGTGCTTCCTGTGTGATGACCTAGCTGAAGCGAAACCACCACTGTATGGTTGACTCCCACACCAGAGGTACCACTGTACTGGCAGCACACAAGGACACCAAAGCAGGAGTCCAAAAACTGTTTTGTCCCAGCCCCCACCCTGTGGAAGAGGAAGGTAAATTGGACCTTTGACTTTCAGGATAGGAGACCTTTTGTGCAACCACTTCTTTATTTGACCATATTCCAGCTCCAACTACCCTTGGGCTGGCCCCTTCCATGCCACTGTTTTCACACGCTCCCTTTCTTTCTCCTGCTGCAGCAAGGGCCACTTCAACAAGGAGGAGCTGCTCATGAACTGCACTTACTTCCTCTGCAAAGGCCTGCACGCCCCCATGGATCTCATGTCCCTCCACACGGCTTCAGGCAAGCGACTCTTCTCCTTCCTGAGCTTCGGCTGGGGCTTCATCTCCGACGTGGACATTGCCAGTGAGAGGTACCGCAAGCTGGGAGGCGCCCGCTTCACTGTGGGCACGTTCCAGCTCCTAACGACGCTCCAGGTCTACAAGGGCCGCCTCTCCTACCTGCCCTGCGGCGACCAGAGCCCCAGCCCTGGCTCTTCACCCTCTGCGGTGGGACACGGCTCCCCATTGGCGCTGCACTCCGAACAGTTCTCCTTCAGCAGCAAGAAGTCCCTATACAGCTTCTTCCCGTCGGTCTCTTCGTGCGCCAGCAGCAAGAGCTGTTTGCTCGAGGACTCCTTGCTGGTACCCTTTGAGCAGCCTGTTCCTGAGCACTGGACTGTAGCCCCGGAGGAGGAGTTTGTCTCCATCATTTGCATCCAACACTCCCACCTGGGAGCAGACCTCCTGTTGGCCCCCCAAGCCAAGCTGTACGACGATGCCATCCACCTCTTCTACGTCACGGCGGGGGTCTCCCGGCTTTCCATGGTCAAGTTTTTCATGGCCATGGATAAAGGGACGCACCTGGCTCTCAACAGCCCCTATCTCCACTATGTGCCTGTCAAAGCTTTTCGGCTCGAGCCCCTGGTGCGCAAGGGCTCCATGACTGTGGATGGAGAATTGCTGCCCTGCGAACCTGTGCAAGGTCAAATGCACAGGCGGCTTGCCCGCGTCATCAGTAGCACAGGAAGCTGAAGGGGCGGGGTGGGAGGACCCCCGAGGCTGCACATCATCAACACTATCTCTGGCAGGGATAATTCTCAGGGGAAACTTGGCTTGCAGAGCCATTTTTTGAAACTACAACACGAGTAATGGTCGAGCCTGTCCTCCGGTGGGCATAAGACTCTCACTCTTCCCTGCAGTTTCAATGTCTTCCTGCTCTGCACTGCCCAGAGGAAGAGATGAAGCAGGTCTCCAAGACCATAGCTCTGTTTCGCCTCTCCATCCAATATCAAACCTTCTATGCACACCAACTGTGGCTGAAGCAGAGAACCTGCTGTCATCCCAATGCAGTGGCTACGTGAATAAAAATGCCTCAGTCCAATGCCACGTTGGGGACCACTTTTAATCCTCCTGTAATTTTTTTAAAAATAAACTCACTCTCTCACACACACCCAAAGTTGTATGTAGCAGCAGATTATATTCTTAAGGAGAGATGGAATAAAGATTTACCTTTTTCCAAAAGAAAAAAAGCACTATCTTGAAAAATTAAGGTTAAAATGATGCCAGCAGTAATCTTGATGCTAAGTTTTAGGTTGTTCCCTTGGTAAGGGAAGCATATCTTAACAAACCCTTTAGTCTTGCCTGCAAATGGCAGGTGGGTGGGTAACACTGGACTAATGAGAGAGCTGCTAACTTTCTCCCATAGTGGGTACACCAACAAACTGACATGCTTGCCACTTTCCTACCATACTATGACAAAACTCGCACCTTAATTTGGACTAAACTGGCACCTCTGCTTTTCTCAAGGTATCCAGTATATCATCTCGCAGACGATGGTAAAAAGATAAGAAATTTATTGCCAAAAATGGCCGAAATGATTCCTGTCCATATTTTCATAGTTATTCATTAGGTAAATGCAGACAAAATTAGAGTGGTCCATGAAGAGTCCTAACAGAAAAGGGTGATTTTTGTCAGAGGTACCCACACATGAATGTGGAACCAATATTACTATACTTGCACACCAACCTACTGGTGAAAGATTCAGATAATGTACAAGGATTCTTTATTTTAGAAAGTTAAGATTAATAGTACAACTGCTTTTAAAGCTGGTGTTCTCTCCCTCACACACACATACACACACTCCTACCAAAAAAAGTAGACAGGAGGATTTATTGTTAGCTTTTGACTTGTGGTCCTAGTGCTAGCTGAGGCAGATGGGAGTTACGAGTGCAACATCAGCTGGTGGTCCACAGGTTAACTATGTTTGCTAAAAAGCAAGCAGCAATACAGATCTCATGATGCAGCAGTCATACCTTAGGTATAAATATAATATAAATAAGAGGATTAAGTAGTCAGATGGGCAGTGATCCTGATTTCATAACTCTCAGAGCAGCTGCGAGAACCATCCCTTAAATATTTAGTATCAAATTGGTGGAATTGACACAAAAACAGTTACCAATGTTTTGCTACTGGCTTCTGGGCACTGCAGTTTTAAGACTCAGATTGAACAAACTGGAACATGTCCAGTGGAGGGGGCAACTAAGGAGCTGAGAGCTCAGGAGACCAAGTCCTTATACAAAATGGTTGGTGGCATTGGATAGGGTTAGAGAAGAGAAAAATAAAGGACTACAATAGCCATCTTTAAATATTTGCAGGGCTGTCACATAAGATGATGGAACAAGTTTGTTTTCTGTAGTTGCAGAAGGTAGGACTGAAACCACATGCCCTGAATTTCAAGAAAGTGGCTTTGGACTAAACATTAGAGAACAGCCTGATTGTATAAGCTACCTGACAGTGGAACAGACACTGTCTTAGAAGGTGGTGGATTCTCTTGCATTATAAGTTTAAGGGCAGAGACTGGATGGTCACCTATCAGGGATGCTGTAGTACCAAGAAGTTGGCCCACACAGCCTTGAGATCCCTTCGAGCTCTATGATGCTATGAAATCACATTTGAGTTTATGCAGAATATGTTTAAATTAGTACATTACCATATTTATTGTTTTTATCCTACAATTAGCTTTGATTGTACAGTGGTACCTTGGTTTATGAACTTAATCCATTCCAGAAGTCTGCTCTTAAACCAAAGCGTTCTTAAACCAATGTGTGCTTTCTCATAGCAGTGGGGGACTCAATTTACAAATGGAACACACTCAACAGGAAGCGAAACATGTTCTGCTTCCAAGGCAAAGTTCACAAACCAAAACATCTACTTCCAGGTTTGCAGTGTTATTAATTCAAGTTGTTCATAAACTAAGCTGTTCTTAAACCAAGGTACCACTGCAATAAAGAGACATTAAGCCAAGATGTTATAGATAAAGCTGTGTGCTGTAGTGCATACACTAGCTCTTAGAAGCTTTGTTATAATTGAAGCCAGCGTATGGTCCTTGTGACAAGAGCCACAAATGGACCTCAACATTTTATCAAACCAGTCTGAATGCCTGGATTTTTCGGCAAAGGCAATGGCTTGGTCTCCCACCCTGCCTTATATTAAAACTGCTGGAGATTCTGCCCTTATGGTGATGGGGCCCGGGGTCTGGAGGCCTCTGCAACATAAACTGACTATACATTGCTTTGAAGCCAGGCTGGTGCACATGATAGCACAGAATCCCAGGGGACACAGAGCATAAAAGGTTATGCAGAGGCCAGATGTATAGCGGTATGTGCAGTCTCCACTCATACATTCTGCCTCTACAAAGAAAAAAAGGGTGATCAGATTGCAGAGCGTACATGGGGGGTGGGTGGGTGGGTTGGGGTTTGCAGTCTTATCACACCAGGCAATAGCGGAACTAATCTTCAGTAGACTGAAGGATGGTGATTGTGATGAAACATATTGAAAGGTGGGGAAGAAGAGAAACTCTTTCTTACCCGTATCTCTTCTATAAAAACCCTTGAAAAACCACAGTCAAACTGGCATTTTTTTGTTTAAAAAACCCCAATCAGTTAAGACTGCAGCAGTTCTCATTTGAAAGCAATGAATGATGACTAGCTAGTTCAATTTACATGGAAAAAACTAAACATGATGCATAGCACAGTGCTGAGTGGCATGTTTACTGGAGCAAAGGAACTGGCTTATATATTTTTTCTGGAACGTCTAGTTCTTTCACCCCAGATAACAAATTCATATGTTTGTGTCTGACCTGTATAACCACAGGAGTCATGTGGTTTGAATGCTCCTCTATACCTTGATTGCACTGTCTGCCTCCTGACTCGTATTCCTGGAAGAGAACAGAAACTAGATGATCAGAAAATGTGTAAAGAAAGAAAGAAAACCTTTCCAGATATTAGTTTCACATGGTCATGAATCACTCCTGCTAGGGTCAGCAAGTACCACCACAGAATTTTAGTCGACTAATATTTAATAATGTTGTTTACATTTGATGACCTTCCCAAATAACATTTTAATTTCTGCTCCAATGTGGGCCAGGGAGGCTGAGCAAGGACACAACATGGAATACTGAGAGTTGGATATTAGGATTTACATGTGTACAGGACTTGCTGTGTCCTGACATTCCTCTCACCAACTGGGCAACTTAAGATTCCAGTTGCTGAGGTGTGTGCCTGGGTTTTCAGAAAGGAGACCTATGAGAAGTTCGGACTAAGTCATTGTCACCATTCTTAAATGTACGTACACACAGATGTTGTGAACGATTTTCATGTTTTCTTTGGTAAAGCCCACCGCTGAGGGTTGCTGGTAGAACACACTTCCAGCTACATGAGTGAACAGGTGGATGTGTCATTAGTGTGCAAAGTAACACCGAGACTCACAGAATACAGTGAGGACAGTCATTGCCTGAGTCACTACACATGATTTTGAGGGCTTCCTCAAAAATAATCAAGTAACGTAACACTGAAACACATACCTCAATAGGACAAGCAAGAATCGGACACCAGATATGCTTAAAGGGTCTCAAAGGGAAGGATTCCAGGAAAACTTTGCCAGTGGGAGACACAGGTAGAGAGTGACTCACAAGCTATAGGACTGGTCCCCCTTCCCTAGATGACATATAATAGATGGACTGGCAAAGAAGCTTCCTCCTTTCCTAGCCTTTTCAGGAATGCCTACATCCCTCTTAGTTGCGAATGAGAATTCGAGTTATATACAAATCTCGCCAGATGGACAGAGACACAGCAAGCACAACCAAACCTATTCACAGCGGCAGAACGTAATGGCAAGCCACTTTCTCTCCTTTATTACTACATCTTAGTTAGCCAAACAAAGTTTGCAAGTAAAAAAAGATTAATCACACAATACTTTATACATATATTGTAAGCAACCAAGCATTCACAGCTGCAAAAGTAACACACCTCTAAGCATTGCCCCAATATGACAGCTCCATCAGTTTTAAATACTGTACAGAAAGGCTAGAAATTCTTTTTTCTTTTTTTTTTTTGTAATATTTCTTTCCCCTCCCTCCCCAGCACTTAAACAGATAAGATTTTAAATTTATACATCACAATCATGTAGCCCATCTCAAGACTAACAATGTGCCTCATGCTTTGGCTTCTTGGGGTGTTTTAAGCATTTGCCTCTTGGAAATTTCTCTTCACTCTTTTATTACGTACATACACCAAAAAGAGGTTATAGCTGCACGGTGTGTGCTCACCAGCAACTGCATAACCTAGAGCTTCACATTATTCAAAAGCTTATAGAAAAAGAAAGTGTAAACTTCTGTGCATGCCTCTGGTGGGGCCCGACAGCAAGGATAAGGGACAGTGCTTGATGGATGCAAAAGATGGCAGCAGATCCCGAGGAGGAAAGAGTAAGCAAGATCTTCCCAAGATACAGCTCTCAGTTGCACTCTGGAAAAAGGGAGTCCCCTTGAAGCTCAGCTCTCTGCAGTCCATAGCACCATTTGCCTCCTCTTCTGTGGCTCCTCCCACCTTGCTCCCCTACTCAAAATGGAAGAGTAGCCACTTCCCAAAACAGGGTGGGCAGCTAGGTGATTGGGGGATTGGGAAAGCTTGCTTGTTTTCGTTAGTGTGTCATCATAATAAAATACGTGGCCCATTCCTCTGTCTCTTGGGGAGAAGAGGCGCTGCGACCACATCTGCATGAGGAATGTGATGACACATAGAAACACAGACAGATTCCCCCCCCCCCACTGTCTGCCCTTTCACACAATTAACAGAGTGTCTGGCAATGCAAGCAAAAAAGAAAAAAGGAGAAATCCTTTCTTGTCCCTGTCCTCAAAGGGTACTAATGTCAACTTAATTTCTTTTGCTGCTCTTTTACCAGCATGGCCACAAAAGATCGCATCCTGCAGCCTCCCAACTGGAGAACCGCTACCTCTCAAATCTTAATCTGCAACACTAGAACAACTAACTAATATCCGAGTAAACACAAGATGCGTGTCACCCTGTTCAGAACTAGATTATTCAAGTGGGAGGGTGAAAGAAGGGCACCCAGGTCATGATCAGAGGAAGGGAAATACAAGGGTGAATGTGACGCCGTGCAAAGATGTGGGTACGCTGAACAAGGAACAGAATGTAACCTCATCTAGGATGCAAAAATATGAATGTATCGCCAGTCATGATCTGTATCACAGCCGGCAGGGAGGTGGCGGTGGTGGTTGCACACAGCCTAGGATCAGGGGATAGGAAATAACAGTGACTCACAATAAAGGCTGCAATTGTAACTTAAGGATGCTGGACTAGGGAAACCCATTGTCTATATTAGCATGGAGGCTTGTTGCTATAAGGTTGGTGTAAGTCCATGGAGATACAATGTCGGGCAGAGCTGCCACTTTGCAAACACCTAAGTGAAAGGCGAAATCGGAAAATGTGGGCTGCACCATGCAATTGTTCCAGCGCCATCCTGAGGTACCTCGGTGTACAGAGTTGAATTGGTAGCAGAGTGTTCATGTATCCAGGAGAGTAGCAGGCTACGCTATATGCACTATTCCCCTCTCAAGGCAAAGTGGAAAGAGATATGCTGTTCAGAAGAAATTGTACATTTTAAATAAGACAGCAGGTAATCCTCAGAAAGCCAGAGAGGAGGTGCTGAGTGTGGACCACATCAAGGACAGCTCACCTAGCACTTCTGTCTCAAAGTGGCCCATACAGTCAAGCAAAAACAAACGCCTTATATTCACCACTTTGTGGCTCTCTTGCAGCAAAAGTCCAAGCCTACACCAATTTTCGGGGTATTTATCTCCTCAGCTCACAGCAGCGAACCAAATCACGAATGCGCTCAGGACTGGCACAGAGCTGAAAATGTGGGCTATTCAGGGCTTTCTAACTGACCGGCTTTAGTGACATTATGTCTGAAGGTAGAGAGGAGCACTGCATCTTCCTCACAAGATATAAAATCACAGCACTGCATCTTCCTCACAAGATATAAAAACAAGGCTCTCCCCAGGCTTAAATCAAAAGCCTTCTCGACCATCAAGATCACCCATAGCACCCAAGAGGATCACCCAGGGAAGAGGGAGTGTCTTTGCACCAATAGGAGTTGAGAAGATCCAACGCCAGCTTCGCACAAGATCCGGCATGGAAAGGTCACAGCTCCTATTCTCCCAGGATCAACCTGGAAACAGGAGCATGGTGTGGGTGTGTGCATGTGTATGTCGCTGTGCAGAGTTGCTCAGCCATCCTGGGCACCTGGAATGTGGGAGGGGGGAAAGAGAGAGAGCCTAAAATGAGTTATGGAAGCTTCTGCTTTCTCTATAACAAACCAAGCCGAGGAGGAATGAGTGCACTGAGAGTCTATTTATTGTTAACAACGGTTGCTAGCTGCTTCCTCCTGGCTTCCCCTCCTTTTCTGTGCATCTGTCTGCCCCTAACCTGATGTTTCATTTGTCTTCTGTCCACTCTGGGATGTTGGCCTCTACTAAGGCAGCCCGGTACTGCTGCAAGACTCCGCGGATGCTCTTTATAAACCCCTTGGACAGTGGGAAGAGGGGGAAGCCGATGTCGGGGTAGCCGCTCCTCTCCGGAAGAAAGCTCCTGTAGCTCTTTCTCCTTTTCTTTGGTTTCACACTAGGCTGAGCAGCAGAGTCTTGGGCAGCTTTACCCTCCTCCGTTGGGTCTCTGGCAAAGTGCGTTGCCCTGGCCTGGCCCATGCTCTCCGAGTCCGAATATTGATGGGCGTCGCTGGCAGCAAGCGTCGACATCGCGCAACCAGAGTCTTCCAGCTCCTCCTTGCCATCAGGCAACTGGCTAACTGTGGCAGCGGCGGCAGCAGCCCCTAACTCTAGCTCTCCCAGAGGCCCCATGCCATCTAGAGGGCTCTCTGCCAAAACACCGCAGGCTGAATGCACAAAGGAAGGCTCTCCCAGGCTGATGTGGTCATGACTCCTTTCCACCAGCTCGTTGGTCTCCACCCAGGACTCGATGCGGTGGACCAGGCGCCAACCGTTGCAGCAGAAGTGCTCAAAGATCTCCTGCTCAAAGACTTCCACCGGCTTGCGCAGCAGCTGCATCATCGACTGAACGACCCGGATCAGAGCCATCTCGTTGTAGCAGCGGCTGTTTTCATAGCCCTCTTGCAAACCGCGGTCACTGTCAAAGCCAGCCTCATTGTAATAAGGCTCGTTGACTAGGATAAGCCCTGATGTGAGAAAATGGAAGGGGAGGAAGAAGAGGGAGCAGGGAGAATAAAGAATTTAGAAGTTTGCAATGATGTGGGAAATGCACACAGCTGCCTTAGAGCAAACTATGGGACACGGCTGGAAAAGGAAAAAAAGGCAAGGAATTAAATGTACCAGGAAGATGGAAGCACTATTTAGAATTTAAGGGAGGGGTGGAAGTAACCTGAGTTTTGAAAAAAAACCCAAACTATTCAGGCTCTGAAGCCCAACAATTACTCCAAATTTAAGGTGGTTTTAACACCCATTTCATAATTCTAACCCAGAATTACTAGGCTCATTATGTAATGAAGCTGAAACCTCCACCATGCAAAGTTTTGATGAAAATTAAAGCACAATTCCATAGGGTGACAGCACTTTTGGAAAGTTTTCTTTTAAGAAAAAAAACACCTCTATGGGTTTTGGATGCCTTAATTACTGCCAGTAGACAAACTGTTCTAACTGAAAGTCCTCCTAGCTTCTTTAGAAAACGGTTATAGTCCAGGCACACTAATTATGTTAAATTATCATAGGGGACAAATCACCCAACAATTTCTCATGAGAAGAATGCACTTCTTAATGTCTTCTACCTGCATGAGACCCATTGTCCCCTGAAATATACATCCTACACACAAAGCTACTCATGTAAGCGCTCCAACCTGCCTCTGGACATGCCAGGTTGGGTGCTGAATCATATGCAACAGTGGCCCTTCCCTTGGAGCAAGTAGACTGCGGAACGCCCACCTGCAGAGAGCAACAGTGATGTAAAATAAACACTGTGTGGGCTGGCTTGGTTGCTTATTGGCTTTTAATGGCCAGCCAAGCTCAAGGAGTTACTTGCAGCTCCTTCTGTGAGCTGGCAGCTGTCTAGGTGGTGGTGGTTTTCCTTTCAGGACATGAAATAGAAAGTAAATGCGTATGGGCATCCACAATTATAGGGTAATGAAATTAGCCTACAAAGGCAGCTAGCTGCGGAAGAAATAGGTTATTCTACCTATTTTCTCATATTCCCTTGCTGAAGGGTACTCTTGGGCCCCATGTTTCTCCCCTGCTCCAACACTGGAATTTACCTTGGATTGAGATGAGTACTTGGAGAAGGCTGGATTTACTGGTCCACCTCTCTGTGCCCTGGAATAGACAAACAAAAAAGTAAGCCAATGTATTTAATGTTATTTATTTTAAAGCTTTACATGAGAACAATGAGTTTAATATCATGTGGATGGGCTGGGCATTCTATGTAATTATGGGTGTAACATCTGCATTATGTTAGAGGCAGCTTCCAAGACCTGTGCTGATGCTCAGAACTGTGGTGACGCCACACATGGCAGAGCATCACCTTCTAAGTTATGTGGTAAGGGCTGCCTGTAGCATTGCTGGGTCCTGGTGGCCGGAGACTACACTGCTCCACTAGCCCAAAGATCACTGCACTGAAGAACAGGGCTGCTACTTGAGCTGCACATTGCAAGCCAAATGAAGGCCAATGCAGCTGCAGAACTGGACACAGCCAAGAGACGGCGCTGTTGCGACAACGCACCGTATTTTTTCGCTCTATAAGATGCACCAGACCACAAGACGCACCTAGTTTTTGGAGGAGGAAAATAAGAAAAAAAATATTCTAAATCCCAGAAGCCAGAACAGCAAGAGGGATCGCTGTGCAGCGAAAGCAGCGTTCCCTCTTGCTGTTCCTGGCTTCTGGGATAGCTGCGCAGCCTGCATTCGCTCCATAAGACGCACACACATTTCCCCTTACTTTTTAGGAGGGGAAAAGTGAGTCTTATAGAGCAAAAAATACGGTATATAAGATCTGGTGGAATGATTGTGTTTTGAGCCACAACGGATTTCAGTAGTGAGATTCCACTTATATATCATGTCAGCTTTTAATAGTGAGGTCAGCTCTAAAGTGTGTCGTGAAGAAAGGAAGTATTTTCTGACGAAAGCTTCTTGTGTCATTTTGCTATGTGTTGTTCTGCTTCCTTCATAAACTTAGGAGCACTTCTCTGAGCTGTGGCTGTGACCGGCTGGGAGAATGGAAGCCCTTCCAGCAGAAAGCTATGGAGCCCATTAACTAAACCAATGGTTTAACACTTGCAAGCTACAGTTAAGGGGTGCATATATACTTCTGAGATATGTGCATGGGCAGCAAACTGTAGTTTAGAGTAGTATCTTCAGACTGCTAGCACAGCACCCTAACCTTGTCTTTTGAGAGGAAAAGATGAAGGAGATGAAGAAGAAGAAGAAGAAGAAGAAGAAGAAGAAGAAGAAGAAGAAGTAGGGCAATCTGAGGCAATTTATACAATGGTACTTGGAGGAGCCAATGGAAATAGTTTGAAGTTGTATTACCTTGCCTATCCAGGTCCCCAAAAGGCTTACGCAGACTTTTCCATTGTCATACAAGTTGGGGTTCAGCCTCCCACTGCACTGGGAGAGGTAACGGAAAAGAGGGGGGACAGCCGGGTAGATGTTGGGAAGCTGGATGTCAAATAAAAAGAGGCCATCCTCATATGGTGTGCGCGTAGGTCCTTTGACGAGTGCCGAAAAGAGATCCTGTGAAGAGATCACAAGCCAAAGCATAATTCCATGAAGAAAAATCAACTTCAACTTCCGGGGAGCCTCTGCAGTGTTAACTAGGAACATAGCAACATTACATTACATGGGCTGCATGCCAGATAACAGCACTGTGTTGGTAAAGCTATTGAACTTCACCCCCTGCTCCCCCACTTGTTCCATTTATGAAAATATCAGAGCAAAAGTACTTAACTTAACCCAGCTCCTAGAATTTAGTTCCTGTCGAGTTAGCAAAAGAGTTATTTTACTTGCTGGTGTAACAGAATGCAACATTGAAAGCATTTATTTGTCATTGCCATGGCCAAAGAGAATGCCAGATTTCTTTTGGTGTGATAGATAACCCCTCTCGTTATTTACGGTGGCTATTTCAGTCAATTTTGTGGGTGCTTAAGGAAGTTTTCTGGAATATATTGCCATTTTTCTGCTCTTTATTCTTTTTTATAGCACTCAGTTATGTTTGAATGAATGCAAAATTTCTACACTGTACTCTATGCAAAAGTGCGAGATGAACACACAGGACACAATAATGGGATTATTCACAACTGCTGTATAAGCTGAGCAAGTCAGAAGCAGAGATGCTAGTGACTGATGGCTGCAGGAGGAAAATGAAACCCTTTTTCTATCTGCCTGAAGGCTGGCCAAGGTCTTCACAAATGAGCGATACGGTTCCTTCAACTAGGGTGCATCTTAGATGATGGAGTCGTTGTTTGGATCCTGGCTTGTGTTTCAGTGGTGACAGCTCTAACAAGGATGAGGAGTACCAAAACACTCTTGCTTGTGTGAACTTACCATTCTGTCTTCAAAGGTTTTGACCATGATACCATCTGGCAACGAGGTTGCTAGCAGGGCCATTTCTTTCCTCACTGTGCTGAAAAACTTCTTGGCTTCTGGTGGCTGGAATTCCATTTTCTTAAAGGCATGGCTATCTAATGGGACCATGAAAAAACCAAGACAGTGGGTTAAAAGAACCTCCCGCCCCACACAACCATGCAATTATCCTTAAGGAGATTGTGTTGCTTTTGCCTAATATTGGTCAGAAATTGCTTAAAATATTATGCTAGCCCTTCTATTTGTGGTCAAAAAAGCTAGCAGGTGTTTCCATCACATCTTTCCTCCCAGGCCACATAAAAAGCTCAGCCATGAAAACACCTCTCAGAGACAAAGAAGAATAATCCATGGCCAGTTATTACACCAAGATACAATGTAAAAAGTCAGGACGACCTGACTTTTACTAAACTAAATTTTACTCAGTAGGTAATTATTCATGAAAAACAGCAATGATAAAATACAATCCATATTTGTAAAATGCAGGTAATTGCAGTGTAACAGTCTACAAACTGTAACAGTCTACAAACACCTACAGCGCCAAAGGCCTTCTGGCGGTTCCCTCACTGCAAGGAGGTTACAGGGAACCAGGCAGAGGGCCTTCTCGGTAGTGGTGCCCGCCCTGTGGAACACCCTCCCATCAGATGTCAAGGAAATAAACAGCTATCTGACTTTTCTTCTAAGACACCTGAAGGCAACCATCTGAAGGTCTGATGTTTTATTGTGTTTTTCATGTTCTGTTGGGAGCCGCCCAGAGTGACTGGGGAAACCCAGCCAGATGGGCGGGGTATAAATAAATTGTTGTTGTTGTAGCAGCTGCCAAACAATGGGATAAAATGGCTTCTAAGTACAGTAACAAAATGCAATGTGTTTTGAAAGTGTTGTTGTTTATTTGCAACAGACCATTAAGTGCAAGAGACTGAATGCAAGTTGAGGCACATGCTGAAGTACAGACACAAATTCTGCAAAGTTTACCTTTATCCCACCTTTAAATACAGGCTTCTATAGAATGAAAGAGGGATGCTGCCGCTTTATTGTCCAGCACTGCCTTCCCTGAAAGGCGGTTGCCTGCTACTCACCTGGGGCACACTCCAGTACAGAGAAGACTTCCCCCTTGGCACTGGTGAATGTAACGCCAGGCTTGCCTCCATTCTGCTGGCAAAGCACAGGAGTCTCGCTAGGCCACTCTGACGTCACTGGGGTCTGCGTCTGCGCCTCTCTCTCTTCCTTCTTTTCTGCCTCTGCCATGGCCTCCATCTTTTCTTCTTCCACAATCGCTACGTTGTCCAGGGTCTTCTTCAGATTCTCCTGCAGCTTCTTGATATCGTCCAGGAACTTCTTCTCGCGGGTGGGCTTCTCGGGTTCGACCGTCGGAGAAGTCGGGTAGCCTGTCAACAGCTGCTCAACGGTCATGTTCTTCAGGCTCTCCAAGATCTTGATGGCCTCCTTCAACTCTCGGAAGCTCTTGGGGGTCCCTTCCTTGCCTGATTTATCAGCTGCCAAGTCGGCCACTGCCATTGCCACAGCACCTTGAACTTGCTCCTCCACCTTTTTCACCTCTTCCACAGGTGGCTCCTCAGGCTCAGCTTCCTCTGCTTTGGAGTGGTCATCTTCCATGAGGCCGTTGTCCGTCTCCCAGCTGTCACTCTCATCTTCCCACTCATCTGAGGAGGCGCCACTCGTGCTGCCATCTATGGAATCAAGGTCTGTTTCTTCATCCATCTCGGATTCTATGTTATACAAATGCTAGAAGCCAGAGAGAGAGAGAGAGAGATCCATTAATTAAGAAAAGGTTTGTCATCCCACCAGTAAAAGGGGATGAGCTACAGAAGCATTTCTTCACGCTAAGGACACATCGGAAGCAGACACTGGGGGAGAAATTAGTTTGGTTTGCATTTTAATGCAAGTCTACCTGATGCTCACTTCCTAAAATAACACACGAACCAAAACACAGCTATCCTGCTCTTTCTGAATGGTGTGATGCACTTCTCCAACCAAAAATAAATAAATAAAAAGAGGACAAAGTATATATGAGGGAAAGTGTGTGCAAAATACTTATATTAGTGAAAGTCATGTACAAAAATGCTTTCTATTGTAAGGGAAAGCTACACCCCAAAACACAGCACCAGATTCAACTAACCGGAAGCAAGACCAAGGACTTCTGCAACTGCAATGGAGCTACCCCCTCCCACAATTCAGCTCTATGGGGAAGTTGGGAGAATCCCCAGAGAAGCGCTAAGGGGAAGGAGAGGGGAAATTGATGGAACAATCTGTTTAGTGCTCTGTGGAAACCTCCCTCATATATTAAGCAAAAACATGTACAATTTTCATGCGGACTTCAAAAAAATTGCACACATACTGATGTGGAAATGAGGAGAACTGAATTTGAAATTGAACGAATGAGTAGCTAAGAAAAAACAAAATGGACAGATTTGCCCATCGCTAGGCAAACTCCCACTGGACTGACTTTCAGGTGGATCCTACATGCCTCGACTGCAGATCTTATGCAATACCCATCTACAGGATTCTGAATCAGCACTTTACCCTCAAAAAGTAGGGCACCCTGGGTTAACTGGAGCAGTTTATAAAAAGGCTACAGTGAGCTTGAAGATCTGCAGCAGACTAGAGCAGCACGCATTAACTCTGCTAGACGGAAGATCCCAGGATACTGAACTCCTCTTAACAAGTCTATTTGCTCCATGCTGCCATTTATCACATTTCTCCCTTGCCGTTTTTGATAAGCTGCTTGATGTTTTTGTCGGAACAGGACCGAACCCTCCACTTTCAAAGTGACAACCTGTGAACTACACGGAAATGCCTATCGCTTTCCTCCTACACGGAGCTGTTCTTATGATCCGAATAATCCTCAGGCTGCTGCACTCCACAGCGCTCTTGTTTCCACGGTGTGCCCCTTCTGATCTCTGTTGTGTATATTAGGGATGTGACTTTTCAGAATACGGCCCTCTTGTCCTCCACCACCCAGCCCAATTTTCTTTCTGCTCAAACTGCAGGGGGATTTAACAAAGATGTCTTGGAGGTTGCATGAGATGTACAGATACCCTTCTGCATATGGGCTTCGGTACACCTTTTCACAGATCCCTGCCATGATGGAGGAAAAAAATATATATATATATAGAAGCATCGGTAGCTGCAGAAGTAGTTTCCTCGGGAACCTCTGTTTGCTGTACACCTTAATCTACAACCACAAATCAAATTAACAGGGTTTTTTTAAAACGATATAAACTTTTATTATAGGTTGGGTGCAGACTTGTATGGAGACAGTTGTCCTTTGTGGAAGTGTACGCCAGACCTGTGATCTGATCACATGTGACAGGAGTGGGAAGGGAGACAGCAGAGGGCTTTGTATCCCACTTCCATAGCTCAGGCACTGGACCATTCTGCTGCAATTAAAGGAGAACTGCTGGTTCAGAAAAAGAAAGCCTCGAATGCCAAGCATTTATGCACATGAACAGGCTTCTGAGGCAAAAGCAAACCACTGCGGGTGCTGGCTATAGCAGAGACGCAGCAGCTATCTGGAAATGAAGAGACCAGGCATGAGCTAAAAAGCTTTCAGTACTGCGGTCTCCTCTAACATTGCTTTGGGACAAATTTAGCTATAATGCCTCTCCCAGCGGATCTTTTTCACCTAGAAACACCAGCTTATGCAAGGATGCTACACACACTCTGATCATCAGTGTTCTAGAAGCAGGAAAACTGGAAATGGGGGCAGGGAGCATGGCTGCTGCACTGCAGATGTTTGAGCTAGTGAAACCCTTGGGGTAGTCAACAGTTTGCCCTCCAGATAAATGTTGGACTCAAACTCCCATAATCCTGGGCCACTGGTCATGCTGGCTGAGGCTGATGGGAGATGGAGTCTAACAGCACCTGAAAGTTGCCATGTTGCCTGCCCTGCCCCATAAGCTTATTCCCAAACCATTCTATTTCATCTGCTCCTCCTCCCTTTCTCTAATTCAACTAAGGGTATTATTTTACAATCGTTCATGCATGTGGAGACATGCTAGGGCAGTGCTTTTCCATGAACCCCGGGCTTCCTTGAAAGCTCTGTTCTGTCAATGAGATCCACTGTGTACAAGTGTTTATAACACAGCTATCGGAAAAGCGTTGAGGGCATGAACTGAATGCACCCTGCAATGTGTGACAACGTAGGCCAACAGTCCTAACCAGGACCCTGCTTCAACTGTGTGCATACCCTAGCACCTCCTTACAAAGAACCTTCTGCAATATGTAGAGTTTCCTTGACATGCAAGTAAATATGAAAAATTAGAAAGCTGTTGAACTAGAGCAATGGGTTTCTCCTTTGGGGTTTATTTTGGAGAAATGTGCCTACCTGCACTTGCTCTCTATGCAAGCGTTGAGAGGGCTACATGCTACACCTACTTTAACTCAAAAATTACCTTCATGGGAATCAGTGGCACAAGTGCCATAGCTGAGGTTTTATTTTATACCTTTCATCCCATCAAGGTGGCTCCACAGAGCCCTCAAAGCAGCTAATCATACGAGAAAATGAAAAGGATGGCTTGGATCCAAATAGCCCTTTGCGCACCATCCAAACAGGTCCTGCAAAGCTGCAGGAGATGGTTCTGGAAGGACACAAAAGGGTCTGCACACCCAGGAAGGTGAGAGCGGGGAAGCCCTATGGCATGAGTGGAACTCTGCTCGCAATTCCTTGGATCCACTTAAAATTGGGAGTGGGAGCATCTCCAGATGTTGGTGAACTCCAAATCCCATCAGGCACACCCAGCATGACCACTCATCGTTAGGGGCAATGGGAGCTGTGGTCCATCACCATTTGGATGGCCACATGCTCCTCTTCCCTGACTTAAGTTAAAATCCAGCAGAGAGAGTACAAGTCAGCAGCATCAGAAAACCCAAAACTCTATCTAGCAGTTCCTGCTGCTGTAACCTAAAGTTCCAAATAACTTGTTAATCTACAGGCCTCGACATGCAAAGGCCCACTGAAACAAAAGAAGTCTTCATCGACCTTCTGAAAACGTGTGAGGTGTATGTCAGAGATGCATGAGCAAGAAAAGGATGGGCTAAGGACAAAGGAGACCTGGACCATAAAGAAGGCTGATCGCCGAAGAATTGATGCTTTTGAATTATGGTGCTGGAGGAGACTCTTGCGAGCCCCATGGACTGCAAGAAGATCAAACCTATCCATTCTTATGGAAATCAGCCCTGAGTGCTCACTGGAAGGGCAGATCCTGAAGCTGAGGCTCCAATACTTTGGCCACCTCATGAGAAGAGAAGACTCCCTGGAAAAGACCCTGATGTTGGGAAAGATGGAGGGCACAAGGAGAAGGGGACGACAGAGGACGAGATGGTTGGAGAGTGTTCTCGAAGCTACCAGCATGAGTTTGACCAAACTGCAGGAGGCAGTGGAAGACAGGGGTGCCTGGCGTGCTCTGGTCCATGGGGTCATGAAGAGTCGGACACGACTAAACGACAACAACAAGGACAAAGGGGGAACTGCAGATTGCAGGCAGGAGCTACTAGCAAAATTCCTTGTGTATAAAATTTCCCTGCAAAGGCATTCCCTGCAAAGGCAGAAAATGAAAACGGAAGAAGCAAGTTTAGGCTGCAGAATAAAGAGACACCAGTAGTGCCACAAGTGGGTTTCATCAACAGCTTGCATCCAGAGCAGCAATTGCCAACCTTTTAGGACCAGGGGGCACATTTTTAATTCTCTGAGTGTGCAGAGGGCTCCAGTCACAAAATAGCTGCTTTTGGGGTGGGTGGGGGTGGCATACCACAAAATGGCTGCCACAAGCTGCATGGCTTAACCCAAAATTAGAGAGAAAGCCACTCCTGACAAGCTTATGCTTAACATGGGAAGTCAGCTATGTTCCGCTCATCCTGATTGTGAGATCGCACAATATTGATTTTACACACACACATATAGATGCTGCCACTGTCTAATAGCAACAAGAAATGTTCCTCAGTATCAGGAAAAATATACAAAGTGGCCACACCATACTCACTCTCATGTCACAGGAATTGCTTGGAAGGTTTTGCCCCATAGCTTTCTTTTAATGAAAGTTCAGAGTCTTGGGCATCAGCCCAGGAGCACAAGTAAAAATGTTCATGGGCACCATGGTGCCCACAGTCACTGACCTAGTGACCCCTGACTTAGAGCAATCCATTTCAAAGGTTCAACAAATTCAAAGCAAATCTAAGAGCTGATGAAAAGAGAAGAAACAAGCATTCCCAGTTTCAGACAAAATGCCCCCTCCTTGCTATAAAGGCATGGGACCCAATGAACAACAGCTCCACCAAGTAGAGGCAGCTTACCTGTGGCAGAACGATTGTCCTGGAGTTATCAGCCCACACAACTTCCACTTTGCTGCTGAAATCCACACGGGCCACCTGACCCACAGAGGGCTACGGAAACAAACACAACAAGCCTTAGAGCCAGCTTAACTCAACCTTCTGGAATACCAGCGGTTAGCAACTACTTTCTTCAAGCAAGTGGGGTGCATAAGCAAGAGAAGGATATCAACAGAGTAAGCCAAGAGAAATTGTAATGATTCTTGCTGCTGCAATTTTACGGAGGGGGACGTCACGCGCAGGACATTTCCCAAACAAATCCACCTCAAAGACAGTGAACTGTACATTAAAACGACCTCAGCGCTACTCATCTCCAGTCTCTCTGAAGAATCCATTTTTAAAGTATTTGACAGGGCTGCCATCTTGCGGTGGATTGAGGAACTGGCATTTTGAGCCTTTCAAACCCTTTCCCCCTCGGCAGATGGCGTCTTTATGTGGCTTTCTCACAGAGATGATCCACGCTAAACCTGGCTTTGTATATATGCTGAACATGTTCACAATAGGCTGTCTCTGTCACTTGCTCAGCAATGTTCAATACGATGCCGGAGACGAGAATTTAAAAAGCCCAATTAAAATTGTACCCGAAGCCGAGTGATATGTTGGTGTTCATAAGCTGTTTAGAAGTTTCAGGTCTGCAGATTTCTCTGCACAGCTTCATTACTGAAGAAGGCAATTAGGAAGAGGCACGATGGCCTTTTAGGCTATTAATTCACGCATGTATCATCTCTCCACTCAAATTATGTAAGCTTTACGCTTCTGCGGCCGATAGATTCCGATGACCTCATTGTTACGTTCCGGTTAGCTATTGCATCTGCTACAAGGGGAGGACCTCAGTTCTATGTATGTGCCGAAAGAGAAGAGCCTCCCTTCTTCTAGAAAGTGTGCAAGGATGCATGTCTATTAGGAACACTAAGCAGGACAAGATGGCCTATTCCTTTTCAGTCCAAACCAAGGCACAGAGGAATCTGACAACTGCATTTCCCCCTCCCGCAGTATTAGGCCCCAAGGACATGCAAGACCTACCTCATTTTCACCAACTGAAGCACCATCCTCCGCATTGCCAATACGGATCACAAAATCAGTCGTGCGGAAGCGGAAGTCTGGGTGATCAGCGATGTCATACACACTGACATCCTCCTCCTCCCCAATCAGCTGGCAAAGAACACACCATGTTTAAGACCAATCCTCGTTCAGATTTTCCAATTCCTAAATGCTTCCAAGAACAACAGCCTGAAACTCAAGACATTCTGCTCAATGCTGCTGCATTGAGATATCTGGTACAAGGCCTCATGCATATATAATCTTTAAAAGAGCTCTGAAGAGTTGACTAAAACAGGTAGGCACTCACAACTTTTACCACAGTGCGGTGGAAGATTCAGAACAAGAAACCTCCACGTGCATTTCCAAAGTGGTAGAGTCACGTGAAAGGAGGACTGTACAGTCCTGTCCATCTGCACCAAGCTCTAACCTTCTACAATACACTCATTCAGGGCTCCTGTTCTCCCCCACATGGCACCAAAACAGAGGATGAGAACAAATCAATCTGCCCAGGTTAACATTTAACATAAAGGAGGATCCAGTAAGAGGATCTGAGAGTATCCTCTCAGGTTAGGAGAGGTTACTTACACCTAACCTTGATCTGGCATTGAAAAAAGATAAAATCCGCATTAGGGTTTATTGGGGAAAAGATTGGAAAGGAAAAAAGTCAGCGCAGTATCTATCACTTTTAAATACAGCTTTTCCAGTATACTGAAGTGTACAATGAATAAAAGTCCACATAAACATAATAAGGGCACACAAGACGAGGACCTTTGCTTCTTACCTCAACATCATCTCCACTAGGCCTCAACTTGAACCATTTCACCACACAGGTGCGGCCAACATGGTCACCTGACTGCACCACTCCATACATCCCAGGATCCTGAGAACCCTGTGCTATTTAGGGTTGAAGAAAGAAGACTCCAATAAGAGAGAGCAGCATACTGAAGCGTCAAATCCTCTTTCTCTAGAGGCTTAGGCAAACAACAGTGGGAAAAGGACTAATATTCCACCAGGATTAGAATAATAGGATTGCAAAATTGGAAGGCACCCCAAGGGTCATCCAGTCCAATCGCCTGCAACGCAAGAATCTCAACTAGATCAGGCATGTCCAACAGGTAGATCGTGATCTACCGGTAGATCACTGGACGTGCATGGTAGATCACTGGTAGATCACTGGCTCCCCCCAAAGAAGCTCAATAACTTTGGCTTCCCTAAAGAGGCTCAACATTTTAGCTCTGCACCCCCTCAAAAAACAGTGCTTTTTTCCCTCCTCCCTAAAAAAGCTCAACAACTTGACCTGAACCCCACAAAAGGGGGTAGATAACTGCCAGTTTTTAACTCTGTGAGTAGATTGCAGTCTCTTGGGAGTTGGCCACCCCTGAACTAGATCATCCATAACAGATGGCCATCCAACCTCTGCTTAAAAGCCTCCAAAGGAAAGAGAGTCCACCACCTCTCATGGGAGTCTGTTATGGACTGGAAGTCTCTTAATAGATAAGTAGAAAGTATATTCAAACACTTACTTGCGCTCCTTGGGTCATATTCAACATAGAATTAAGTGGATTGTTTCCCTCTCCTCCCCCTGTGCACCCACTAAATCTGGTCTGAGGGTTCCCCCAACTCTCTGGAGCAGATTTGGGGATAGCATGGGGCACACATAGGGGGGAAATCACACTGCGCTAGTGCTAATCCTATTTAAATGAATACAGCCCCTTTTCCTTTCATCTATGGTCCACTAATGAAAATACTGTATGGAGACAGATTTTAGACACAAACTGAAGAGTGGCTTATTTTCTTTGGAGAAATTCTATCTGCCAAATATAATAGGCACAGTTGCCATATTGTATCTGAGGTACTTGATATCTCAAGAGGAGGACTACCTGTATGTTTTTTTTGAAACACCAGGATAGATCAATTTACAATATGGTGAATAGGCAAAAACACCTTTCACTACTGCCTGAATACGAAGGGGTGCCACATTTTCCAATTTATTACTTTAACAATTGTGAGGGTCAAAGATCATCAACAAGATAAGATTCTCAGGAAAAATGGTAAAAGCGGACAATGTTGGTGTTATTACATTCAATGTCTAAAGATCAAGACTCAAAACACAATTGTAAAGGTGAAAAACCATGCACATCACACCAATTACCTCTTTTGTCCACCACAAAATCCCCAGGGCAAAACTCATTGTTGTCCAAGTGATGGACAGGAAACAGCTCATTGGAACGAATGGTTTTCTCCACTGTGCCATCCTGCCACATCACATCAGCTGAAGTCATTGTGGTCACCACTTCCACAGCAACCCTGTGACCAAAAAAGGCAGCGAATTACAGAAGACGCCTCCTACAGCAAGTGGAGTCAGACAAAATGGGGCCTTCTGATCCCACCAATAGCAATCACATCAGATGAAACTGGATCCTTTCAACTATGTGCTTCAGCAGCTTCTGTTCTCATCAAGCACCAACCATTGTTCTATCTAACTGGGAAGAACAAGTGGCCCAAAATGTCTCAAGAATGATCTTGGCCAGCTGCTGCAGAAAACACTCTGGGTACCACTAATTTCTAAAAAAGCTTTTATATATATTTTTAGGCTTGAAGGACACGATTCAAGATGAACTTGCAATTTTATCTAATTGGCTGGAAGCAATGGGTAGTGACTAACAGATAACCTAGCTGTCCGTACTGTATGTACTTGATTTTAAACCACCTTATAGTCAAAATGGTGACGCATGCCTATTGCCTCACAGCTTAATTTCCCCCTCTTTTTGATGGTGGTAAAAGAGGTTGGACTGACATCTTACAGCTGAATGGGCATGATACTGCAGGTCATATACAGTACAGTGGTACCTCGGGTTAAGAACTTAATTCGTTCTGGAGGTCTGTTCTTAATCTGAAACTGTTCTTAACCTGAGATACCACTTTAGCTAATGGGGCCTCCTGTTGCCGCCATGCGATTTCTGTTCTCATCCTGAAGCAAAGTTCTTAACCCGAGGTTCTATTTCTGGGTCTGTAACCTGAAGCGTCTGAAGCGTCTGTAACCCGAGGTACCACTGTACTTCTTAAAGCAGGAGTGGAGAACCCTAGGCCAATGGTTTAAACGTAGTCCCCCAAGCCCCTCTATTTGCCCTTCCTTGGGACTCTTCACAGGCCTCTCTATCTCCCCTCCCCAGCCCCATCCAGTACTGGCCCTTGACTATGTTTGCCTGGATGGAATGCGCCAACCAATGCGGATAATGCTTTTTCCTTCCCTTGATGGAGGATACATAGGAGTGTGGAGTGTATGTGTAGAGACTAGTGTCCTGTATAAAGAGTAAGTGCTACCTTTCTTTACTGCTCTGTCCTCCTTGACTCCATTTCTGAGGTGCAGGGATCTGGAGCAGAGCCCCCTCGCCCCACCCCCACATCTCATCCTCCACCCCTGCCAGCTGACGCCCTCCGCTTCATGCCTTCCATTGGCAGTGGCCCGGACGCTGAGACCGAGGCAGAGCTCCGAGTCACCGGCTGCAAGCTCATTCAGGCCCCCGGGATCCTCCTGAACCCCCTTAGCATATTTATTGTGGCCTCTTTCTCTCTCCTGCCTGGTGGACTCAACTACCCACCCAGCTTGCTCCCCTCATTGGCCACTTTTGCCACCACATAGGCCAAGATGTGGATGAAGAAGTGGGAGGAGCTGGTGGTGGATGGGCTGTGGCACCGCTGGATTTCCCAGATGGCCTCTACACCGAGAGCAGCAGAAACGCCAGAATGGAGAAAATTCTACTCCAAACACTTTCCAAAAGTGTTTTTTAAATCCCCACATATATCGGAAGGCATCCGTTTATAAGGCTGCAGTAGAAACTGGGGTTTTGGGTTACTTGGTTCCAGTGAATGGGAAAAGGCAGTCAGACTGGTGCCTTTAATTGGGTTAATTTTATTCATTCTACAGAGATCTGTGAGGCCTGAATTCACACACTCGCCTCATACTGGGCATCCATGGAGTCATCGCAGTTTGCTCTTTGCATTTCTCTTGAAACATGACCAAGGTGAACGTTCTACACAGGCTGTCGAACTAAAAACCCATCCTTATGAGGTTGCACAAATCCTTGTGCCACGGGCATTTTAAACATGAACTCACATTTGACTGTGAAAACTCAGAACTGGCAGGATTTAACGGCATGTTTAAGGGCAGCCTTACCTGTCGCCTGGCTTAAACTCACGGGAAACCTTGGTTTTCTTCTTCTTATGTTTCCTCTTGAGGTTTTTGATGGAGAGTGGGATACTCTTCTTGCGCCCTGTGCCACTGCCGCTTTGGGAAGAGGCTGTGGAGCTGGCAGAAGAGGTCACAGAGCTGGTGTCGTCTGTGTCATCTGCTGCTTCGTCGTCAGCATCCTGTTCTATTGACTGGAGCTTGTAGTCTGAGGAGCCATCATTCCGCTTCAGAACAAATGGTGGTTGCAACTGCAGCCCAGCTGCTTCGCAAGGGACGCCTTTTCCCGTTCCATCAAGGTGCTCTTCCTTTACTTCTTGTAAGCTTACAGCATCATGGGCAGAGTCCTCTAGTTCACATTTTAAGCCGGCTTTAGGTTCTTCAGATGGTTGGTCACCTGCTGCGGCAGATTCTGCTTCAGGGAGGTCAAGGGCACCCTGCGAGTCTGGGGATATGGACATGATCTTCACTATCTGCTTCTTCAACAATCTCCTCACCTACAGAAAATAAAGGATGGTCAACAGATGTAGCCCAAGATGTAGGAAGAGTTTTTAGCCAGAACTCATGCTGCTGAGTTGAGCAGATGAACGGTTTTGTATTCTATGCAATTCTTGGACTCTATTTTCCTTTAGCATTTTGGCCCTTGAGTTAAGACAGCTTTCACTGGAAGACTGATGGGCAAGTCTTCCTTGCTAGCCCGGAGTTCTCTACAGGAGTAGTGACCACTCTATTGAGAAGCAACAAGCAACTGGGTTGCATCCAGCAATCTTGTCCCATTAGCACAAGGACTTCTGCCTGTACACTTGGCTCAATTCAAAGGACTTCCTTGCCCAGAGCAGATATTGGGGGGGGGCACAGGGGGGAGAGGAGAGGGAGAGGAAGTCCTTTTGCATAGGCAGAGGGGTCCTTGTACCAACATTACTAAAACCCACAGTGGTTATGAATGGCTGACCCAGGAAACACCCCTGGCAAGCCATTTCTAGATTTCTCCATCAGAGTGACTCAGTTCTGGATGTCACAAAGTAGGTCCAGTCCATTAAGGAGAGCAATGAAGACAAACCAGCACGACAACATCATGTCACTTTCAGGAATCCAAGGTGATGTGGATAAAAGCACAAGTAGCCAAAGGCCAACAGAGGCCTTAAAGAGGCCAGCATTGGGCCAGGAAAATACAGTAAGAGGAGAGTGTGGAGGAAGAGACTTTAAAAGTTCATAAATGCTGTAAATGCACTGGCAAGGTGAAACACAACAGTTCTCAAGACATTCTTAAGAAGACCTTATTAATATACTATGTTGCCCAGTTGCGACTCAGTTGCCTAGCCTTCTTTACAATGTACCTCTCTCATCAATTTTTTCTTAATAGCACCATTACTATGGTTTTCTGTTCAAACTTATTTCTTAAGTATGTTTACTGGCATTTAGCAGAAATTGCACTGCAAAAAGTGGCAGGAACAAATCTCTGAAGTCGTGAAGCTATCCTTGCTTTCCAGGAGGAAGATTAACTTTTTCTAGGAGGACTTCATATCCCCAACACTACATCTAGCTTCATAGCAATAAATCTAAAGCCATTATACCTTAATGTTAAGTCGTGGAGGGAATAACAAAGATTCAGCTATGATTAAATATAAAACTAAAACCTTATTCATTAGTCAAAGCCAGCAGAGCACCGTCCCCAACAACGGTACTCCCCACCAGATTCTGTTCTCTTTCCACCCAAGAGCCACTCACCCCAACAGAAAGTTTAGTAATCAATTTATACATTTAACCCCCCCCCCCAAACTCCTGTCACTCTAGTTTAGGGACTGAGAACCTCCAGCCTGTGGGCAATTTCCCCCAAATTGCACTCACTTGCCCCACATCTGACATTATATGCGCAACCAGGTGTGTGGCAGGTATAGACATGGCTGGATTGGAAGAGCAACCGACTTTCCCAATGGGGAACTGCAGCTGATCCCTGCAGAAAGCAGGATTGAAGTCACTGCCCATCAGCTAGTTTGTGGTGGCAAGTATCAATATAAAAACCTAAGTTCTTGGGCTCATTACAGTCTATAATGTGTCATAACTGACACAAGGCAATTCAGAGTATTGTCATGTCAACACATACCAACACAGAGAAAAGTGAGGTTCCCAACTGTGTTTCCCTCATATTGCAAATACAAAAGGTGGGGAGAAAGAGAAGAGGATGTGTGTGGGAGAATCAGAAAGCGGAATACTTTAAACATTATTTTTCTGCACCGTCAGTTCTCCCCTGTAAATGCGCAACCCAGATGTTAGTAACTGGTTCCCACATATATCCTGCCAAGTTTCAAAACCAGAAGTACGTCATGATGCGGAGAAAATTCCCTAGGAGGTACTTGCACAAGAGAACTTCCAGGTTTAGGAGGCATTTATGCTCTCCTCCCTCCCTAAGTGTCCTCATACCTACAATCCTCTCACTACAGCAAATAAGAGCTTAGAAACCTGGATGGTAATATTTAGTTGCACTAACTGGAGTGGATACCATTTAGGTTGCCCCCATTGAGTTCTGTAACAAAGGAAATAAGCAGCATCTAAGGCAGCCATGAGAGGAGAAAACATGTCAATTATTCCAGACACTGCCATCATCAAGGGCAGGCCATGCTCCTGTCTCCAGGTGATAAGATATTATCTACTTCTATAGCAAAATGCAAAGCACTGTTGTCAGGGGAGCAAGACCTGCCAACACCCCTTCTGCCTGGTGACCTCAACCAGCAGGAGCCTCCTCTGTCAGGATGGGGAGATAAGTGTTGCTGTGAATATTATACAGATTTCAGTTAAAACATGCACTTTCCTCCTGGCATATCTCTATCATGCGGACGGACATGAATCTTATTATTACTAATTTAGAAGATTATCAAAATTATACAAAATGAAGTTAGAATTGGCTAAGCTGCTCTTAAAAAGGTTAAGATAACCTTTCCCTGGAGGAGGAATTATGGCACTTAAAAAGAATGACACCTACAAATAGACTCTTCTTAAGCAATGTGGGTTTATCTAGAAAGAGATCAACAAATGTCAAAATCTGCTGATGAGTTTACATGGAAAAATAAGCTATTTAGAACACTAACAGCCTTTTTGGAGGAAGGTGGCATTTGAATGCTGAAATTGGAGACAGGAGGAAGTTCAAGGCTTTTAAAAAACAGATATAGAATAAGTGTTTAGTACAGTACCTTTTCAGGCTTTACGTTGGATACGAAACAAGGACAGGCCATCTGCAATATTAAACACCACAGTTTTGGTATTATTGATGAAAGCATGGGAATATTTGAAGAGGAAAATTAAGTCCAAAGAAATGATTCACAGTTTGATTGCATCTTTTTCATATTTTAACCCAAAGGGGAGATTTAGAAAATTTTGGTTCTGTTTTCTTAGAAGTAAATTCTGATTTTGTAGGAAAAAAAGACCACTATAGTGACACATGAAACCACTTAACGCAGGCTGCTAAACTAGTGAGCTAAGCAGACAGACAACCATGTTTCGTGGCCTGTCAGACGCTTAACAACCTCCCTCAAAAAGATCACAAAAACAGGGGGTTAATTGAGCCTATGGTAAACCACTATTAATGCCTGTAGACTGCACTTGGTTGGATCTGCAAGCAGGATTAAGGAATGTAGTCCCCTCAATTCTCATTAAAGAAATACTGTAATGAGAGACACAGACCTACCTGTTACTAACAGAGCTAAGCAAATTGCACTATGAACAGTTAGAGTAAATTGTCCATAAACTAAAACTACAAGGGCAGAAATGAAACTTAGCACGTTATTACAACAAGACACTGGAAGACGCTGATAAGCTGTCCTATCCAAGTTAAATAAGAGCATTCTTTAGAAATATGTGAATTTCCATATTTTGTTCATTATTAACAAATATGTTAAACTCTTTTTCACTGTCAAAAGTAGCTGCTAGAATGGTATACATCTGATAATGGAAAGATACCAAAACCCTCAATATATTTGAATGGCTATTAAAGTGAAGATATTTAGCAATTGTAAGTATTAAGAAGCTGCATCCACAGGCTAGGCAGGAAAAAAAAAATAAATTCACTGAAACATAAGTAGAGCAGAAAGGTCCAAAAGTACTTCAAAAAGGAAGGAGGCAGCTATATCTAGCACAGTACACCTTAGCTGTATTATTTTAATTGTGTAGTTTCCTTTCTACACTTGGTAGAAGTAATATAAACATGCATGGGAGAGGGACAGAAACCATGACAAATGCATATTCATACTTGACCTAAGAGAGGTGCTTGTTAAATTCAATCGATACACACAATTCTGAGCTAGTTACTTTCCCCCTCACTATGCAATGAAGTGAATGAATAATCTCGGGGGGGGGGGGATCCCATGTAAGCGTGAGTTGTAGAGAGCCACTGACCTGGGTTGAATCTAGAAACATACAAAAAATGCTGTGAAAGTGCTTTTTTAAAAGCATTTTGAAAAATATATTGAATTTGCCATAAGCTTGCCATTGCCATCTAGTGTCACATTTGTATAATAAACTTAAAACACACGTAAAACATTCTGTTTGCAGCTGTATAGCTGAGTCCCTGCTACACATATAACACCAAGCCAAACCATGCCTTAGTGGGAATGTGCAGACTCTTGGAGAGGCAATTGTGGGTGCTTTTCAAATTCTCTGCTCCTGCTGCGCTGTTCTGAGCCAAGCAATGGTTTGGCTCCATCTTTTTGTCTACACCCAGGGCTGGTGGTTTGTTTTGCTCTAGACAATCATGAGCCCAGGTTTGGACAACACACTAAGCCAATATCATTGGTTTAGCTTAGAACAGTAGCAAACAGGGCCAGAAGAGGAGCAAAGCAGCTGGGACTTCTCCAGGAAGGAGCCTGTGCATTCATGCTAAGTCATGGTTTGGATAAATATTACATGAGAACAGAGCCACTGTCTCAGAATGGTGGAATGAATATGTTGGATGGTCAAAGCTAAAAAAAGAGAGAATTTTTTTCTACTCGAAATCTCTGAAAGAATTTAAACAACCACCTGCAATGTGGATTCTAAACAAATCTCCATCTCGCATTTAGGATCACTGAAGGGGCCAATCAACAGAGATTTACTCTGAAGACAGAGACCATCAGTGGAATGCATCAAAATCGGGTAGACATTCATATGCCCGTTAACATATTTTTCACATAAATTGATTTTTCACATAAAATAAATCACTTCTCAATCAGTTCTTATCTAATGAATGCAACAGTTGCCAAATGAAGGCAAACTCATCCCATAACAACTCTGTCTATAGACCATTCAGCTCAACAAGTTCACATTTTCTCTGATCATCAAGTATCATATCTTTTGTGCCACAGTGCTACTGGCAATTTGCTTTCTTAACTGTGGGATCACACAGTTTCACTGAGCCACTGCCTCCTTCCTGACATATATTTTAGAGAAACATGAACACCAGACATGGAATTATGGTTAAGGCTAAGCAGGTACTTCACTTAATTGGTATTCTTCTGGCACCTGAAGATGGTTAAGAATATTGGTTAAGCAGGGCACCAACTCAAGCCCTAATTGCAATCAACACTGGTGCAAGTATTTCTCTTACGTGTGGGTAAGGGAAAATGTGCTCTCAATACAGAGGAGGCTGCAGAAGGAGTACAAGGGTGCATAGTTCCCGAAAGCTCACTACCATTATCTTAATCACATCAGCGGATTATCATCTTAACAAGACTGTCAAAACAGTCTAGAGAAATTCTGAATAAAAGAACTTTCCAAAGAAGTTTGATGTTCTGTGAAGCAGTTTGATATTATCAGCCAAACGATGCCAGCATACATACCTTTTTGGCAACAGATCCTTCTCCCAGAACACAGTTTCTCTCTGGGCACTCACATGTGATTTTTGCCGGCTCCACCTTCTCAGGAAACACATAGAGACACCTTTCTCCAAGTTGCCGCTCAGCATGGTCAAAGCACCCCAGGCGCTTTACCCTGTCAAAAACAAGGTGACCGTGATACCACCTTACTGCTGGCTGATACAGTTTTCCCCAAAGTCCTAGCACTGCCTGACACCTCATAGAATCATAGAATTCTACCTCTACAGGGGCTTTCATATACTTACAAGATGATAACTTTTTTTGGGGGGGGGGGGAACTGTTTAGGAGACAATGACAGTACTTCCTCATTTTACATGGGTTTAGGCTTAATTCAACAGTGCAAAAGTATTTGTTAATGCAGGACAAAGGGGAATGTTCTCTTATATGAAGCATACTATGAAGTTTGAATGTGCAGGAGGAAAATAAGCAGATTGTTAAAGTCCTTTTGCTCTGTAACAGCACACAAACAGCTGTACACATGCCATTTCAGATTATTAGATCATTCACCATCCCACCTCAAATGTTTGCACTAAATACTATAGCAATAACTTTGTTTTCATCCAAGTAAACTATTGCTTTTCTGGTAGCAGCCTTCTGGCAGAAAGTAATTTAATGGGGGAGTGCTTTTAGGGTATTAATATGAAGAACTCCTTACCTAGACAAGTTCTCTTGGGTGATTAAAGACGGTGGGGGACTTATACTATCTGTACCTCCAGGACAGAAACTTTTAGTGATCCAAGTCACTTTCAACTCCACCACCTGCACCTAAGGAAAACAAGGCAGAGGAGAGAAGAGAATGGTTTTAGAAAATTTCACGAGATTAAATATCAAGTAGCATTTTGTTACTGAAGTTGTTAAGACACTCATACTTTGATATCTTTTGTCCAACACACAGAATGCCTTTAGTTTGTCTAGGACTATTATCTTGGTTTTGGTGCTGCATAACCGTATCAGACCTAAGTAGCTATAGCATGAAGAAGCAGTTATTTGCTTTTTGGAAACAATTCAAACAAACCTGCTTTTTATCAAGCTGGCATCACTTACTGAGGATTGTTCCATTCATATACCAACATTGATACAATCTAAAATAAAGGCTATTTTCATCCTACAGATTTTTCATGGCTGGGCTTGAGTGGGGACTCAAATCAAAGAACCAATCAGGGAGTGGAAGTGAAAATGGGGTCATTTCTAGTTTAACCAAAGTACAAATGATAGACGAGGTCCTCACTCACAAGTTGTACATAATTTAAAAACAATTATTGATCCTAAACTTTTGTAGAATATTTTTTCATCGCGTTTGGTTCAAAGGACACAATGCAGCTTGTTTTACGGAAAACTCCAGGCAAGGCAGTGATCCCTTAACACAGTCAAGTTCACTGAGCCATACCTCTTCCACCACAACTCTGAACTTGCTCTTTGTGCTAAGAACAGGTTTCACTCCTGAAAGCCACTGCACATTCGAGAAGACTTTCGATGGGCCAATGAGAACTTGCCCGGGGTAAAAGCCATATGAATCATCGAAGAAGAGGCCCTGAAAAGAAGAAGCAATACAAGAGAGAAGTGCATGTCAGACCCAGGTATGATTAAGACCACATTTTGTCCCTGTGGAACGAGATTCCTGCGTTCCGGTCCAATGCTAGTCACTAACAAAATTCTTAAGTGAACAGAACGTGTTCTAAGATTCCTTGGTCCTGAAGTGCTCTTTCTCTGCTACAGTCAACCACAACAGCAGTTTCTAAGGCAACTAGGGAAATCTTAGGTACGAAGGATAATGAATAGTGGAGGAAACATCATAAGGTACTAGAAACGAACAGATCCTAGTTTCATTTGAATTACTTCAGTACCAAGTAGCAGGTGGAAAATCTACCATGAAAATATGATTGAATTATCTTCAGTGGCTTCTGGAGTTCTTGCATTCAATGGCTCTATTTCCCTAGTTATAAAGGTGGAAACAATTGTTCCTAACATATGAAATTTCAAACAGACAAGGTGGACATCTGAACAGTGTGAGAGCTGTAAATTTCTTGACACCCGTAATAACAATGTGATAATAATAATTTATTATTTATATGTTGCTCATCTGAGTGGGTTGCCCCAGCCACTCTGGGAGGCTTCCAACAAATTAAAAACATTAAACACAGTAAAGCATCAAACATTAAAAACTTCCCTATACAGAGCTGCATTCAGATGTCTTCTAAAAGTCAGATAGTTGTTTATTTCCTTGACATTTGATGGGAGGCCGTTCCACTGGAGAGGGGGGTGCCACTACTGGGAAGGCCCTCTGCTTGGCTCACTTCTTATAATGATGGAACCGCCACAAGGTGCTCAGAGCACTTACTGACATTTTCTACTGATATCCAACCCATCTTTGCAAATTGCTAAATTCTTTGCTATAACGTTTTCCTTTTGGTAAGGCATTTCACAGTTCAGTAATCCTCAAATTAAATACAGACTTTGCTTTGGAGGCACTGTGACTCAGCCTCCACATTTTAGGCTGATTTGGAGGTTCTAAGTGTGGGCTTTTTCTTTTATACCTTTCCCTTCCCATATATGTCTCAAAAGTACTCAAAAGTACCCATCTCCTGCAACTTTTTCCATTCTCCTTTCACACATGCTACAGTGTGGTTAGGGGGCTGGGCTGTGGAGGCTGTGGTCCTGAGGCCCACTGGTGGGTCCTGGTCCACCATTTGAGAGTAAGCTGATCTGTTGATTAATGATGTTTTCTGTGTTTGTGCTCTATATGGGGCTACAACTAATCCAGAATGTGGCTGCCAGAATGGTGACTTGGAGCAGCCACCGGGACCATATTACAGTACACTAGTCCTGAAAGACCCACATTGAATTGTGCTCTGAAATGTACTTGGAGCCAAAGTATTGGTGCTGACCTTTAAAGCCCTAAACGGCCTCTGCACTGTATACCTAAAGTAGTGTCTCCAACCCCATCGTTCAGCTCATACAATGAGATCCAGCACCGAGGACCTTCTGGCGATTCCCTCACTGCGAGAAGTGACGTTAAGGGAACCAGGCAAGAGGGCCTTCTCAGCAGTGGCACCCACTCTGTGGAATGCCATCCCATCAGATGTCAAAGAGATACAGTAAGTAACTATATAATCTTTAGAAGACATCTGAAGGAAGCACTGAATCGGGAAGTTGTTTATGAATAATGTTTCATTGTATTTTTATATATTCTGTTGGAAGCCACCCAGAGTGGCTGGGGCAACCCAGTTTGATGGGCAGAGTATAAGTAAGTAAGTAAGTAAGTAGTAATAATAATGATGATGATGATGATGATGGTGTATAGAAATATTCTTATATGAAAACATGTACTTTCTCCCATATAAATGGAAGGCTGTCAATCACTGTGTGGGGGAGAGGCACTTTACTATTGTTGTGGTAGCAACGAAGCCTGCTCCTTACCTCCAAATTTCAAACACTGGATAATCCATCAGATAGATGTGAACCCCACAAGTGGGACCCATATAATAAAAGGTATCTCTACAAACTGAGAACTATTCTAACAAAGAAGGGGAACTTACTGAGTCGCTGACATGTGGACAGACATCATAGAGCTTTGCTGCATCCTCTGTGCTCATAGAACACCTAAGGAAAAGCAAGAATTGTTAAAAACACACACAGAGATTTTGCAAGAGTCAGCACTACTTTTTTAATGGCAAATATGTGTTAGCATGCTCTTATATCTAGATTTAACAACACTAAGCCATGCAGATGGAAGATATTGGATATCATTCCATTTAAAAAGTACTATTCAATGTGTTTAATCTGGAATAGGTATGGAGATGCTTTGAGAAGTATTACAGGTCAGGGACAAACTATCATATTATCTATCATATCATATTATCTATCATATCATATCAAACTATCATATGGGGATTATCTAATTGATTTTTAAATTTTATTGTCATTCATGTTTTTATACTGTATTTTATGCTGTTTTTATAATTAAGTGTTTTAAAGTGTTCTAAATTTGTTGTTAGCCACCCTGAGCCTGGTTTTTGAACCGGGAAGGGCAGGGTATAAATAAATTATTATTATTATTATTATTATTATTATTATTATTATTATCCCCTACGACAATTTTGTAGGATTTGCACAGGCAGCCTATATTAGGGGTGAGGAAGCTGCAGTCTGCAAGGCCTAATTAGGCCCACCAGTCCCTTTTGCCCAAGCCTCACTTATCTGCCCTTTGCCTGATGTAATATATGACATCAGGTGTAGGACCAGTAAAACTGTAGCTGGATCAAAAGGGGGCTCGGCTGATTGGTGGCACCTGCGAAGTCCTGTGTCACGTACTTTGACACCCCCCACTATCAGCTGATTGTCTGTGCTTGAAGAAAGCCCTGCATGGCCAAAGCTTCAACAATCAACTGGAATTGGCTGTGGAAGGGAGACCCCCCCCCACTTTGGAATCTTCCTAGTGCTGTCGAGGGGACTGCAGGAAGCAGCTTAGATTCAAAGTGATTACTGCGATGCTTTGAATGCAAACTGCTTTCTCTGGAAAGAAAAAAAAAATCAGTTTAAAACCTGAGCTTTTTTTTCTTTCCAGAGAAGGCAGTCTTCAAACCAATGGAGGAAGCATTTTGAAGGTGAACTGCTTTCTCAACAGAAGGCAAGATGATCCATTTTTAGGAACATTTTGCCCCCCTGCAGAGACTCCAAAGGGGCTCCCTGTCACCAACGATCAGATGATGGACAGTTGCAGCAACCTGCTTTGAGCTTTGTCAGGTGTCAATCACCTGTTGCCATTGTGACATCAGATGATTCACTGGTGGGGGGTTCTGCCTAGCTGTTGAAGTTGGGCTACACATGTGAAGGAGGAGGAGATACTGATCAGGTTCACTGACCAAATCAAGGTCTGGCCTATATCTTACCGGGTCAAATTCAAGGTGCTAAGATTAAAGGCTTTATGTGTTAAAGATGTGGGACCTGGGTATTTGTTGCAGCATCTCTCCTCATACCAAACTACCTGAGTCCAGAGAACCAGTCTCTTTTGGCGCGGGGGGGGGGGGGGGGCTTCAGATGCTTGCCTGCATAGCTGAGCGCACAAGCATAGGAAGATCTTTAGCAATATAACTGCCCGGTCCTGTGAGTGTTTATGCAGACGTTCTATCAAGTTTAATGGGACTTGTCCCATGAAGTCAAGGTGCACAGGATAGCTGAAATCTGCCACCCTTCCCCAACCCGGTGCCCCCTCCAGTTGTTTTGGATGACAACTCCCATCAGCTCAAGCCAGTATAGCCGAAGAGAGTTGAAATAATAATTAAAAAAACATATGGGAAGGCTGTCTTACATTTACTCAACCAAGAAATTAAAGGCATGCTCTGTAACAGAAGCAACAGACATACCTGGCACCATTAGAGAGCTTCAGGATGATTTGGTTCTTTAAATCATACACTTTTCCAAGCCACCAGTCATAGGCAATGCAGTCACCGTACATGAAAGGCTGAGGGGTAGAAGAAAGTTATGATGCCTGCTTCCTTGGTTCATATAGTCACAACTAGAGAACGTTGTTCAGCTCATGGAATAAAATGAACTGAAGTTCAGGATTAGGGTACATCCGGCATATAAAAGAATTTAACACTTGTACATTTCCCAGATTACTGAAATAGGTTTTTCTGCCACCCCACCATACTACAAGATTGGGGAGATGGAAAAGTGTGTTACTGACAAATTTCATGGGAAAGATGAACAGTAACATATCAAGTATACTGGGTAAACTCCAGGGTAATCTCGCAATCACAGTTAAGTGATTGAGGAAGCGCAATTGCCCTTCTTTCTTACAATCAATTTGGAGTTGCATCTCTCTGCCTTGTTAAGAATACCAGCAGAAATATTTATCTTCGTTTTGGAAGGTTTCGGACTATAGCCAAAACCATTTTGTAGACCCATTCCCTGCCCCCTTTGACAAAAACAGTAAAAAATGAAATAAAGGTAGGAAATATCTAGAATGAACAAACGAACTCAGAAGTTACAGGCAGCCAGTTCCTCTACATTTTTTATGTACATATTTTGTTCCTTTAAAGATTTTACTAACACCATGTTTTAACTGTACTGCAGCTCAGGATCACGCTGTTGCCTTGATCAAGTGATCATCCTAGCTAATCACTATGTAGAAGCTTCTCACCCCATTTGTTATAGACTAAGCCTTTGCTCAGTCTGACAGAAGCTAGCAACATATTCAGAAAAGAACTAGTGTGGCCGTAATGCAAGTATTGCATCATTTACTTCAAATATTTATTTACCACCCTTCAATATTAAAAGTTCCAGGGCAGCAGTTTACAGAGATTAACAATTAAAAACAATTAGAAAGTGTGACAGCAGATAAGGAACTCCTCAAAATTAAGTCAGAGTAGAGAACTAAGCCAGTTACAAACTGGGATTAGTTTTTTTTTAAGGGCTTTTACTTTGTCTTTATAGTACCAGACAAATTAGGTTTGCTTGGCCCCAGGAAAGGCTTCCCAGAATCAGGATACTACAACCAAAAAGGTCATAATCCATATAAGAGAACCCAGGGAAGTGCCTTACAACTAACATCTTAATGTGCAGACAAGTTTATGTGGTAGTAAGCAGTCCTTCAGGTCTCTGAATTGCATCTCATGCAGGGCTTAGGAGCATTACTCTCTTCAGAGAAGACTCTAGTCTTGTTAAAAGAAACCACTCACATCAGGGGATGTAACATCATCCCTGCCTGTTCCTGATTAAATCTGTTAAGTTGTTAGCTTTCCTGCTGTGTGAGGATAAGTAGTATTAAACACACTCACCCAGATATTCTGAAGATCTTTGCTGTTGACCGGATAAAGGATACAGTTGGTCCCCACCAGTTTTACGGCACACTCTATATTCACATCAATTACTGTTCCACACTGGCTGTCCTGGAAAGGTGAACGAAAGGTTTTTCAACTGCAGGACACACAAGTTGTGCAGAAACAGACAGCCCTGAGAGTTTCACCTGCTATTTATCAGTAGAACACAAATTCAAGACCCAAGAAAAAAAGCAAAAAACAGAGTCCCTTTTATGCCTTCTTTCTTGAGAGAATTATAGAGTCCGCATTCTTTGCCTGCTTGACCTCCTGTCAACCTTCTTTGGAACCCAGTTTATATAGGTTCCTTTCCCTTGGGGACCCCTGTACATCATCAGATAGTTTGCTTGCTAATCTAGATGGTAGCTGCCTAATAAGTAAGCTCTCAGACCAAGACTGGTCTCTTCATTTTACCCACAAGCCGAACGAAAGTAATATGGTAATTTCTGTAAAAAGTCGGCATTCTCTCAACCTCACTATATTGCAATGTGGGGATAAGACTAATGTAACAATATTCAGGTATCGTGCTCTTTCAAACACTTGAAATATGCTGCAGAAATGTCAGATATTTTGCCCGCTATCTGCAGAACAAGTATCAGAGCAAAGTATTAATTAATAAATAAGCCTTGTTTATTGTGTCGCTTTGAGCCTGTAAAGAAAAGCTCAATTGTGCCTGCATACTGTTTGGCTTGCTGAGGAAGAGGATATGAACCCAGATGCATCATTAACTCATAACTCAACTAATTCTTAGTCAACTGGCAGCTGCTGTAATAACCTATTTTTATTTATTAATGAGCATAGTCCATTACAAAATGCAGCTGATGGCTGGGTTCTGTAGCTGTTCCCAAACATCAGGGTCTATTAATGGAAACACACATAGACACACACATTTCGGAGGGTAGGTGCTTTATAATATATGAATTAGCTCACTAACCATATGATGATGCTTTTCTCCCTTCCTCCACCTACTGCTGAAACACATTTTAAAAATTGCTCTCATTGCTAAATAGGTGTCTTTGTTCATCCAAAGGGGAAGAGTAGAACCTTTATGAACTAGTGTGGCCCAGAAAGTCTTTGGACATTCCATGAACGTGGGGTGGGGTGTGGAATGCTCTGAGTTTCTGGGAAATGGGTAGACTCCCAAAGCTGGGCTTTTAACTTGTAATACAGGTCAACTGGCACATTAACCTGCATTAACTTGTAATACAAGTCAGGACCGTGATTCAGAGAAGTACAAGCTATTTTGTTATATGTATGCCACTCTTTTCCTTCTCCCATTCTTCAAGTGTCTTGCTCTCCCCTTTTAAAAATGACCAAGGCCAGCTCATGGTCTGAGGTGGCAAGGTACATTTGGATGATGCTACCAACATAATGCTTTGTATTTTGTTTCTTGAAAAGGTAATATACTCGTCGATCCCTGTATAGAATATCTTGCAGCCGATGAGAACACAGTCAATACACACAAAAGTGCTAACTGCAACATAACCATGAGCTGGGGGGCTTTAAATCAGTTGGGGTTCAGAAATTCTCATGATCACCAAAAGCAGTTGAAAGAAACATCAAAAAGGGTTCCAGGAAGAGCGTTTCCAACGTTAGCTACTACACGTCACTTGTTTTTGGCAAGTACAGGCATTCCCAAGCATCCTAGCACATGTATTGTTCTCTTCTTCATCTGAACACTGTGTTGCATGTCTTTAAAAAAATTATGATGGAAGGCAAGAATATTTAACTTCATACGTCTGAACTGGGGTGACAAAATAAGGCTGAGAGTGTTGAATCCCTCTTCAACAGTTCACAAAGAATCTCCACCATGAGAATAGCAAACACTGGTTAGTGTTTGGTACCCTCATTGTTCATGCAAGGCAACTGAATGTGAAACTGAACTGTGCAAATTAGCTGCAAGGTGTATCGTGTCCCTTGGTGTCACCCCTAATTGCCCTCACCCAATCCAGATGCATTTTCAATATTGAGTTTGATATTGAGTTAAGAATCCATCAAACCCCCGATACAGGATTTCACGCTTACATCTTGCCATGGAAAAGAGAACAAGAGTGTTTACTAAATCCTGAATAAGGCTACTGATCGGACACAAACTGAAAGAGTACCATTAAATCTACCTTTTCATTTTATAGCTACATTTGTTCCAGGACTCTGAGTAATGCTGCAAACTGCTCTCTGCAGAAATCAACATCTGAGCCACAGCGTCATTTGGAAAGGCTTACAGCAATGCACCTCCAATGCTGACACTGCTATTCTGGCCAAAAGGTTCAACGCACAAGATGCATATTAATATGGCTGGCTTTGGCTGCAGCTTTGCTGTAATGTGTTAAGACACTGTATTTGATTCTATAGAATGCCATGCCTGAAACACAGCAAATGAATTTTACAATACAGTCCGATCACATTCAAAGCCAAGTATTTCCTATGTTGCAGATTCAGACTATGCAAAATTTACTACTGAAACACTAGGCTTTGGTTTCTCGTGTCTATACACAAAACAGCAGCACTTACCCGTGAGCCCATGTGCCTGACAACATCCCGAGGTACCACTGACCGGTCTTCAAGCTTCAGCTGAAGGGGAGGTGGTGAGGAAAAGACAAAAGAGAGAGAATATAATTAAGATGGATCCTCACCATACCTTCATATGTACAGCCTGATTTCGAATCAAGTGGACTACCAGGTTGGTCTTTTTTAAATTTTTACACATATAATATGTGTGTGTACACACACATTTTGTACCAATATAAGCTGTAGCTGCACAATGAAGTAATTATCTGTACATTCATACAATGCTGCTGGTGTTCATAATTCCACTTTAGTGATGGACATGGCAACAAGACAAGACTATATGGGGTTTTATTTTGTTATTCCATCATTTAATTTTGTTTACTTGTATTCCACCTTTCTTCCAAGAAGCTCAGACTTGCATAAATAGGTTCTCTGAACTTTTCCCATCCAGTTATTAGTATTGTTAGCATCAAAAGTGGAACTTCGGGCTGCTCTTTGTATCTGGGATGAGTATCACTACATAGCATTTACTACTAGAAATGTAGTAGAAATCTTGCTCTCTATCAGATTCCTTAGAAAAAAACTACACGGGCCATTCTGATTAGCAGAGAGAAATATGTTTTACCTCTGCCCAGAGCAGAGACATTTCAAAGCACAGAGGAATGTGGCTCACACAACAAGTGGTAATTGACAGTGCTAGTTTGGAGCGTGTGGGTTAAGAGGAAGATTCTAGGATATATACAGTGGTACTTCTGGTTACGTACTTAATTCGTTCCGGAGGTCTGTTCTTAACCTGAAACTGTTCTTAACCTGAAGCACCACTTTAGCTAATGGGGCCTCCCACTGCCGCCGCGCTGCCACAGCATGCTTTCTGTTCTCATTCTGAAGCAAAGTTCTTAACCCGAGGTACTATTTCTGGGTTAGTGGAGTCTGTAACCTGAAGCGTATGTAACCTGAGGTACCACTGTAAAATGGTATGCATGCTTGCTTGATCAGATGTGCCTCTATCTCCAGATTGTTTTTGGAGCAAAGCCATTTCCACAGCATATTGTGCCAAATCTTAATAATAATAATAATAATAATAATAATAATAATAATAATGCCGTCGCCAAGGCACTACAGACATGCATGCACAAAAAGTAAGAGATAGGTGTTTTATTCAAAATATGCTGTGCAATTCAAATATTATCGATCTGTCAAATGAACAAGCAGATCAAAGCAAAGGGTACTTGATGGCCAAGTCATTCTGTCTAAGAAAAGGCTATCAGTTGTGATGGCAAGAAAGAGCATTTTCAAACCACTCGTCCTCCCACTGAGCTGGAACTCAATGACAATCAACACTACGATACAGCATCTGCATTATGAACACCTGCGGAAATGTGAAATAGCAGCTCTACAGATAAATGCTCACCTCACTAAACTTGATCATGCCCGCCACACAACCCTTTCTTTACAACAGACTCATGCTTCTGCCCTAGTCAGCACATTCGGTTGCCTCCCTTCCAACACCGTCTTATGTATCCTCCTTTTCAGCTCACTAAAAATCTATAGCTAGAAGGGCTCCATTCTCACCTTGGCAGCGCAATGCTTGTCTGCAATATTTTCTTAGTTTGTCTAACAACCATAACAACAACAACAGCAGGGTATTATTTAGCATGAGGGAAACACAAGCTCTCATTGCATTCAACAGCATTCTCAAGTCTTCTTGGCAGTTTAGAGATAATCAGCTGCCTGGTTTTGAGAAACACATAGGTGTCACTGCAAGCTTTATGCATCTCGGAAAGCACCAGGATTAACTGTATACTGCAAAGCTATGCTGATAGTGAATCTCTAGCTGTGCAGTCAGCAGAATAATGAGGTTCACCAGCAGCACAGCAGATAATTGGATTGGGTCCTCTCAGCCTCTACCCAAGTCTTCCTAAAAATCTATGTCTTTAATGAAATGGTGGGGTGAAAATAAAGGGGTCATTTAGGCCTCCTTGAGATATTGAAGAGACCGTGCCCCAGTAAGCTTATCCACTCCATTTCAGCCAGCAGGAAAATCTGGAGCAGGATCTCCAATACAGATTGGAGAGTATGGGATAGAACTGTCCAAGTTACAATCTATTTATAACTTTAAAAGCAATAACCATAACCTTGAATTGTGCCCACATATAAATAGTTTGTAGATGAAGATCACAAAGAAGCAGAGTAATATATTTCAGTTAGCCAAGGATCTGAACCTGTGTCTCCAGGTCCAATGCTCCTATAACTACAAAACACTGTCTCATGGGATAGATCTTTTTGTGAGGTTTCCCCAATGTACCATCATGTACACTTGCACAACATACCAAGCAAAGATATCCACAAGATTGGACTCAGTTCAACGTGCACAGCATTGCACCCTGAGGTTGTGCTGGTCTGCTAAATATTTCAAGGCAGCAATAGTTATTTGGTTAGATGATGAAATCAAAATCACACTTGACTCTTAGGCATACAAGAAATAATCTAAGTTTCACTAAGTCTTCACATCAAGCATTGAAGATGACACTTCCCTGAAATCCAGTTGCATTGTGTGTACCCAAGACCTGCATTTAATTTCCCTGATAAACAGAAGAGCCACTCCCGTCGCTCACAATGCAGAAGGAGTGTGTGAAAGCTACCGGGACAATGCAGCACAATTGCATCACTGCCGGAAAACTCGGCTGCAATTTCTATTCACTGAAACAGTTTTAACTCCCTCTCCTTTGCAGCGATGCATGAGCTGTGGTGGAGGGATGGGGTTAGGAAGAGACATTTTCGAAGATATGCATAAGCCAAGCTGAGCTGTACACAGCACACCTGCCGCACTGAATACCTCAGCAGCCACATTGCTCTGCATTCTAGAGATGCAATTCTCCACAAGGAAACTGGCTGAGGATAGATGAGAACATTTTGCAATCAAAATGGCTCACACGCCTTTGTGCAGGAAAGCTGCATTTACTTTCAGTGTCAAGACAAGAGTCAAGTACAATATAAATAATGAAATATCAGAGAATGGAACAATAAAGGGACTGAAAGCTGTAAAAACTGCTTATTGTACAATTCCGATTCCAGGCAAAATTCCCAGGACTCCCAAACAAAACTGAATTGCCTGAGGTGAGATATAGCTGAAACTTCATGTTTCTAGTGCTTTTTCCATTTTTAGTACTTTTTTGGCGAGACCACAGGAGCAGCTATCTGCAATAGCTTCAGATCAAGATGCCAGCTATATATCCATATACCAATATCTTCCTTTAAAATCATCATCATTCTCTCTCTCTCTCTCTCTCTCTCACACACCCACACGCCCACCCACCCACCCTTTCTAGTCCACTTAAAGCAGTCAAGGCATATTTTTCTATGTTTAAAGATTACACATATAACAAAACTGGTCCATGAGGCCCCTGTGCTGGGAGATTATTTTTAATTCCTGGAAGGGCTACAAATACTGTATGTTCTTCTGTAGAAGATGTGCTAGTGGAAATAAGAGAAGTAAAAACTCTTGGAAAAGTAAACAGATGGAAATTCATATAGGGAATAGTTCCCCCCCCCATATTTACAGAACTATATGGCAACCTCTAGCCTTGCTTTCCTACTACAGTCAAAAGTGTCTGTAGAAATATGATATGGGCCAGAATTCAGCAGCATCTCAGCATTTTTCTTTAAATTAAGTTTCTAGTCCTTATGGTTATCTAGCCTGGCTTCAACGTTCATTGGTAACACAGCAGGTGAGGTCACAGGGCAAGATTATCAGCTCCACACTTCTTTTCCCTCTTTCCTGGATAGCAAAACTATTTTAAAATATTTTGCAAATATTTTAAAAACACTTAAATCTATATGTATGTGTAAAGGAATGGGGCATTACTGCCCTGAACTGCCTGTGTATTATATAGAATGCATATTTTTGCTTGTTTATACTATGGGAATATATGTTTTGCTTGCATGCAAGTGGGATTATAGGGGTAACTTGGGAGTCCTAGCAAGTACCCCACACCTTTTAACATCAAGACTGTTATGTACTGAAGTTCTCACCCTGGGCCAGCAGGGGGATACTGTAGATAGTTATGCAAATGAAGGATCGAAAGTGACGTTCAGTGATTGGCTAGTTACAGAATATGGTTACTGTTGCATTCTAGTGGAGCTCTATATAAGCAGGCTGACTGAGCTCCTCAGTTCAGTTCTGTTCCAGCTTACAAATAAAGAGCTGCTTTGGAAGAATCGCTGTGTCGTCTGATATGTTCGCCCACAACTTAACAAAGACGAAGGTATCCACCACTGCTGATGCACAGAACTGCACATCTCTTGCTCCTGCCTATAGACATTAGGGAGACTCCTTCATTGCACTTGTTCAGATGCCTGCCAAAAATTTGAGTTACATGTTTGTTGATTTTAACATACCTGTTTTATGTATACCACTCAGAGATTTAAAAAAATATTTTTAAAGCAAGTTATAATTAAATTTTATTTTAAGAAATTATAAGTACGGTAATAGTTTGAAGTCAAAATGATGTTGCAAATTTTATTTACCAAGGTACCAAACCCATCCCTGCCTTGGACATCTGAATTATATTGCTCCCGCCTGTCCATGGATGCAGTCTGAGAAACTAATCAATAGCCACTCTATAAAATGCATTTTGATCTAGATGATGGGCCAGTTACCACTGAGGGGAAAGCCCTTTGCTTCTTACAAATCAGTAATGTGCTGGGAAATTTCTCCTCAATTAGGAAACAAGGTGGAGCTATGTGGTTTCACTCTGCAATCCAGATTTCTTTGACTGGAAGATCCAAAATCCACCACATTTCAGATTGGCTATTCTTTACCATTAGGTCATTGATGTGCCATAGACTGTGTAATTAACACAAAAGGTTATTCTGGAATCTGTCAGACCTAACATCCTGTAAAAGCCTAGTGCAACTTTGACTGGGTTCCAAATGCAATTCACCAGCATCTCTACCTCTAATGTTGATGACAGAAGTAGTATTAAGACAGTCAGTGTCCCTTCTGAATGACATAGCACTTAATAGTAGAGAAATCTGATTTATGAAGCATCTGTCAACTACAAATGTTATATGATTCTGTACCAAAACAGTAAAGATTACTCATATAAAGGCAAGGAAAAAAGCAGTCCTGGCAATCTGAGCCATATCCATGTAATTTTCTTTGATATTATATTTGTACTCTGCTATTAGGTCCTGGAATAAACGGAAAGCTAATTTATGAGCATTAGACACTCTACAACACCATATGGCCTAAGAATAGTGTGTGAGAATTGGTTACGATTGAAGTTTTACTTCTTTATTTACAACAATTACATGCTGCCCCCAAAAAGTGCTCTCTGGATAACTTACTGTTATCAATCTTTTTTTTTTAAAAAAAAGGATGGGGGGAACCAACAATGAAGCATTAACACAAGGTTAACTCAATTCTAATAAGATTAGTAAGTTAGAAGAGATCTTTAAAAACCTTAAGATGCCTGGAAGTGGGTGGAGACCTTTATCTGGTGCTGAAATTAGGAGGAACTAGGTGAGCCTCCCTGGAAAGACTATTCCATAGCCATAGCACCATCACTGAAATAGCTTTCCACATAGTGGGCACCTATCATGCTTCACTTTGCAGTGCCACTTTGAGATGATCATCTGACACCGTTCTCTAAGACTGGATAAGGGAAAATGGGAGGAGAGGACTTTTCAAGTACCCTAGTCCCAAGCTGTTATGGACTTTCAAAGTCAAAACCAACATGCTGAACTGTCCTTAGAGATGGTCTGGAAGCCAGCACAAATGATGAAGCACTAACATAATACATTCAGTTGTCCAGTGCAGGTTAACCATCCAGCTGCCTCTTCCCAGGCTTACTGGTTCTGGACTGTTTCAAAGGAAACTCCACGTAACACACTGCGGTGATCCAAACAGGCAGGTAACGGAAGGCAGGCAGGGCTGCAATTAGCATATCAGCCTAAGCCACAGAGGCCTCTTGATTCCCTGCTTATCAAAGCTGGATCAATGAACACCCCTCAACAGTGCACCTGATCATTTTAAGAGGAGTGCCACCACCTCCAGAACAGGATGACCACCACTCAACTAAGCAGTACCTCTATATTGTCTGGAATGGGGCTCATAGATAATTGGCCATCATCTGCTGAGAAGTTCAAGAAAACAATCTCTCTCAGAGGATAGAATGATTGGGACCAAAAAGTCTCTTTCAGCTTCATACACTATTATTTTGCTTTTTTAGTAAATTTCCCCAGCATTGTGTTGTACTGGATAGCAGCACCAGATTTCCTTTTCTATCTTGAGAAAAATGTCTTCACCACTCTCACATCACCACAATGCCTCTTTCTACAGCAGAGAATAGGGTCAGAGAATAGCCACGTATTTTAACTAAAATTCCTAAGCATACACGCTCATATACAACCACCTCCACTAGTCCAATAATTTAAATATTCTTCTAAAGCATCTGCCGGGAAGTATTATTTGACTACTGCATTTATGTTAATGAATTCTTCAGATTCATTCAAAGCCAAGCACATTCCCTCTTCGAAGCAATGCCACCCCCTTCTCCCTTGTCATTTGCCAATGCATATTCATTTCTCATTACCCAAGAGCTATGCACGTTTGAGCTGCAGACAGACATATATGCTATGTCAGGTTTATCCTGTTAGGTACTTAATGGTGTCACACTTCACTGACTCCCCCCCCCCCCACTTCCAGTTACTCTTGAAGGGTGGAAATGCATAAGAGAAAAGAGGCAGCAACACAGAACAGAGAATGCTTACAGTGCTAAGCTCCTAAACATCATTTATAACAATGTGAAAGCCTGGGAATAAACCAGAAAAATGGGGGAGTCCCCTCATTTTTGTGTCCCCCCCAATTTGTTTCAAAAAAATTATGGCTGCCTTTTCTGCTTGCTATTGCATGCTCTTAAAGGCTAGAAGAAACCATAAATGAGACTACTCTGGCTACCAATCCTGGCTTTGAAGAACTAATGCAGGCACCTGAGGAATCTTTGCATCAAGTGGTAAAAAGTGGAATAAGGCACCCTTCCCCAACCTGGTGCTCCCCCATATGACTACAACCCTCATTCTCCCCAGCCAGTGGGGATGCTCACAGAAGATGCTTCTACTGGTTCAATGCCACTAGGAACACCAATTGCATATCTACCATTGCTTTAAAATATATTATGTAAAAAATAATATGACATGAAAGTATACTGTTCTCAACTGTCAAGTCATCATAGGTATGACATAAATAGTGGTGATCAAAACATAGAAAACCCAAAGCCTTTAAAAAAAGAAAATCTTACCTTGGTTTTCGAATGTAATCCGTTCTGGAAGGCCATTCGACTTCCAAAACATTCGAAAACCAAAAACTGAAAGCAGAAGCCTCAATACAATAGGGAAACTCAAAACGGAAGCCGCGTGGCACGTTTGGCTTCCGAAAATTGTTCGAAAACCGAAGCAGTTGCTTCTGGGTTTTCGGTGTTCGAAAGCCAAAACGTTCAACTTCCGAGACACTTGAAAATCGAGGTTCCACTGTACTTAGGCTAAGAAATATTGAATATTGACACACACACAACATTTCTGTTTTGAAGGTGAGACTATCCAAGTGTACTTTTTTTAAGCCGTTGAAACAATGTCTTCATGTAAATCTAATTTAGTAGACTGGATCACTGAGGTGGTGAATTTTGATAGCCAGCATGACTATTAGGAAAGAACTGCCTCCTGTTTTAAAGTGCAGCATGTAGCCTACTGTGGGCAATTGTAACACTGCTTTCCTTACTCTGCAGGCAGTGCATCTACCCTACTGACTCTAAGTATCAGGTTGCTAGTGGGGTGCACTACACTGTGCAAAGCTTCACATACTTAAACAACAGGACCGTGAGAAAGTCAGTCGGAAAGTACAGCAGACACTTCAGCAGCACTGTATACTTTCTCCTTTCTGTATGCTACCCTTTCTTGCCAAAGCCCAGTATAGGAAAAAAAGGGTGGAAAACTTAAGAGGAATCTTATGAGATGCTTCCTTTTTCAAAGTGGAGCGAATTTATGTTCACTGCATTACAGATTTGGTAGCCAAACAATGAGCTTGCTAACTTCATTTCAGCTATGGCAAATTATGGTCTGTTTGCCCAAACTGAGGGAACTTGGTATAAGAGGGGAAAGGGGGAACGTGAACAGGCAGAAAGCTTTGACCATATAGTTAAACCATGGTTTCTGCATGACACCTGAATCAGTCTACTCCTGACCTGTCCAACCGGTCGATCGTGATATACTGGTCGATTGCAGGATGTCCCTGGTCGTTAGTGGTATCCTGACCTCCCCTCCCCCCACCAAAAAAGAGGGGGAAGCAGCTCTGGTCAATCTAATGGGTAGATCACTGCCAGTTGTTTTTTAATAGTTTTATAGTACAATCACAGTTTCTTGGAAGTTGTACATGCCTGGTCTACTCTAACATGTTCATAACAGATTCAACACACACATGCTATCAGGAGATCAATCAAACCATATCCTTTATCACCTGAGGATAAGAGAGCAACAACAGCTTACTATTTGCATAGTGCACACAGCTTTTCTATCATTCAAACGTGTAATTATCTCTAATGTATTAATACCTCTGTGTCAAAGGACAGCCATCTCCTACTCTCAGCTTTTTTTGCCAAACCAACTATATCTCCCATCTTGAGGTTTTAGGGCTGTGTGTGTGTGTGTTTGTGTTTAAAGTGCTTTTCTTGCAGCTTTTCCGTTACCCTCCTTGAAGAGGAGAGATAAATTGCATGTTTTATTCCAGGTCAGTCCCACCAACGCCTTAATATTTACTTAGCACCTATTATTAGAAAGCCTTACTTGCTACAAACCTGCGTCCTTTGTAGCTGCATCATTTTTTGTCATTTGGTCATTGTGCAATCCCCTAGGTCGCCTCCCATCCCTCCCAGGGCAATTCTGCTGCTAGCTGATGAGCCCACAGGAGACGGCAGAAGTGCTTATTACTAGTCCCCAACTACATGACCTTACACTCTGCACTATCAAATTTCATCCAATTTCTATTTCTCTATTCTGAAGTCATGCATTACTTTCCTAATCCTTTTTTGTATTGACTATGCCTATTGATTGCCAGTCATCAGCAAAATTTGGCAAACAGTTATCATAACTCTTAAGACATTAGAAACAATGAAACTGCATTTAGGCTAGACTGTTGCAATTGTTTCACTTTTAAAAACTTGGGTTTAGTCAGTCAGATCTACTTCACTTCCTTTTGTGTACTGTTTCAAACTCAGGCTCATAAAACAATTTTTTTATTATCAATTAGTTTCATTTAAATACAAAAACAATGTCTATTCTGCTTTATCTGTCCCCAATAACTTTTGAAAGTTACAAAATGTAAGTATGTAACAAAACTAAGCTTCTCTTGTTCTTAGCTTGTCATAAATATAAAGAATTTAATGAGATCTATCAATGTGACTGAAATATACATTTTTAAAACCCATAATTTTAATCTCTTTGCACATTTCAAGTCAAGTTCAAAACACACAATATTAACATCACTCAGGCCCAGTGGCGTAGCGTCGGTTGTCAGCACCCGGGGCAAGGCAAGTAATTTGCGCCCCCTAACCCGTGGATTTGCGCCCCCTAACCCGTGAATTTGCGCCCCCTAACCCATGGATTTGCCCTAACCCCAGATGTTGCGCCCGGTGCAGCCCGCCCCCCCTGCACCCCCCACGCTACGCCACTGCTCAGGCCTCAATCACAGGGCCAAACTGGAGAAGAGGTTAGCAGATTCAAGGCTTCCCTTATTTTTAGAAGATAAACTTAGCTAGGAAAACGGGATGAGAGAAAGAGAGGGGGGTTAATCTTTCCCCTTGAACTGTTTCCTTAGTGTTAACCTCCCATGGTGTGGAGGGTACATGCATATTTTCTTGCTGTGGAGCAAAGAACTGCTGCTGAGAAAGCGATTTTAAAGAGTAGGTAATGGCACCGGCATAAAGGGTTAAACCCTGTTCCCTGAGGAATGCAGCCTTGATTTGATCTCCTTGGCTGCATTCTTTCTTTCGAGTTGACTCACTCTACCAACATTTCCCCTAGTTTGGCTCTCACTGAGATGGGAAAGTCATGCCTGCACTGCACCAATTCAACAGGGAACATTGGAAGAGCCACTGGCCCATCTAGACCAGCATCCTGTTCTTGTGGAGGCCAACTAGATGCCTGTGGGAAACCCGCAAGCACTCGCCCCTCCTGTGGTTTCCAGTAACTGGTATTCAGAAGCACAACTGCTTCCAACAGTGGAGGTAGAGCACAGCCATTGTGGTTGGTAGCCATTGATAGCCTCCTCCTTCATTAATCTGTCTAATCCTCTTCTAAAGCCATCTAGGTTGGTGGCCACCAAAGTACCTTTCTGTTCCTGAATTCAGCTTCATTGCATCTCCATGAGTTCTGGCATTATGTGAGGGGGAATCCTTTCTCTCTGTCATACATAATTTTATAAACTTCTATGGTTGCCTCTCATTCACCTTTTCGCCAAGCTAAAAAGTCCCAAACATTGCAACCTTTCATCACAGGGAAGACGCTCCAACCCCTTGATCATTTTGGTTGCCCTTTTCTGAACTTTTCTCAACTCTACAATATCCTTTTTGAGGTGAATTGACCAGAACAGTATTCCAAATGTGGTTGCACCACAGATTTGTGTAATATCACTGTGATATTGGCAATTTTATTTTCAATTCCCTAGCATGGAATTTGCCTTTTTCACAGCCGCCACACACTAGGTCAACATCTTCAGTGAGCTATCTACTATGACCCCAAGGTCTCAATTCCTGGTCCATCACCACCAGTTCACATCCCATATGTGTATATGTGAAATAAAGATATTTTGCCCCGACATGCATCATTTTACATTATCTACTATGACCCAAAGGTGTCGTTCCTGGTTCATCACTTCACTTCTCCTTCATGCTCCACCACTGGGCAAAGAGCTACAGCCTGGCTTGCTCCTTGTGAGAGGGTTATCACACAGTTAACTTAGAGGGGAGGCAATCTTCGGGCAACTATAAATTAGTACAAGCTTTGCCTCTCCACATTTCTTTTGTTTGTCTGAAGGATCTGCCAACTAACGGGCAGCAACCCTGTGTCAGAAAAGGTAGCCAGGATTCACAATTGCAAAGGATCACTTTAAGAATGGTTATAGACAAGACTAGTTTCTTCTTTGTAGTTTGTGCAATCCCACAAAGCCTCTTTGGAGGGAGGGCAGGAAAAGCATGCCAGGAACACACTGAACAGGATGGGCTGCAGCTCAGGGGTAGAACATATGCAGGCCAAAGGGCCCCGGTTCAGTCTTGGAAAAATTCATGTCCATAGTCCTAGGGAGTAGCTACTGAAACAACACTAAACTACAGTGGTACTTCGGGTTAAGAACTTAAATCGTTCTGGAGGTCCCTTCTTAACCTGAAACTGTTCTTAACCGGAGGCACCACTTTAGCTAATGGAGCCTCCCGCTGCTGCCGCACGATTTCTGTTCTCATCTTGAAGCAAAGTTCTTAACCTGAGGTACTATTTCTGGGTTAGTGGAGCCTGTAACCGGAAGTGTCTGTAACCCGAGGTACCACTGTACATGGACCAATGAGCTGATTTAGTCTCAGGTATCTTCTCGGATCAGGCTTACACTTTGCCTCCAAACACCACTTTCTAGGCATTAGTGTTTTGCATGTGTGCTCATTTCTTGAAGACAGCAGCAGCAGCAGCAGCAGCAGCAACATATTAGAAGGCATCCTTAGATTTCTAGGAAACAAGTTACACTTGTATGGCAAACCCAGCCACCTGTGCAGACTTTAAATGAAGTGTCTGGAACTTGCCTAATCAAGCTACTTTAATATTCCACTTCCAATTCCACTGTAAATTCTACCGTAATCATGCATTCACAGAAACACTAGCTTAAAAAGTGAGGTCTAAAATAGCAACAGGAAACTGTTCTCCAAAGGCTTTCCCAGGACAATGAAATGACAGAGGTACAGAGAACTTTTCCCTTGTGCCAACACTTGGTTCAGACATGGTACAAACCACTTTACAAGAAAATTCATTTGTACACTTACTATAGTAAGAGCAGTAGACAACAATCCAGTGCCCCAATATAATGCTAGAAACAATGGACAAAATTAATTGATGACTTTAAAAAGGGGACAGAGAATTTAAGTATGGTACAAATGATGTAACACATCTTATCCCATTATAGATAGGAATTTCTAGATGCCCAGCCTAAGAAATCTTAGAAGAATGGGCTTCATGCTTTTCACGTATGCATTCAGCTGAACACAATTCATTAATGTAAAAACAGCAAGACTAATCCATATCCTTTTGCATGAAGTGGGAAAGCTTTAGAAAGCATTTTTCCAGCAAGGTCTTCCTCACCTGGCTTCTAAAGAGATCAGGTAGCACAGTGAAGGAAGGCACCACCAGGAGAAAGTGCCTCACATCGTTACACCAAAATAATACTTTTCTTATCAACAGCAAACAGTTTCTATTCATCATCCACACCCACCTAGACTCCAGCAAGCTGCAATGACTGAAGTGATGGATAGGACACTAGACCCCTCAGAGGGGAAGAGAGAAAGGTTAGAATCCGTAGTTGTGTGTCTTCATTTGAAATGAAGCCTGCTCAAAAGCAGTTCCAGGGCACTTTTCTGCCCTGTATTATTGCCACATAACCTTGGAAGCTGGGCAAAGAGTAATTGCTTTCTAAAAGGATAAATAGTAGGTACACCCTGAAAACGCAAGGGAGATATGAGTCAGAAGAAGCCTGTGACCAATAAGGAGAGGCCTCCTATTAGAACAGAAAAATCTACTACTACTACTAGGAACAAAAATTTTATTATTTATACCCCACCCATCTGGCTGAATTTCCCCAGCTACTCTAAGCAGCTTACAGCATATATAAAACATAGCAAATCATCAAACATTAAAAATTTCCCGATACAGGGCTGACTTCAGATGTCTTCTAAAAGTTATGTAGTTCTTTTGTCTCCTTGACATCTGAAGGGAGGGTGTTCCATACCTACTCAAACTTTTAAAAACTGCATAGAAAATATTGGGAGGGGATCAGTTCTACTGCTTATTTAGATTATGCTCTGTGCTCAAAATTATTTACCAACAGCAAAATGGCATATAATATTAAGAACATTCACATCTGATTCATGTCATAGTTCAAATGAAGACTTGAAGGTCATAACCTTAAAATGTGCAATAATTGTGTGCTTAATCTCTGATGCCCTATTAGCCTCTGCATAAAAATGATGCAGTATAAAATGGCAGGTACAATTCTGAAAAATTACAGGTCTGTAGGCAGTACTGTACTAAGGGTTGTACTATAGATGCACCCAGTGCTATTCTTCTAGAAAAAGGAGTGCTGGAACTCACCATGAACGCCTCCCCTATTCTCTTATAATGGCAACAGCGCCCACCTGAGAGGTGCCAAAACTGAGTTCTGGAAAGTTCCGGCTGAAAAAAAGCCCTGGATATACCAACTAGAGCCCACCCTGGGACCTTGCAATGAAGCATACCAGTAAGTAAGAAATCTAAGAAAGAATTAAATATGCGCCTATATCACATTTACATGCTATTTCTACTGGCGTCTTTAGTTCAACTGGCAAGAGTATGCTGTACCACATTCTTCTTCCAGGAAATATACAGCATGTTGAGGATGGAATTTAGGTGGGGTAGTGAAGCAAGATGTGGCACAAACACATGGTCTAATATACCTGAGTCTTGAAAAGGCTATGTCTACAACTCTCTGATCAGGCATCTTTTAAACTGAAACTGCCAACTTTTACTGGCTGCCACTGCATCTCTGCCTGTTAACAACCAGTTCTTTGGGTGACATTAGCAGGGGGGGGTTACATTGGTTCCTATACCCTCCAATCACCCTGATTGATTTCTGCATATTGTATGGTTGTGAAAGGTACAGGAGAAGGCCCAGCTGAAGGTTTTCAGATCAACTGGCAATTATCCTTTAAATAGGGAATTCAGCAGCTAAACCAAGCATAGCCGCCCTAAAATCTCCCGCCTACCTTTCTTCCGTGAAGTCTCTGCTGTGCCTACAAAAGGCTGTGCCTCTGCTGTGCCTGCCAGAAATCCAGCTGCTGTGCACATCAGAAATATTTCCTGCTCTCCCACACACTGCTCAAAACTATTTTTACTTATACCCTGTGATTTTTTTCGCTCATCTCCTTTAACACCTAACTTTTAACATCTTGGCCTACCTGAGCTGAAAACTCTTCAGGGCCTGGTCTCTGAGAATCTTGGTTATCAATAGCAAGCTTTTATAGTTCTAGAGGCTAACATGAGATAGGAACAATTGCATAGACAGAAATCATTGCACAGCAGAATTAGCAAGTCTGTTGACCAACACTGGCAAAAAAATGCCCTTTTCAAATTATTTATCTGAATTTTGGTGAAGGTTCTTGCTTGTACCAGTGCCATTTTTCTAGAATAAGAAGTTATAATAGCAATGTTGCCCACCAGAGAGGTGCCGGAACTGAGTTCTGGTGAGTTCTGGCTGAAAAGAGCTAAAACAAAACCAGAATGAAAGAAGAAAAATACCTTTTTATTAAAAACTACAACCATGTTACAACATTCAGAGGTAAAAAGTGCATTCTAGATGTCCCCCACCCTTTACCTAAAACAACTCATTTTATAAAGCCCGCAGTAGAAACAGAAGTCTCTCCAGAAAAATCAGGACAGCGAAGTCTATGGGAAGAAAGCTTGCAATATCAGTCAAGATGCCAGAGTCCCTCATCAAATACTTACCTCATTCAAAACAAGCAATTTCTTATAATTTATACCCTGAATTTTGCAAAGATCACACAAACACTTTCCCTACACTGCCAAGTTTCAAAATAAACTGCTGAGCCATTTTGAGCAATAAGCCATAGAATCTACTGCCCTTCGCCCCATTTCTCATTGTGCCATTCAACCTTAACACAGGGCTATGATTGTGGTCTGAAGTACTGTAAGTTAATAATATTCATAATAAATCAAAACAGAGGCATTTAATTTTTCTGCTCCTGTACCTTCCCCCACTACTACATATTTTTTTTAGAAAATGTATTATAGGAGCTGAATTTCCATTTTAATTTCTCATGGACACAGTTTTGTACAATGCATCTACAGCAAGAAGAAATCATAGATGCTAAGGTAATAGAAGGTGGACAAGGTCACTTCACAAATCCAGACTACTGAATTTTCCCACTTCTGCTCTACATCTAAACATATATTGCACTACGTTTTCTCCCTCATCTTCCTTTTCACATGTACAATTTAGTTGCATTTGCTGAAAGTAGGGATGTCAGTACACAAGATCTCAAGGTTCGATTTTAGGCATGGTTATGATTTGCTGAATGTTTCCTATTAAAAATGTATAGGTATACAACTGGTCAATGTGGTAGTAAAGAACTGGATTCAAGACCTCATTTATTACTCAATAATGCAGAATAGATCAGCCCCATTCCACTTCTCCTATTACTACAATTACTAAAGTATTCCTGGTTATTAAAAAAATAGCATTTGGGAAGTAAAAGAATTATCAAATCAAAAACAGGACTATTTCTGAACTGCACAGAACGAAGTAGAATCAGCCCTTTAGCTTGGAAGTGAAAAGCGGCAGCTGACAAATTAGCTCGCTTATCTAGATGGCTCCACAGATGTTCTGTAATACAGGTAGCCATTGTGCCAACATAAAAGCAATCCATTATGGCTGCATTCATTATAATCCTCTCAAAAGGTCTTTGTTCTAAACATACCCATATTCTAATACTAGAAAGGTCTTTGAGGGCTAAGGAGTGGGGCCAACACCACCTTGCTCAAGCCACAATTTCTATAATGTATAATGCACTTTTAAACAGACATCCTGACAGCTCATTAAGTATGAATCTTAGCCTGTATACTGGCTGCAAACAAGTGGGTTTTTTTTTAAAAAATGCTGCTAGTTATCAAATTGCTTTGGCAATTGCTCAGCTACAGCTCCAAGTTTCTACAGACTCCAGGTAATTGTGAGTGGCTAGCTAAGCTCTTTCTTAGTTGTTAGCCCTTCTCATGAATGCACACCAAACCATAGCAGAATGTAGCATAGGCCCACTGGGGTTGCAAAGGACCAGGACAACAACTTAGATGGCTTCATCACTACTTCTTACTCTGGGATTGCCACCCTTTATTCACCCATTTTTAAAATGGGGAATCCAGACTCTGTTGTTGGGAATCCAGTGGTTTGACTTATCTTGTTTTTTCAGACTTCATTTGCAGTAGGGGTGGTTTGTTTGTTTGTTTGCAAAACAAATCAATTGCATTACCAGTTGCCCCGTGTGAAGAGGCAAGGCACTCTTGTGCAATTGGGACTGCTATATTTTTAGGGAAATACATCCACAGCTTTCTTCTTTCCTTCCCCCTTTTTATCATACTTTGTGATGAATGAGCAGATTAGTGATATCAATTGCCTTAGTGTCAGTATCTGCTCAGCTGATAATGAGGGTACAGTATAATCATTTCCTCTAATATTTTCTCGCAAGAAAATAGTACTATTTTGCTATTAAAAAGTGAAAAGAGAAAATAATGTAGTATGATTAGTAATTAAATCTTTCCCCTGGGGGGACAAACAAGAGACTGACACTAGGGCAATATGGCCGGGGGAGGGGGAGGGGGGACACGGGACTTTTCTTTCTGGCTGCAATCAAAAGGAAGGAAATATGGACAGAATCTGAAAACAGGAAACTTTTCATTAACACTGGAAATAACTTTTGAGTGGCACTTATAAGTAAACATTGTAGATGGATCTTGGCTAAGGAACAGAGCACAGTGCTATACTAAGTGTAGTGTGGAATCTCAGTTTTAACAACATTTACAGTGGTACCTCGGGTTACATACGCTTCAGGTTACATACGCTTCAGGTTACAGACTCCGCTAACCCAGAAATAGTACCTCGGGTTAAGAACTTTGCTTCAGGATGAGAACAGAAATCGTGCTCCGGCAGCGCGGCAGCAGCAGGAGGCCCCATTAGCTAAAGTGGCGCTTCAGGTTAAGAACAGTTTCAGGTTAAGAACGGACCTCCGGAACGAATTAAGTACTTAACCAGAGGTACCACTGTATAGCTAACTATAAAAGAACAATGCTGCACTAAAGTATGGAACCACCCTAAAAAAAACAGGCACTGCAATTCTCTTTTTCAGATAAATGGTGTTACCCTTCAGAATAGCAAGGGCACATGCTTCAAAGAGACTAATTCCTGCTCTTCCAGTAGCTGTTTTCTTAGATACAAAAATTCTTATTGCGTTATGGTGACTAAAATACTGCTTTCCTCTTTATCTTCCGCCTACTCCAAACAGTGCCTTGGGAAAACAACTGGAAGCTCCAAATCTCTTAACTGAGCAATTATTCAATGATCACATACCGTATTTTTTGCTCTATAAGACTCACTTTTTCCCTCCTAAAAAGTAAGGGGAAATGTGTGTGCATCTTATGGAGTGAATGCAGGCTGCGCAGCTATCACAGAAACCAGAACAGCAAGAGGGATTGCTGCTTTCACTGTGCAGCGATCCCTCTTGCTGTTCTGGCTTCTGAGATTCAGAATATTTTTTTTCTTGTTTTCCTCCTCCAAAAACTAGGTGCGCCTTGTAGTCTGGTGCGTCTTATAGAGCGAAAAATACGGTACTTTTATCTTACTGCAAGAATTTTATCTTTTCACCAGATTTAACATCAGCAGCTACTTTTAAAATTATTTACATATACTATTATGAAAGCTGAAGAAGTGATACTGTTTCACAGCTTAAAACAGTAACTGCTAAAACCACATTGTTTCCAATAAACTGAAAACAGGAATTCAAGGCAGAACATTAAAAAGTAATAAAAAAATCTGTTTGCAGGTGTCCTCTGAAGTAAACGCTACAGAAAAAAGCATGCATAAGTTGCCCTTCATTCCAAACACCTTCTGTTAAGCACATGTTTTTTAAAGATATCCAATACTTTTGCGCATATTACAATATGGTAAGTTGCAGTTTAGATTACAAGACCAATAAGAAAAAAAAAATTAGAAAGCCACACCATTTACAGCTGCTCAGTCTTAAAGCACAATATCTCAACCAGGTCACATTCACCTGTACAACAGATTAAGAATGATTACTTCTGATCTGACACTATATGATAGTAGAACTAGAACCCTATTAAAATACATTTTATTCCACTGAAACACATGCAATTAAGTGCTCGCTTCTGTCCTTGGAAAAAGCAAACGTGTAAGGCACTTTAATCATTTAATAATCTTCTATTATCACAACTTTTGGTTATACAGCAAAATCCAATGTTACTCAGAGTAAACCCATTGAAATCAATGGACTTTAACTTACACCCATTAATTTTAATTGGTTTTAAGTTTTATATGTTATACTAAGGTGTAGTTTAATGCTAGACTTTCGAAAACATACACATTTGGGATTTAAACATTATGATTATACATTCATTCCTGGTTTTTGTCTCTTAGTCAAACTGCTGTAGCCTAATCTCTGCCCCAAACAAGGAACCATACATTAGTTCTTGTCTGTATGGCTTATTCTGAACGCAGTGTGGTGGTGTTTTTTTTAACTGTTTGTGGTACAAAATACATACCCCAGCGAATAACTGTACCTGGAGATGAAGATATTCTGTTAGAGGAAGAGGGACAATGCAAAAAATCTCCTCATGCTAATAATTCTGAATTCAAAGCATTTAAATGGAAAAAGAGGGAAAGCTATTCCAGATACACTAACAGCTGCCATCCAAATTACTTAACTTACTTACTTGCTGTATACACATCTGTGCTTCAATTCTGATTCACAAAACAACCTGAAATAATGACTTGAGGAAAAAGAATTCAACAACAGAGAAGTCAAGGACTGAGATAAGATTTTCCCAATCTGGGTGCTGTCAGACTTCGAGCCTGCGAAATCCCTCACATAAATAGTCAAAACTATTTATGTCAAAACTCAAGAGGGGGAAGAAGCTTTTCTCTATGCACTCATCATTTACTACCTCAGTTTCTTACATTCACAGATATGAGGCAATACTTTGCAGAAAAACACATTCAAAATAACGTGTTTACTTTAGTTATAACAAAAACATTTTTAAAAGAGGGACACAAGAACAAAGGTAAAATATTTACTCTAGACAACTGATCAAAATAGTTTGCTACAAAGGCAAAACGCATATTTTCAAGAGGAGATGAAAATTAAGTGTCTCTATCTCCTTAGAAGTGCTTTGTACATAGAACTTGTGCATTTTGGAGCAGTGAGGAAGCTCATTTACATCCTAAGTATTTTGAATACTTATGTAGCTACTGCTTAACTTCCCATTATAGTTTGAACATATCTTTTTGTTTTCTTATTTTATCATCGGGTTATTGCTTTTTAAAAAATAATGTGCAATTAAATCTCTTGAGCAGCACTTCTTTGAAAAATTATGGGATTAAAATATATATGCAATGATCATCTTATCTCTCCTGCAACACTGCAGCAGATTAGTTGATGCAGTTTGTGTTACAACTGGCTGCAGACAGAACAGAGACAATGACTCCTCATCCTAAAGACATCTGGAGAGCAAGGAATACATACATTTGCTACATAGAAAGGTAAAAGACTTCCCGCAGCAAATATCAGTATACTTGGTGTTTTCACTACTTTCTGTATATTTTAAGACATTTCAATTTTAAGAATTCTATGCTTAAAAAAATAAGATCCCCCCCCCAAATCATTAGTCTAACCATCCTTCCTGTTACCCAAATGAATTAAACATATTATAACAAATGCAGCCATAACAAACTTTGTTTGCAGTTTGCATAGAAGTCACATGTATCACATAACATCCTGGGAACCATTTAGGTAATGACTTAATCACTTGTCCTTTTATTGGAGTAGAAGATATTTCTATTTCATTACTTCATTTTGAACAGGGCATTAAAGAGGTCTGTTACTCGTTATATATCTGTGAAACCCTTACATAGAATGATCCAGAACTATGAGGTGAATAGTATTTGGTATGCTAATGAGACTCAGCTCTGTTTTCTACTTTTCATCAGACCCAGGTCTGACAGTGGAATTACCTGACTGGTTGATTAGAGGGTGTTAACAACTATTTTAGGGCAGTGGGCATATTTGGGAATGTAATAAACTTTGGGGGCACCACACACACGGTCTGCAACTATGCACACATCTTATACACTCACCCCTCCCACCAAACACTTAGGCTCGAAAGTACAGTGGTACCTGGGGTTAAGAACTTAATTCATTCTGGAGGTCCGTTCTTAACCTGAAACTGTTCTTAACCTGAAGCACCACTTTAGCTAATGGGGCCTCCTCCTGCCCGATTTCTGTTCTCATCCTGAAGCAAAGTTCTTAACCCGAGGTACTATTTCTGGGTTAGCGGAGTCTGTAACCTGAAGCGTCTGTAACCCGAGGCACCACTGTAGTCTTCTCTTGACTACATTTTTCCTCGCCTTTTGCAATTAAGCTCAAAAACTAAATCCAATAGACTCTTTCAAATCTAATTGGGGAGTAATCTTCCAGGAGAGTGCAACCAAGGAAAGGGTTAACTTTGTGCATTAAATCACCTTCTGTTGGAACCAAATTTCAGGCCTAATTGCTGAGTGTAAGAGGTGATGTAGCCAATAGAAGGTTTATTCCAAGCCTAGCAGCAGCTTCACAAACACAATTTCATCAGGTTGGGCACAGCTGGGGCGGGGACAAATTATATTTTCATCCCCAGTGGTGACCCCCCCCCAAATGCCCCCACACTGCAATTAGCCTTCAAAAAATTCAAGACCTAATATTAAGGAAGGGGAGGGAGTCACTGTGGGGGCCATGAAGGTCCTGGCAGGAACACATGCACCCACAAGCGCTATGTTGGTAGTTCCAAGGGTTAGGCTGAGGAGGAACAAAGCCAGATATGATGACAGGGAGACTTGGGGCTACCTCCCTTCATTCTCACAACCACCCTGTGAAGCATAGCTGCCAATGTTTCCCATTTTTTAAGGGAAATTCCCTTATTCCGAATAGGATTCCTCACAAGAAAAGATAAAAGTTGACAGCTATGCTGTGAAGTGAGCTTGTCAGAGCATGAACGATTTACTCAAAGTCACCCAGTGAACTTCATAAATGAGCTGCGAGATGAACTCCAATTTTGCTGGCCTGAGTCAAAATTCTAACTACTACAATAAATTCTGGCATTACTAAACTTGGAATACTTAGCTCTCACTTGTGGCTCTTGGAAGCCGTCAGCATGTGACAGTGGCCACACCTGGGGAATGGCTTTGACCGGCCAGCTAAACCAGGTGAGGGTAGCAGATGTGTCTCAAACCCTCAGCAGTGGCGTAGCGTGGGTTGTCAGCACCCGGGGCAAGGCAAGTAATTTGCGCCCCCTAACCCGTGGATTTGCGCCCCCTAACCCATGGATTTGCGCCCCCTAACCCATGGATTTGCCCTAACCCCAGATGTTGCGCCCGGTGCGGCCGGCCCCCTCTGCACCCCCCACGCTACGCCACTGACCCTCAGTGAGTTTGGGAATTCCCCTGCGAGACTCCAGCAGATTGAGCGGACGAGACCAATAGTGGGTTCAATGGTCAAGAAGGCGGTTCTACATGTGCTGTAGAGGGAAGTGCGGGCAAATGGGGGCTCATCAATTTGGGAAGGCAGCCTATTTGGGAAGGAAGTCTCTGATCCTAAACCTTCACTGTCTTGTGGGAAAAGGCTAAGGAGTAAATCCTACATAGTGGAGTCCCCAAGATGGTTTTATGCCTCCTTCCAGCAACTTCTGCAGCCAAGCTGGTGCCAAATGTATTGACCTGCTTTCCTTTGGACCACATTAGTGAGGTCGAGGGTGGGTCTTGATGTCTGGGCAGCCTAGGACGTCCATACACAATGCCAGACTTGCACCCCGGGGAGGTCACTTCAGAGCTGCTAACACAGCGGTTTGACTTCACACTCAGAGGTGCGCTCCACTGTCTCTTGAGACGGATGGATGCTAACAGCACACAGTAACATTAGCTAACAAAATCCACACTAGCCAATGAATCTTGGGTGTAAGTACTAACCAGAAAGATAAGATTCCCATCACTGCTCTGAGACAGGCTGCTGGAATAGTTATTCAAGGAGACACTTAAAAATAAAGATTTCAAAAGCACAAGCCCCAAGTTTATATACTGAAATAAAATTAATCACAGACTTTAACCTGCAGAGCGAACTAAGGAAAGTAAATGGCGAGTAACCTTGCAATAAATACAACAGTAATGGAGCAGGCTATTCATTCAATTCTACAGACCTACAGCAATTCCAGTAAGCCTTTTGTTTTCCTTCAGTCTCAAACCACTGTGAATGCCAGGTGGTTCCTAAGTAATCCCCCAAGAGAGTAAAATAAATGTCAGAAGCAAGAGGTTTGCTAGATGTGGTTTCTTAGGTGGGTAACATAGAATAATGCTTCAGAACATTAAAAACCTAAGCTAAGCATCAGAACTCCCAATTCTTCAAACCAATCAGCATTTATTCTTACCCCCTCAACAATATTTAATGCGAGGGCTGTTTATCTTTCTGATATCCTCTACATACTGAGAGATTTGAAATATATATTGACAATTATGACTCACATTAATGTTTGTAATGAATAAATGCTGATTGCCCTGAGAAAAGTTGAGAGTTCGGGATGCTATTTTAGCTGAAAAGCACAACAAAATCAAAGGGGGGAAATAATACCAGCTTTTGTTTTGCTACAGCAGCATTTATTTTATTTTGTTGTACACCACCCTTCAACTCAAGAGTCACAGGGCGGTGAGCAATAAAATACAAGAAAACACATGAGACTTCCCCAAGTCATTTCCTGAACTGCAAGGGTATCATAAAGGGCTCAGGATTACTCTAACTGCCACAAACTTATAAACAATCAGCACACAAGGTTCAGGGACAAGAAAGAGTTCAATGTTCTTGGTGTAAAAGGAATGAATTAAGAAACACTCATGAACGTGGGTGGCGCTGTGGTCTAAACCACTGAGCCTAGGGCTTTCCGATCGGAAGGTTGGCGGTTCGAATCCCCGCGATGGGGTGAGCTCCCGTCACTTGGTCCCAGCCCCTGCCAACTTAGCAGTTCAAAAGCACGTCAAAGTGCAAGTAGATAAATAGGTACCGCTGCAGCGGAAGGTAAACGGTGTTTCCGTGCGCTACTCTGGTTTGCTAGAAGCGGCTTAGTCATGTTGGCCACATGACCTGGAAAAACTGTCTGCAGACAAACGTCGGCTCCCTCGGCCAGTAAAGCGAGATGAGCGTCGCAACCCCAGAGTCGTTCGCGACTGGACTTAACAGTCAGGGGTCCTTTACCTTTTACATGAACATAGACATGTTTCTAGAAACAGAGAACACATCCACAGGTCTCTATGCACCTCTCCACTGGTCTACATATTTGAACTGTTAGTAATCAAACTCATCACCTACCTCTCCAACTATGAGGCTTCCCCAAACCACCATTTTCCTGCATTTTCTGCATGATATGCTTATACAATTTTGTTAAAACATAAGTTAGACCAAAGCTAGGGGCAGAGGCAGGTGGAAGGGTGACAGCATTTTGTACGGTTTCATCCAAAGCCCATGAAATTGTATAGTTTGAGTCTTTTAGATTTATTAGAATATATTTTAATACTTAAGAAGACGGTCTGTATAACCTAAGGCTTTAACCTCCTGGTTAAAGACATCTTAGTCAATAGAGTATGAGTTTTAATCAATTCACTTTGCATGTATGTACATAAATCCCACAGAATTACTCTCCGGAAAGTGGTGCATGAACGAATCACAGAAAGTAGATGGAGAGGGTGTGTGTGTATGTGTGAAATAAACAGTTTCAACATCATTTCTTTAAATAAACTAGTACAGTGGTACCTCGGGTTACATACGCTTCAGGTTACATATGCTTCAGGTTACAGATTCCCCTAACCCAGAAATAGTACCTCGGGTTAAGAACTTTGCTTCAGGATGAGAACAGAAATCGTGCTCCGGCGGTGCAGCAGCAGCAGGAGGCCCCATTAGCTAAAGTTGTGCTTCAGGTTAAGAACAGTTTCAGGTTAAGAACGGACCTCCAGAACGAATTAAGTACGTAGCCAGAGGTACCACTGTATTTGAAAAATTGAAGTGTGTACAATATTAAACATGAAACAGAACGTAAAGAATACAAGTGGTGGAATTCAACATCAAGCCGTGCATTGTAGCTTGCCAGATGGAATGATTCCCCCTTTCCCTCCTTGTGCACTGCTCTAAGGGCTCTTTTGACACACATACCCCAGCCAATTTCAAAGAGACACAAAGCAAGAGAAGGGGGGAAACCCTTATAGGGCTCCTTAGGCAAATCCTGCCCAAGGTTTGCAGGCTTTAGTATTGTGCACCTTTTACAGCAGGGGTGACTAACTTATATTCATCCTTGGCCAATCCGGGGGTGGGGGGGGCACATGCCAGCAGGGATGCAACCAAAATGAGTCTCACACAAAATACAAACCTTCCTCCTCAGCTGATATGTCCAGATTATCTGGGAAGGGGGCACTGACTTGATGAATGGGGAGGTGGCAATTTGTATCTCCATCAGCGAGCTGGGTTCTGTGGATGCGAATTACCCCCTTCCCAGCTCATCATATCAGTCACCTGATGAATGTAAGTCACCGGACCCAGCTCATCACATGTTGAACCTGATATCTGGAGGGGGCAATTTCCATTACCATCAGAGCGCTGAGCTGGGAAGAGAATTCTGCATCTCCTTTTTTTGTTTTCTTTTTGCTTCCTCCAGCACCAAAATCAGTTGGGCCTTGAGTGCCAGATCAGGCCCCCAGGTTGGGAGTTAGCCACTTCTGTTTTACAGTATCATTCTTTAAGCAACAGTACATCTAGCACTAGGTAAATACCACGCCAAGAGGAGGATACACCTCCAAAGCAAATTCTGGACAATTGGCATTTGTACATTACCATGAGCAGGATTTACTTGAAAAATAAATAAAAGGAGCCCAAAATATTTCCAAATTAAACAGGAACACTGTTTTTATTTATCATACTCAACTGAACACATGTTGCAACTCTAGTATAACGGAGAAACCAACCTACAAGGCAAGTTAAATAGCAAGTAACCAATTTATGACCTATTCTTACATGCACTTACACATGGGTAGGCAAACTAAGGCCCGGGGGCTGGATCCGGCCCAGTCACCTTCTCAATCCAGCCCGTGGACAGTCCTGGAATCAGCGTGTTTTTACATGAGTAGTATGTGTCCTTTTATTTAAAATGCATCTCTGGGTTATTTGTGGGCCATAGGAATTTGTTCATTTTTTCTTCTTCTCCAAAATATAGTCCGGCCCCCCACAAGGTCTGAGGGACAGTGGACCGGCCCCCTACTGAAAAAGTTTGCCGACCCCTGCACTTACACAACTATAGCTTAAAATAAGCCTACACTATGCGAAGCAAACCAAAGAAAAAGAACTCAGAACAGATTTTTCAGTAATCTCATTTATGAGTCAGCAGGCAAGGCTAAGAAATCAATGGAACAAACCATAGGGGGAGAAGGAATGTGCATGCAACTTCTGGTGGTAGATAGAAATTAATACCAATAACCCAGTAAGTCCTACAAACTGACATGAAATCAATAAAGTTTTCATTTTAAGAAAATTTCAAAAAAGAAATGGCTAAAGATATATTATTAATTCCAACTTACTGCAGTAATTGTGTCTAATTCTCCAAAATGCTGAGGATTTGCAAGTTTTACACAAAGCCACCACTAATAGCCTAGAAAGTATCTTTATTTTGCCAAAATACCTAACAGTTAATATGCAGAAACAAGTACCGTTATTAGCCCAAATATAAGCCACACTCCCCACCAATTCTGACTGCAAAAAGTTAAAATGCGGCTTATATTTGCAACCTTATGATATTGCTGCTAAAACAGCTGCCCTAGGTCCGCCACCTTGCCTTGCCTTTCAAGGCCGGAATGAAAAGTGTGCTCCCATCCAGGATACCATCATGAGGGCCGTTGGGGATGGGGGACAACAGCGCCTCTCCCGACCACGGCTCCCAAGCCTCCCCCAAACCACCGGAAAGAAGGGGGAAGGTGAGGAGGCTGCCAGCAAAGCGGCACAGCTCCCCCCACCCCAGGAAGCAGCCCGGGAGCGCGGGGGAACAGTAGCCGTAGGATTTTCTTCTACAGTTGCCTGTGGAATTTAAAGGGAACGACTTATATTTGGGTATTGTCTCCCCCCCCCATTTTAAAGGTGTGGCTTATTTGCGGGTACGGCTTACATTTGGACCAATACAGCACCACCCCTTTTCTGTTTCTACTGATGCAGCTGCTATTTTACAATATCTGTATTCCTCACCCTAACAGACTTGAGACAAATGAAAATGAAAGAACTGGGTTGGGCTCTTTGCATTATTGTAAGTGTTACGATTGGATTAATGAGAGATAATTTTACAAAATTGCTCAGTAGCACTTCACAACAAAGCAATGAACCACAACCTATGTATTATGTCCATTATTTCAGACATGGCTTCCTAAACTGCGCCACCTAATTCCCAGAGGGGGAGGAAGAGGAGAAAAAGGTGTAATGGGAAATGATTGTTTATATAGTTACCTGGCTTGCATGGGGAAGTACAAACCTGGTTGAAAGTATACACACAGATCTGGAAACATTTCCTGTGACACCTATTTATTGTGACAAAGACAGGAAACTCCAAAAATTACTGGCTAGTTGGTATACATTGTGAGATATGCTGGTGAGTTTTGATCCACTCCACCTAATTAGAGAGAAGTAAAAAATTCATGGTAGGTCTGAATCTGAGAAAGGGATTGGTCAAAGTTTTTAAGCCTCTTATCTATGGAAAAAACAGGATGTTCACTCATGCAATTGTAATCCTATGGATTTTAAGCTAGCTGAAACCTAAAATAAAATGTAAATTAAATTCACTCATTTGACACTCAAAGAATATACATTTTGGCATAAATACTGAGTAGTGGATGGCAGTGCTTATTTATTTATTACATTATATCCCACCCATCCTCTAAAAAACTCAAGGTGAAATTTATGGTTCTCATCCTCCCCTATTTTATTCTAATCTATTGCAACGGGACAGTCACCATAACTTAGCTCAGGTCAAGAACACTCAGTGAAGTTCTTGGCTCTGTGGGGATTTGAACCAGAATCTCCCCAATCAGCATCAGGATCTCTATCATTTTATTATTTATACCTCACCCATCTGACTGAGTTTCCCCAGCCACTCCAGGCGGCTTCCAACATATATAAAAACAAAATAAAACATTTAATATTTAACAATTTGCCTATCACCACACCATACTTATGGCTTTATAGCTGGAATTCCATGTAAAGTTGAATTTCTAGTACCGTATCGTGTTGGGTGGGTGGGTCTGAATATATGGGAGCTATATATAAATTTAGAAAGGCGCTGTAATGAAGTCTACACCTACTATTTTGAAATTCCATGATTTCCAAGTTCTGTCTCACTGTGGAAATAAGGAAAACTAGATAGAATGCAAAATTCTGATGCAGAACCTAGAAATCACACAGAAAAAGCTTCCAAGCTTATTCTTGCAAAGGAGAAAGCTCATACTTTTTTGAGAAATATGTCCATTTATGTAGCAACAGAAGCCTTTTACTTTTAGGTTGTAGCTTTGAAGGTCTCCCCGGCCCCCAAGTGACGTTGATATCTGCTCTGTATGAACTTAATGGACTGTGTTGCAGGGTTGGGGGTGGGGAGACTAAAAGTGACTTAAAACATGCCGATTTTAAAATTAATGCACCACTTCCTTTGAGAGGCGCACACAATTTCCATATCAAAGACACTGCTACTCAGAATTGCTTATAGTACTTCCACCCATCATAGCATGCAGTTCTGTTACTATATCACAAGCTTTTCGATCCATGCAACATTCATTTATAAGTCCTCTTGGTATTACTTTAGTGTCCACCCCTTCCCGCTAATCTCGTGCCTTATATGTATCACCACTCAATGAAATTTGAGAAGTAGTTAGAGTTCACTAGACATAAGGCCCTTGTCAACATTCCAAATAACATGTAGTTACTAGCCTACAGATGCAGTTGTGAGGAAAAATGTAGAGTCATGAACTCACTCAGGTCTGCACCCCATGGGCATACACAGGAGTCTTTTTATTTAGGCCTCAACTTTGCGCTCATTATGTAAGTTACACAGCACAAACACTTACCCATTTCCTATGTAAAGAGGGGGTTAGGGAGGTTGCAGGGGGTTTTGCCCCAATGAATTCCTAGCCTTCAACATCTCACACTTGCAACATTCCCTCTGCTTATGCCACAAAGCAATGTCTAGTACAGTGTAGCAAAAAACTGAAAACAACCATATTAGTATAAAATATTTGTTTGGGGTTTAACAACAGATTGTGGAGAACAATATTAATACCCTCATCATGTTTTAGCAAGCAGCATTACAGAAACCTAAATTAATCTAAATGATTGCTAATGAAATGCACATTAAGTTATAATTATTCCCGGTAGCTTTCTGTACACCCTAAACAATCTCCATCCCCACATATATTTGAAATCCTACAGCTTTACTGTATCCTTAAAAAAACTGTAGCTTAAAAAAACAAAACTGAATTTTATGCAGTTCCCCAGAACAAGAAACCCTCAGCAGATATCACTGCAGGAAGTCAGAGAGGCCACAATTAAGCTCAAGAACGAAGATTTCCAATAGATCACCTGAATTCCCACCCAATACAGAATTGCAGGTAGATGCCCAGATCAGGAGCAAGCAGAACTGAGATCGTATCTCTTGGGGAATATATTCACTATTGCGGAACATAATATTTTCAGGAGCTATGAGCAAAGAGAGAAGAATGTGGTTCTCTCTTTCCTTTGTGGTGCAGAGAGCATAATGGGTGGGAGAGAGGAGGCCTAACGAATAGAAAACCCGTTTGGTCCAGAAGCTGCTGCGCATCCTTAACTGGTGCAAGGTGGGCCCCTGCAAGGCGTGATTGAGACACGAGGCCAGGAGCTGCCTTTCCGCAACCCCCGAGTCAGAGGCCAGGCTCAACCTTCGGGGGTGGGGGGGCACCCCGGATACTACACCCACATGGCCTGGAGCCTCTCACCCCACGGAGGCCCTGCCATTCCTCCTAAGGAGCCCCCCTCCCCAGCTACTATCCCCCTCCCTCGCCGCCGTGTATGCAGATGAGATGCAGATGAGATGCAAACGAGGCCCAGGGCGGCGGCTGCTGCTGCTTCTCCTCCTCGGTTACCTTGGTCTCCTTGACGTGCTGCTTAATGCCCTCCGGGTACCACTGGACGCGCACGTAGCCGCGGCGGAGGGGGCTTCCTCGGCTCTCCTCCCCGCCGCAGGGGCCCCCGGACTCGGAGCCCCCCGAGCTGCCCGCTCCGCCTCCCCCGGGGCCGCCGCCGCCACTGCTCCCTCCGCCGCCGCCGCCGCCTCCTCCTGCTCCGGGGCCTCGCCCCCCGTCGTCGTCCTCAGAGTCGGAGTCCTCGCCGTGCATGACGCGGACGAGGCCGAAGCGCACCGAGCCCCGGTAGCGGCCGGACACCAGGTCGTGGGTGAAGAGCAGCCTCTGGGAGCCGGCGGCGGGGAGGGCGGCCGTGGCCGGGGCTGCCGGCGGGGCAGCGGGAGCAGGCGGCTCCGCCATGGTGGTGGCTTGGCCGGCTGAGGCGGGGAGAAGGAAGGGAGGGGGAGAAGGAGGGAAGGAGGAGGAGGAGGAGAAGGAGAAGAAGAAACGAGGAGGAGGAGGGAAGAGGAGGAGGAGGAGGAAGAGGAAGGGATGGCGGCAGCAGCAGCAGCAGCAACGGCGGCCGCTTGGCCCACACAGCGCAGTCACCGTTCGGCGGGGGCGGGGCTACAACGACCAGGCCCCGCCCCGTCCGCCAAATAGAGGCCGGAGAGGGGCGGGGCCGAGGCAGAGCGCGGAGTGCGCTGGTGGGAGGGGCACGTGCGTGAGGGAGCGAGGAGGAGAAAAACGGTGGGGGAGGGGGAGAGGGAGAGTGAGGGGAATAATCAGGGCAGGGGGGTGGGAAGGGCTTGGAGGAGGGCAAGGCCGGTGGGGTATAGGGACATAAGGAGGAAAGCTGGGGTGAAAGGTGAGGTGGGTGGGGAGGAAATGTGTGGGGGGGGGGGACCAGGACACTGTCTACCTCTCCACAAAGAAAGGGGCCTGAGTTGAAGATGGAGGGAGGGTAAACAGATAAAACGGAAATAGTGGGGGTGGGGGTGGGGGAGAGCATAGGAACCAACTCCTAGGGGCCGAGGTCCCTTTGCCCCCCCCCCGTTATAAAATATTTGAGAGGGCCAGCCTCCCCCACCCCCAGTTAATGGACATTGCCATTCAAATAGGGTGCGTGTGCTACGTCATGTGATTGATTATGCGCGGCGGGGCTCCCCCCCCCAAATATTTTATTCACGTTGGCACCCCTGGGAGAGTGAGAAGACACCAAGGTGGGGAGGGAAGCCCAGCCGGACTGAGCTGCTCAGATTTAGGGATGATCCGACTTGCCACCTTTTGGTTTTTCTGTGCACTCTGCTCTTTTGCGCCTCCTGTCATCGTCGGGTAGACTCAGGATGGCAAAAGTGAGGAGGCAGGAGGACCAGCGGGAACAAAGGGCGGTGGGGAGGGAGACCAGGAGAAGATGATGGGGAAGAAAAAGAGGCTGGTGAAAAGAGAGAGACGGCCAAAAAGAGACAGGATGAGAGATTGTAGTCCACAAAGGTAGGGGGAATTGAAGAAGATGGGGAGAAAAATGGTTGAAGTGGATCAGGCGCAGCAGGAGTTAGAGGCGTGGAGGTAAGGAAGAGAGGAACTTGTTTCCTTACTTAATAGGTACCATCTAGTGAACTCCTAATGACAGTGTTGTTTCTGCACCAGGGAAGGTCTTAAAGATCCTAGCAACAACCTGAGCATGGGAACATCTTGTACCCACATAACCTTTCCGGCCACAGATTGCTGCCAGTTTAGATGAAAACAAGTTAAGGGAGTCCATTGATGGCATGGAAGCTTAGAGGTAGGGATGTCAACAAGGGAGTTGCTGGAGTTAACACCTCTCACCAGCAGGAAACTAGCGCTAGTCCTCATGAGAGAGGTTGAGGATAAAAGCCAGATAATTGAACTGGTTGGAGCATAGTGGCAAATCTGGCCAGTGCAACTCTGTTGTTTGCAGAAACAGAGCTAATGGGGATTACTCACACTAATAAATGGGTGTACTGCAGTCGTTTGAGTGTTTTATCATTTATGTCTTCCTTTTAAAAAGCAAAGTCCACTTAGTATATGAATGGCAGTAACAGCCATGCTTAAAATTAGTAAACTTTGAGCCCAGCAGCAAGATTGCAGTATAGACGGGGGGAGGGGGTACAAGACAATTTTTAAGACTCTTGGCAATCCACTTCTGAAGTTAGGAAGACAAGCCATGTTTCCTACAGTATGGTACACAGGCGGTCTCTAGAGAAGATAGGAGTTTTTTGTTGCTAGGATACACACAGCTCAGGAAATTCCTAGGCTCTCAGCTTCGTGGTGTACATTTTATGTTTATAGCAGCATTCTATAATGTCCCATACTCTCATAAGATTGTATTCATGTTGAAAATCTTATGTTGATGGAATTTTGATGTACTTGTGTGGAATGTAATTACCCTAGGCTGGATGAAGGGACTTGAGTTCCTTATACAGAAGAATACTTTACCTCTCCATCTTTAATCATAATGTATAGGTTCTCCTTTTGCCAACACTTACTAAACGGGGTGGGGGCATGCAGACTCACATGAGATTTCTCATTCCTGTTTCTTCCTCCTGAAATCTCCTGAAATCTCCTGCATACTCTTCTTATTCAATTAACCTGCCAAGTATTTGATTTCAATTTCCCCACTGCTTGGATAACAGCCACAATGAGGGAGAGGCCACCATTGTCCACGTTACTGGGCTTTTCTTTTTAAAGAGTACAAACATCAGGATAATATTGAGGCTTAGTTGTGTTACCTGTGATAATTTGGAAGATTGGTCTAGATCACTGTTCTTCAACCTTTGGTCACCAGATGTTGTTGGACTACAACTTCCATCATTCCCAGCTTAGCCAGTTGCCAGGAATAATGGGCATTGTGGTTCAACACCTGGGGATACATAGAAGAACAATGTCCTATCATTGGTGTGACTCAGCATAAGACAGTTCCTTATTTATCCCTTATTTGTTACCCATATGAAGTTTTCCTGGGCAAGATCAGTCTCACATTTTCATTGCACCCAGATCCTGCAACCTCATGGTGCCTAGGAGAGAATTACTGTAAATCAAGTTCAAACTGATAAATAACTCTCAAAACGTTTGAATCATGATTGTACAGTTTTATGAGCATTTTTTTCTCCTTTGAGACACTTCAGCCAAACAATCAGGAGGCGAAACAAGAGGCTGGATAAAATTACTCTAAAACGTTAAGCAAATATGTTACTAGCCAAAGCAGATTTGGAGTTCCTGAACCTCAGGTGCACCAAACTTGACCTGCCTGCCTACATTTCTGCTTATCTTATGAATGACTCTTGCTCCATCTTGTGGGCGTTTTGTTATCCAACTGGAAGCACTTTATAAGGACTTCCACACCAGTTAGTGAGGGGAAATGATTCATGATGTTTACAGAAGGGAAAAAGTGACCAGGATACTTATCTATATTCCCTTGGAGTAAACCTGGGAAATGCTCAGTCACTTACATTTTTGGTGGCATCTGAGGAATAGCACTCTACTGGACAAAGCTGCTGCCTCATGTTCCCATGTTGCATTCCTCTGTGCTGTTCAATCTCTAGAGGTGTCCTCAGGCCTATGATCCTGGAGTTACTCTCTTTAAAAATGCCCTTCAAATGCTTGGAAACAGGTTTTTTTCTGGAAGCAAGTGACAAAGAAATGAGCACTAAACTTGCACTATATTCCGCTGCAGTTCCAGAAGCAGCTTTAATGTAGTGTGAAAGTTCAAATATAATGCAGAATGTAACCATTAGGGAAGTCTCGAAAATAGAATAAACTGCGATGTGAATGCAGCCTGCTTCTCTCTTCCAGATGGACACTTGTGTGGCACTCATAGGTTTCTGAGGTTTTGTGGTGAGGGAACAAACTCAGGCTTTGAGTGGGGGGATTAGACCCACTATGAGAAGATGGAATCTGACCCAGGGAAACTCAGGATAGCTCAGTCGGTAGAGCATGAGACTCTTAATATCAGGGTCATGCGTTCAAGCCCCACTTGGGGCAAACTATTCCTGCATTGCAGGAGTTTGGATTATATGACCCTTGTGGTCCCTTCTAGCTCTACAGTTCTATGATTCTATGCCTTAGCATGTATGTGGGTTGATGTTGTTCTTGTCTGGGGTGTGGGGGTGAGGGTGGTCAGACTGCATTAAGACATTTTGTGGTTATTCCTGTGCTAGGTGAGCAGCCAAGTGTATAGTTTGGGAGTCGGGTATGTTGTTGCCATGATCAGTAGTGTACACAGGAGCAGGGCTGTTGCAGTAGCAAGAAGCTGACAGGCCAGGCAACAGGAAGTAGGGTTAGACAGCATCAGTTTATCCTATTCCCACTATTCTCTCCTAACTGGAATTTTTCTGGTTGTTGTGTCTACAGTCCCCTTGCTTAATGTAGTGCTGTTGACTGCCCAGTTAGCAAACAGGAAAACATACTCAGTACATGACTTTATGGCAGCTGTGGTGACTGGTACTTGAGATGCTGACATCAGGAAGCAGGTTTCTCTTATCATCATCCTTTTATTTGCATGGCTCTCGTCAAGATCACAGCCATAGCGGCTTACAGCATTTCAAATTAACAGTCATAACAATAAAAAGAAAGACACATAGGGTTGCATTCAATTAAGTTCTACTCAGGGCAGACCAGTTGGAATTAATGGGCTTGAGTCATCTTAAATCATTAATTTGAGTGGGTCTGTTTTGAGCAGATTAATGCAACCCGTAATAAGGACACTTACAAATAATGTGAGTAAGTAACTACATAATAATTAAAAAACAGTACCATCATAAAAACAACAAGCAAAACAAATTTAGCAGCTTAAAACAAAGCTGGAGTGAGAATGAAGCCTAACGCAGAAATAAAAATAGTAAAGTATAAGGCCACAATGATCTCCATTCCACAAAGGTTCTCCACTATTTACTTGCATTATTAGATGGCAGCCACACTCTTCACTTGTGGCAGCCTCTTCCCTGCTGTCACCAGCATCTCTTCCCTCAGTTCTTTACTGGAGAGGTCAAGATGGCTCCTCCTTCAAGCCCCACATACACTTGCAGTTTTGATATTGCTTCCTCTGCTCCTCTTTCAAATACTTTTCTCTCTCTGCATTGCCTTCTAGACAGAATGCTTTGTGAAGCTCCAGGAGAGGTGGGGCAAAGCTCTGGAGGTGGAAAAAGATGACTCAGCAGGCTCTTCAATCCCAGACACAAACTCTAGACGCCTGAGTCCCACTAGCTTTTAAAGAATTCTAGAGAATGGGAAGCTCAGTGTGATCCACCCATATGCCTATGAATCCAATGTTCTGTAAACACATGCCACTCTGTTTTTCTCCTTGATGTGTTTTGAAAAGATTAATTTCCTTTCTGTTTCTTAAAATGTCAGTTTGGTGTATTTCATGTTTCCCAACAGATGGCGCTCTTTGACAATATAGCTTTGACTAGAGTAGATCGTAAGTACACAGTAAATTGTGCTAAACCCAGATATGTTAACATTTTCACGTTTCTGATATAATGTCCAAACTAACGTTGCAATAAATATAGTGAGCCTCAATCCATGAAGTACAGAGACAGCTGCTTAAAACATCCTGCTGTTTCTTGAAATATGTTGTTGGCATTTTTCTGTCTCGAGAGACAGTGGAAGAGGGCACCATCAGGGATAAAGTCAAACCATTAGAGCGTTACAGCACTTGCTGTGCCTGAAGAGTTCAATACAGGAGAGAGATGTTTTATTGCAGCTGGGGCAGACGAAGGTGTCCGGTTTTGCTGTTTTTGATGCACCATGGCATTTATTCTCTCTGTGCTCCTCCCTGCAGTCATTTATCCTCTGGTCACTGCTGTAGATACACAGCCTGTCTGTCTCCAGGCACTGTGGTCATCTGCACTGTGGTTGTTCCAGATTTGTACATTCAAAGGCCTAGATGTCTTTGCATACAGAGTTTATCACACGGGCATGAAATGACCTAGATGATGCCTCCTCTATTGTAAGCCAAAAAAATCAGAAATGGAAGTGTTGCGTTTTTTCCAATTGTTTTGTCATGGCAAGCATTTCTGCTTGCCAAATGGAACAATCCCCACCCCTTGTCTCTGGTTTTGTCCATAGCACCCAAAGGAGTGTTTTTACAATAAACACATTGAACTACAACAAAGCGCAATGCCATCAGCAAGCGCTGGAGCCTGGTTTCCCTTTTTTTTTTTTAAGTTCCCTTTCCATCTTTTCTTATTTATTATTGAATAGTAGTCTCTTTAAAGTGTTCTGCAGATGGCTGTGTTTCACTTCTTGCCACCTAATAGCAGAGGAAGAAATGCACAACAACATGAATTTGGGAAAGCAGTGTGACACTTGGCTCCCTAGGACTCCCGCAAACAGTAAATTATCCACACAATTGTGGCTGACACTCCAGAAGCTGCAGTTTTTCTGGTATCTGCAAAAACTTTATCCTATCTGGTTCTTATTTTCTGGAGATGCCCTTTTTGAATTTTGTTAATGTACCCCAGAGGGGATCATGGAAGTTACAGGCTGGCTGCTGGCTAGCTTGGGAATGCTGGTGGAAAGCATTATTAAAGGTAGAATGACGTCCTTTGTTAACCTAATCATACCAATATTTGGGCATTACATTTGGAAAAGAACTCCCCCCCCCTTTTAAAAGCAACTCCACAATACAACCATTTGCTGATGTGGCAGCTCTGGAGAATTAAGCTATGGGACGCTGCAGCTCAAGGGCAAATCCAGGAGGGCAATTGCGTTTACAGTAATATTGGCAGAGCTTTATTCACATTCAAGGAAGATGCCACGGTAGAGTTTATTGATCCAGTAAAAGCATGCAATGTGTTTCTGCTTCACCTGTTTTCTGTCAGCACCCATCGCCTGACTATTCACCTGTGGCTTGTACAATGCCCTTTGTATCTAGCAATCAGCTAAAACACTTTATCCCTCAGCAGAAAACCATGCCAAGAAAATAAAGCCTGTGGGGATCCTTTTGTTGCCATGTCACCTCCAAGCCCTTTTGCAAGTGTCTGTCACATGAGGGTTTAGAAATGTCTTAAGAGGACCATCACGTGCTTTAGAAATAACAAATATATAAGCTGCAGTTCCCGAAGTCTCTGCAGAATAAAAGCTGGAAGCGCACCAGGAGTCCCTACAGCCCACACTATCTGCTCTCTTCTTTCTGGCAGCAAATCTGCAAGAACCTCAGTCTTCTCTCCAGAGAGGGCCACACATTGGAATCCTGAAAGAAAACTTAATGCATAGGTAAGATCAGTTATTTCGGTTCTAACATCTGCGATGCTGACTGCCAAAGCTTTTATTTGCTTACTTTATTAAATTTATATACAGCCAAGGATTCAAAAAGGGAATGCACTTATTTTCTATAGCAGCAGAGGGTTTTTTTTTGAATAGCTGTTACTTTAAATGATTACAAGAGGAAAAATATCACAGAGTAATTGGAGGGCACAGCCCCCTCCACAGTTCTGTGTGTTTCGTTTATTGCTAATCTGGAAACTGTGTCCCCACCCCAATTTTGGTTTGTATGTTTTAGCAAAATCATCACATTCAGCTAGGTAGTAACTAAATACAGGCACTAGTTAAGTAGGGCTTACATGCATGCAGCTTTGCATTAAATCATAACCATTTTCTTTTTACTGTTATTTGTTACTATTAGACACAGTCTTGTTCATGGTTCATGGTTCCGTGCAAATTTTATATACAATATAGACACACATTATGTATGGAACATAAGCTGGGTTAGCAGTGTCCAAGGCCGCAGCTTGTAATCCTAAACACTGCAGGTGGAATTCAGAGTTGCTCTCTTCCAAGCGTCCTGTCTGCACAAGGATTTCAGCTTGCCAGTTAGAATGACCTCGCTTTCCTCCGCCTTCTGTGCTGTTTCTGGGGTTCTCCCAAGCCAGTCTGGGGTGGAGGTTGGAGAGTGAGGACCCCATTGCGCAAGCAGAAGTCCTTGTGCAGGGTGTCTGATGGGGCTGGGTTAGGTGAATTCCACCCAGTAGGTGTAGGATTGAGGTTTTAATCTTGCTTTTAACTGATTGATTGTTGGAGTAACAGTTACCTAATATAAATATTACATAATGTCAAAGCAAATTATAGGCAGGGATATTTGATGAAGGTTGCAGTTTAGGCAAATGATTTGTGGCCCTAATAATAATTGAGAAACACATTTTCTGATTCCTTTTCCCCCAAACAAAAATGCTACCAACACTGAAAACCTTCTGCAAGGGGGCACTTTTAATTGAAATCTGTATTTTTGGATCAGCAGCTAATCTGTTATTACATATTTATTAATGCTTTCAAGTCTGGGGAAAAGGAAACATGAAGGAATTCCCAGATCTCAACTTGTGGCTTGTAATCAGAAAGCATCCTCACATTTTCCAGTAGAACTATGGTAAATTAGTGACTCCAATGCAGATAGTTTGTGGTTAAATTTACTAGGCATGTCCATTCTGAGAGTGCATATGAGAGCCTATTCTGTGCACATAAATATGGATTGTACATCTCTATATCTAGAGATACATATAATCTTCTAGGGCATGATTATGAATGAGAGACGTCAATCTCCATGGTGCCACATATGGTGTTGGCTTGAAAGACCATTATAATTAAAGTCAGGGACAGTCTGTTCTTTCTGTTTGTGCCTTGGATAAAGGTCCGTGCTTCTGCTTGAATCACCTCCCCTTGTGTGAAAAGAGCATCTAGGCCCATTGGCTATGTTATTCTGGATTCACAAAGCCTGCCTTTTCCATCATTATATTCTTGTGCTCCATGAATGCTGTATGAAAAGATCAGCATCCAGTAGCACTTTCTGCACTTTTATAGATTGCAGCATCCAGTTAGCCCTGTAGGTTGCCTAAGAATTTCCCAGATCCTGTCCTATGGGGTCTTTCAGTACAGTTTCATGCTGAAGACCCCAAACCTAGCAGCCTTTGCCATCAACAGATACCCTCAGCTGAGTTCACAGCTCAGAAGGTGGACAGGTTATGGAGTGTGCAATAAGCCTATATATTAAGGAAGACTTGAACCAGCCAAACTGGGCAGATTTGACCAAATCTGGAGTTACCCTTATCACTGCTGTCACTTCCTATTGGCTCTTATTTTGCCAACAACCACATACATTCCGTCCCTAGAAAGATAGTTGAGAGGGTTGCATAAGACGTCTGTGTCCCGATCACTTGTCACGACTATGCACTAAGCTCCAGGACCTGCCATAATGAATGGGCTAATCTCCTTCACCTGACCTGTCCCTCGGTTCCCTTTCACTCTGCAAAGCACATTGAGAAACGGCACACTGAGATGTCATACATTGAGCACAGGCACGTATATGGCATTCCCATTGTTCCCTAGGTGTTTAGGGGTCATCACCTCTGCAACGAAGCTGCGTCAAAAGCTCCCGCCTGGGCACTCACAGGGCCGTAGGAGCACAAACCCTCACAATCCCAGGAAATGGCAGCACTCAAACAGCCCTGCCCACCCTTTTCAGTTCACCCACAGCTGCTAGTGCTGCAATTATTTTGTTTGGCTTTTACTTCAGATCCCATTAGCCACATTGCTAGCCTGCAATTAGATAGGAAAGTGAACACCCGTTAATTATCAGTAATGATGCAGCTATGCTTTTTCTCTTTGCATGGAAACTTGGGAACTATATATTCATATATGTAGACCCTTGGTCCATCTATCTCAGTATTCTCTACCCTGACTGACAGCAGTTCTCCAGGGTTTCAGACATCGTCTTCCTGAAGATGCCAGGGGCATTTGGCATGCAAAACAGATGCCCTGCCACTGAGCTGTAGCCCTTCTCTGCAACAAATTGTGCTAGGCATATATCCCAAGTTGAGCAAAACTTCATGGAGAAAGCCTAACATGACATTTGGAGCCCAGGTTTGGTCTGACATCGTGAACACTTTCAGACCACAGGCCCCGAACCTGGCAGATTTTGCCCAAAATAGACATCATGAATCATGCATGTTCCTTGATGCCTCCAACTCAGTTCACAGCTTGGCAAGCGCTAGGTCTATAATGATTGCCCAAAATAGGCAATGTGAATAAATCGTAAGACGCACCAGCTTGGTTTGGCTGCTGCTTTCCTGTAGATATTATAGCTCATTAGACATCTGCCCAAACCCACACAGGCCATTTGGTGTAAAATGTATGAGAAATATGCTTCGGGGATATAGTTGTTGATTTCAAAGCTTGAAAGAATAAACAAGAGGTATCCTTGTACATAAAAAGTTAAAGTTTAGGAAGGAGCCAGGCTTGCTAGATTGAAAAAAAAATATGGTAGAAACGGGTGAATCTCTTGAATTACAGTGTCTGGAATAAAGGGTGCTCCATGTAGCTTTTGGAGCTGTCATAGTTGACCAGGGATGAGGAACCTGTGACTCTTCGGATGTAGCTGGGACCCCACTTCCATCATTCCTGACCATTGATCAAGCCAGTGAGGGATGATGGGAGCTGGAGACCAACAACAGGTGGAGGGTCACAGGTTCTGCATCCCTGCTGTAAAGTAATGGAAAAGACTTCTGTTCTCCAAGGATATTGGGTTGCATCCAATGGTGGTGATCAGCTGATGGTAAGGCTTTGGTCAGAAATTCCCCCCTCCTTCCTAGATCTGCTCTGGAGACTCCCCCAAACCTCTGGAGCAGATTTAGTGGCTTGAGGGCTGCAAGGGAGAGGAGGAATTGCCCAAAATATGTCCCTCCCCCATTCCTCTGTAAGGGGCATTTAAGACACCAGCCCAAAATGAAGGCAATACTTGGTGTTTATAGAAGCATAGGACATTCACAACAGAACAGGGCAACCAGGCAGAGAGCATCATTTCCCAAACCGATTTGGAATGTTTTGCTGGCTCTCTTTGTCATTGGCTGGTGGGTTTAAGAAAGCTGATTTCTCGGTAAAGGGATTGTCTGCAGCAGCCTTTCCACAAGAACACCTGATTAACTTGCCCTTTCAAAAGATTAAGGTTCCCACCCTGGCTATCTCTTAAGAGCACTCTGCTGTACCTTTATTTTCCTTTGAAAGAAGAAACCCTCGTTCCCACAATTGCTTTCTTCTTTCAAAGGGAAAATAACTCTGGTCTCACATCTTTTGATTTGGCTGGTTAATTAACAATCACAGGAAAGCTTTCCAGAAGGCGGAAGATTGGTTTGACAGCATTAAGAGTCTGATTCTGTGCGGAGACCCAGCATGCTCTTCCTGACTCTGAGCTCTGTCTTGTGCCCCTGCAATCTGAGGCACCCAGTACCTAGCAGGAAGCGATCTGTATCTGTCAGGATTAGGTCCTAAGAGCGCTTTTGAGTCATCCAATCCAGCTTCTTGGTGACCTCAGAATAACTATTCCTTCACAGCCCACGTCAGTATTAACCCTGACTATCTTGCCACTTAACCTTGCCAGCAAGCCTCCAAGCTATAAAAGCCACTTCTGATTCCGCCCCCCTGTCATTACTGCTCTAATGCACAGCATCTGGACATTTGCTGGATTTCTGCTTTTGTGAGTCAGACATTAGCGAGGACCCACCTCTGCGACCTGACGGACCTTCCGTTTCCACAGCACTGGTGGTGATGAGGACTAAGGTGCCTGAAGTCTCAGCGGATGTGTGTGCCTATATAAAGAGACGCAAGCGACTTAACTTGACATGCATTTTGCAGGTATTTTCAGCTGCTGGCTGACTGCTCTGGAGGTGGTGGACTGAAATAGCAGCGCGGCTACTCCAAAAGCGGGCAGAGCATTTACAGAAGGCACAGGAATAAACTAGAGAAGATGTCTGTGATCAGCGCCCTGCCGTTTCTCAAGCCCATCCACCTCAAACCTCCGCGGAGCTCCCCTGGGCGCCAACGCAGGCACACTCTGCCCGCCAGCGAGTTCCGGTGCCTCACCCCCGAGGATGCCATCAGCGTGTTCGAAATAGAGAGAGAAGGTAAGGCGCCAATTCCTTTGTCTCCTACGTTTTCTGAACCGCCCTCCACCTCATCCCCCAAATAAATAAAAGGCACTTCTGTACTTTAGAAGCACTGAGTTACTTGGGGTCCTTTATTGAGGGCAGAGTAGGAGAGGAAAGAAAAGGCAGGAGGTGGAAGGGAAAACATCCAAGCAAATAGGTTACACAAGTGGCAGCCAGCTTGCTTAATGTGAGCAATTTAACACCAAGACACAGCAAGAGAGGGGCTGGAATGTCGGCCTTCTTGTGCCTATCAGGCGTGCGGCATTATGGGAATCACCCAGATATGGCTTACAGCCCCCAAGTGGTTAGAGTGTTCAGTGTAAGATTGAATGCAGGAAGAAAGTAAAAAATGGACGTGTACAGTGTGGGAAGAATCACATTCCTAACCTCTCAGGTGAAAGGGTAATGGAAGCATCGAGATCATTGATAAACTGGAGCATCAGTAGCACACTAAAGATCAGTCAGAAGCATTAGGGAAGTGGAGGCTGAGTGAATGTGCTCCTTACAGGCCACCTACTCAAAAGCCTGACAGCTGGAAATTAATGTTTTCCACATCTGAATTTCAGTGGTAAGATCTGAACACTGGTGGTTAAATTCAGGTATCTTTATTCGTACTTGGGTGGCTAAACAAATCCCGTTATGGACATTTTGAGTTTTGCAGCCGAATTTGAATATTCTGAAACTGAGTTTAAAAACAAACAAACAAACAAACAAAAAACAAAGGAAGACAAAGGAAATAAATGTATTTGAATATGATGGTGCACTAAGTGCTAGGTCAGACTGGCAGCTGCTGAGAGAGAAATACTTGTTAGCATCAAAGGTATCCTAATAAGACAATAGATTTATCCCACTGAGGTATGACTCAGCTCATCCTGCAATGGGAAGCTGAAGGTAGGCTACTGAAGTTTATAAAATATGCCTGGCCTAGCTTAGAATGGGCTTACCTTTCTCCTCTACCTGATGAAGAATTCTAATAAAAGATGCCACCAATAAATTTCACCACCAGTGGGAAGGGTTAACTATTCTGTCTTGCCCACCCCCAGGAACCTCAGCTTTCACTTATTGAACAGAAGCAAACAAAAGTCAAATAGGAATCAAATTACCCTGAAAACTGCAGTCCACTAGATTCAGGAATTCAGTTCCAACCTTCCACCTAGTTCCATTTTTGAACTTTTGTTCTCAGGGCAGGTCTAACATGTCTCCAGCGACCAGGAAACTGCAGCCTGGATCTAGACAGCAGCATGACATTAACCCTTCAACTCCTCTCTTTGTTGTCCTCTACAGCATTCATTTCGGTGTCGGGAGACTGCCCCCTCCACCTGGATGAGATTCGCCACTTTCTGAACTTGTGTCCGGAGCTGTCGCTCGGCTGGTTTGAAGAAGGCCGGCTTGTTGCTTTCATTATTGGCTCTCTCTGGGATCAGGAACGACTCAGCCAGGTAGGAAATGGAAATCCTTTTAAATGCATCACTTTCCCATTACGTAACTGACGGAGAGAGAACATAGACAGACTCCGGCGTAAAGACACATCACCTTCTTATACTGATGGAGAGTACAATGGTACCTTGGTTCTCAAACTTAATCCATCCTGGAAGTCCGTTCTAAAACCAAAGCGTTCCAAAACCATGGCATGCTTTCTCATAGAAAGTAGTGCAAAATGGATTAATCTGTTCCAGACTTTTAAAAACAACCCCTAAAACAGCAAATTAACATGAATTTTATTATCTAACAATACCATTTCTGGGTTAGGGCTAGGGTTAATTTTAGGATTGGGTTAGGGGAAGGATTAGAATTAGGGTTAGGGTCAGTGTTGTTTTATTTTTTGTGATTTTGATTCATTTGCGGTTGGTTTGTTTTTTCAATTTGTTGTGTTGCTGCTTTTTCATGAGTTGCAAGTTTGTTGGCTTTGTGGTTTTCTGGATAGTTTCAGTTTTAATTTAAAATGCTCAGCTGTGGAACATGAAGCCTCTGCTTCCCAGCTGAGAGATCCCCAGCCCCGCTCCTGCTTGCACGCAAGTAGGAGTTGGATGGGGCTGCTCAGCTGGGGAGATGCAGGCTCCGTCACACTTTCCATTGAGGGGTTCGCGGCTGTGGGCTCTTTTAAACTTCTCCGCTCAAGGGAGAAGTTTAAAGGAGCCCCCACGTCAGCATCGGAGCCCATGTACCACCTGAAGGCAGCCAAACAGAATAGTTGCTGGGGTGGTGAAGGTGGAGGCAGCCCGGCAGCTACATCAGAGAACCCCTAAACCGCTGCTGAGGCAGCTGTTGGGCTGTCTCTGCATTGCCACCGATGCTCCTTTAAACTTCTTTATTGAGGTGAATGCAGCCACGCACCCCTCAATGGAAAAGTGTGACAGAGCCTACACCTCTCCAGGTGAGCAGCCCCATCCAGCTCCTACTCCCATGCAAGCAGGAGCTGGGGCACTCAGAACGGAAGTGTGGCACTGAAAAAGGAAGTGTAACACTCAAAACAGATTCCAAAAAAAGTTCGTAAACCGGAACATCTACTTCTGGGTTTGTGGCGTTCGAATTCCATGTTGTTTGTGAACTAAGCTGTTTGAAAACCGAGGTACCACTGTAGTACAGGCTTCCTCAACCTCGGCCCTCCAGATGTTTTGAGACTACAATTCCCATCATCCCTGACCACTGGTCCTGCTAGCTAGGGATCATGAGAGTTGTAGGCCAACAACATCTAGAGGGCCGAGGTTGAGGAAGCCTGCTGTAGTACATATGGCTTGGGAACTCTTCTCTTACTTTTCACATGCTTTGGTGAATGGGCTAGTATCATGCTTGCCCCACACTTTAACATCCCTTCACTCAGCTGCTGAAGTTCATTCAGTTTTCACTAGCCAGTATGCTGCCCCACTGTGGAACAAATGTAATGGCGCTCCAACAAAACAATTTTTCATTACGCAGCAGTGTCTGCTTTAAAAGCCATCGTTGTTCTTATATTTATACCCTGCCTTTTCCCTGATGGGACTCAAGAGGATTTGGGATTTTTGCAGGCATGAGCCAGTATGGTACCTGTACAAACACATAAATGCAATAATAAGAAACCACATTATTCTCCTTGAGAAGACTACTGATCAGGAGTCTTGCCCTGGAGCAGCTCTAAGGCAGATGCTGGATTCAGTGTGAAACGAACATTTCACTTTTTAACATTCTGAATACTGGAGAGGCTGCACAGCTCTCTTTAAATTGGGAGTGGGTGAACCTGTGGCCCTCCTGTAGTTGTTGGACTCCAACTCCCAGCAGCCCCAACCAGCATGGCCACGGGTTAGAAATGATGAGGCTTGCAGTCAAAAATGCCATAGGTTCCTCACTCCTGCTCTAAATATTAGAGCATTTCAGCTCTTTCTCCCGCCGCATGAATCTCATCACATTAGCCTAAATCAGGTCAAGTACAATGTGATTTGGAACCAGTGGCTTTCCCAATGCATGCCAGTCAAGAAACTATTTGATTCTTCATCATCATCATCCTATAGAAGAAAGTTGTCCCTTGTCTACTATAAGTAGTAGAGACAGTCTGCGCTAGGGTGTTAACAGTGGGTGGACCACATCTCTTAACAACCATCTGCTCTCTTTCTCCTCCCTCGGCAGGATGCTCTGACCCTGCACAAGCCTCATGGATCCACAGTCCATATCCATGTTCTGGCAGTCCACCGCACCTTCCGCCAGCAAGGCAAGGGCTCCATCTTGATGTGGCGCTACCTGCAGTACCTGTGCTGCCTGCCGTACGTGCGTCGAGCCACACTGATGTGTGAGGATTTTCTCGTCCCCTTCTACTCCAAGTGTGGTTTCAAGGCATTGGGCCCCTGTGAGATCACGGTGGGCTCTCTGACCTTCATCGAGATGGACCATGCCGTTCGTGGCCATGCCTTCATGCGCAGAAACAGTGGTTGCTGAGGAGGCGCCTCCCATTTCCATCCACATCTGGCTGGTGTTCTTGGAGGCAAAGAAGCCCAGTTTCCCAATGATTCCCACCAATGGGTCAGGGGAGTCCGATGGGTGGGTCACAAAGTTGCCAAGTTCTCTTCTCTGGGATAAGGAACTTCCACATCAGTGGTGAATTAGGCAAGTGAGCCTACACACACATATTAAAGTTACTGATGGGTCCCTTTTTAAGAAGTTTGAGAACCACTGCAATACGCAGATTGGTATGTTAACCCAAGCAACTCCTATCATAGCTATTGCTGCAAAGGCAACACAGATTTTAATGCGTAGTAGCGTTTTAGTAGCCAGTAATAGGTGTCGTAGCATTATAACCTCACAACTGCCTTTCAAACTGGTAGCTAAAATGCACCCCAGTTGTCTTCTCATTTGTGTCTTAGCTGAATTTGCGCCCTGCAGCAGTGACCATTGTATACATGGGGCAATGAAAGGCAGTAACTGCTCTTTCCTCAATTTAGCTATGAAGATGACAACAGCATGACATGGTGGTGAAGTTGTAGCCGCTAAGCATTATTCCCATCAACTAAGGGAGCAACTAAGTGACTGTTGTTGCCAGTACACTATAGGTCTGCAGGTTAGAATTTGGCAATTTTCAGAGTAACCATTGACTGTCAACCAGGGCCCCAGCTGCCTTTCTGCCTTATGACATTGGTTACCATCACCCATCAAAATGGTTGTAAGAAGACAAATGCTGCATCTATAACTATGAAGCAAGTCACAATATTGGCATATACAAATGCTTTCAGAAATCAAGCTTTCTGTTCTCAAAAGTGTGGTTTCTGTTGTAGCAGACTGCTTGCTATTTTTGGAATTAATAGAGCAATTAGGAAAAACATTACTTGAGAAGTAGAATCATTCAGTTACATCTGCCATTTTGTGGAATTACTGTTTGCCTTTGGAAAGGAGCAGCCGTCGCAGATGAAATTGTTGTCTCTTTGCTTGCAGTGGAGAAACTCCATGTCTTCTTGCACTGGCTGCTCTGTTGTTGTGAAATGCATGGAATCTGTGCTTGTATATTCTGTAAAAATATGTATATAAATGTGGTCTATGTGCTAAAACCAGAGCAGGCTTCTTTCTTAGCCGAGTTCCTCCCCAGATAAGTATTTGCCTGACAGATAAATCCAAGTCCCTGTTGACAAGGGGCAAGCCACATTTGCTTTAGGGTGTTTCCCTTTCTGGCTTTGACAAGAGCTACCCACAGCACAGAGGTGCAGAACCTACTCCCTCCTCCTCCTCCTGCAGCCCAGGTGCAACAAAGGTCTACAACTAGCAGGAGCAATGGATTTGTTAAATTTGAGGCTGTGCAGCGAGTACTTAACTCATTGCAGTTAATGTACATGCTTTGAAATGCAGTGACTTACTGCTGAAGCAAAAGCACTCGGCGCATGCCCCGAGAATGAGTATGTCCCTATGCCCCTGGGAGGACTGTGTCGATATTAGCAGGTGCTCATATGTAAGAGCTGATGATCATTCATGGTGGTGGGAGAGGAGGGGGTGCTCATGTGTACAATGCTCATCACACCCACAGAGATAAATAGCACATAGTGGGTGGTGGGTGGGGTCCAGCTGCTAGCACCCAATATGCTTCCTGACCCTCCTCATCCTTTTGATGTTTGGCGAGTGGGTAGGCGTTTGCCATGTTTCCTGTCCCTTGAAAGGTAAATTGGCTCCTTCAGCATGAACTAGAGGTCTGCATATCGAGTTTAAGGACAGAGTCCAACATGCATCTTCAGTAATTAATCTAGTCTGCACTGAATGTAAGGAAGGAATGTGCCCTCACCATGAAACAAGGCAGGCCTAGGGAAATAATGTTTGGAAGTTGGCAAAAACCACCATGACACAGCTTTCATAGTTGCATGCGTTGTAGCTCAATGGCTACAACTAAAGTAGAAATGCTTTTTAAGTTTAGTTATGGTCCGGTGCAAACATGGGCATTCTCTTGTGCTAGATTACCTACACATTACAGTTGCAGGGAAAGCAAAAACTGAGGAGGAGCAAGTTTTGGATCCCAAAGTGATCTACTTAAGATGGGTTTCTTATATGCCTTTCTCATGGCCAGAGCAGGTGCCTGTTTCTTAAAAGCTCTGGGGTTGGGGAAGGGTTTCACAAGTGAAATAAGTGTAATCTGTTTGAGGTTATACTAACTGTAAAATGGCTGGATTGAAATGTATGTTATCTTGGTGCCCAAGGCATGCGGGTTAGCCCTGGACGCTGATCAACACTTGTAGCTCCTTCCACTAAGCAAGAAAAAGCATTTGTTTTCTCCCCCTCCCACAACCCTTTGCATGCCATTTTTCACTTTGTTGAGTCAGCAAATAAATAACAGTGGTTTTTTTTTTCTAAGAGGGTCTTGCTTTTTATACACCCTTCCTTCACCACTCCCAATTATGTAATCAAATCAGGCAGTGATAAGATGGTGGGATGTAATTTTGTGCAGGCAATGGGGCAGGTTTAAGACCTGGATGGGAGGTGGAGAGAAAGGTTACAAGAAGTTAAAAATACTTATATTGTGATCAACTGAAGGTCCTGAGGGACATCCGAGTGGTATACAGAAGGCGGCTGGCAAGGGCACAGGGTAATGCAACTTGGGAAGTGGCTGGTTAGACAATGTGAGCAACATAAGAAGGCTAGGGCTCTTCCAGACATTAGCTGAATAACAGCTGTAGGTAGACCTAGATATACCTGCAATGGGACCTTACCCCATGGACCTCCTGTGCTCTGATGGCAATCTCATGAAAACTTGCTAAATCTAGAGAACTGCAAGGAATTACACATTAAATAAAAGGGAGGGTTTGGGGTTTCTTTAATACATTTTTTCTTCATAAACGCGTTCTAAAAATAAAGTCAGTCACTGGAGCAACAACATTTTGTAGATTTACCAACGTCTATTACGTGGGGCCACTTACAAGACAAGCTATTTCCATCCCTGGCTAAAAGGTTTACACAAGGCACTAAATAAATCACATTTTTTAAAAAAACACACATTTGCTTTTGATAAATTTAAATTTAATTTATTTAGACCAAAAATATCCTCCTCCACCCTCCACACAACGATCTCATCTGTCGCTACAGCGTGAGCCTGGCCTCTTCATCAGAGTGAAGTTATCCTTCAAGTCTGCTACAGAAATTTAAATTCACTCCGTATAAATACTGGACGAGGTACTAGCACTTCTTCCAGATGGCACAAGGTTTCTTTCAAAGCATCAACGCTACTTGCCATAAAGTGTTTGGTAGCAGAGATCGCAAATGTAAAGAAGGGGCAGGGGAGAAGAGAAATGCATATAAAATATCCCTTGGGCAAAAAAGACCAGGTTGTTTGTTTTCACAGTACAATTCACAGTACCACAAAAAGGCACTAAGGCAGGGAAGATTGCCACAAAGTCCAAGCACCATCTTGTGCCATAAGGCAATTAGGAAAGGGGCCCCCAAAACCAGGAGTTGCATAAAAGGAGGAACTTCAAGTAGGAAACCATAGACACAGGCAGACGGTAAATACGAGCAGTTCAACAGGATGTTGCCTCATCACTAAAGTGCTCTTTTGAAGTGACTGCCTCCCAGGCCTCCATCCCACAAAGGACCTAGTCAGTCCTATGGATGAAGGATGGCATTGGTTGCTTTGGCAGCTCATAGAAAGGAACTCAACCTAAGAGGCAGAGCTTGTAGATTCTCTACTACATTCCAAATGGTTGGTGGTTATCGCAACATCGAAACTTCAGCAAAGATTGCCACCCGCTGCAGGCACTGTAGTGGAGAAGCCTCTCGTAAGAGACTCTGACCCAATTCGGACACCAACAGGGTGATGTTGCTTCAAAGCTATACCTCTCAATGATGGCTCCTTGTGCCCAGAACTGTCAGAGAGGAACATACAAGAGACAGGTTGGCTTATGACTTTATCCCTTGCACCTAGGAGTTTTGCAAAAGGTAACAGGTGTTCTGCTTCAGCACTTGGAGCGTGAATGTTTCACGAGTGGTACAGGGAAAGCTGGAGAAGTGCAGATGTTTTGCCTTTTTTGACTGCCAGTGTTGCCTCTGTCTATTCCACTGCTGCTCAACATCAGACAGGTATCCCAAGTTTAAAATCCTCTCCTGCAAGCCCCATTCCACAGCCTCCCAGCTCCATCAATGCAAGACCTGGTTCAGATCATACTTCTCGCAAAACCTGTCAGTGAAAGGCAGGCAAGTGAGGTGCTCAATCCAGTGCCAGTTAATAGGGTACACATAGAGCCAGATCACCAGAGATGCGAAGAGCCCGACGAAGACCAGCATCGAGACGATGATCATGACTCTCTTGCGGTACTTGTCCATCGTGCCAAAGGTGATGTAGGGCAGGAAGGCGAAAGAGAGCAGCAGGCCGCTCAGGAAGCCAAAGATGTGTGCAATGTTGTCAATCCATGGCAGGAGGCCGCAGAGGAAGAGGAAGAGGACGATCCCAGAAAGGTTCAGGAAAGCCTTCATGGGCTTCTCGAGGACCTGCCAGCTCTGGAAAAGCTCCACAAAAAGGCAGGCTAACAAGCCGAACTGGGATCCTGCAGGGCCCACCTAGAAGAGGGAAGGAGGAAAAAGAAACTTAAAAATAAATCACGCAAGATGCAGTCCGCTCTTAGGCCAGCCAGGCTTTCTCCTCTCTCCACAACAGAGAACCCTGGAAAAGCAAATGGGCAGCAGAGTCCCAGAAGCTGTTAGTACAGTGATTTATTGTTCTGCATGGTAAACTTACCGTTATTCTCATTAAGCCTTAACGGTTGGTTTGTTGATCAAGGGGAATGAGTATTGGTTCCACTGCAAGAACTTTGAGGTTCAGATCTTGAACCTAGGTTCAGTTTCATTTCCTCTGGGGTTGTGGTTTCAAATCCCTCAGATCACAGTGCCAAGAGCAAGTTTTGGCCTCTACCAGTAAATGTCTCAGGTGGGGCACATATTTGTACACACACAAAGCCCCACATTCAGTGGGAGGAGAGCTTAAGAACTTGATGTTGCCACTCAGGGTAGAGAACACTGAGCTAGAGCTCAGAGGACAAAACGGGATGAAAGCAACTCATCAGGGCAACAAGTCGGGAGGTTGGGGGTTGTAATAAGCCGTACTTATGACCCAACCCTTTGACCCCCAAAGGAGGGGTGGGGAAAATCTCTGGCTCTCCAGGGGTTGTTGGATTCCTAGCTGCCATCAACTCCAGTGGTCAGGGATGCTAAAAGTTGCAATCCAACATATGGAGGCCCACAGGTTTCCTTGCCCTGGAAGGTAACAGCTTTGTGTTGTGTCAATTCCAGATAGCACAAGCTTAAACATATGTATTCTATGAATTTAGTTAGATTCTCTCCCTATTACATGAGTTTAGGATGGAAGTCTTCATCCTGGTTTTGCAAAGGTTGCACTATAATCACTAAAGATCTTCAGATGAAGGGTGGTACAGTATATAAATTTAATAATAATAATGATGATGATGATGATGATGATGATGATGTTGTTATGTTTTGCATGGCAGGGCCCTTCTGTTCTGCCCTAAAAGATTTCTCAATCTGTGCTAAAGAAACCCCTTTTTTTGGGGGGGGACCAAACATGTAAGTTCGGCATCAAAGGGCATGTTGGTCATTTTGCAAAATATTGCATGCTTTATTCTCAATCTGATATTTGAGTTTTTGTAGGGTTTAAAAAATAATAATTAAAAACAACATTTGGAATTCATGAGATACAGGTACGTAGCTAAACAGGTACGGCTGACAGTCCCTACCTGAACGCCAGGCCCTTTGCACGAACGTTTATAAAAATATCTTGCCCAACCATGAGAGCTAAACATTTCCTGTAGCCTAAAACAAAGGAAGTTTAGATCTCAAATCTGCATCACCTACTTTCTTTCACATGGGCTTTGACTTCTGCCATCATTCAGCAGCTAATCCCCACTGTGCAAGCCACCTTCCCTGTCCTCAAACAGAACTGGACAGAGTCACACTGAAACTTTCCTTCCATCAGAGCAACACTTAGAAACACCAATATTCAGAATTCAGCTCATAGGTCTTGAGCAGAGCACAGAACTGCCAAGTCAAAATAAAGCATACTTGGGGTTCTTTGCTATGTTTTTACCTTGGTTTAGGCCCTAGAACTCATACAGCAAAAGAGAAAGGCCCGAGTCATATTAAAACAAGAGGGAAATTAAAGGTTATTCAAGGTTACAGTGTGTTTGTCTAAATCAAGGGACCATAAATTCACTAGATAATCGAGTCCTTGCCAGATATTTTGGCCTGCTGCTCCCATCAGCTCCAGCCAGCACAATGAAGTTGTCGTCCAAAACAACCAGAGGCCACTCAGTTGGCAAAGGATGGGCCAACCAGCCCCATGAAAGTCAGGCTATTGTGCTGGGATGCTAGAACTCAGCAAAGAGTGTGCAGCCCATCTTGGCTGATTGGAGCCCTTCAGAATGGCCTTAATTTCCTTGTGCCTTCCCCAAGTGCTGGATTAAAGGAGATGGGGGTCCTGCAGGAATGGAATATTCTATGCTCTCCTCTGCCTGCACTCAGGGATACAGACAATCAATCAATCAATCAATCAGTCAATCAATCAATCAATCAATCAATCAATCAACCAACCAACCAACCAACCACATGCAGAAGCAAGTCCTGTGGTTAGTATGCCCCATACATCCTGAGGGACATAGGTTAAGGCCAGGGCAATGTTTTCTGCAATTTTGCTCAAGAGCAGTAGCACTGCTTCATTTGGCACCAAGCCCAGAATTCAGAAACCTCTGAATAACAGGATTTTGTAGTAGTAGCAGTAGCAATAAAACAACAACACTACGAGGTATAATGTCCCTGTTTCAGCTGGGCTGGTTGTTTTGCGAGCATGTGGTTTTCGTTGTATCTGTTGTATTTTATAGAAGTTCTTAGCTGGCTTGAGGGTTCTAGTAAAAAAGCAGGATATATACTCCTCATGAAGATAGCCTCAAAACTAATGGGCAACATCTGGTGAGGACACAGAAGCTGGAGTAGAATGACAATGTCCAGTACAGCTCCTTGCCTAGAAGCAGAGTGAACTGAGTAAATTTCAATCATTTAGACCAGTGGCAGCATCCAGTTTTCCTAAGCACCAAGAGTTTGCGCCTTCTGTGCGCACAGAGTACTGGTAAAGGTGTGTGTGTGTGTGTGTGTGTGTGTGTGTGTGTGTGCTTAGCAGTTTAAAAAGTTTCACGCCAGGGAACTAGAGTTGTGCAAAGTGATTAACAATAACCTCTTCATGTTAGAATGCCATTCATTTTGACAACCAAATGAAGAGATAAGTTTAAGAAACTGAAGGTGAAAACACTCCATTTACCTATAAAACGGTACCACATACGAAGACTGTAAATAGTCTGCATAATAAAGTATTATTTAAAAAACCAAAAAATGAACACCACCCAGACAAGTAATGGTACCTCTTCAATTATATGGTGGTTTCCAGTTGGCAGATCATTCCTTTTTTTAAATATGAACTTAACAACATAGGGCAGCCCCTAAAACCACCAATGAAGCTGCAATGCTTGAGAGTTATTTCAGAAGGGGAAGGCTCAGGAGCTTGCAGTGACTCAGCAGCCGGCTGCAGCCGCTGCCCCACAAGGCTGTAGGTGGAGAAGCTGCTGATGAGATCCAAGGGATTAGATGGGTGATCTCCTTTAGAGCCTGTCAGGACGTCAGATTAGCCACCTGCCTGTTCCATCAACTAAAAAAGGGGGGGTGGGCACCCTCACGTGTGAACAAATAGGGCAGCCAGCATGTGCTGGTCCAGCACATGGAAACCAGACAGCTGCAATTGCTAAAGCATCATTTCGCTCCCACATCTGACTGAAGAGAATAAAACCAGTGAGGCTGTCCACAACAGCCAGCCAAAAAGAGGCACTGACACCTCACTGTCAGCATCTACCTTGCTGTAAGCTCATATAATGGCCTTCTTTTTTTTTTTGCCAGGAGAGCTGAATTGCGTACATACGTAGAATATCTATTTAAGTCTTTCTAATGAAATTACGTACAAGACAATATTCTTTGTCATTTTGCAGGTGCAGAGGTTTCTGCCATCCCTCTTTCTTCCAAACAGGAAGTCTAAAGTTCTGATCCAAAGCACATTTATCTTCAAGTCAAGGTCCATTGGGATTATTTTTTTTTTAAAAAAAACACACAACCCCACAGTTGTAAGCTTCTTTCACCATCTTCTGGAGGATTAAAGTGCAATTAGTTCTCCAAAGGGTTGATAAGACACTAGACAGCTAAAGGCTAATTCACACTAATTTTTGAAGAGTCACCATCAGTGTTATTACATAGATAACTCCCCCCACCCCACAACATCCATGGGAGTGTGTTGTGAAAGAGCTCTCAGAGTAGTATAAACACACACATATATATCCCTCAGCAAAAAAAAGGGGGGGTGGAAAGATTGCTACACTTGCTCTCAAGGAAATTCTATGCCTCTAAATTGTGCACATCAGACAGAGCTTTTGTTTTGCCTTTAAGCAATGGAATTTCTTGGGGACACAAACTCAATAATCCTGGCCAGCAGCCCTCCACCTCTGGTGTTATCCCCCCACCTCTTAAGTTATTCTGGATTTCTGTAAACCTTGGGAGAGGGGTCTCCTAAGTCTGCTGATACCTTCCTTCTTGTGTATGGACAATGCCATTTGAATAGGCACTCAAATAATGAGTTTAGTCTTAGTATAGATAGCAGTGGCGGTGAATCTTTCCCATACCAAGGGTTACATTCCATAATGAACAACTTTGTGGGGGCCACATGCTGGGGTGGGTGGGGTCAGAGGCAAAACTAACTGGAGCCACATATATGATGTACAGTAGAGTACATTCTAGCTACAAACAGAAGGTCAGGCCTACACACATAAACACCCCTCTATCAACTGCGGGAGGCAGTGGAAGACAGGAGTGCCTGGTGTGCTCTGGTCCATGGGGTCACGAAGAGTCAAACACGTCTAAACGACTAAACAACAACAACATCCCATCCAGTCAAGCAAGGGGCATCACCACACATTCAAGTCAAAAGCACTCGTGGAGGGTTTGGAGCAGGGAAGTGGAAGGCTGTAGCCTGGAAGTTTCATGAGGGACACAACGAGGGGTCTTGAGGTTTACAAGCATCCCCTCTGGCCTGAGTTTTCCCAGCCTTGGTACACAGGAGCTGGTCACTGCCTGCAAGGGGAAGGCCCTTCCAGCTTGAACACCACACTGAGCCAGACCACCTTTGCTCCAGAGGAACATGACATTGGAGAGATGCTTTATTACCTGACATTGGTTTGAGAGACACTCTGAGAGCCCTTTGTGTTGAAGAGCATGCAAGAACACATACACACAAATCGCGTGGAAGGGGAATTTAAAGCTTGAGTAAAAGGATAGCTCCACCTTGCTGGCTGTAGCTGCTTATGACTCTCTGCAAAATCTCCTTTCTCATATCTTCAAGGAAACCAAAGCAGAGCTTCTTTTTGCTCTCACGTGCCTGGGCGATGTCAGGAGTCAGCTGGCAGCTGGCCAGCTGGCAGCTCGCTCAGGGTCATGACATCACTCACCTGCAGTAACATCCCCTTCACGTGGGCCGAGAGGAGCAGAGGAGGTGGGAGGATAAATCTAAGGGAAAGCAGCTCCTGAAATAATCCCTCCAAGGCGAGGGAACACAACAGGAGGCCAATGTGCCAGATGCAGCTCACAGATTTCCCTTTTAAAACCCCATTAGCCAGTTTGCTCCACAGTAAGATTGACAATGGGCCCAGATGTTTCCATGGCAGATGACAAAAGTCCACCTTCATTTCTAAGCAACAATTGTGGGGGCAGAGGGAGTGTGCAGGGTGTGTGTGCGCTTTGTTCAATATCCTGGTCCTGCCATGCACCACCAAGATCTTCCTGCATCAAGGATGAAGGCCTGAAGGGGGCATCTGAGCACGTTCAGATGAACACAACTTAAAAGTGTGCAGGATTTCCAACCACATAGAGGTTTCCAACAGGGGGTTTCCTAGATAGAAGCCCTCTTTAGACCTTCACAAATCGATGCAAACGCTGGGGCAAGGCTTGCATGCACAACCCCACCGCTTCTTTGCGTTTTCTTTTCCAGGCATTCAAAGGGTTGTCATCATGAGCAACTCAAGTTGTCAGCCACCTATCAAAAATGAGTGCAGAAGAGGGCACTGACTCCATAATGGCCAAGAGAACTATGGGGAGGCCTACTCAAATATGCTGAAATATCAAATGACACAAGCCCTCTTGGGACTGCCCGTCTCCAGATATCAATGCTTCTCAATGCACAGGCCTTTCCACCTGTACACAGAAAGCCAGGAACATGCCTGAAATCCTAGAGAGCCACTGCCAGTTACTGTAGACAATACCAAGCTAGATGGACAAATGGTTTGACTCAGTAAAAGACAGCTTCCTATGTCCAGTTTACTTTCAATTACACCTGAGATTCAAACCAAACATGGCATTAGAACACCACTTCCATACTTCTCTTTTTCTGGGGTGGCAAGAAATGCGAGAGCATGTGTGGCGACTTCTGTGTGACTTCAGGAACTAGAGGGATACCTCGAGTAGAGTTTCCAATAGGCAGACATGGTGCAGGAGGGTGCAAGAACTACAGCCACCTTATTTACATTGTTCACGGGGTGCCTTCCCTAGTCTTTCTTATCTTCCCCCCCACTCAGCAGATACTTCCTTCTTCTCTTTCCCAAATATTTTTAACACCTGAACATCTGGTGCTAAAATCACAGTGGCATCGTACGGATCACACACACTGCTCATTATCAACCTCATTTCTGCACTGTCAATTTCAGAGCTTGTTGTATAGAGGAAAGGCATTCTTGCCGGCTGCTCAGACTTATCGAACCCCCTTCCCTTTAAACATAGGGATGGGGGAAACCTGCAGCCTGCCAGATCTCAAGGGCCTCCAAATCCCCATCACCCCTAGACAGCATAGCAAATGGTCAGGGATGATGGGAGTTGTAGTCCTACCACATCTGCAGGGCTGCAGGCTTTAGGTCTTCCGGCACTTCTGATTCCATGGGCATGCCCAGTTCTGAATACAGCTGGGGCATTTTCTACTTAGGTTGTCACACACAAGAGGAAGTCACATGAAGACAAAATGCTGCTGTATGGAGTGCTCTCATTCAATTGGTCCAGCTAGCCCATGGGTAGGCAAACTAAGGCCCGGGGGACCAGATCCAGCCCAATCGCCTTCAAAATCCGACCCGTGGACGGTCTGGGAATCAGCATGTTTTTACATGAGTAAAAATTTAAAATGCATCTCTGGGTTATTTGTGGGGCACAAGGTCTGAGGGACAGTGGACTGGCCCCCTGCTGAAAAAGTTTGCTGAGCCCTGAGCTAGCCAGCCAGCCAGAGCCTGCTGATTTCTCCTTCTTGAGAGTGCATCCATAAGAACTGCTGCTCAGATAAGGAGTTCACTATTTAGTCACTCTCCAAAAAAGGGGTTTTAACCTCCCCACTGCATGAAGGTGGCACTTACCTCTGCTCTGTATGGAAGGAAGATGGCACTCGCCAGATTGCCCGTGATGCCACTGAGGATGTAAATGATGGAGATTCTATGCCAGCCTGCCAGCTTCTCCAAATCCCTGAGGACTGTCATCTGAAAGATCACCGACACCAGGCAGTGGATAACCCTACAGGGCAAAGACAGACGGATGCTTTGCATTTGAGCTCCTAGTTGGCATCGCAACAGCATTCCTTCCTCCATTCTTATCTGAGAAACTCACAAGTAATGTCCGTCATGCTAAATGGGCCTTTGGCAATCTTGAATCAGTGGCTCATGTTCTCCTGTCCTGTCCCCTTTATAAAGATCTGAGGAATGAGATCATTACCCCACTCTTACCATCCTAGGCTGCCCATCTGAGGCCACATTGTTCTTTCTTTTATCAGATCAAAATGATCAGACAACAGCAAAGGTTGCTAGGTTTATCGAGGGTGCAATGAGATTAAGGGCCACTATCTGAACGATAATCTTGGTCATTTGATTGCCATTTTTACCCATTGCTGTCTTTTTTATTTGTATATATTGCTTGTTTTATGTTGCCATGGTCGTTGGCTAATGCGAATAAAGTTATCTATCTATCTATGGGCCTTTGGCAATTTGAGAAACATCCCTGGATTTGTGCAAGTGGTTGTGAAGTCAATATTCAAAAAGGGACAGTTTGCCAGGGCACGTTGCCAGGACTCAGTCACAGAATCAAAGGTCAAATTTAGAGGGTCGTGAGGGGGGCAAAGGCCCAAGGATAGGTTAGGCATCCTTGCAAGATAAAGTCCTGAGCAATAAACCCAAGACCATAAATCCAGGCCACAACCAGAAGAGTTCCATTTAAACTGTCTGGGTCAGACTGACAGAAACAGGTGTGTCAGTTATAATAACAAAATAGGAATCCAGGAAGGATGGGGTGTCACAGAAACAAAGTTAGAAGGTGGAATGTCTCTAGAGCCTGAGATTCCTAATGCAAAATAAATTCAGGCAGATTTCAATCTATTTCTTGCAGCTTGACAGGCAAGGCGGGGCCAAAGGCACTTGAAACCAGTGATCAGCTGGAGTGGTACACTGGGCAGAGTGTCTAACAAGGACTGGGGAGACCAGGGTTCAAATTCTTAATCATCCACAGCCACCATCTCTCTGCCTGACTGACCAACGCAGCAGAGTGCTGGGGAGAAAATAACTGCACAAGGTCTTGAAAAATGTGTGGAATATAAAAGCTTCAATGAAAAGGCTTTGACAGGCAAAACAAAAAACCAGCCACAGAGCCCAAAAGGCTCAGACCCAAGGCACTGCACTCCCCACAATCTTCTCACCTACCCTGCATGAAGAAATAAGGACAACCAGAGTCTATAAATCTGATCAGGACTCTCTGGGTTCCGAAACGGCAAAAGGCCACACACCTCATCCATGCAGTGTACCTGGGGGGAGGGGAGGGGAGAGAGAGAGAGCATTAAAGCATGTAGACAAATGGAACTCTCTGAACCCAGTTTTGCTGTGATAGAATTGATGTTCGTTCACCTTCTTACTGGACTTTCCTAGCATGTAAGTGGTCATATTAACTTCAAGAAAGGCTGAACTTTAAAAGGATTTCCCACCTACAAACCCTGGGACATTACTTGCCTGTGAACAGAGAGTTGCTTCTTCATGAAAGTAGCCATGCATGAATTCGCAGTACTCTCGAGTAGTGATCTGACAACTAGTACAAAGAGAGAGAAATGTCGTTATAGGGGTTTGTTCCTGTGGAAAGTCTCAGTTAATATCCCCTTAACAATCCAAAGTATGTTTGCTTTCCCTGCTCAGTCTCTCCTACACAGGCCATTATGCCACCCCCCCACCCCACAGCAGCCATTTTGGATTTACTGGTGCCCATGCCACTTCCTCAAAATTCCAAATCTACTCACTGGCCAAAAAACATTGGTGACTCCTCAGTTAAAATTATTTCTTTTACCTACCTAAACCTAAGGAGCTAGATCTCAGGATTCTGAAGATACAAGCTTTCTAAAAGCTCAGCTCTGGTGTTGCTGAGTGTTCTTTGTAATTCAGCATGTTAAGAAAGGATAATTTCCCTTAACTGACCTGGGATTGCTAAGGAAGCTGACGGGATCAAAGGCAAGTTCCTACCCAAATAAGAGAAGCAGGCAGGTCTGTGGCTGCTAACACCATCACTTAGGGCCGCATGAGACATGAGTACTTACCTGCCTTTGGTTCCAAGACAGCATGGCCTTCCTTTAATGTCACAGTCTATATGTAACAACCCAGTGTGGTTACTTTTGGCCTGATCAGTACATATCTGTAAATAAAAGGTTTACAATTAGAAGAAAAGGCTTTAAGTAAATCCATGTGTAATTTACCTTCAGCATACTTGCCAGTTTTATCATTTAACCACTACTGTCAGTTACTACAATGACCTACCAGGCGACAGACAGACTGGAACACAACCAAGAGGATATCCTAAACCAGAGATTAGGAGCCCATAAAGCATCCAATGATGCAGGGTTCCAATTCCCATCACCCCTGACAATGGGCTAGGTTGTCTGGGGCTGATGGGAGTTGGAGACTAACAACATTTGGTAGGGGGCAGAGGTTCTCCTGTCCCTGTCCTAAACCAACAGTCCTCTTAAAATTGTTTGCACATCTAGTATAAACTCAGGTTCAGGGATTCTAAGACCCCTAGCTATTTTCTCATGACTAGTCCTCCAGCCAGAGCACATTATTTTCCAACAGGCAATCACCAAGCGGAAAGATTTGCTAGGAGAAATTTGCTTATTTATTCATAAAATTGCTATGCCTCCCTTCATCTGAGGATCACAGGGCAGTTTGCAATAGAAAAAACACCCCCCAAAAATGCATAACATAGCAACAAACAATACCGTCTACCAACAGTATTTAGTTTGGTGTGGATTACAACAGAGAGGAATAAAAGAGGTTTGAGTAGTACCATTTCATCATCAACCAAACCAGGATTCAGCCATCATGAGTCATTAGTCAAGTGTGGGTGAGAACATGAGAACACCACAGTTTATCCTTCCAGCAGGTACTACCTAACTACAGTGAGTGTTTCTACCTTATCTTCTGTCCAAAATTTAATTGACAGCAACTAGGTGGAACATGTCCATGTATCTAGGGGTGTGAATCATGATATCACCAAGTCCTGGGCTGTGATTTTTTTAAAAAGCTTACTAGAGTCTATAATCCTACACACAGAAAGATTTAGGATCCGTTTCACTGGAAGGCAGAAGGAAAATGGAAGAAGAGATTGGCGTTTGAGCGTGTGCATTTGCGTGTACAGTGGTACCTTGGGTTACAAAAACCTCAGGTTACAGACTCCACTAACCCGGAAGTAGTACCTCGGGTTAAGAACTTTACATCAGGTTGAGAACAGAAATTGTGTGCCAGCAGCGCGGCGGCAATGGGAGGCCCTATTAGCTGAAGTGGTACCTCAGGTTAAGAACAGTTTCAGGTTAAAAATGAACTTCTGGAACAAATTAAGTTCGTAACCAGAGGTACCACTGTATGTGCACATGTAAATACATTCCTTAAAATACACACACACACACACACACACACACAATGCACAGCTACAGCCTTCTTCCCTCTTCATCCACGTCTGCATGCATCTGGAAATAAAGGGGGAATCTCAAACCTCAAACCTTTGTCTTTCAGTAAGACCATCTCTGTTAAAGTTCAGCCTTGCATGCCATGCAAAAGACTAGCGTACCCAAGTCTTTCCTTGCTTGAGTTTGATGGACAGGGATGCATGCATGCAGCTGCATGCAGTATATGTCCAATGCCTTCCTCAGTGGACTGTCCCATTCGTAAGGCAGTCTCCATGAAGCAGCTTGGACTTTGCATTAGATAACATGGCAGTCATAAACAAATCACTTCTGTGTGTGTGTGTGCGTGTGTGTGCCCCCCCCGCCCGCACTCAGCAAAAGTTTCTAAAAGGGCATCCACCTCTGTTTGCACCGTACAAATATTTTGCAAGATAAATTTGTGCCAAACAATTTAAGGAAGGAAGGAAGGAAGGAATATTTACCGGCCACTTGGTGATGTCATCAGGCCAGATGTGTGGCAGATTTGAAGCAGGTTCCTCACAAGTCCTGTTGGGGGACAGATAGCCAACAAGTAATGAGGGGTTACCATACACAGCATCACCTCCCCCAGCTCCACTACAGCTCTAAACATATGTATCCCCTCTTCCCCCCCTCCACATGCCCCTTCTTACCTGGGATCCTGAGCGCACACAGCTCCTGAAATCCTCTTCCGACTGGAATTGTTGAGGTCAAAAGCTGGTGAATTATCCGGCCACTTTACAAAAGTAGCCAGTGTTTCCTATGCGCGAAACAAAGAAACGACTTTCTAAATTTCTCTCTCACTCGTACATACATAATTAGTGCTCATTTCTCTCTCACACACTTTTATTTTTCAAAGGAGCAGAATCCCACCAGAGAGGCCTGCTCATACAAATGTTCTACTTGACACAGGAAATATTTTCTTAATGGCTGGGGACATCACTGAGAATGTGTTACCTCAGGTCTGCCTCCGCCAAAGCATTCCAATTTTAAGACATAAAGGTAAAGGTAAAGGGACCCCTGACCATTAGGTCCAGTCGCGGACGACTCTGGGGCTGCGGCGCTCATCTCGCTTTACTGGCCGAGGGAGCTGGTGTACAGCTTCTGGGTCATGTGGCCAGCATGACTAAGCCCCTTCTGGCGAACCAGAGCAGTGCAGTGCACGGAAACGCCGTTTACCTTCCCGCCGGAATGGTACCTATTTATCTACTTGCAGTTCGTGCTTTCGAACTGCTAGGTTGGCAGCAGCAGGGACTGAGCAACAGGAGCTCACCCCGTCACGGGGATTCGAACCGCCGACCTTCTGATCGGCAAGCCCTAGGCTCTGTGGTTTAACCCACAGCGCCATTCTATGAATGGTTTTTTAAATCTGAAACAATCATTAACTTCTCTGGGCTCTGGCTGGTCACATAAATTGCAATTTATCCAAAATGTGAGCAAACAATACTGATGGCAAAGGGGCATTTTCCTACTCAAGTAGTGCCCCTCTGCCTTATCATCCAGAGAACTGAGACCTCTCATGGCATGACAGATAAAGGCAACGTTAATGCAGGGCCACCAAGCCACAGATTGAAATATGCCAACGTTTAAAGGAGTTAGTTGCCGCTACCAGAGAAACCCTGATGCAATTTCACTCACTGAGCAGTCCACCTGCAGAGTCTGAACACAACCGGAGTTGTCATTCTGGACGCAGCAACCTGACTCGCGTTCTTGATCCCTCTCTTTCTGGATCAACTTCTCAATCTGTTGGTCCTTCCTCATGCAGGGAGAGTACTTGGCTCCCAGGTGGATCAAGTCAATCTGAAACGAAAAGGGGTGGCGGGGAGAGTCACAATGAAAAAGAAGTTTGGCAGACTAACTTCTCAATGCCAACGCTGCCACCCTGGCATCATGTCGGCCTCATCCATATACAGTGGTACCTTGGGTTAAGTACTTAATTCGTTCCGGAGGTCCGTTATTAACCTGAAACTGTTCTTAACCTGAAGCACCACTTTAGCTAATGGGGCCTCCTGCTGCCACCGTGCTGCCAGAGCACAATTTCTGTTCTCACCCTGAAGCAAAGTTCTTAACCCAAGGTAATATTTCTGGGTTAGCGGAGTCTGTAACCTGAAGCGTGTGTAACCTGAAGCGTATGTAACCCGAGGTACCACTGTATCAAGGCAAGCCAAAGTTACTCTAGGTCACTTTGCTCCTCCCTAGTAGCACACGGGAGAAACAATCCAACATCCCTGGTTTAGTGTTCTGTCCAAACCAGCAAATCATGCTTCATTTCACTCCAGACAAGCTACGGTCTAGTGTAAGGCAAGCTTTATGGGGGTGTGGATGATTCAAGGCACTCTGAAGAGCCGTACACTGAATTTCCTTTAAACAGCACGATCTCAACAAGGCAAACGAAACAGAAGCACAACATTTACCGAGCTTGGGCCAATCCAGAAGTTCTCTTGCTGCATGTACTTCACACTCTCATAGACGCCTTTGTTTCGCAGCACCTGTAGACACAGCAGAGAAATTCCCTGGCTAAGAGATGTGGCAAGCACCCAGAGACAAAGGCCAGATCGGACTCTCCCCACTCCGCCATCAGGGAAGGCAGGTGGGATTCCATGCCAAGCTAAAGGAGGCCTAACCCAAAACTTTAGCTGAACTGCATTTGTGACCAGTGTCACACATCTGGCAGGATACATTCAGTCCTTGCTTGTTTAGTGTAAAGTTATTCTGTTTAGATATGCTGGCATTTCTAGTTGCAATTTTTTGCAAAGCTTTTGACTCCCAGATAGCCAGTTCACTCTACAGCAGTGATTCCTACTCTATGGGGACAACTTGAAAATTGCTGAGAATCTTGGCAGACTACTTAAAAGGTTTTTCTGCCCGTGGCAGCAATTGTAGTGCATAGTGCTAGGTGCTGTATGATTTTAATTGCTTCTTGTATTTCCTGCAGATCACATTTTATTGTGTTACAATTTGAATTCCATAGGGTTAAATCTGTAATACAATAAATTAAAAGAAGCAATGAAAACACAATTAAATATAAATATGAATACTGAATGTGATGGATGTACCGTCTTTTGTCTTCAACCACAAATCCGCAGACACTTAGTTAACCACCTTAATGAAGCTCACAGCCATGGTTTGGGGGGGGGTGGAGTCCAAAGAGCACTGCAATTTGTTTCTGCCTAATAGAGGGCTGCCTTGGTAGACTCTGGAAATGCCAGTCACTCCAAAATGTGCCAGCACTTGGCCTGTCGTTTGCAGCTAGTTTTAGAAAAGCTGTAACATCTGTGCTGAAAGCCCTACACTGGGAGACAGACAGTTTCGAGGTACAATCCACAGTGCTGTTTTTGACCTTTCAAGTCCTAAGAAGATTGGGTCCAGGGTATATTGCAGAATGCCACCAACTGCACGTGTGCTTGTCTAATACTTGGCTGGTAAAAGAGGCAGAGTACTCTAAGTGGTGACTCCTTCATTATGAATATACTTCCTTAAGAGGTCAATGTTATCTCAGATCTCAGACTCTTTATGGCAGGGGTGAGGACCTGGATCTGGCCAGTGGATCAGATTCTTAATTTTCCCAGCTGCCGCAGGCCAACATTGGTTGACTGGCAGCTGTCAACGTTCAACAAGGTCACTGTAACCACTAATCAATTGGTTTCCCACAAATGGAGAAAGTGAACCTCTTCAGCTGGACTAGGAACAGCCCTGCAGGATCACACCAAAGGCCCATCTAAATTATTTGCATTGTAGTGATCTGATGTTTTTAATTGTTATTAGCCACTCTGAGGCTTTTTAAAGGACAGTACTGTAGAATGCCATTCACATAGTTAAGACTCACCAATGCTGTTGTCAGATGCTGGGCAAAGCCAATGGGAGCAATCCCATAGGTGCAAATGATCAGAAGGGTGATGATGATATGGACGAAGGTGATCCAGTAGGTGAAGTAGGGTCTAGTCACGACATGGAAGAAAAGATGGGAGAGGAGACAAGCACCACAGGCCATGGTTATTCCTAGAAGAGCTTTCATTAACAAAATACTCTTAGCAATGTACACCTTGAAGGACTTTGCCTGAGACGTGCAAAGACACATCTAATCTGACATATAGAACTGAAGGAATGCACAGCAGCTAGGAACCAATGAGGTGATGCAGATATGTTCCTTGTCATTTAAAAAAAGAAAAAAGGAACCACTGTGGAACCAGGAGGGTTTTTGCAAGATGGTCAAAGCCTTGTTCAGACTCCTGCAAGCAGATGATGTGTTATAGTGACGGCGGCAGCATGCTTTAAGTGAAAAAGTCATGCTCCCACCTGTGGCTGTCCGTGAGCTCCAGCTGGGAGCGCACCATGCTGCTGATGCTCCGCCGATACGTCCTGTTCAGCCACTTGCCCACCACTCCCAGCCCGTAGTATCGCTTCTTGCGGTCAAAGGCAAAGTGTTTCACCCGGGAAGCAATCCGCTTGCCCCGTTTTGGACCAGCTGCCACCGCTGGCAGACCCCGAGAAGGTCCTGCCCGCCTGAAAGAGAAGAAAGGGCTTATGTGATTTGAAGTACGGAAAGCAGCACAGATACCCAAACTGAACCATTTCTGGATACCAATGCTTTAAAATGCTTCTGTCCCCACTGCCCCTCATAAATATAGAGGGTTGGTTTCTTCTCCTGTATTTTAGGAGAGCACCCATTTGCTCAGGCATCAAATGTGGTTTTGTTTTGCCTCCCCTACAACACCCATTCCCATCCCCCAGATCTTTCTTTTGGGGGGGCGGGGTTGCTGTTTCTGATATGACAAAGCAGGCACCAGGCAAGCCTCTTTGGCAAGAGGATTCCACAATCAGGGGGGCCACCACCAAAGAGGGAGTTTCTTGGCTAGCCAACCATCGCACTGTAGGCATTGAGGATAAATGTTTGCCTTCACTTCCATGCAATGCTGCTGGTGGCAATCTCTTAGATATGGCTACAGGCTGAAGAGACTTGCAGAAATGCATTGCTATGAAGATCTTGGGGCCGTTCTGAAGCGGAACCCAAGACTTACTGAAATGGCTGCTCAGCATCAGGTGACTTGCCATCCTCTGGCTGAGGAAGCCCTCGGAAGTAAGTGGCAGAGAGGGGTGGGGACTCAAACACATCATCTGGCATGGAGCACAACTCATCATGAGCGTCAACCTGCAAGAGAGACAGAAATGTTGGGTTATATCCAACACTGCTTCTATCAGAACAACAGACTTCTGCTTGTGCAATGGAACTTTCCCTCTACTTCTCCCTGAAGCCCCCGCTCCCCACACACCCTCAAAATCTGTTCCAGAGGGTTGGAGGAGCTTCCAGAGCAGATTTTGAGGGGAGATGGGGAAGTCTCACTGGAAACAACTCTCTGCTTGTCATTGTCTAGTTGGCAAGAACAAGACTCAGTCTTGTTAAATGACCGACATAGTTGCCCAACTTTATGAGAGCCACTGGAACAATGCTAGCTGCAGCACCACTGCAGGCAGTTACAGGAAACAACATGCTCACGTTCCAGACATTGGTCAATTAAGTCCATCTTAACAGACGATGGGAAGATTTGTGGCTAACAACAACACATGGATCAATTGCTTAAATGTTGCATTATTTTAGCTGGCTGGTTTCAGTGAATGCACTGTGGCTGCTCCATGGGGAAAAAGCAGTACATGAATATGAAAGAAGAAAACAGCTTCGGCATCCCATTAGGCAAGAGGGGAGGGATGGGAGCGAGGATTCAGTAAAGCTAAGATCCTCCTACAGCCAACAGAGGGGCTTCATTGAGAAATGGTCGCAGTTCTTTCCCCATGAGAGATTATGGTGGTGGTGGTAGTCCTGAGACATCATCAAAGCGGGGGTGGGGGGGTGTCTTGGGAAGGGGTGGAGCAGGGAGGCCATGGAACCATGCTTGCCTTGCTGAAGAACGAGGAGTCAAACGTATCCATGCCATCTACCACATCCTCATCCATGAAGCTGGGGTACATAAAGCTCTGCTTGTTGCATCTCCGCTTCGGTGCCGAGGGCTCCAGAACCGAACGACCCTTTTCAGAGAAATCAAATTGGAACAGTGAGTGAGCAAGTTCGAAACACTTTCTATTAATAGTCGAGAGGTCCTGGTGTTCGTTACTGGGGTGCTGCCCTTTTGAAGATGGAAAGGGCAAGGTGAAGAGTTCACGTCGAGACTCTTGAACCTACAAATATGGGTTAACTGAGAACGACACACAAGAGCAACACAGCTACACCAGCATCCTGTTCAGCCAGACTGTTGGGATACAAGCCAATTGCACAAATATCAGGAGGGTAGCTTTGCACACAGAAAAACCAAGCACTAATACTGAATGGTTTCCAAGGCAGTTGTTCTCAGTCCTAGCCTGCCTCACTTCCTCTGAGCCATACAACAGCATCATCTGGTGGTTCTTCTGATTTATTATCTTCTTATGGATGGTTTGTAAACTGCTTTTTCAATGTTTGCACATGGGGTGAAGGGGAAATGCTTCAAATAAGCAAATAAAATTAATGGCTCGGGTCGGCAGATCACGGGATTATGTCACAATCCATAGCTGTGCGTCTGTCAGGATTTCCAATGCTTCTAAAAGTTTGATTGAAAGCAAGAGTGTTTTGAAAAGATCCACCAGTTTGACACTAAAAACAGCACAGGAGAGCAGCAGCAGCAGCAACCAACTTACTTTTGAAAGTTCAGAATCAAAAAGCATTGGCATCCCATGCCATCTGGAGTAGTCTATTTAAGTACTGAATTTAAAAGTTGAAAAAGGGGCTTGGAGATGCCAAGCAATGCGCCCACCCCAAGGACTAACAGTGCAATCCTAACCATGTCTACTCAGAAGTAAGTCAAACTGAATTTAATTGGGCTTACTTCTAGGGAAGCAGGGTTAATTCCAGCCTTAGGGTCTAATGCTTCTCTGTGCACAAGCAGAACGGATTTATGCTTGCACTTCGGGCTTCCCCTCATGCTCTCAAAAATCTGCTCTGGAGGGTTGAAATTATAACAACTATTTAAAAAGAAAAAGGGAGCTCCATTGTCCAAGTGGAAGTGCAGTTGCACAACACTGGAGTCTGCCCAATAATCACTGGCTCTTGGGGTCTCACTGAAATTAGGATTTGGTATCAATTTAGCGCGTTTTGCCAGCTAAATGTACAGTATTATCAATGACACTGTTTGCGTTGATCCTACAAAACAAGTTTTTCTTTTCTGCTCATGGTGATTACAATGATACCATTCCACCCTTTAAAATGCATGTGTTGGGGTGGGCCTACGACATACTTTCATATTGACATATATCATATTTTATTCCACACCACACACACAAAAAACCCCAACCCACTCAAAAAACTTTATCCCGCATGGAGCTTCACAGCCATGATATCAGAAGGAATAAGATTACTTGGAAGAACTGGAGAATACTAGGATTTCTCTTTATTTCGTTTTTCACCCGAATTGAAACTTCTGAAGAAGGACAACACAAACTCCCCGTGTTTTCAGATATCTGGTTGTACTGTTGCTGAGAAGAGGGGTAAGGAAGCAGCACCCCCACACACAAAAAAGCATCTTCTACAGCAGTAAAGAAAGAGGAGAGGAACAAAACAAAACAACTCACTCTGATTATAGCTGCAGCTGCCTTGAAACTCATATGGGCCACCGATTCCCTCTTCCTGCGGGGAAGGCGGCCGTAGCCGGACCGTACACTGCCAAACGATGTCAAGGACATGACGCCAGGGGTCACTGGGGCCAGGGCAGGGTGTGGAGTGCGTGGGCGATCCATCTCATCCGGGTGCCGGAAGGGACGGCCTCGGGCCAGGGGATCAACAATCTGAAAGACCAAACAAGAGCCCAAATGGCTGCCATTATCCATTACCCTCCATGTAGCAGCCTTCTGACTTGCCTCACCTCGGTCCAGTATTATCTGAAGGAGTGTCTCCAACCCCATCGTTCTGCCAGGACACTGAGGTCCAGCGCTGAGGGCCTTCTGGCGGTCCCCTCACTGCGAGAAGCCGAGTTACAGGGAACCAGGCAGAGGGCCTTCTCGGTAGTGGCACCCGCCCTGTGGAACGCCCTCCCACCAGATGTCAAAGAGAATAGCAACTACCAGATTTTAGAAGACATCTGAAGGCAGCCCTGTTTAGGGAAGCTTTTAATGTTTGATGCATTACTGTATTTTAATATTTTGTTGGAAGCTGCCCACAGTGGCTGGGGAAGCCCAGCCAGATGGGTGGGGTATGTATGCATGCATAAATAAATAATATATTATTATTATTATTATTATCATCACCACCACCACCACCACCTACCTCCACAACTAATATACAACTAAACAAACAAAGGAAGGAAGGCTGCTGGAGAATTTAGCCTTGTATTTCTGTCTCCTCTGATGGGCAGTGGCGTTGCAGCATCTTAGGCAGAGGTCTTCCAACATCACCTCTTACTTGGTCCTTTCAAGTGGACATGCCATGCATGGAACCTGGGACCTCCTTCATGCAAGGCACATGCTCTACCAGCCCTCCTCCAGAAAGCTCTATATCCAAATTGGGATCTAAATCCAGCTCCGCTCCCCCCCTCAGCCCCGCTCCCACAAGCAAATCCAGGAGTAGCTGATCCACTCGTGCTCTGAAGCACAAGGCAACCACCTCCACCACCAAGGGGTGACCAACCTTGGGCATTTTCTGTGGCTTTGGAGACTCTGTGCCTTGGAAGGAAGGCACTTCCTGGCTGGGCAGCTCCATTTCTCGGTAGGCAGGTTTGAGCTTCCCATACCGCAGGCTGCAGTGCTGCAGGCTTTTGCGCTGCCAATGCTGCCGCTTTCCGTCACAGTCGCTGCTGACTCCAAACCACTGAGCTGCTCCCCTGGGTGTAGGAAACAGAAAAAGGACAACGCACATGAAGAAGCCCAGCAAAGTAGCCCAGGTTAACATTGCCTGGAAGATGCCAACAGCCTGCACCCAGTCTAACAAGATCTTTCCTCCAGAAACTCTCCACCCTTGCCTTCCAAAATGGCTGCCCTCTGGGAGGGTTTCCGCATGGCAGCGACTCTGGGGGAGAGATGGCTTCTTATTCCTCAGAAACCAAACCAGCTAACCTGTGGCTTGACACATAAATATCCACGCTGCCATGCCCCATGAACCTGCACTGCTTTTGTCCCCTTCCCCAATGACATGCTCCAGTGCAGGGTTTCCCAAACTTGGGTCTCCAGCTGTTTTTGGACTACATTTCCCATCATCCCTGACCACTGGTCCTGCTAGCTACGGATGATGGGAGTTGTAGTCCAAAAACATCAGGAAACCCAAATTTAGGAAACATTGCCTGAGTGGCAATCCTCCCCACTTCTGCAAAAGCTTTCAGCATACACACACTGCCTCATTTAAAAAGTCTACTGTGAGAAGAGCATCAGTTGTATTATCAGCAACCTGTCTTTTTCTAGCAAGTGCACATCACAGGAACATACATACACTGCAGGGAGTCATAACTGATTCCCAACACATAGGCTTATATTTATGGCTTGTACATAAGATGGAAAGAGCGGGGAAATGACATTTGTCTGTCTCATTTTATGCAGTACAGTGGTACCTCGGGTTAAGTACTTAATTCGTTCCGGAGGTCCGTTCTTAACCTGAAACTGTTCTTAACCTGAAGCACCACTTTAGCTAATGGGGCCTGCTGCTGTCGCCGCGCTGCCGGAGCATGATTTCTGTTCTCATCCTGAAGCAAAGTTCTTAACCCGAGGTACTATTTCTTGGTTAATGGAGACTGTAACCTCAAGCGCACGTAACCTGAAGCGTATGTAACCCAAGGTACCACTGTATAAGGAGGTATGGACAAAATACTTAAAATGCATCTGCTTCCACTTTCCTTGTGTGAAGCAGATCTCAAGTCTTCTGAACAAAGCAAGGCCCAAAAGCAACACCTTATTTTGAAGCATTCTTCTTGTCAAAATCATTATCACCATGAGCAAAATTTTGGAGTCCACAACATGGCCTGTTGTGAAAGCTCATGATTATCTCAGTACAGACTCTGCCTTCAAGGTAAGGGACAAGAGAACCAAGAACGCCAAGCAGTAACTCTGCTCAATGCCTTCAAAGGTAAGGAAAAAAACACCTTTCATGGCCATCACCCCCACCCAACCCAAAATGGCGGCCTAAGCATCTCCTTACTTGCGAATACTGTGGGACAGTGAAGTTTGCCTGTGCAAGCCAGGATGTCTTTCAAAGTTGCTGTCCTGCCTTTTCATCCCGGACTCTTGGAGGCTCACACTCTTCTGATAAACTGGGTTTTTCTTCAGAGGCTAGAAGAAATGTTAAAGTCGAAGAAAGATTGTAAGGAAGATATGATTCAGACACAGAACACCCAACTGATGAATGGGCAATATCCTGAGGTCTGTCCTTGTTATGCAGCTCCCATAACTACAAATCACACTTCTCAACCAGGGAGGGAGAAAACCAGAAGAATCTTCTTGACTACAATTGTACCTTGGAAGCCAAACACTTTGGCACTCAAAACGTTTTGGCTCCTGAGCGCTGCAAACCCGGAAGTGAGTGTTCTGGTTTGCGAACGTTCTTTTGGAACCCGAATGTCCGGCGCAGCTTCCGAACGTTTTGAAGTTGAACAGCCTTCTGGAACGGATTCTGTTCAGCTTCCAAAGTACCACTGTACTTGGATAGGGAGCCTGGATAGGTGGCCAGGATAGTGCTAGATGCATACAGGTATGTAGGTATGGAGGCAGGGCGTTATGTGAAATCACACATCTATGTGGAGCATCATGCATGTTTGATTACAAAGCTTCACTTTTTATGCAGTTTACAACTGGGGGGGCTGTGGAGGAGAGAGAAAGAAATGGACTTAAGGTATGGCTGAAGGTTCTACACTATTAGTAACATTCAGGAAGTGTCTTGATTGAATATTTGGAGTAAAAAAGAAATTTGCTGGAACTTAGCGCAAAGCAGGGTTCATGAAGGATGTCTGCTCCTCACTGATTCAGGAAGGGACTCTTATTTTCCCCTACCTCAAAGATGCTGTGAGTGTAAGCGAGAATATCTGGGGCTCAAACACAGCATGGTGTGAAGGTGCATTTTTAAGAAAACTCAACTGGCCAGTAATCTCTGACAGTTATTTGTTTTGGGGAAGGATGTTCCTCCCCAAGTCATAATGTGTATCCATAAAATGCAAGAGCTATACCTGAACCCCATGGGTCCAGTTTAGTCCCAGTCCCCAAAAGAGAGGGGTCTTTCCACATGCCTGAGGTGGCACACAATCTTTTTTGAGCTTCCAGAAAAGGCAGTCTAGATTTCTACATAGAAGCCACAAAGGATGCTTCTCTAAGTGCCAATGCACTGGTTAAATATCCATGGTCACATTGCAGATTGTGACAGCACATGGGCAAAAGCAATTTGGCAGGTGTGGCGGAATCAGATTTAACTTCAAGATCCTGACAGCAACTAACAGACACCTCTCCATCTCAAGTAACCATAGACATGAAACAGGCCCGTAAGCATTTAGGGAAAACTGTAGCCAGTCATACCACTGTTTGGCTGTTCACATCCTCGGCTGCTTCCACGGGTGGAATTGTGATGGACAGGTTTGGGGGCTTCTTGCTCTGTAGGCGACTGCTGCTGGTACTGGAGCGCCTGGTCCCATTCTTGTCACTGTCCGCCATGTTGAATTGGATTATTTAGTCAGCCTGATAGGAGGGGAAAGAAACAGGAGTCAGGGTCCTACAGAGCTCCTGGGCTGAAGCCCAAAAGAAGAAGCACAAGAAGCTGCCTTATACAGAGTCCGACCTTTCTCAATATTGTCTGCAGTAACTAGCAGTGGCTCTCCAGGGCTTCAGGCAGGATCCTTCCCGGCTCTCACTGGAGATGCCAGGGATTAAACCTGTGAGGACCTTCTGCAAGCAAAGTGGAAAAACTGCTTCCTCTAAAGTATTTTTTTCTTTTAAAGGCGGATTAAATATTGAGGCTATCAAGGGGACCACTCTGTCTTATGTCTACTTTCACGGTTTATCAGAACCTCTAAAGAGCTGCATACTATTGTTGCTTAAGAAGGGACAGAAAACTTGGAACGCATCCAGGACCAATGCAGGAACACATGAGTCAGTGGGAGAACTCCAGCTCAGCTGCATATCAATATTTATTATCAATTCTTTGGTACCATGCCTTCGTAAACCCCCAGTAATACAACAACAAAGAGGCAACAAATAGGGATAGTGTCCATGTTGGATACAGTGCCACAGCTGGTAGGTAAAGGTAAAGGGAACCCTGACCATTAGGTCCAGTTGTGACCGATTCTGGGGTTGCGGCGCTCATCTCGCTGTATTGGCTGAGGGAGCCAGCGTACAGCTTCCGGGTCAGAATAATAATAATAATAATTTATTATTTGTACCCCGCCCATCTGGTTGGGTTTCCCCAGCCACTCTGGGCGGCTTCCAACAAAGATGAAAAATACACTAAAATGTCACATATTAAAAACTTCCCTGAACAGGGCTGCCTTCAGATGTCTTCTGAATGTCAGGTAGTTGTTTATCACTTTGACATCTGATGGGAGGGCGTTCCACAGGGCGGGCGCCACTACCGAGAAGGCCCTCTGCCTGGTTCCCTGTAACTTGGCCTCTCGCAGTGAGGGAACCGCCAGAAGGCCCTCGGAGCTGGACCTCAGTGTCCGGGAAGAACGATGGGGGAGGAGACGCTCCTTCAGATATACTGGACCGAGGACATTTAGGGCTTTAAAGGTCAGCACCAACACTTTGAATTGTGCTCAGAAACGTACTGGGAGCCAATGTAGGTCTTTCAAGACCGGTGTTATATGGTCTCGGCGGCCGCTCCCAGTCACCAGTCTAGCTGCCGCATTCTGGATTAGTTGTAGTTTCCGGGTCACCTTCAAAGGTAGCCCCACGTAGAGCGCATTGCAGTAGTCCAAGCAGGAGATAACCAGAGCATGCACCACTCTGGCGAGACAGTCTGCAGGCAGATAGGGTCTCAGCCTACGTACCAGATGGAGCTGGTAAACAGCTGCCCTGGATACAGATTTGACCTGTGCCTCCATGGACAGCTGTGAGTCCAAAATGACTCCCAGGCTGCACACCTGGTCCTTCAGGGGCACAGTTACCCCATTCAGGACCAGGGAATCCTCCACACCTGCCCGCCTCCTGTCCCCCAAAAACAGTACTTCTGTCTTGTCAGGATTCAACCTCAATCTGTTAGCCGCCATCCATCCTCCAACCGCCTCCAGACACTCACATAGGACCTTCACCGCCTTCACTAGTTCTGATTTAAAAGAGAGGTAGAGCTGGGTATCATCCGCATACTGATGAACACCCAGCCCAAACTTCCTGATGATCTCTCCCAGTGGCTGCATGTAAATGTTGAAAAGCATGGGGGAGAGGACAGAACCCTGAGGCACCCCACAAGTGAGAGCCCAGGGGTCTGAACACTCATCCCCCACCACCACTTTCTGAACACGGCCCAGGAGGAAGGAGCGGAACCACTGTATGACAGTGCCCCCAGCTCCCAGCCCCTCAAGACGGTCCAGATGTTATGGTCGATGGTATCAAACGCCGCTGAGAGATCCAGCAGAACTAGGAAACAGCTCTCACCTTTGTCCCTTGCCCGCCGGAGATCATCAACCAGTGCGACCAAGGCAGTTTCAGTCCCATGATGAGGCCTGAATGCCGACTGGAAGGGATCCATGTGCTGGTCATGTGGTCAGCATGACTAAGCCGCTTCTGGCGAACCAGAGCAGCACACGGAAACGCCGTTTACCTTCCCACCAGAGTGGTACCTATTTATCTACTTGCACTTTGACGTGCTTTCGAACTGCTAGGTTGGCAGGAGCAGGGACCGAGCAACGGGAGCTCACCCCGTCGCGGGGATTTGAACTGCCGACCTTCTGATCGGCAAGTCCTAGGCTCTGTGGTTTAAGCCACAGCACCAGGCTGAATTCCATTTTCAGGAAAACTGTTTCTGTCATGATGGGAACAAGTAGGCCATGTCCTCTCTTATTGGCTTTGTAGTGCCACCCCCTTGACACACACATACACTCTCTCTTATGACTAGCAAAATTAGACCCATGCACAATAAATGTTGCAGGATAACTTATGTGAAACAAGAAAAGGCATGTGAAGTTCATCAGTCAGTGGCATGCATTTGCAGAAGAGGCTTTGCAGATTTGTTTCTCTTGTAAAATTTAATTGCCTGGATGTAGAATTTTCCCAGTTTTGGGGGGGAGGGTGACGTTAGCATGGAGGATACACGTGGCCCTAGCCACAATAATACACAGGACCTAGCCGTAATGTTTGGTGTTAGTATGTGCCGTGTTTCTTTTTTATTAGTGCTTTTGGGCTTGAAAGCCACGCCTCCAGGTTCCCCTCTGCCCCTGTAGGGATTAGAACTCCATTTGTACAGAGTACATTGGAATTCCCCCAGCTTCCAAGCCAGATGGGGCTGCATTGCATCACCACATGAAACCCCATGGGCAAAAACAATCAACATTCTTCCTGTCGCCAAGCCCAGGGTAGGCACCATTTGCTTGAATACCTTAAGAACTGGTGCTATTTCCCAATCAGCCTAAGTGTGTTACACAAGGGAGCCCCTAGCGCCTTCTTTAATAATCCTGACTTTATTCAGGATGGCCAATGATCTCATCCTCTGCAGGTGCAAGGCAGAACATACAGCCAATGCCGGCAGTCACATTAACAAGGGGCTTCCCACACAACAAGATGGGAAGACTCTGGATGGGATTAATGCTGCAGAGTGGGTCAAGCCAGGGTTAACGATCCAGCTCAGTGGTCTCACCCACTCTGCGATTGAAGCTATGTAGGTTAGGCTGTCTAAGCCCAGAGATCGGTCAACACTAGCATGAGAAGGGTTAACGCCTCCAGACAGGTAGCAAAAGGAGGCAACACACAAAAGTGACAACATCTTATTGGTACAAAGTAGATGGTGATCCAGCTATTGTAGGTTTCAGGTCAGTGATCTCTCTCTAAAGCTCCATTCCATTCAAACATCCTAACCAAATCAACTATTGTTTGGATTTAACCAGAATTTAAAAACACACACACCATGCCATGGTTTGAGCTACCAAATATACAAGCAAGCAAACCATGTTTTAGAGCTGTTTGGTTTGCTTTATGTTTGCTATGACCACCATCCCTCAACGAGCAAATGCCCTGCTATTTCAGAAGCATTCTAAAAAAAAACCACAACAATTTCTCACTGGTCAGTGTGCTGTTCCTTTATCCAGGATTAACCTCCCACAAATTCATAGATGCCTCCAGCTGTCTGCATTTGTGCCTTCAATATTTCACCTTTAAGAAACTCCTGTGCATCTTGGATGTTCAATTCCTGACACTAGGGGTAAAGCTTTTCAGATATGCCATATGGACACAGCAAGCAGGAGGCAAGGCAGAGGAGATCTCGAGTTGAAAGCTTAAGCAATAGGAAAACATACTCTAAAAGTCCCTTTCAAACTCCACAGTCTAAAGTATATATTTCCTCCAAACATGGAAAGTTCATCTCAAATGCATGAAATAAATAGCCACAAGGTGGCGGCAGCACACTTTCAAATCTTTCTCAGCTAGCCTACAAACAAACTGAAGTCTTTACTGTGTGGGTATAGAAGGAAAAAAATGGTAAACAGTGAAGCTAAAAGGCCACGGAATACAAGACATACAGTCTGTGACATTTCTACTCAAAGTTCAAAAGCACACTGACCATTCACAACAGCCATAATGGTCACTGCACTTCTCTTGTATACAGCTAAACGTTACATGGAAATGTCACAGGCATTTCATGACCTTTTGGCCCAACTCTGTACCCTTTTCTCCTCCACGTTCATACTCATGGGAAGCCATCTCTCTCTGCCAACCCAGGATATAGCAAACTTCAAAAATCTCACAAGGTGAGCCCACAAAACCTCATGACACCAATAAATCTGCTAAGTATTTTTTAAGATGCCGTACAACTCTCCTGACAGTTTTTTGCTTTTTGCTGCAAGAGACTATTTATTCCATTGTTACTTATTAAATTTCTATACCACCCTTCAACCAAAGTTTGCAGGCTGGTTTGCAATATAAAAAGGCATAAGCCTATCCCATATTTCATGCTCCCTCTTCCACTACATCCCATCCTCAAATTAATTCAGCTTCAGGCTAAAACAGCTCTGAAAGTCCAGTCTACATCCAGTAGCAATGCCACACAGGAACCAGTGTTAGATAGTGAGACAGGGAAGCTAGGAGCTAAATGGCACCTTTAAAACAGGCTATGGCCGCAACAACGCAAAGTCTATAACAAGAATACAAAGCTGGAAATGAACTGCAGCTAAAATGTTATGTTCATTTTTCACATGGTCCTTCCCTTGTTCACCCCCCCCCCCAAATATTCTTAAGAGAGTCTCTTCTCCAGTTTTCAGAGTAGCTGGAAGTGGGGAGGCAGAAAAAAAGTCCTCCTTTCCTTCCTCTCTGCAGTTTTAATCTTGAAATGTTAGGCGAACTATTGTGCCCAGAGTTCAGAAACTGCTCGTGCTAATGAAATTCCCTGTCGCAAAATATGCCTAGAACAATGGGAGTTTTGAACGCGGACAGGAACAGCCCTCCCTCCAGACGCTGCACCAGAGACTTCTTGTCCCTTGAACCAGCTCTCTAGCAGCAGTGGAGGAACCACCGGCCAAAGAGCCAAATGTGGTTGCTCCAGCTAACCCTTGGGACTCTCTCTAGACCACACTCCTTAACCCAGGCCACACTCCTCACCATCCCTTGCCCATGTCTCCCTTAAGTGCTTTTACCAGGCCGGAAGGTATCTGAGCTGTAATGATGTTTCTAGCTCACTTGGATGGAGGTATGTGTGTACAAACCTATGGCACTTGTACAGCTGGAATGTAACCACCTGCACAAAAGGGAAGAGTCACATCCATTGCTCCAGCCATGGAGGAATGTTGCCCTCAGGGTGGAAAGGATTCCCAGCTGTTGATTCACAGTATGCAGGAGGCAGGCTTTAAAACTATTCTTTTACCTGGGCGCTGCTGTTTTCAGTTAATCCTAACATAATTGTTATTTAACAAATTTCCGAATATTTTACTTTACGCTGCCCTAACAACTTATTCGAAGGGTGGGGTATAAATACAGACAGAAAGAAAATAAAAGAAAGACTGTGGCTATCTTGCAATAAGATTCCCCTTATGTTCCGAGGCTTGGAAAGAGCAGCAGCTTCTGAAGCAAAGTATCCCACCGGGAGCGCATTACAGACACCCCCATATATTTCAAGGGAGATGATGAGACCATAAATGTTTAAGGAGGTCCCTCTCAGCAAGAAGAGCACCGTAATCAATAACTCAGGACCAGAAGCATCCAGGGGGAATGAGCATCCTATCCGGCAATTCTCAAAAGTGCTTGAGTGGGCAAGCAAAGAGAGCTCATGTCAATGGTGCACCGAGGGAACTGGCGCCTCAAGCTGCTTATGTCATCCATAATATGCTTTATAGCCAGAGCCATCTCCGAACTTCGAGGGGAAAGGAAATGTTTATAGTCCATTCAACCCACATAACGGGAAAGCAGAATCAGAAAGCAACAGAGGTCTTTGGGGCTGATGGAAGAGGCACAACTGCCATACAAACAGCCATGCAGACAGTCTTTCCAGGAGTTTTGTGTCAACAACCCCGCGTACAGTCATGCTTTACCTTCCACCTTCATCATCTCCCCGAATAGAAATGCAGTACAGACAAAACTCCAACGATGCTCAAGTTGGCTCTAAGGACCACTTCTGCATGCAGTGCTTGTTCCAAGGATTGGAAGTGCTCCTGCAGCATTTCAAATGCACCGTACTCCAGCTCCTACTAGTTATCTACATTCACCTGGTTGATGCCGCTGAACAAGTGCAGAGAACCAGGTGCAAGTCTACGTGGCTGGCAGAGGAGGAGTCGTCTTGTTGTTTTCCCAGGGCTTTCCCTGTCTTTTGAGTGTGAACAGCTGGTTGCTGGAAGCATCCCTTTCCATATAGGAGTCCCTCAGGTGGCACAAGGGGTCAGCGCATCTGGCTGTTAACCAAAAGGTTGGTGGTTCGAGCCCACCCAAAGACAGCTACGGGTAGGATTCCTGCATTGCAGGGAGCTGGACTAGAGGACCTTCAGGGTCCCTTCCAACTCTACACTTCTATATGATTCTATAACCATACATGCTCTTGTACACATATGTTCATGTCATATGAAAGGCATGATGTTAGATAGGTCATCAATCTCAGCGACTTTGGTATTAAAGCAAAAACCCAAGAATTTCTATGCATCACTTTCACGAGTTAACTCTTAATTTCCTTCACGGCGCATGAGGCTTTAGGTCAGGCTGAGCAAAGCGGCATAGTTTACCCTTTCATTCTCTCAGAAAGTGTATGACACCAAAAGACAGAGAGTAAGAAAGAAAGAGAGACTGGCTGAGATTGTGCAAGAACAACCCCAAGCCCAGCTCTCAGCATTGTCTTAGAGATTTTCCATGATGCAACTGAGTCATCAGGAGAGGATCAGCTTCCCTTTCCACTTCAATCCAACCTCCTTCCTAGAACTACTAGCAAATTAGCAAGAGTCCTCACTTCCAAAGGCACAACCCCCTGACTCATAAGCTACTGGGAAAAGGCAGTCGAGATCCTAGATGGACCCAAACTTTCTTATTAAAACAATAACAATGCACCACCAAACAGCAACAATATTTGTATAACCAAGGCATATGTGTGTAACAAAGGAAGTATCATTAGCAATAGTGGCAGGTGCTATTTAGCTCTAATGGTGGTCGCTTACATACTTTTTCAAACGGATGACTGCAACTATGTGGAGAGCCTGTTATCTATTGTATCCACACAGTCAGCAATGTACCATATCTAGGCAAGCAACCAATCAATCAGGAATGTGTGAGGAGGTATTTTATGAGATAGAATTTGTCTCAGGGTACAGTGAGATGCCTGCGGAAGAGATAGACAATCTGATTCTGAAGTTGTCCTTTGATGAGACCACCGCATGGCCTATGCTGTCCACTGTGGTCACAGAAACAGGAGAGCAGGAAATGTCTACAGCTGCATGCACAGGGACATAAAGAAACAGAACTTAATGCCCCACCAATGTTTCCCAGGGCTTGAGAGTGCCAATACCTGTTGGAATTAGAAGCCCTTCATCCTACTCACTCTCCAAATGAAACCCATAGGGATCTCAGGACATGTCATGCATTTATCTCTGCATCTAATCTTCATATGTGCAAATGTGCACCCTATTTTCTTTATGACACAATGTTTTTAGGAACATAAAGCCACTGGCATAGTGTAGGACGGGGTGGGGGATGTGTCACAGGGTGAACGCAAAATTGTTAGGGGTGAAAATTTTCAAACACCCAGTACTGCCTCAATACAGCTGCGCACTCCCGTTACTGGACTCCATTGAAAACGGCATCTCCATGCGAACCAGGAAGTGGCCTCTCCAGAAAACAGAATGACTCTTCTTTTCTCATCTCTGTATCTGCAATCTCCTGAGTGAAGCGGATGCCGTTAGGCAGTTGAATGAGCATGCGTACTCTGTCCATCTGTCCCCCACCTCCACGTGGCTCCCGGGCACTGACAACCCACGCTATGCCACCTCAGAAAGCATTAGAGTGAAAAAACTATGAGCAGGAACTCATGTGCAATTGTTATGGAAAGAGACTGTCATGCTCAGAAACTAGAGGGTCTTTTAGAATGTGACATCACCCCCCTCTTGGGTTACTGAGGCCATCCTGCCATCTGTAATACTCTATTTAACATGGTTGCCCGACACCGATCTGCACCTAATGCTAAGGCATATTTTATTAACCAGTGGTTTATTATGTGTGAACTCCATCCTGTGACTTATCCAGACTTCGCTTACTGCCAACAAAATACAGTCTGAAACTATGGTTTCTTATAAACCTTGGTTTGTTTTATCTATGGCTAGCATTACATGTGAATCCAGGACCCTTCCTTAATCATGGTTTCTTTGGTCACTAACTTGCCCACGTGAGCCTAAAGGTCACCGAGCCTAAAGGACATATTGCAAGAATAGATGGAAAACACCAGCCAAACTTTGGAGAAACAAGTCATGGTTTGTTTGAAAGAGTGTGGGACAGCTTGTGGTTAACTTTAACGAATCGTGGCTTAGCATTCTGAGCGCTCTGCCACATAGGAAGTGGTTGGCCCTGAAAGTTTCAGTCACTAATACGTAAGCCTGGCCTGTGGCCTGTAAACAAAGACCACATAAAGGAATAGTTTACCAGGCAAAAGTGTTTTTTATAACCCACTGTTGATTATGCCACTGAATATTATTTAGTCACTGCAAGGACAAATCAGGAAGGAATGTTTTTTCAGGTTACGTTTGAATTTAAATTCAACTTAAATTACATTATGCACTCCCAAACAACTTTTTTATTAAAAATATTCCATTTCCCAAACTTCCTTCTGCCAAGACTTGGCAGCCAATGGAAAATTCATAAACTTTGCACATCAAGCAAAGCCATTTGGCATGGCTCTATAATTTGAAAACTTAGATCATTACTGCACTTTGGTAGCAGAAATCCTTCAAAGCTGCCTGATCATGTAACACACACGCACAAGAGAAACACTGGTGCTCTTTATTCAGTTTGCTTACATGTTTATAGCTAACACCTTGGAATGGATCCATCAGGCAAAAGAGAGGCTTAAGCTGGATGGAAAGTTTCCCCTTCAAAGTCTCTGTGGGGAGTTCGGGGAGAGATTTATTTTCCCTCAGGAAGGGAGACAGCACACCAGCCAGACGTGTCAGTCGCAATAGTCAACACCTTGGAGCAGCAGAGGGGGAAGGAGGAGGAGAGGAGGCACTGAAAGCAGAACAAGTAAGAGATCGTGCAATGGTTTATCAGAACAAGGTCAGCAACAGCGGAACAGATGTCCGAGATTCCTTTTGCCATGTTACCAACATAGCTGACATATCTCAGCTGGTTTCCATAACAATGCAAGGTCCTGCCCGGCTCGTTGTGCCAAACCAAGACGGCTTTCACAATGCCAGCTTATAGAGATGCCACAGCTGAGTGGCTGGGCTGGCGGGAGAAAAGCAGACATGACTCACAAGCCTAAGGACAATGAGTGCCTGAGATTTTTATTTTTTTTACCTACAGGAGGAATGAAAGCTTCAAAAGAAGAAGAGGAGGACATTGAAAGTGGCAAGCGAGAAGAACGCAGCCAGTGACCAGCCATTTCATGACACAACATGCACATGCAGTCAGGCAAAATGGGAGGGAGACTGCAAGCCTTGAAAATCCAGAAAGCACAAAGTTACCTGTAAGGTTTGGTAGTAGCAAGTGGAAAGGAGAGATGGAGACACTTGGAGGCGCCACAGAGGTGGCTCTCCAAATTCTTAACTATACTTGGGATACAACCTCCCCTTCCCTCCTCCTTTCACATTAAATGAATCTCCTGTATCCTTCACCAAGCAATAGCTCGCGAAGAGGCAACTGACAACAGTGATGCCTTTTGGTGGAACAGTTGTCGGGATGGAGGATAATATAATGATATAAATTTATTATTTATAACCTGCCCATCTGGCTGGGTTTCCCCAGCCACTCTGAGCAGTTCCCAACAGAAAATTAAAAGCATGATAAAACGTCAAATATTAAAAACTTCCCTAAACAGGGTTGCCTTCAAATATCTTCTAAAATTCAGGTAGTTCTTTATTTCCTTTGCATCTGATGAGAAGCATTCCACAAGGCGGGTGCCACTACCGAGAAGGCCCTCATTTCTTGTAACTTTGCTTCTTGCAGTAAGGGAACCGCCAGAAGGCCCTTGGAGCTGGACCTCAGTGTCTGGTGTCCGATGGGGGTGGAGACGCTCCTTCAGGTATGCTGGACTACAACTCCCATCATCTCACACCACTGGCCATGGTGGCTGAGGCTGATGGAATGTTGAGGCCAACAACATCTGGAGGGCTTTATGGGTAATCCAACTGTAGGGGGTGACTCCTCAAACCAAAGACACTGCAGAGGGAGATGTGTGTGTAAAAATCCCCGACAGTTGCCTCAGAACTGTCAGAGACAGTGTCAGAAAAAGAGTGGACTGAGAGTTTCTAGTTTGGAACTAACTGAAACTGAGCCTTGGGGTGGGGTCAGCTTAAGTGGCTCTCTGAGGATCTGCTGCCAGTCATAGGAGTGACTGTATGCTTCTACAGTGCTTTACTTGTACATTTGCAACTAAAAAAGAGAGATCATCCAAAGAGAAAAACTAAACCCTTTAGCGCTGTCCCCGAAACTTCTCGTTGCAGGGAGCAGGGAGCATATTATTAAAGAGTTCAGTTGCTATCTAAGAAAAACCGAGTTAAACATATACTTCGTCTCTAAGGTTTTTTGGTTCAAGGCCCCCAACCATCTCTGTGTATTTGAGAGAACCCAAAAGCCCCAGCTGACACTCTTTGAGGGTATATAGCAGGGGTCAGCAACCTTTTTCAGCCATGGGCCGGTCCACCGTCCCTCAGACCATGTGGTGGGCCGGACTATATTTTTTTGGGGGAAATGAACAAATTCCTATGCCCCACAAAGATGCATTTTAAATAAAAGCACACATTCTACTCATGTAAAAACACGCTGATTCCCGGATTGTCCGTGGGCCGGACTGAGAAGGCGATTGGGCCGCATCTGGCCCACGGGCCATAGGTTGCCTACCCGGGTATACAGTAAAGGCCCAGTTCTCCCCCCACCTCACCCTCTCTCTCTATAATGCAACAGGGACATGGCTAAAACCATTCTTCCTGACATCTAGTTCTGTTCCGTTTTTGTCTGGAGAGGTGGCTTTTTAAAATGGTGGAACATACTACCGCATGAGCCCCTTTCCATAGCCTGAAGTGGTACAGCCCAGATGCAGGTTTGTCACAGTTTTATCACTGGCATCAACTTCCCAGTTTTTGTTCTAATTACCAGCTTTATTCCTCCCTGTCCAACAGCATTCAGGGTTACAGCGACATGCCACAGCTAGCAGCCACTTCCCACCCTTCTCAAATATATTCTGTCAAGCAGGTGCCAAGCCAAGAATTGAATCAGCTCCAAAAACAATAACAGGACAAGGGCCAATCCTAGGAATGGGAAGCAGGCAAATTCTAAAGAAAAATCCTACCTACCCTCCTAGCCTCGCCCCAAGGAATACATGGGGAATCCCTGCCTACTGGAGAAGTTTCATTCAACAAGTCCCAACACAGCTCTCTCCGAAGCCTACCCAGGCAGCACCTGTTTGCACTGTTTGGTAGCCAGAAGGCTTAAGGGCAATTACAGGGTGACATTCCTTACTCATGCTGGCCCAAGGACAAGGATGTTTCAGAGCATCACATTACCAGAAGCAGCGAAGGGAGAGTATATTATTTTGAGCTGGAAACACATAATAAGAGGGAACAAAACCAAGACACAAACCAACAATTCTAGGAAACAGGCCGGGTGTCACCTCGATTCCCAGTGAAAGCTGCTGTTGAACAGAGCCCACTTAAATTATAGAGCTAAATTAGCTGGTAGATTTACATTACACCTGTGTGTATGTGCAATAAAAATATTACACATATGTACTCAGTGAAGCCAAAGGGCCATACAGTGCAAGAGACTTAGTCTCAAACATGTCTGGGCAAAACTCAAAGTGTGTATACAAGTACGATGAGCCCCACCCTCACAAATGCAGTAACAGGCAATGAAATAAATTAGCAGAACAGAGATAGGATGATTATCATGAGTTATTGCCATTGTGAATAATCTCTGTGCTTGTATACATTTGGGCTTTATGCAGATGTGGCACAATGTTATTGAAGGATTTAAAAGAAGAAGCCCAGGACCTTGACATTTGATACTATTGTTTTTAAATAAATAAAAACTGAACAAGGCAAACGCTCCAGAATTAAAACAAAGACTGTGCTGCTGCAAACCTGACGGTGATCACAAAATTTCACTGTGTAATTAAATGAAAGTTTTTGTTTTCAATATCCTTCTCCATTTTTTGGTACAGTACTCCAACTGCACTTTCCAATGGAGTACTGTACCAGGGCAGAGCAGGGGTGGGTGTGGGTGTGAGGGGGGTGAGGTAGGAACACTCTCTTGATTTCCAGCATAAAGAAAAAGTAGAGATAGGAATTAGTGACTTCCTTGTCTTGTAAAAAGGGACAGCACAAACTAGGGGGGACAGCATTTCATTCTCTGATATCCAAAAGACAAAATATGTACCATATTAAAATACACACAGCAGGTGGCATTTAGCAAAGCTCCTTTAAACAGGAAGAGGTGACCAAGTAAAAATAATAAATATCATATATTCCTCATTTGGTTAGTACTAGAAAGCCTTGCCCTTCAAAACTCCCAAGAGAAATGCCAGACACTGAAGTAACTTTTGGGCTGGGTGCTTCACAACTGCCTCACAACAGACCTCTAAGCAGCCTTGCCCCAACAAGATACTGTGCTTAACTCCCTAAAGCAGCCCAATACATCAAGGCAAAAGCACAGGTTGCCACTATCCAATACTGGGCCCTCTGCCCAGGAGAGACGTGCGGCCCAGGCGCACTGCAGGCCCCATGGTGAGTGCCACCCAGCATTTTGTCACACCCCCCCCTAGTGGTGACACCCAGGGCGGCCCGCACCTACTGCAGCCGCTTCCTCCACCACAGCCTCTGCCCAGACCACTTAACTTGGATCTCCTTTATCTTCTTACCTTAAGATCTTCCTCAAAACTCTGCTTTTCAAGAATATGTTCCTTGATCAGATACAGTTTCTACAGTGAAGATCTCCACCCGTTTCCTTACAAAACGGAATCCTGATACGAAATGGCTCAGATTTATGTTTTCAAAGTGTGATAGGGAAGCATAAGGGTTAAAAGGCATGAAAATAAGGCCAGAAAAATAACAACCCTGGTTTGCATGACTAGGGACTTTCCTTGAGAGACTGATTGCTTTATTTTGATGGAGTACACCTGGTAAGTTTCGGTGCACTTTAAGAAAAGCAGTTTCTAAAATCCTCTGGGGGAAAGGACACTGGGTGACAGCCAACTTTAGTTGTACTCCGAGTCGCAGCACTGAAATTAATGGACATGACTTAGGTCCATTAGTTTTAATGCATTTACAACCCACTGCAACCAAAACGAGCAGCTAGCATCAATAACTTGGGGGAAAGCTTTAAGACACTTTTGACAACTTATTTGGAACATATCTGAATACCTCTTTTATTTCCAAGCCCAATAGTGAAGTGGCTATTGTCTAGGCCCAATCACCAGGAGGTCTAAGTTTGCATATGAAACCAACACCTGAGAGTCACAAAAACCAAGTTCTGTAACAGTTGTTTGCAGCCAAGTGGAACATGCACGATCTAATCTGCTTTTTCTTACGCACATAAAAATGAAGTTCAAAACTGGCTGCCACCTGTGGGACACATCACAGAGCTGTGCCGCAGAATAAAAATAATAACAACACAGCTTTTAGAAATTTGTTAGCAACAGAATATTCATACCTCAACCTAGAAGTCTCTCTAATGAGCTACGAAACTGTGTGGAAGTGAGTACACTATGAACCAGAAGACAGAAGTGAGGGAGGCTAGACTAGCAGAGATGAAGGTGAGTTTCATAGATAAGTTTTCAGCTAACCAATTTACACCAGGTATCTAATAAGACAGACACCATAGAAACAATAAAAATATATCAAATCAGTCATTGTTTTAGAACCAGCTGCACAGAGTTGAATGTAGGGTCCCAAAATAAATTGTATGATCCCAGCAGACTCCAATTGGAGAGACTAGGATCCCAATGCCACAATAAAACAAGATAAAGAAGTTCAGCTTACTATTGCTGTCAAAACCTGATGTTATGATGGAGACCAGTGCCACTTGCCAACAGAGGCAATAAATTTAATCCTAGCTTGCTACTCCTGGTGCCCAGATATAATAATAATAGTAATAATAAAACTCTGCCTGTCTTGTCAGTTTTAAATGGATGGCCATGCCTGCTCATTGCTGGTACTGAGGTCCAAATGGTGGAGCTCCCATCTGGCACCAGGGGACTGAAGACTTGTTTGAACACATTGAGGCAAGTTGTATTGTCCCCCTTCAGCAAAAGACATTCTTTCTTTGACAACTGGCAGGCTGCAAAACCATCTCCACAAAGAGGAAGAGCCAAGTTTATTATTTTTAACTCAGTGTATGTTTTGCATACAACCGACCCTTGCCTCAGTTTGCTTGCTTGAATGTATGAATGTATAATCCTGGAAAAGAGTTCACACTTTTTTAATCTAACCAAATGAGAATGCCTCATTGTGGCTTCTCAGTATATATTCTTTCTAGCTTCTAAAACTAAAAAGAAAAAAACCCACTGAACTTAAAAGCCCAAATGAAAAAATAGGCAAGGTAATAAAGATACCCTTCAGAAAATAAGGTTTTTGGCGAGGACTTCGAGGAAAGAACTGGGTTTTACACATTCAGGGTTAAAACTGGAATATTTGGAACAAAGATTTCACTTAAATCACATTAACCATGGGAGGTTGGGAAACTTTGACTGAAGAAGGTAGGATTCCTTCCAGGACTGCCATCCCAAGTGTTGAAAATGAGGCAGAATTGTCACATGTTATTGAAAAGCTGTTAGCATTTTGCTACCTGAAGTGAAGCAGCAAAAGTGTCCCTTCCCTGAAAGCCAAGGTGTGCATTATCTGAAACCAAGCCAAGTTATTTTGGTACCCCAGACAGAAAATCCCACAAGTGTTTCTCCCCCGCCCTGACATTAAAAACACAACACCACCACAACAGACTAGCCAACCATTTACTATTGCCTTTTCATGGCACCCAAAATCAGCGCCTGAAGCGGCCACCTTCCTCTGTTTAATGCCCCGTCAAAGCTCCTTCCCTCCCCAACATAGGTCATCGTAAAGCACAGTTAAATACAGTCAGCACAAAGAACTGACCTTTTAAAAAAAAATGTCACTGACAACAGCTATTTCTGGAAGAATGAAATGTAGGAAGTGAACTCACATACATTCATCACTGTTGTGCAATACGCCCGCAGCTGGTTTCAAAGAACTGCTTCTTGCCCAGTCTCCTTTCCTATCAAGTGTCTCCTTGTCACCCAGGCGTCATCACCAAGGTCCTATTCCCGATGATAACAGACTATCTGGGCGGCAGCAAGGCAGGCTCATCAAAGAAGGCTTTCAAATGCATATAGAGGTTTCTTCTTTTTTTTCCAGGAAAGGGGGTGGGGTGGAACCCATTCATTTGCAAGTTTCAGTGTGGTTAAATTTGTGGTAGTGATGTCAGTGCTAGTGTTTCAACACACTCCTCCCAAGACTGTGTATGTACACATTTCTGGACACAGCAGACCTCCACAGCCAGCTTTCTCCATCATCTTACTGCTACTGCCTTGTGCTGTCAAACACTGGAGTTGCGAGGAAAATATTTCAGGGGGACAGCCAAACTGTGACTTGTGGACCAGAGCGAGCTCCCAAATGCACCGGGCAAATAAGGGTATGGTTTAGCAATGCCTTTTAAGGCCCCTGTGTATAATCAGCAATGAAAGGATTTTCTACCAGGAATAAGTATAATTAATTTGAATGCTAAAACAGTGGTACCTCAGGTTACAGACGCTTCAGGTTACAGACTCCGCTAACCCAGAAATAGTACCTTGGGTTAAGAACTTTGCTTCAGGATGAGAACCGAAATTGTGTGGCGGCGGCGCAGCAGCGGGAGGGCCCATTAGCTAAAGTGGTACCTCAGGTTAAGAACAGTTTCAGGTTAAGAACGGACCTCCAGAATGAATTAAGTTCCTAACCCGAGGTACCACTGTATATGCTGCTGGGCTTCAGAGAAATGTTTCTCCAGCCAGTGTGGTCAATGGGCAGGGATGATGCGAGTTCTGGCAGCAAAATATCTTTGGGCAGCGGTGAATGAATGCCAAAATGTAAGAATTAAAAGGGAAACATTACAGAGCAGTAAAACATACTAGAGCCAACCGGGTGGTTTAGAAAACACACAGGTGGGCAGGAAATATCCAATAAGAGAGAGAAGCTTCCTACCACAGTGTGACAAAAGAAATTGGCAAGACTGAGTGACATAAGCCAGTCTTTCTGGGCTCATGGAAAGGCCAACAAGGAGGAATGGTGGTGAGAACACCAGTTTCCAAGCAGACCTGCCTGTTCTCCTTGGACTGAAGCAAGAAGCAGAATTCCATAAACTATTCCATGGCAAGCACAAGAATATGCCATGCCTGCATTGCTGGTAGTGGCTCAAAGACTGCCAGCCATGACAATTCCATTGTTGCCCCAGTCTGCAGTGCAGCCACACTCCCGTTTTAAGAGGACCATTTCTTACTTCAGGAGGAAGAGAGAAATCAAGTACAAGAGGGGTGAGTTCTGAAAAATAGGAAAACTTTTAATAGTGTATTAAATTGCTCAGCACGTTTCAGAGGAACCTTCCTCAGAGACACAAGAATTCAGTTTGTTGTTATTCTGGTGAAGCAAAATTGCTCAGCTAATTGAATTCTTATGCCCCCAATGAAGATTTGCACTGAAACATTAAGGTTCTCTGTATTATTTTTCAGTGCCATTTTGAGGCTTGCCACCCCCAGCTCTTATTAAAGAACATTAAAGCCAAAAACTTTTAATGGGGCCACAAAGAGGACTCTATTCTCAGTGAACTCAAATCCGATACTCCCAAGACAGGGATGGTTTTATGCTTCTGAAGAGAATCTTGTGACAATGTCAAGGTCTCACTAATTCCCCCTCATCAGTAGGTAATTATCAGTATATTTTAAACACACAGAGTTTTAACTCGTATCAACATTTAATTGTTTTAACATGATTTTCCTCTCTGTTTTCAGCTGTTCCTATTTTTATCTGTAAGCCGCCTTGAATGCTTCCCAGTTAGGGAAATATAAATATCTAATAATGTTAATGTTAATGCCCTACTAGAATGCCGTCTGTTCCAAAATGCAGCTGGCAGCAACATGTTTGCTTAGCCACTACCATCGCCTCGCCCCCTGCTTCTGCTTCCTGCGAAAACAAGACACAGCAGGAAATAGCCAAGAGATAGGATGAGAAAGATGACAGAGACATGGGAGTGGGAAGAAAGAGGTCTGAAACAACCCAGGCAAGGCCCGAATACAGCAGAAGGCTCATGGGTGGGGGGGGGGCAAGAAATGAGACTGGCTTACGTCTAACTTTGCCCTCATCAACAGAAGCCATGCCCCAAAGGACAGCACATAAATGGAAGCAAGAGGGAGCAAGAGGGAACCACACCAGGACAGAAGCGCCATCAAAGTAATGGACTCTTCGATGGAATCCCAAACAGCAAGCACTAAATAGAGACCATCCAGCACTGAGGTGGGGAACCTTTTTCAGACTAAGGACCACATGGCGGCAGTGAAGGCATATGCCAGTGATTTATGGGCTGTGGCTGCTGAGGAGGCCAGAGACCATCTTGGCTGTGAATCCTGGAAGACCTTGCAGGCCTTTTCCCCCTGGCCTTGGAGAGTAGGTCCCTGACTGACTGCAGCTACAACAGCTGAGGCTGGGGTGCTGTTTGGGGGTCTTTTGGGGGGGGTCAGGGCAGAGGAGATTATTCCTGTTGTCTTTTTGTATCTTTATTTTAGACCTTGTTTTGATTCATGTGGAAATTGTTCAGTTTCGTTGTGTATATTTAAAAGTTTAATTTATTGTTTACAGCTACTTTCGTTATGTTGTGGTCACGTATTTGTTTCATGTTGTAAGCCGCTTTGAGCATGGTTTGAACTGTGGAAAGGCAGCATGCAAATAAAAATTATGTGTGTGGGGCCAGAGGCAGAAGAGGTCAGAGCTATAAATGCGAGCTTTACCTGTGCACTCAGTGGGGTAGTTCCTTAACACACACACACACACCCATAGCCCTCCATCCTCCACCCAGGAAAGCAAACAGCTTTCTCCGATTCCAAGGACCCATTCTAGCCAAGGAGAGTGAAAAGAAGGGCTGGAGAGGGGGCATGGCTCAGAGGGGTTTATCACTTGACTCCTAAGAGCCACAGAGAGAGGCCTGGAGGAAAGCAATTGCCCTCTTTACCTGAGGCTCCAAATTGCTGATAAGAACCATAAAATTGTAGCGTTGGAAGGGACCACCAAAGTCATCTAATCCAAATTCCTGCAATACAGGAATCTTTTGCCCAATGTGAGGCTTGAACTCACAACCATGAGGTTAAGAGTTTCATGCTCTACTGACTGAGCTATCCAGCAGCTGCAGAACAAAAACCATCTTTTCTCCCTGGACTCCAACTATTTGTAACCTGGAAGGTTATACCGGCCTACCTACTAACATTTAATGCGGGGTTGGGGTGGGGGTGGGGAGAGAACAAGCTCACGTCTTTGCTTCACATTAAGAAAAGGAACAGATCATGGAGGTGGTGAGTGAATCAGCCGAGGAAGAAATTTTAATGAGGCCCAGTGGTGTGCGATACAAGGAAATGTTTTCATGGGAATCTGCTGCCCCGCCAGAATATTTTCACAAGTCTTCTCTTACTGGACAGGCAGCACATTTTCAAGTTCAGACATACCTGCCTGTTTTCAATGTCAATTCTCAAGTTATTATCAAAGGGTCAAGTTCAAAATAATAAAAAAGACTAGTAAAGCTACAGGATACAATGAATAATTGATACAGTTAACTGAAGTTCTAGATAAAAAATACACAACACCAGTGTTTTCTTCTTGCTGCAGCGTCAAACATCTCGGCACAAGTTACAAACATAACACAAAAATCACTGGAAATGGTTTCTGCAGAATGATTTGCGCCACCAACAGCCAAAGCATGCAATCTAGCACAATGGCTATTAGCTATGATGGCTCTGCTCTGCTTTCACAACCAGAGGCAATAATGCTTCTGCATTCCAATTGCTGGAAACGGCCAGAAGGGAGACTGCTCTTGTTCTTGAATCCTGCTTGCAGGTTTCTCACGGGCATCTAACTGACCACTGTGAGAACAGGATGCTGGACTAGGTGAGCCCCTGTGGCCTGATCCAACAGGCTCTTATGATGTTCTAAACGAGGAGTTCCATCAGCAGATGTAGTTCAATAACACCAGATGGAGTTCCATAACTCCTGGAGGGCACCACGTTGGCTACCCCTGCTCTACCAGCATTCCTGTGGTGATTAGGGATGAGAAACTCACCAGAGGAGCTCACATCTTATGGCTGCAGCAAGGCTAAGCTGCTCCCCACAGCTTATGCTCAATATCCGCCTGTTCTGCACTCTGACTACAAAACTAGGCAGTTGCAGAGTGCGGTGCATATGTGTCAAGAGACCTTAGCAAGGCATTTGCTTTTTAAATGTCCCGTCATAACCTACAGTGCAAAGAAGTCAGGAAGAATGACATCACTACTAACCCCAGCCTAGGCAGAAAGGGGAAGTAGGGGGCTGCCTGTGCAGACACAAAACAAAGTGTGTTTGCGTTAGTAAGATGACCCATGTTTGAGCCATGTGAATTCCCACCAGCGTTGGCTGCAGCAGGTGACCCTTCCCTAGGGTAGCCTCATGTTATGAGGTGGTTTGCTGCACAGCAAGCAGTTTCACCCCCTACAGCCCAGTCAGACTGGGAAATGCAGAAGTCAGAGTGCTCGGTCTTAGGACATCAAAGTTTTACGAGGAAACTGTCTTCCTCTTCTCACTGTTAAGAGTGGTGCAGGGAAGAAGAAAAAACAGGTCACAACTAGTATGAGAAGCATTGCAAGATGACCACTCTCCACTTTCTGAACTACATGTAAGAAAGATGCAGCATACAGTATTTGTAATGTAACCAGAGAAATTACTACATGGAGGATAAGGGGAGGGGGAGAGATAACATGTTGAAACCTTGTGCTCCAAATAATGCTGTCAGGGAACTGTCATCTGAGACGAAGGAGGTGAAAGGGCTCATGGAGGGTGAGAGAGACCACTCAGCGGAGGAGGGGACCAGCAGGGGGAGAAGTGGAGTTACAAGGGAAAGTGAGTCGGAGGGAGAGCTCAGAGATACTTCAAGCGGGAACAGTGGAGAGGTTTCAGGACCTCCCGTAGGCACACCCACTCCTCGGCGGAAACTGTCACGCCGAGAGTCCAGAAGACGCGTTTCCGTCAAGGAGCTTTTATGCTGGAAGAAGTTCCGTAAACGCCCACTGTCCGATTCAACGAGCGATTGATGGAGCCATGCTTAAGGAGCTCCATCACAGACAGAGGTTTGGGAACTTAGCCAAACTCTGAGGGATCAGGATTTTACGCACAAGCAGCTCACCATCCCATCACAGCAATCGGACAGTCCCTGAAAGCAGCTTGTGCAGAGAGGCATCATGAGCAACCCAGCTGGAGCCGGAGGAGCAGCAGGAGCTGGAGAAGGTCCAACTCTGGAAGAAAGGTACAGAGTTTTGGAACTCCAGCTAGCAATGCAAACGGCGAGGCTAGAAGAAAGGAGGGCGCAGGATGCAGAAAAGGCAAAAGGCGCTACACTAGCAAGAAAGATGCCAGGAATGGTGCAGAAGTTTGGGGGGGACCCCAGGAACTACCAAGCCTTTAGGACAGAGATGCAGTATGCTCTTGAACTGCAGTTTAACGACTTTCCCGATGAGGCATCGCGAGTGGCGTTTGTGATTGGCCATCTCGAAGGGGGGGCGAGAGACTGGGTCCGGCCCCTGATGGCAGGGAATAGTGACATGCTGAAGGACGCGAGGAAGTTTTTTCGCGCCATGGATTTGATGTTTTCCAGCGAGATTGAACAGGGACTGGTGCGCAGACAATTGATGGCTTGCAAACAGGGGAGCCGATCGGTTCGTGAGTACTGGACTGAGTTTACAATGTTGATACATAAATTGGGGTGGGACCTATCGGCGGAACCCATTCAAATGCTCTTTGAAGAGGGGCTTTCTTCGGCGGTGAAAGACGAACTTTCCCGGGCGCCCAGGGCGGAGTCTATGGACCAGCTGACCAAATCAGCGCTGACCATTGGAGCGCGCCAGGAGGCAAGAGCCTTGGAGAAGCGGGAGGGGAAAGGAGAGCGTTGGAGGGATTTCCGCATTCCAGAGATTCCAGAACCCAGTTTCCCGCCCGGAGAGCCGATGGAAGTTGGAACAGCGCGCGCGCGCGCAGTTTCAAATCCCAGTGAAGGGAGGAAGAAGGAGGGAAAGAGCGCCAAGAAATGTTACCTCTGCCAGCGGCCAGGTCACTTTGCCAGAGTCTGCCCACAAAGAAAGGAATGGCAAGGGATGGCGGGAGCTGTTGGGGGGAAGGAGGAGGAAGTCCAGGAGCCAGTAAAAGCCAACGCCTGTCTGCCGCTGTCAGGGCACTGCAGACAGGCCAAGGAGCAGTAAAAGTGCCCACTCCGGAACCTCCAAGACCAGCTCTAGTAATAGAGGTGCTGCTAGAGCTGGCAAACGGATACCCACTAAAGACCAAGGCGCTGTTGGACTCAGGCAGCTCCTGTAATTTTATGAGCAAGGAGTTTGCAGCTGAACACCAGATACAGACACTCCCTTTAAGCAACCCCCTGCAGGTCACCACGATCGATGGGAGGGAGCTGTTGGGGGGAGAAGTTAGCCTACAGACCGTCCCAATGGTTATGAGGGTGGCAAGGCACACTGAAAGGATAGCGTTCAATGTAGCCACCCTGGGAGGGGCGCCAGTCATTTTGGGAATGAGCTGGCTAGCGTTGCATGACCCGCTAGTGGGCTGGCATCAGAGAGTGGTCTCCTTTGGGTCAGCACATTGCCTGGAACACTGCAAAGAGGGAAAGGTGCCAGAAGGGGCAAAAGCCTCCCTAGCAGGGATGGAAGTGGCGGACAAAGGGAAGGTGCCCAAACAATACGCTGACCTGAGCAAGGTCTTCAGCGAAAGGGAAGCAGATAAACTACCACCGCATAGAGACTTTGACTGCCAAATTAACCTGGTCCCTGGGGCCCAGCTCCCCGTGGGCAAGCTGTACGCCATGTCAGACAGGGAAATGCAGGAGTTGAGGGAGTTTATTGACAAAAACCTGAAGAGAGGTTTCATCAGAGAGTCCAGAGCGGTGGGGGGCAGCCCAGTGTTTTTTGTGGACAAAAAAAACACGGATAAACCGAGATTGATCGTGGACTACCGGCGGCTAAATGCCGTGTCAGAACCAGTGACTTTCCCCATGCCCAGGATTGATGACATTTTGACCAGGGTGAGGAAGGGAAAGATATTCACGAAACTGGACCTGAGAGGAGCGTACAACCTGATACGAATAAAGAAGGGGGATGAATGGAAGACAACGATGTTCACCCCCCTAGGGGCTTTCGAATATCTCGTTATGCCCTTTGGATTACAAGCAGGCTCCGCCTGTTTTCAATCGCTCATGAACCATGTACTGGGACCTTTGCTCTACAAGAATTGCGTGGCCTTTCTCGATGACGTGCTGATATATTCAGAGAATGAGGAGCAGCATGTAAAGGATGTCAGGGAAGTGCTGAGCCAGCTGCAAGCAAACCAGTTGTGGGTGAAATTGGAGAAGTGTCAGTTCCACGCCAAGGAGGTGGAATTCCTGGGGTACCGCCTATCAGACAAGGGATTAGCCATGGATCCAGGCAAGGTACAGGCGGTGCTGGAATGGAAGACACCGAAAACGAAAAAAGATGTGCAAAGGTTCTTAGGGTTTGGGAACTTTTACCGTAAATTCATCAAGAACTTTGCCCACTTAACGGCTCCCATCACGGACTGTCTGAGCAGCAAGAAGAAATTCGTTTGGACGGCGGAGGCGGAGCACGCTTTTGAGGAATTGAAAAAGGCATTCGCTTCGGAAGAACAGCTCCTGCATGTGGATTTACAAAAACCCATGAGAGTGGAAACTGATGCCTCAGACCGCGCGGTGGGGGCGGTGCTGCTTCAGCCAGGGAGCAATAAGTCGGAATGGAGACCGTGTGCCTTCTTTTCGCGTAAGCTGAACAAATCCGAGAGGAACTACACGGTATATGACCGAGAACTACTCGCCATTCACGAAGCGTTCCGGAGATGGAGACACTTACTAATTGGTGCACAGCATAAGGTACAAGTATGTACGGACCACAAGAATTTGGAGTATTGGAGAACGGCACGAGTGCTCAACCAACGACAAGTGAGATGGGCCCAGGAGTTCTCCAAATTCCATTTTGAAATCTGCTATGTGCCAGGTCCAGAAAACATCAGAGCGGACGCTCTCTCTCGCAAACCTGAATATTTGGAGGGGGAGGGAGCGCCAGAAGAGAGACATATTATCCCAGAGGACCACTGGGTGTGTGGTGCGGCCTGGGTGGGGCAAAGAGAACTGGTAGAGGGAACGGTAAATGATGAGTACGCCCAGGATAAGCTCAGAGGTTTAAGGGGAGAGGGAGAAGACCCCGGAGGTTTTGAAGAAAGAAACGGGGCATTGTATTACAAAGGGGCGCTATATATACCCGAAGGGGAATTGAGGGGGAGAGTACTCAAACAGCTGCACGACAATCCCACAGCGGGGCATTTTGGGCAACACAAGACCATGTGGTTGGTGACCAGGGAGTTTTGGTGGCCCAAGGTGAGGGAGGATGTACGGGAGTATGTGAGAAGGTGTGACCAATGCCAGAGAGCCAAAGGAGAAAGGCGGGCACCAGCGGGGTATTTAGAACCGTTACCCACACCAGAACGACCGTGGGAGGCGGTGTCGATAGATTTTATGACTGATCTGCCCAAATCCCAGGGGAAAACCGCCATACTAGTCGTAGTAGACCAGTTAACTAAGATGGGTCACTTTGTAGCTTGCTCACATGCAGTCACGGCGGAAGAGACAGCAAAATTGTTTGTCGAACATATTTTTAGGCTGCATGGCGCCCCCTTGAGGCTGGTTTCCGACAGAGGGAAACAGTTCACGTCCAGATTCTGGAGGAAGCTTATGAGCTTGTTGCACGTAGAGGTCAACTTTTCGACTGCCAGGCACCCTGAGACCAATGGGCAGGCGGAGAGGGCAAACGGTATCCTTCAACAATACCTGAGGTGTTATGTCAATGACAGAGAAAACGATTGGGTCGAAAAGTTGGCACTAGCGGAATTTGCTTACAATAATGCAGAGAATGTGTCCACCGGGATGAGCCCCTTTTTGGCTAATTATGGGTGCCACCCCAGGGCGTTTCCAGGGGAAGGAGGAGAGAGATGGAGTGTTCCGGCCGCTGAACTTTTTGTAGAAGAAATGGAAGCGATCCATCGTCAACTCCAACACAACTTAGAAAGGGCCAAAGAAGAATATAAGAGGCAGGCAGACAAGAGCAGAAGGGAAGGTGAAACAATTAGGGTGGGGAGTCGGGTCTGGCTATCAACCCAAGGGTTGCCGTTCAAGGGTAGTTGCAAGAAATTGAGACCCAAAAGATTGGGACCATTTGAGGTCATCCAACAGGTCAACCCAGTGGCTTTCAGACTCCGGTTACCGAACCACATGAAACTGCACCCAGTATTCCACAGGTCATTACTGTCACCATACAGGGGGGAAGGTGAAGGGGTATCCACACGGGGGCCAGCCATAGAAGAAAGGGAAAGCCGCAACTATGTGGCGGAAATCATCGACTCCAGGTGGAAGGGTAATCAGGTGGAGTATTTGGTCGCGTGGGAAGGGGAACCGGAGTCGGAAAACACCTGGGTGAAGGCAGAGGAGGTCCATGACGAGGTCTTGATCGAAACGTTCCACCAAAGGTTCCCCAGGAAACCTCAACCAGTAGCGAGGTTCCGGAGGGAGTACTTTGGCACCACCGACGATGAGGAGGAACTGGAGGGATTCAGGGAATCGGAGTTGGAAGAGGGTACAGACTCCGAGGAGGAGGAGTACTTGGAAACCGGGAACAGCAAAAGGTGGAGGGAAGTGTTCGAAACTTCGGAAGATGAGGGAGGTTCCTTCAGGGGTTTTGCTCCCTCGCCTCCCGCAGAGGAGGGGAGGGAAGGGGGTGAAGGGGGCCCTAGAGGGGAGGTGGATGTCAGGGAACTGTCATCTGAGACGAAGGAGGTGAAAGGGCTCATGGAGGGTGAGAGAGACCACTCAGCGGAGGAGGGGACCAGCAGGGGGAGAAGTGGAGTTACAAGGGAAAGTGAGTCGGAGGGAGAGCTCAGAGATACTTCAAGCGGGAACAGTGGAGAGGTTTCAGGACCTCCCGTAGGCACACCCACTCCTCGGCGGAAACTGTCACGCCGAGAGTCCAGAAGACGCGTTTCCGTCAAGGAGCTTTTATGCTGGAAGAAGTTCCGTAAACGCCCACTGTCCGATTCAACGAGCGATTGATGGAGCCATGCTTAAGGAGCTCCATCACAGACAGAGGTTTGGGAACTTAGCCAAACTCTGAGGGATCAGGATTTTACGCACAAGCAGCTCACCATCCCATCACAAATGCACACACTAATTTAGTCTGAAATCAGTATATCACCATTGGTAAAAACAAAAACGAAACCCTGCAGCCTTTTCACACAAGGAAATGGAAAGAGCAGCAGTATCTGTTGCAATGTTGGGAAATCATGGTCCTCCAGATGTTGTACTACAACTCCCATCATCCCTGACCCTTGGAGCCTAATACCTGCAGGGCCACAGGTTCCCCATCTGTGATCTAGGTTACATTGATACCATACATTTAAATCACATGGCTTCTTCCAAAGAATCCTGGGAACTGTAGTTTGTTGAGAGTGCTCTGGTAGGGATGAATTACAGTTCCCAAGGTTCTTTAGAGGAAGCCATGTGCTTTCAAACTACCTTAAATGTGCTTTAAACTTTACCCTAATCAAACTAGGAAGAATGCATACATCAAATATAAAATTTGACCAGAGTTTCAGAGTATTCTAAACAATCCGAAAGTACCTTTCTATTTGGGAGAGGAAAGAAAAAGCTTCACCATAAAAATTGACCAGAATCTGGATTAGACTCTGCTATCAATTCAGCACATATAAAAATAGTTTAGACAAAAATAGCACTCAGGCCCTGTGTTTTGTGGTGACATGTTGGTTCCATTTAACGACATTTTCTAGGACAGAAGAATTCCATACACATTCAGCAGCCACATTGGAATTAACATACACATGCTCAACAGAATGATATAGCTGAAAACACAGCAATTTTTACTACCCCCCCCCAAAGCAGGACAAGGCAGTATCATTCTACACCAGTTCCCAGGATACAACTGGTAAAACAACTATTAACGTCATAGTTCTTTTTTGCTTTCCTTTAGTTTGCATTTTGTTCCACATGTATTCACAGGATAGGGACGCTCTCCCCATTGCTTCCTCACCGCAGAAAAACCTCTGGGAGAGTTCCATGCATATATATATATTTTAAGGGAGGGAAGTTTCACAGAAAATTAATTTAAAATCAGTGTTAGGGGGTCTGGCATATTTTTAGATTTCTAAAAGAAGATACACACGCAACACTCCTGAGAGGGGAATGACAGCTCCCTCTGCACCTATGTAGAATTTTGACTATGTTATGGCCTCAGACTGTGAGCCAGTGTGGTGCAGTGGTTAAGAGCGGTAGTCTCGTAATCTGGGGAACTGGGTTCGCGTCTCCGCATCTCTACATGCAGCTGCTGGGTGACCTTGGGCTAGCCACACTTCTCTGAAGTCTCTCAGCCCCACTCACCTCACAGAGTGTTTGTTGTGGGGGAGGAAGGGAAAGGAGAATGTTAGCCGCTTTGAGACTCCTTCGGGTAGTGATAAAGCGGGATATCAAATCCAAACTCTTCTTCTCTTCTTCTTCAGACTGGCCAAGAGCTCCTCTTTTAAAAATGAATACACATAACTCTAGAAGGGCTTTCAGCATATGTATCTTTGTGAGCTACAAGAGCAATTCCTCTTTATAAATCCCCATCACTTCTCATTGAAACATGCACCCTTTGTAATGAATGAATTCATGTTCCATTAAAATTCCCTACAATCTCAACATATGGAGGCGAGGCGTAAAAGCACGTACACCAAAGTTCAAACACTGTGCAAGACATCCCTTCGTCATGCAACTCGGGCAACACAGAGATTCTTCTGCGCTGGGCATCTATCCCTGAAGAGCATTCCTGGGCTGAAGGCAAGGCTACTAACAGTGTGTTTGTGTCACGTCCCAGGGAACAGTCTCCCTTCAAGTTCACCATCCACCCTACTATCACTGATATGTATTGGTACAGCCAGAACGCGATAAGGTGTGATAATCCCTTTGCCTTATCCAGCAGCAGCTCGCAGTAGAGTCAGAAATGTCAGGTCTCGTCAAGGAACATCTCACCTGCTCTTTTACACAGAGAGCACCACCTTTCCCTTTGTCAAGAAGCCAACTCCTCAATCTTACATGATGTAGACAACTCACTAGGCCGCAAGAGACAAAATAAAACTGGCCATTCTTACTTTTATGACTTCTTGGCACAGCATGCCACTTGTCAGAATCACCTCTACTACATTTTCTTCCATCCCAATGCAACAAGTGGCTACTATTATTTTTTAATTACGTTTATATCCCACTTTCCCTCCAAGGTGCTCAAGATGGCACCAATGGTTCTCCTTCTCCCCCTTCTTGTTCCCCTCACAACCACCCAATGAGTTATCTGAGGCTAAGGAGCAATGACTGGACCAAGGTCATCCAGTGAGCTTTGTGGCCAAGCAGAGATTTGGACCCAGTCTCCCTAGCCCAATACTCGAACCACTATTTCCCAAAATTCTAGTCCTCCAGAAGAAGTGAATGAGCTTCAGAAAGGCTGCTCAGAACATTCTGGGGTGTCACACTGGAGCTGGGGGAGGGAGCTGGGGTTGGAGAAAGAGGTAGAGGGAGAAGGAGCCTGTGTGGCAAGCTTTAACCATTACAGAAAAAGAGAGTGGGTGCAGAGAAAAATGGGTCTGACAACGCTATTCTTCAAAGGGCATATTTTCCATGAAAACTGCACAACTTCATACTGTATAGCAGCTTTCACTTCCTGCCCAGATTTAAAAAGCAGGCTGTTCCAGCAGAGGCAAGCAAATCAGAGCTGGTCAGATTTACAGATAGCACATGACAATGCTTAGCCCAGAGCTAATAAAATAAGGTCACACTCATGTCAGAGCCAATATAATAAGGTCGCACTCATGCCAGCCTATGAATTACAGAGATAATCTCAAATAATCCCCCAGCACCAACAACCGCATAATAAAAAAAATGTGTTTGACTAGGCAAGTTATGCGCAGACAGTTGAGGACGAACATGCACCACATGACCCCCAATGTTCCTGGCTCAGTGATATTTGGACTAGTGAGAAGAGGTGCCTGAACCACAAGAGCAAGAGCTCAGCTGCCAACTGCCAGAGCCAGATATCCTTTTTATTGTGCATTTGTGACGGGTTGTGGTCTTGACGGTATCAGGGAGGTTAGACGCAATCCCACTTCCAATACTGTTTGCGCCTGCAAATGCTTTGGGGCAGACATACTGCTTTTGTTTCCAATTAGTGCACATCCCAACAATTTCAACACAATCCCACAGCTCTGCCACACCGGTGCAAAGCTGGCCAAAGTGCTGGAGCATTAAAAACAGTCCCAGGAATGATCTATTTAACTCCCTCAAAGGGGCACCCAAACCACAAACTCCGAAGAGCCCAATAGGCAGTTGCCTTATACCAAACCAGACCGGCAATCTGTTTAGTTTGGGGTTCCCCAAACTTGGGTCTCCAGCTGTTTTTGAACTACAGTTCTCATAATCCCTGACCAGTGAGTCCTGCTAGCTAGGGATAGTGGGAGTTGTAGACAGCTGGAGACCCAAGTTTGGGAAACCCTGATTTAGCTCAATATTGTCTACACTGGCTGGCAATGGCTCCAGTCATGACTGGAAATGCCAGGGACCTTTTGGACGGAAAGGGCAGGTGCTCTACCCACCAAGTTACTGGCCTTCATCATGGGCACTTTTCTCTAGTGGACTAGGCTTGGCTCTGCAGCCAACTTTTACTTTTCTACACATCCAATAAGGAAGAGGAGCAAGGCCAGTCCCTTTGGCTTCAGGCTGCACCTGAACTCTAGCCACAACAGCAGAAATCTAATATGTCAAAAGTATCCAATATCACACTTGTTTCCGGGCCACCTGCCAATGCTTCTGGTTTGACAATTATGTTTCCCTCGCACAACATGTGTTTTTCCCTATTCTTGCTGCGTGTCTCAGAACAGGACGGAATCAATAAAATTCAATGGCACGCTTTTGACTGGAGAAACACTTGTCGCTGTTGTTTACGGAGCAGTCCTATATGCATCCACTGAGAAGCCAATCCTATTGATTTCAATGGGTCTTACTCTCAGCTAAGCACGCACAGGACTGCCATCTTAAATCTGGCAGTTCTCTTAAACCAATACAGTACAAAAACCAGACAGAGACCAAGGCTCTCTTTGTCCCGCTCTTTGCAACGAAGAAGAAGCTGGTAGGCTTCAAGACACACAACCATTCATACCACAGCTCACACTGTGAGAAGATCTGTGCTGACCAGCTGCTCAGCAGCTGCAGTCTTAGAAGTCAGGCCAAGCCTGTAGCCAGAACTTTTGTGGCTTGGGAGCACATACATACTTCTTGGGGGGGGGTCACCGAGTACTTCTTCATGCAGTTTAACTATGGAACTCGCTACTGCAGAAGCTGTGGTGGCCGCCAACTTATATGGCTTTATCAAAGGATTCAACAAAGACTATCAGCAGCTGCTAGCCAGGATGGCTGTGGTCTACCTAAACTGTTGGAGCTCTTTGAATACCAGTTTCTGGGAATTGCAGGTGGGCAGTGCTGCTGCGCTTAAGTCCTGCTTGCATGCACACCACAGACACCTGGTCCACAGTAGTCAACTTTTCCCTTTTCTTGTGAGGAATCCTATTCAGAATAAGGGAATTTCCCTTAAAAAAAGGGAAAAGTTGGCAGCTATGACCTGGTCTGTCCCTGTGAGAACAGGATGCTGGACTAGATGGGCCATTCACCTAATCCAGAAGGATTCGTCTTATGCTCTTATGGACATACTGGGGGGGGGGGGGTGAACCCATGCAAAACAGCCTGAACTTTTCTACTGAATATTAATACAGTGGTACCTCGGGTTACAGATGCTTCAGGTTACAGATGTTTCAGGTTACAGACTCTGCTAACCTAGAAATAGTACCTCAGGTTAAGAACTTTGCTTCAGGATGAGAACAGAAATTGTGTGGCGGTGGCGCGGGAGGCCCCATTAGTTAAAGTGGTACCTCAGGTTAAGAACAGTTTCAGGTTAAGAACGGACCTCCGGAACGAATTAAGTTCTTAACCTGAGGTACCACTTTACAGTCAAACCTCAGCTGTCGAAGGCAATCCATTCTGGAAGATAGTTTGATTTCCGAAACGTTCGACAACCGAGACACGGCTTCCGATTGGTTGCAAGAGCTTCCTGCACTCAAGCAGAAGCCGTGTCAGACGTTCGGGTTCTGAAAAACGTTCGGAAACTGGAGCATTTACTTCTAGGTTTTCGGCATTTGGGAGCCGAAACGTATGGTAACAGAGGCGTTCGGGAACCGAGGTTTAACTGTAAGATAAAAATATCACATTTTACCCACTGGCTGGAAGACTGGGAGGTGGGGGGTGGGGAGATGTAGGATATCAACTACAGTGGTACCTCAGGTTAAGTACTTAATTCGTTCCGGAGGTCCGTTCTTAACCTGAAACTGTTCTTAACCTGAGGTACCACTTTAACTAATGGGGCCTCCCGCGCCACCGCCACACAATTTCTGTTCTCATCCTGAAGCAAAGTTCTTAACCTGAGGTCCCATTGTTTTCAGTAGGACTTGTTTCTGAGCAGACCATGGTTAGGTTTGCACTGGAAGGTGTCTTGATGTCTATTGGAGAATCTCAGTCATTATGAATCTACACCTCTCCTGTGTCCCTCCCTCCACCAAGCCAACATCATTCAGTTAGTGAGGCCTAAGAAGAAAAGTTGGACACTTTCAGGTCAGAACAGGAGCCTCTCCTTTTTCAGGCTTTCAGATGCTAGCAGTAGAAGCAGGTAGACATGGAAAGCTGGGACTAAGTTAGCTCTGCACATGTAGGATGAATATGCTGCAGGTTGTGGTGGCGAGTTTCTCTTGGACAGGAAAAGGGGAAGCTTACAGGAAGCATGGCGGAAGAGAGGCCCAGAATTCTCTGAACACACTCAAGTAGATTTATGTGCAAGTTTCATGTGAATTTTAGTCAGATGCATTTCAACTGCAGTAACAGCTCTCAAAAAGAAATATAACCGAATATTTAACAGAAGCTTTTCAAATTCAGAATTCTCAGTACAGTGGTACCTCGGGTTAAGAACTTAATTTGTTCCGGAGGTCTGTTCTTAACCTGAAACTGTTCTTAACCTGAGGTACCACTTTAGCTAATGGGGCCTCCGCTGCCACCGCGCCTCCTCCTCGCGATTTCTGTTCTCATCCTAAAGCAAAGTTCTTAACCCGAGGTACTATTTCTGGGTTAGAAGAGTCTGTAACCTGAAGAGTCTGTAACCTGAGGTACCACTGTACTTGTGCTTATTTAAGTTTCAGGTTTGGAGGAACCCTTAAAATACTAAATACATTGCATATAATATGGAAGAACATTCATAGTTTCTTCTTAGCTACACCACTTTACATCCTTCTACCACTAACCCAACAGTATACATAACTAGGAATAATGTACCAAATATAAATAAATAAATATATATATATATATATATATATATATATATATATATATATATATTAGGAGAATCTTGTTGGGACATTTTTCTCCATTATGGAGCAACATGCCTTCCTTTGCTCTCCATCCCCCACCAAAGCTAGTTTCACTTCTAGAAACAGAATACAGTTGTCACTGCCCCCCACCTGCAATGTTTGTGGCGGGGGGATCAGGTTACACTGTGGATCGTTTGCTTCCAGATATGAGACCAGCCATATATTATGGAAAAGCCATTACAAACGTTTCCGCTGTAATTATCCACACTCTTCTAAGCGGAGAGCGGAAGCAAACGAAGAGAATTTTCCCCAAAACGCATCTGAACATACCATACCCTCCGTACCACTTGCTTACAAAGTTCGCAGGATTCTTCCACCAGCCGCTGAACACAATTTAAAAACACAGCTGTGTAGGGGGAGAGTTCCTGATCCGACAGGAGAATGTCAGCGAACACCCACCCTTTGGAAAGCAAGAAGGCAGATGCAAGAGCCTGCTGGGGATTCAGGGTGGGAGTCCAGCAGCTGTTGCATGGCTCTGGGAAGAAGAAGAGGAAAAAGAGAGAGGGCAACCACATCCAAAACTTCCATTAGTACATGTTGTTCACAGAATCGCAAGGCTGTGAAACAGTTGGCAAGGCTAAGCAAGCACCAAGGCAATTTCCCGCATTTTTGTCTCCTAACAGAATGGCCCGTAGAAGACATCTTTGCCATGCCTGCTTTGCAGCTCGAAGCTGAAGCAGAGTTAGAAACTCAAGATATACAGTGGTACCTCGGGTTAAGTACTTAATTCGTTCCGGAGGTCTGTACTTAACCTGAAACTGTTCTTAACCTGAAGCACCACTTTAGCTAATGGGGCCTCCAGCTGCCGCCGGAGCACGATTTCTGTTCTCAACCTGAAGCAAAGTTCTTAACCTGAAACACTATTTCTGGGTTAGCGGAGTCTGTAACCTGAAGCGTATGTAACTCGAGGTACCACTGTATACGCTAGGTGCCAAACATCACAAAAGAATGCATATTGTAATAAGCAAACACTAGACTTCTGCCCCCACTCTGCTCATGCATTTTTCTGAAAGAAAAACATCCACGGATATCTTATGCTCAGATTTTTTACATGCGTATTCTTCCAGGGCAGGCACGGTTTGTGTTGAAACTGGTCTACTGACGAGCCAGTCTTAGAAACTTTAAGCTGGTGTAGATTCCCCCTCATCTCCTAAGAAATTTCCTGCTATATGCTTTTCTACTGTTAAGACGCAGATTTGATCATCAGATAGGCATTGTTTCCTTGTCAAGAACGTAGACTGCACAGATGTCCGAATGCACAGATGTCCACAGCCTTGAAGGAAATGGGCATTTTGTCTCTGCCTGCTCCCAGGATATTCAGCTTGCACAATGACAGGTCTGTGCAGAGTCAGCTTCCTGTCACTAACAAGATGAGGCTGCCAGCACAGTGCCTGACTTCCCAGGAAGGGAGGCGTTTTTGCGCTGACAGACTTTCAGAAAAGCTGCAAAAACCAGTTAGGAAAGCAATATTGCAACACACATTAAACGGGTAGAGCTCTATTGCATGATTAAGATTGGTTCTATCATGCTGGGTGTCTGGCAAACTGGGCTCTCCCTCTGGTCATCTCCTCATTTGTTTCAGCTCCTGTCCACTTTGCTGGGACCACAGATTCTGGCCAGATTGGAAAAGATGGCATAACTGACTGAGTGCTGAAGGAAACACAGCAACTTATCTTTGAAGCCCACTTATCAGACTGCGTTTAGCTGGGGACCTTTTCATTCTAAAAAAATCTTTTGAGTTGTTTCACTAGTCAGTGTTTTGTGAAGTTTTAATGTTAAGGTGTAGTGGTTAGGAGCGGTAGACTTGTAATCTGGTGAACCGGGTTCGCGTCTCCGCTCCTCCACATGCAGCTGCTGGGTGACCTTGGGCTAGACACACTTCTCTGAAGTCTCTCAGCCTCACTCACCTCACAGAGTGTTTGTTGTGGGGGAGGAAGGGAAAGGAGATTGTTAGCCGCTTTCAGACTCCTTAGGGTAGTGATAAAGCGGGATGTCAAATCCAAACTCCTCCTCCTCCTCTTCTTCTTTTATTGTATTTTTAATATTTTGTTGGAAGTCGCCCAGACTGGCTGGGGAAACCCAGCCAGATGGGCAGGGTACAAATGAATTGTTGTTGTTGTTGTTGTTGTTGTTGTTGTTGTTGTTGTTGTTGTTGTTAAAATGTGGCATTGATGGTAGTGTTCACTGGGGCTGTCTTGCTGTCTTGCTACTTTGTTGTTTTGATTCTGTTTCAACATGAAAGATTTTATTTTGCTCATTTTTGAAATGTGGTAAGCATAATCAAAGCATGGGGTGGGGAAGAACAATGAATGGCAATCTTACCCAACTATGGGCCATCCAGATGTTCCAATACAATTGCCATAATCTCTCATTATTGACCATGCTGGCTAGAACTGATGGGAGATAGAATCATAGGGGCAGGGAGGAACTGGAGCCTGACTGATCATGTCCTGAGCATTCTAGAGAAAGGGTGGGATAAAAATGTAATACATTTTTGTTTTTGTTTTAATAAACACTGTCTGCTATTAAGCTGGGGCTACAAAAACAAGGATATGTGAATTTTTGGAGAGTTTTCTATATTTGCTCCTTTTTATGCATGTATGAAAAACAGCAGGAAATACTACACAAAACAGGAATCTTGTCAGCTTCATTCTTTCTTTGAGCTTTTGTGCACAAGATACTGATCTTATCTGAGCAAATAGGAAAATGGAGGAATCATTTGGCACCACAAGGAAGTTTTTCTTCATTGGTCTTCTCCGAGCTACAAGGCATTCACATCATTTATAGGTAACATGCAAACACTACAGAGTAACTTAGGACATTTCTCTGAAAACAGTGGCAAACCCTGCCACTATCCTAATGAGATCCAAAAGCCTTTAAGACACAGGTGGTGAACATCTGTGGTCTTCCAGATGTTGCTGGACTATAACTTCCCTTGTCCCTGAACATATGCTAGGGCTGATGGGGGTTCTCTACCCCTGCTTTAAGATATAAGTGTTGCATTGTCTTCCCTCTTTGGTAAATACCCTACACACAACCTCTTCCTCAATGCAATCACATAGAATGGGAAAACAGAGAACTAGCTGGCAAGTTCATATGTTTTTAATACAAAGTGGGAAGTTAGACTTTGCAAGAAAAGGGGGGTCATGGTTTGCTCTTCCTAGGGTATGTGGTGCAACAGAGAAAGTTATTTAAACCCTCTCTAATAACTCAGAATCAGTAGGCAAGAAAAACACTGCAGAATAAAAAAAAGACATTTTTTGTGGCACACTGAGCACATCTTTCATACATTAAACTAGGGCCCACTTCGTCAGATGTAACAATTCTGCAGAACGTTGTTTGGGCCATTTAAAAATTAATATGGCAAACAGACCAATGATGTCTAAGTTACAAGGGAACATTAAAAGGGGAGTGGTTTTCTAAAAATTAAGTAAAAGCATTACAGTATTATTCCCAGAACGCTCAAGACAAATGAGATCTCAAAGACAAGATGACTTTTCTACCAGTTTCACAACATGCCCAAGTAAACCGAAAGCAACAGTTTCCTCCACAGCTCTGGAAAAAACAGAAAGGGCTTGGGCTGATGAGTAGGTCAAAGCCTTGCCAAGCAGAAGCACTTATGATTCAGCATCATTTAATAGCCTAATATTAATTGCTCATTATAGGTTTCTATTTATATGGAACCCAATAGAAGCCTTTTGGTCATTAAGCAGTGAGTGTAAGCCACAAGCCTTATAATCAATGGAATTCACAGACAGCACCCATCAAAAGTGCTGTTTGACCAAATGGAAGAAACCACTGTAGCTGCTATACACAGCTTAGACCCTGAAGCACTACTTTTAGTAAGAGCTCATGGATGATGGAAGCCACTGTTCTGCACTCTCCCCAATCCTCATTCTTAGAGTCATTTCTCAATTTTTTTTGAGAGCTAAGGACCATTTTGTATGTGAGAGTTAGCAGGTAGTAAACATTTATAGAGAACTTTAAAATTGTTCATATCACTTTTGAACAGCATTCTCTCAATCTTGCCAACAATCCAGTATTTTTTATTTACAGTGATACCTCAGGTTACATACGCTTCAGGTTACACACTCCACTAAGCCAGAAATAGTGCTCCAGCGGCGCGGCGGCAGCAGGAGGCCCCATTAGCTAAAGCGGTGCTTCAGGTTAAGAACAGTTTCAGGTTAAGAACGGACCTCCGGAACAAATTAAGTACTTAACCCGAGGTACCACTGTATTGCATTTCTATACCACCCTTTTCTCCAAGGAGCTCAAGATAGCATACAGAGTTTCTCCCCTCCTAATTTAATCCCCACACAACAACCCTGTGAGGCAAGTTAGGCTGACTGGCTGAAGGTCATCCAGTGAGCTTCATGACTGGATAGATGTTTGAACCCTGGTCTCCCGCAAGGCCTAGCCCAGTGTTTCCCAAACTTGGGTCTCCAGCTTTTTTTGGACTACAATTCCCATCACCCCTGAACACTGGTCCTGCTAGCTAGAGATGATGGGAGTTGTAGTCCAAAAACAGCTGGAAGACCCAAGTTTGGGAAACACTGGCCTAGTCCAACACATAGAATCATGAACATTCAGGACTTACATCTCCAGAGTAAATACAGTCTATCCATCTAGGTTTCAGCTTCTACTAGGCACATCCCAGGCAAATGATCTGTTAAACACACACACACAAAACAGCAAGGCAGAGTTCCTGGCCAGATGGCAGGAAGGGAGTTTTCCGCTGCATCACAACCCACACTTTACTGCTATGAGTTCATTTTCCAGGCACTGTAGAATGCGAAAGCCATAATATCAAATCAGATGTAGTCATCTCACCAAGTTTCATTTAGTGATCTCGGGCATGACTCTCTCATCACATAAAAATGAACATTTACAGCCTTACAGCATCTCAGTACAAGATACTTCAGCAACAAGACGTTACAGCAGCATCTTAATAATCTATTTTAGGTTAATACTGGTTTTACTGCTGAAGATCAATGGTTCAAAGGCAGATTTTATTTAAGTTCACTGGACTGGTCCAAAGACTAAGAAATATTATTAGGTGACATTGAAGATCAATGATCATATGGCAGGAAAGACTCTAGTAAGCGCTTTCTTAGGATATTTAAGTGAAACTGCAATAAACAACAAGGTTAAATGGTGTATTTTGGAACTCACAGACTTGCACCATTTGCCAAACTGCAGTTTCTGCTTTCAATAACACATTTAGGAAATTCCCTGTAAGAGTTCTTGAAGCCCCCATTAAAAAGCTGTTAAAAACCCCAAGTCTACAAACTCACATAAAGGAAGATGTAAACAACACAAGTAATTTAACAAGCTAAAGTAGCTGTATCTCTAATCTCTGTAACTTGGGCTGATATTCCAGCTGTGGCCATTCCTGAAGCACAAAAGCCTGACCACAGTGATATGTGTATTGCTAACCTCAAGGCTTGATTACTGTAATGTGCTTCATGTGGAGATGCCCTTGTATTGGGTCTAGAAGCTGCAGCTAGTGCAGAACGCAGCAGCCAGGCTGCTCACAGGAGCAAGAAGTACATTGGCCATTCATTGCCTTGTTAGTGGAAGGCTCAGATTTCTACACTTTCTTCAGGACAGGAGGTTGCCAACCTTTTTGGACCAGGGGACCCATTTTGAATTTTGAGAGACTGTGAGGGTACAAGTCACAAAATAAGCTCAGATTGTGGGGCACCAGTGAAAGCCAGTACAGTGGTACGTCTAGTTACGAACTTAATTCGTTCCGGAGGTCCGTTCTTAACCTAAAACTGTTCTTAAGTAGAGGCGTGCTTTCGCTAATGGGGCCTCTTGCTGCCGCTGGCACACGATTTCCGTTCTCATCCTGGGGCAAAGTTCTCAACTCGAGGTAACGCTTTCAGGTTAGCGGAGTATGTAACATGAAGTGTTTGTAACCTGAGGCGTTTGTAACTCGAGGTACTACTGTATCTGCAGACACTGGGCTGGTGATACCTGTTTTAGAAAAGAAGACAGTATTATACCACCTGAAAGGCAAGAGCAATTTTTTGCGATAACCTTCCAAGGACCAGAGTCCACTTCAAATGCATGAAGCATAATTCTAACTTGTCAGGCATGTGTGATACACATACACCCACAGTTGGGTGGGATGGGAACAGAGAGGAATGAGGTCAAACCAAATGCTAAAAGATCAGATATAATTATGTATAAGAAAATCAATTGCAGTGACCATTGACAAGGCAGTGTTTGCAGTAACACATACGGTCTTGGCACTGACAACAGTGGTATGCAGCATGATAAACATCTGTAATCTTCAAGCAGCAGATAACAGAACTGATGAGTTGTAATTCATAGTCATTCCACCCTAGTGCAAAAACACACATTCACCACAAAGCGAGATATGCCTAACCCCAACTGGGTACGGTTTAGAATGCACCATCATTACAGAGGTATTACTTGTGATATCAGCCTAATGTACTAAGTTGTGCAATATTTGCAATAGCATTATAACGTCTAACCACTAGATATAATGGATGCAGATTTGTGCCAACATAAAGAATGCCAATATAAAGGAAGCAAATTTGCACACTCATTTCTCTACCATGACTGCCCTTTTCCACAAAAGACTTTCCCATGAGTTTGTAAATAATGCATCTGACAATCATGGCTACACATCTTTAACCGCATACATACCATACATATAAAGCACATTATCCCCAACCCCAAGAATCCTGGGAACTGTAGTTAGTGGGAGCTGTAGCTCTGTATGTGGGGTAAACTATAATTCCCAGGATTCTTTGAGTATCTACTTTAAATGGATGCTTCAATGACTCAACCTATACTTTGCAGTGCAATAGCACCAACCCACTCTACTTAATAGGCTGTAATCCTATGCAGTTATCTGGCACTGGATGCAGCAGATAAGTGGTCAAATGTTTTTCTTGTACACTGAGAATGTGGGGGGGGGGAGAGCACCCCTGATTAGCACAGCCCTCTGCAATGCCATGTAAAACATTAAGAAGAAAGGGTCCTGTGCACAAAGGGCTCTGCCATGCAATGGGAAACACTGGCTAATCAAGGCCCCCAATTGCAAGGAAAGGACCATGCATACAATTGGATGTGTCCATGACCTTCTCATGAGTATACAACTTTGGGATTTTTGATGGGCCATGAGACTCTAATTTCAGGGTCATAGGTTTGAGCCCCACATTGGGGAAAAGATTCCTGCATTGCAGACTTTTTAAAAAGTCTGTACATGAAAAAACTAATCTTCTGCAGGTAAGTAAATGCTATTTCTATTTATCTCTATCTTAGTTCTGGCCTTTCGAATTGCTGCTTTTGCTGGAATCGGTAGCTCCTTGTGTTATGCATCTGATGATGTGGACCCTAGTTCACAGAAACTTGCTTCATAAAAAGTTGCAATCATAAGCACACCTATCTGGGAATAAGCCCCACCACAGTCAATAGTGTTTATTTCTGAGGAGGCATGGCTAGGATTGTAGAAGCAATGAGCCTTTAAAGCACCACAAGACTGCTAGGATTGCCTTGCTGTTCTCCCCCCTCCAAAATTAGGCCACAGACCTTTTTGCTTTGTCTGCTGCAATGGACTAACATAGTTACCGCTTGCGTTTTATCATGATGGTGGTCTAATGTATGTTGTGCTTCTGTTTTTATTTATTTTTTACTGCTAAAGGCCACCTTGACTTATTTTCCCTTTCTGCATGGTGATAGAAAGCAGGATATCTGGCTTATAAAAAAAAAACATATCAGAAATAAAACGAACAAGGACACAACCAACACTGCAAACCCTCTGTACAATTACTTGGAAGTAAACCATGCAGATATCAAGCCTATTTCTGAGTAAATAAATATGGCATACATTTTCACTGTGAACTATTTTCACCTTCTGAGTAAATAAACATGGCACACATGTGTTATCCATAGCTAGAGGTTTCCTACTGCTCGAACTTACAGAAAAGTTGGGGGAAAGAAAGAATTGGAGGAGAGATCTGCTGGTTTGTCACTGGAATAAAACTTCGGGGCGGGTGGGCGGAAAGAGAAGCCAAGTGACAAGGAAGAGAGAAGGCCCAAGGCAAGTGCATGATGAAATGAGGGAAGTTCCAAGCTGCATCCATGCTGCCTTAGTAGCACCTCATCCCCGGCGGGGAAACAGGCAGGCTGAGGAAGGAGACGCAGCCTTGCAACATGGCCAGAAATACACACTGTCGGGACAGGGGCGGGTGCGCGGAGAGAGAGAAAGGGGAGGAAGCGCGGGAACAAAAAAAGGCGAAGGAGGACCCAGGCAAGAAACCATTCACACCTACTCAAGAAACTATTTCAGAGAGGAAGCAAGTGACACAGGCGAGCGGAAAGGAGAAAGAGAAAGGAGGAGGCGGCGGTGGAAGAAGCAGCCCCAGCAGCAACAGACGGGGCAAAGAGAAAGGGAGCAAGCCGCGCAGACACTTACTTAGCCGCGACCCCGCGGAAGTTGCGCTGCCTTCGGCCGCCTCAGCGCCGTCGATGCGAGTCGCCAGGCCGTTCCCGCGCGCCCGCCTTCCTTCCACTCATCTGTTTCCGACCCTCCACCTCCAGCGCTCAGGCTGCGCGTCGCCGTTGGGAAAAGGGCGCAGGCGGGCGGGCGGGCGGGTAGGTGGGTGGGGCGGAGAGCGGCGGGAGGGACCGGATTGCCCCGCTCGACTGTCAAACAAGGAAGCCGGCGGAAAGGAAGCGAGGCGTGCTCGCCCAACACGAGGGCAAAACCACCTCCCGGCCGGGTCGCTGGAGCGCCTCCCTCTGCTGCCTTCCCTCCCCGCCCCGGAGCCGCCGGAGAGGAAGCGCCCGAGCCAGCGCGCCGCCCCTCGACGACGCTCTACCTGGGGAAGGAGCGGGGCGGAGGCGCCGAGGGGGCGGGGAGAAGGGGAAGGGCGCCGCCCCCCTTCGGCAGGTGAAAGGGCCCTGTGGCCTCGGGGAGCCGCCGCCGCCGCTTTCCCAAAGGCCCCTCGCAGCCAATTCGGTTTGTCCCGCTCCCCAGACGCGCCGCTGCTTCGGAACGCCGCCCTGCGCTTCCATGCGCTTTTGCGCGCCAAACTCGGTACGGAATCGGGGCGTGGCTGCCGCGCTCCCGCCTGGTTACCGGCGAGGTTTCGGTGGAAAATCGGGTGCAGCTTTTCATTCCAGATGTTGTGGATTCCGTCTCCCCACCCTCATCCCATCCTGCCGGGGAGATGTTTTCCAAAATATACTCTTTAATTTTGATTAATTTATCCACACAATCACCACTTCCCCCGCACACCTGTTTTATTAATAGGCTTGTGGACTGGATTTGCACGCACGAAGTGTGTCAGATCAGGTGTCTTCAACCTTTTCAGACCCAAGACTTAATTTTAACTCAAACATGCATTTGGGGGATCCATTTCTTAATCTTTTATCACATATGTGCATGGTGGTAGTGCTTCTGTCGTGACCTGCCTTGGATCAGACTGCAACCCACTAGTGGGTCCTGACCCACTCGTTGAAAACCACTGAGTTAGACCCAGTTGCGTAAATCATACAGCCCCTGAAAGTAAAGTAATCATAATTAGCTCGATTTTAGCTGGTCTCTTCTGAACTGTGATGGCGGATCCACACCATAGACTCAAAGTACATCTAATGCACATTTAAAGTACATGCCTTTCCCCAAAGAATTCTGGGAGCTGGATTTCCTTGTCACAAACTACAGTTCCCGGTACCCTTAAACTACAGTTCCCAGGATTCTTTGGTGAGAAGTCATGGGTTTTATATGTATGGTGTGAGATCTAGCCAGAAAATACACAGCGGGAAATGCTTCCAATAAGCTTGCATAGGGTGGTAGCTGTCTATCCAGGGAAGCAGAAGAAACAAAAGGGTGATGACTAGAGTTTATGAGTGCCATGGCACTAGAAATGTGCAAAATTCCTGCCTGACCTTAGATACTCAAGTGACACCAGATGGTGCTATGGAGTTCTGTTTGTGCTTTTACTCAATTTCTCATACAAAGTTTGCTGCGCGTTTAACTGAAACATGTCTTTGATGTGTCTAGATCCAGTCAAAGACCCAGTTTGGCACACTCTCACACCCACGGATTTGCGTACACACACCCACACAGGCTAGGATCCTCAATGGAGGCTTTGGATACCCTCTGCATGCTTCACCTGGGACAAAAAAGTTTACAAGGTTGAAAAACCATAAACAGGACAAGCAAATAGCAGAAAGTATGAGAGAAAGGAAAGATTACCGTTAGAATGTAACAACAGACCCCATACATTCCATTTTTCTTTATGTCTAAAGAGGACGCACAAAACTCAGAAGATAGACTTGCGTTAAGGAGGAAACATAAGAATAAAAAATAAGACGCTTATGATTTACAGTGGTACCTCAGTTTTTGAGTGTCTCGGAAGCTGAACGTTCCAGTTTTCGAATGCCAAAAACCCAGAAATAATTGCTTCCGTCTTTGAACGCACCTCAGAAGTCGAACGGCTTCCACTGCGTGTTTTCCAATTTTTCCAATTGAACTTGCAGCCAGCCCTTTGTGCCTCGGTTTCCAAACATTTCGGAAGTCGAACGGTTTTCCGGAATGGATTACATTCGCGAACCGAGGTACTACTGTATTTGATACCTTGTGTTTTCTGAGACAAGACAACTTCCTTACCCCCCATCTCTGTGCATAAAAGCATAGAGGGGAAAACGGACAATTAAATTAATAGAACTTGGAAATTATTTGTGTGCAAGCAGGACAAAAAAAAAAAACTTTGTAAAAGAAAAAAGAGACAGTAAATGGAATCTGCAAATAGTTGATAAACTGGACTTTAAAAGAACAATATTTTAATAAGGGACAGTATCATTTATGTTTGAGTGTTCCCAAATTCTACCTAAGGAGAAAGTTAGGAGAAATAATCTATAATAACTTAGACAAAACAACAGCTGCACTCAAGGACAAGGGAGAGTAACCATTGCAATAGAACTGGAAGAGAGCAAAGGAATAAGCTGACAAAAAGCAAAGATGACTGATGACACATGCCCAGGGCCGGATTTAGGTTTGATGAGGCCCTAAGCTATTGAAGGGTAATGGGGCCCTTTATATATCCAGCTGTCCTTTGTCAACAACTAATTGTTGCTGTTTTTTGTGTTTAATATATGCTATATGGTAATTTATGGACCTAATAGGTATCTAAAGCCACTTGTACATGTTGCCATGCAACCAATCCATGCAGAATGTAGGCACCCTATATATATAGAAATGAGCAAACCAGTGATATTTTAGGGATCAGGCTAGCAGGCGGGTCCCATTACTTACATCACAGGAGCCTACACAACACGAAATCCTGTTGCTGTATGTACATTTTATTTTATTTGTTTTTTATCTTATATTTTGGAAATGTACATCCAGTTTTTTTCTTTTAATTTTTTGGGGGACCCCCAAGAGAGTGGGGCCCTAAGCTATAGCTTGTTTAGCTTATATGTAAATCAGGTACTTCACATGCCTGAGCATCCAAATGTACAAATCAGAAATTATTTACTGGAAAGTGAAGAGGAAGAGGCCAACAGAGCAGTGGATAAAATTTACAGAGTGAAATCACCTTGTGCAAAAAGTAAGAGATTACCAGGTGACTGTCTAGTGATATTCAATTCCAGAAATTTCAAGGATAATGAACTGCAAGTCCACTTTCGGAAAGGACTGGTAATTCAGGAACAAAAAAGCATCATCTTAAAGGAAATCCCGGTAAGACTTCTTTTTTTAAAAGGGTTGAATACAAATTCTTGACACAAGAAGAAAAAGGTTTCGTTCCAGTGGGAATACCCAGAGGCAGTGTCGGATTTACATATAAGCTAAACAAACTATAGCTTAGGGCCCCACTCTCTTGGGGGCCCCAAAAAAATTTAAAGAAAAAAAAACCATGGATGTACATTTCTAAAATATAAGATAAAAAAACAAAATAAAACCTACATGCAGCCACAGTGTTTTGTGTTGTGTAGGCTCCTATGATGTAAGTAAAGGAAATAAACAAGGATGTGTGGAAGTAATGAAAGCCAGATCATTTGTGAGACAATATAAAAAAGACTTTGGACAATCAGTAGAATGTCAACAAGAGGAGGTGGAAGAAGGAGAAAGAGGAAATGCAGTTTCTGCAGGTGAGGCAGTGGAAGTGCTGGACCAGTCTCTTGCCTCGGTAATGAGAGCCAACAACCTGAAACTCAATCCAGGAAAGTCTGAGGCACTGTTAGTGGGTGGTTCCCTAGACCAGATGGGTGGGAGATCCCCTGCTCTTGATGGGTTTACGCTTCCCCTGAAGGAGCAGGTTCGTAGCTTGGGGGGGCGGGGTTCCTGACTCCTTTGCTGTCGCTCAAGGTTCAGGTGGCCTCAGTGGCCCAGAGTGCCTTCCATCAGCTTCGGCTGGTGGCCCAGCTACGTCCCTATCGACAGGGATAGCCTAACTAGTGTTGTCTGTGCTCTGGTAACCTCAAGGTTAGATTACTGCAATGTGTTATACGCTGGGCTGCCTCTGAAGACGGTTTGGAAACTTCAGCTAGTGCAGAATTCAGTGGTCCAGTTGCTCACTGGAGCAAGACAGCATATTACACCAATCCTGATCCGACTGCCCTGGCTATCCAATTAGTTTCTGGGCCCAATTCAAAGTGCTGGTTTTGACCTATAAAGCCTTAAAACAGCTCAGAACCACAATACCTCAAGAACCGCCTCTTTCCATATGAACCTACCTGGACCCTGAGATCATCTTCTAAGGCCCTCTTGTGCCTCCTCCTTTAGAGGTCCTGAGGATGGCAACATGAGAACAGGCCTTCTCTGCAGTGGCTCCCCGTCTGTGGAATGCTCTCCGCAGGGAAGCTCACCTGGCGCCTTTAGGTGCCAGGCAAAAACGTTCCTTTTTAAGCAGGCCTTTGGTTGATCTGATTGACATCCTAGACTGTTTTAAAAAGTGGCTTTTTTGGGGGGGTGTTATTGGGTTGTTTTTATTTTGATTATATATATATTGTGGTTTTTATGTTGATCTTTTATGTGAACTGCCCGGAGACCTCCGGGTATAGGGCGGTCTATAAATTCAATAAATAAATAAATAATAATAATAAGTGAAGAAGGAGAGTAGATAGGTAGAGACAGAGAGGAGTAAGGAGGAAAGGAGGAGGTGGGAGGGAAGAAGAAGGGTCAAGAGTAAAATAAAAAATGATCACCAAGGCCTTTATCAGATCACAATAATGGTAATCCTACATGGGGAGGTGAGATCACAATGTTGATGGAGATTGAATGAAGAAATATTAAGCAATATAGAAATAGAAGAGGAAGTTAAAAAAAAAGACTGTTTTAATTTCAATCTCAATCAAGGGGTGGGTGAGGAAGCGGTCTGGGACGCAAGGCAGTTCTCAGGGGCAGTGGTGGTGAGTGTCCCTCTGGTGGTGGTGTGGCAGAGCACGGTGACACCTCCTGTTTTGCCTCAAGTGGAAAAATGGGACGTATCAGACGCAAGATCTACCCACCTTGGAAGAATGGCAGATGCAAGTAATTGACTATATGGAGATGGCTGAGATGACTGGCAGAATCCGAGACCAGGGAGAAGAGTTGGTGGAAGAAGATTGGAGGAAATTTAAAATTTATTTACAGAAGTACTGTAAAATGTATGAATGTGGATGATATTGAAATAAAAATAAGAAGTTCTAGTAACAAGAGATAAAAATTGGAAACTATAAATTTGGGAGGTAAAATATTTAAGGACAAAGTAGTACGATATGAATTTGCTGAGCTAATTGTTAAAGAGGGATACAAAAAAGGGAGGTGCGAGGAAGTCAGGAAAATAAGTTATCCAAAGATGAATAATTAGAAAAGAGTGATTTGTGTTTGTCTTATGTTATTTATGTCACTTGTGCTGTTTCAGATTGCTTTTTTTCTTTTCTTTTTTTGTGAAAGATTGTATTGTTGTTTTTTACTTTTCTGTGTGTTTTATGTATCTTTTTATTGTTAAACTTAATAAAATATTATTATAAAAAAAGAAAAAAGAAAAAAAGAAAAATGGGACGTATCACCCCAGAACTTACAGCTGTCAGTTTTGAGGGAAGACAGGCAAGAATCCACAGACCAGATGGGGCTTGCTAGCTCGGGGAGGAGGTGTGTGATTCCTCAGCTGGAGAAGGCTCAGGTGAGGGTCCCATGTCTTGTTAAACCCAGAATATATACACTGGTACCTCGGGTTACAGACGCTTAAGGTTACAGACGCTTCAGGTTACAGACTCCGCTAACCCAGAAATAGTACCTCAGGTTAAGAACTTTGCTTCAGGATGAGAACAAAAATCGTGCTCCGGCAGCACGGCAGCAGCGGGAGGCCCCATTAGTTAAAGTGGTGCTTCAGGTTAAGAACAGTTCCAGGTTAAGATCGGACCTCCAGAACAAATTAAGTTCTTAACCCGAGGTACCTGTAATAGGAAAGCCTTCCTGAGTCCTGGCCACCAGGCTATAGCTCTCCTGAGACATGATTTGGACTGGAGCCTCAGTGTGGAGATACAGCCACAGACGAGACCATGAAAACCACACTCAGCCTCCCAGTTTGGGATACCCCACCCTTGATCTACAACCTGCTGCTTAACCAGCCTTATCAGGACCCGAAAGAGGCTTACAGTAATTCAGCCAACACTACAAAACAAACATCCTAGAATGAACAACTGTAAACAGATTCTGAAAGCAAAGAATCAGACCAAACATGAGGTCCAATAAAAGTTGTTTCATCTACTCCTCCTCCAGGAACCAAAATGTCTCCCGAAGCTGAAAGTTCTTCATCGCTGGAAGAGAATCAGCCAGGCACCAACTCTTAGGAAGGGAGTCCTAGAAGGTGGGTAGTCAGAATGCCCTAAATTTCACTGCTCAGGGAAGATCACAGAGCACAACCCTAGATGTGCATCTGATGAACATTGTTTGGGAGACATCCTAATAATATTCCCCACATATTCGGGGGAAGGGGAGTTCTCTCCCATTTTGAGATTTGGTTTGATACTAAATGTGCTGTATTGATAATGGGATCTCAGGAATGCAAAAGTCTAACAGCTTGATAGGAAGTTGAATGAAAAAGTCAAGAGGGAGCAGATAGTTTTGATATCACCTCTGAACTTGTTTGAACCGTTTGCCTTGCCTCGTCCCTGCGCTTTGAGATGTGACACTGTGGATGGCACCCTCTTCTCCATGTGTTTGGATTTATACTTGACCCTCAACACACCATTCTGCTTTGTTAGATGTTTTGCGGTGCTTTCCCAATGCTGCTGCATTATTGCAATCTGGAGGGGCTCTCTTGCACTTTGGCACTATAGAAGAAGAGCCAGTGTGGCCTAATGGTTAGAGCATCAGGCAAGGATCTGGGAGACCAGGGTTCAAATTCCCATTTGGCCAAGAAGCTCACTGGGTAGTGACCTTGAGTCAGTTGCTGCCTCTCAGACTAACCTACCTCACAGGGTTGTTGTAGGGATTCAATGAGGAGGGGGGAGAAAACTATGTAAGGAGCAGCTGGGGGGGGGGAAGGTGGGATGTAAATGCAATAAATAAATAAATAAAGTGGGACAAGAAAACAACCCCAGAATATTTGTAGCATGAAAGGATTTGTAATACGCAGGATTTCAGCAGGGACCTAAGGGAAATACAGCACCCCCCCAAAAAAAAACTTTTGCAGCTGTAAATAATGACAGCAGGATTGCGTGTAACTGCCCCAATATCATTATGAACAAAAATCATGTCTAGAGGAACTCTGAATAAAATACAGTGGTACCTCGGGTTACAGACGCTTTAGGTTACAGACTCTGCTAACCCAGAAATAGTACCTCAGGTTAAGAACTTTGCTTCAGGATGAGAACAGAAATCGCATGGCGGCAGCGGGAGGCCCCATTGGCTAAAGTGGTACCTCAGGTTAAGAACAGTTTCAGGTTAAGAACAGACCTCCAGAACGAATTAAGTTCTTAACCTGAGGTACCACTGTATCTGCTAAGAGGATCATTTCATTTTTCACTTATCCCTGTTTTGAACACCGGAGGGCAGTCTGAGTCCACTGTTGCTCTAGCTAAATCCTTTGCAAATGTTGTTTTCCTACCCTCTCCAGCTATAATGACAGATGTTACATAAAGGCCCCGTAGTAGATAAACCAGTTCTCGCTGATGTTTTGGTACAAAAATGAAAGTTCATTTTTTCTGGAACATTTCTGTAAAATGTTTTCAGAATAAAAAGAGTCTGACGAGCCAGGAACCTATTTTCAGAGTCGGGTTGTATTTACTCAGATCTCCAATTCTCCTTCCAGGTTTGAAAAAATGGCAGCAAGTGTCAACCTGGCACCCTTCAGATGTTACTGGACTCCATCATCCGTCAGTCCCATAGGAGTTGCAATTCATCAATATCTGGAGCTCATCAACTTTGCTATCTATGGCATTACCGTAGCACCCAGGCACTTGATAAGATTGCTAGGGCTCTGAGAGTCCCAGGGCCCTTTCTCCTGGCAACAGCATGGCGGTGTGGGGACTGCAGCAAGACTATGTCCTGAGCCTCACAGGCTTGGATTGGCAGGCTGCGATGCAGGAGGAGCAGGAAGAGGAAGAAATGGAGGAGGGGGCTGAATGGCAGGGAGCTGGGTTGGAGGAGGGGGGCTCTGCCCTTTCCACCCTGACTTCAGTCACTTTAGAAGGGGGACCAGAGATGCCAGCTCTGCCTTCTGACCTGCCCAGGAGCAGAGAGACTTAGAGGTGACTGGAGAAGGCTTTGATCAGCTGAGGGGGGGGAGACTGAAAAGGAGGAGGCAGGGACCGGACAGGAAAATGTAGCATTGTCCATAAGGCAGATGAGAGCAGACCCACCCAATGTTGGTGGAGTGCAACCTTGCAAGCTTGACATTCCTGTAAGGTGAGAGAGTCTTGGGAGTAAGAACACCACCTCTTGCCCTTCAGGCCAGTGGAGTGGGAAGCTTATTTGGGCATCTTTGTCATTTCTTGCCCTTCTCTGGACCTCCTGAACTGTGACTCCTGGGCATCGTATTTGCTGCCAAGCCTATCACAACTTCCAGCATCTACTGAAGACTCTTTGTTCCAGCAGGCATAATAAATGAATTATGATTTAATAGTTTAAACCAATTTATATTGTATTCCGTTCCTTGTACACTGCTTAGGGGCCACTGCAATGAAGCAACATGTAAATTGTCTAAATAAATGGTAAGTTTGAGAGAAAGTAAGAGAATGAAAAAGAGTTATTTAAAATGTCGGACAATGTTTGTTTTAGTTTTAATATGTACATAAGCAGCAGTTCTTTCCCGTTGCTCTGTCCCAGCTTCTGCCAACCTAGCAGTTCGAAAGCACGGCAGTGCAAATAGATATATATGTACTGCTGCGGTGGGAAGGTAAACGGCGTTTCCATGCGCTCTGGTTTCCGTCACAGTGTTCTGTTGCGCCAGTAGCAGTTTAGTCATGCTGGCCACATGACCTGGAAAACTGACTGTGGACAAATGCCAGCTCCATTGGCCTGAAAGCGAGATGAGCGCCACAACCCCATAGTTTCCTTTGACTGGACTTAACCATCTAGGGGTCCTTTGCCTTTTTACCTTTTACAATCAAGCAGCATATAAATTTAAATAAACTGTATTGGTTACAGATTATCTTGTTGGCACCATGTGGTTTAGAAGAAGCCCTGACAGCAAAGAGGCAGAGTTTGTGTTTTCCCCCTCTGAAAGTTGGCCTAAATTTGTATCTAAGCATAAACATTTGCCTGTGCAAATTTGTGTTACAAGCCTGTGCCCTAAGTCTTTGAAGTACGTAGCAATGCCCATGAATGGAGACTTTCTGCATGCAACACACTGAGCTATGGATCCTTCCCTAAAGTGAAGTGTTGGACATTTGGTGAAGCTAACTTCTCCTTCTGCTGAACTCTGCACAAACCTATTAAAAAACTGGTCTCGTGCTCTACAGCCTTCCACGAAAGGCACCGGAGCAGCATAGAGGAGTGTTTGTCTTTGCCGCTCTCAAGCACACGCACACAGTGCGGTAAGGAAGCATTAGTGATTACATTTGACTGCCCAGTGGGATATTTTTGTTTTACTGCTTTCCCAAAGCATAAACATATGCCAGGGACTATGGGAGTACAGTACTTTAGTTCAACAGGAAGACAACACGCTTCCCCCTGGCACATTTTGCTGGAGCATGGTTTAGATGTTCTGATCTTTATTCCCACATAAATGTCCGCCCAGTGAGACATCGTGGCTATAAATAGATCCCCTGGTCTGGTCCCAGAAATAGGCCCCGTAGGGATTTCAAAAGCAGGAGGCACGTTCTCAAGATCCAGGTTGCACTGGGAGATGAAGTCGAGAGGTCAACGGAGAAGAACTTGGGATAAACAGATGGGCTGTGTTTAAGACCACGTGCAAGCACACCCTAGTGGGCAGAAGGAAGGCCCACTGTAGAAAATGGGGCTTGCTCCGAGGGAAGTGCAGAGTAGCTTTGGAGCCGTGAGAGTACTTAAAGTTGTACCATTGGATTTCCCTTTGATCACAAAATACAAAAGCAGTAACAGCAATTGGGCAAACCCACTTGAGAACATAAGAGCCTGCTGGATCAGGCCAGTGGTCCATCTAGTCCTGCATCCTGTTCTCGCAGTGGTCAACCAGATGCCTATGGAAAACCCACAAGCAGGATTCAAGCCAAAGAGCAGTCTTCCCTCCTGTGGTTTCCAGCAACTGGCATTCAGAAGCATTGCTGCCTCCAACTGTGGAGATAGAGCATAGTTATAATGGTTGGTATCCAGCAACTGCCCTTTTCTTGATGAATTTGTCTAATCCTCTTTTAAAGCCATCCACATTGGTGGCCATGCCGGTGTTATGTATTCAGTGGCCTGTGTTTGCCTGAGCTTGAGTCTGGACTAAGGAATCTGAGCCCCTGTGTTCTGATTTGATATGTGATATCCAATCACAGAACATTTCAGGATTTGGGCCTCTGCCATTGGCCCTTAAACTTTGACTTATGATTCGCAGCTTGGAAGTTTGGACAGCCAATCCCGTTTGGAGTGGGAGTGGCCCAGGCCTTCAGAAATGTATATAAGCAGTAGTTGTCCAGTTCTGTTTGTTCAATAAAGGTTCTCACTGTGTCTTGCCTTGTGGGAACCCACCTACACTTCAGTGACTGCCTCCTGGGAGAGCAGGTTCCATAGTTTCACTATGCACTGCGTGAGGAAGGATTTTCTTTCATTAGTTTTGAATCTTCCAACATTTCGCTTCATTGATGTCTATGAGTTCTGGTGTTATGAGAAAGGGAGAAACCTTTATCCACTTTCTCCATGCTGCACATGATTTTATACACCTCTGTCATGTCGCCTCTTACTCGCCTTTTTCTCAAAACTAAAAAGCCCCAAATGCTGCAACCTTTCTTCCTAGAGGGAGTTGCTCCATCCCCTTGATTATTTTGGCTGCCCTGAACCCTGACTAGGAAGCGGAGAGCAAGAGGAAGGGAAAACCACATAAAAGAGGAGTAGAATACAGTGGTACCTCGGGTTACATACGCTTCAGGTTACATACGCTTCAGGTTACACACTCTGCTAACCCAGAAATAGTGCTTCAGTTTAAGAACTTTGCTTCAGGATGAGAACAGAAATTGTGCTCCGGCAGCGTGGCAGCAGCAGGAGGCCCCATTAGCTAAAGTGGTGCTTCAGGTTAAGAACAGTTTCAGGTTAAGAACGGACCTCCAGAACGAATTAAGTACTTAACCCGAGGTACCACTGTAGTAGCAAGTAGTGGATGATGGAGGGTGTGTGTGTGTGCTCTTTGAAACAAACAATTTTAGACTTCAAAAGGCCAACCGCTTTCCAGTCACATCCGATGCACATTAGAAAGCACATGGGGACGTGTGTTCAATGAACCAAGCTGGAGACCTTCCATATGGCTTTGGCGCCACTGAGTCCATGCAGCCACTACAGGTTCTGCAGAGACATCTCTCCCACTTCAGATCATGGTGTCAGCGTTCCTGTTCCCCAAGCAGGCGTCCTGGGAAGACATCTGCCAACGTCTGCTCTGTGTAAGTGAAAGTATGAAACGGTCCTTGGAGGCGCTTTCATTTTTCAGGTGGCCAGTCTGCAAGTGATGCGTGTCTTCGGCTGCTGTTTAAATAGGCTTCCCAGGGGCAGTGGGACTTGCCTGGGAGCAAGCTTGCAATTCAGACTTACGCTGTCAGCATTGGTTTCCAGCGCTTCTCGGTCACTGGTCTGCAAAGTGGTCGAGTTTATGGAGCAGGGATAAATCCTCCTCTTGGAATTCCCTCCATTAGTGTCCGGACTATGCAAAAAAACTACCTCGAAGACTAGCTGCCTCATTTGAAATTTCCCTCCTCCTTCTTTTGGATATGTTTATTGCCTCTTGTCTCCTGTAAGAGGGCAGGGGCTACAACAGAATCATAGAGTTGGAGGGACCCTGAGGATCATCAATAATGTTTGATGTGTTTTTAATATTCCATTGGGAAATGTTTTGTACTGAAGTTCTCACCCTGGGTTCTGCATATAAGGAAACCATTACGATTGTAACTAATGCCTTATCTCGGTGGGGAGGGGTGTTTTGTACTGAAGTTCTCACCCTGGGCCAGCAGGGGGATACTGTAGATAGTTCAGGTCCACATATGCAAATAAGGGATCGAAAGTGACGTTCAGTGATTGGATAGTTACAGAAAATGGTTACTGTTGTGTTCTAGTAGAGCTCTATATAAGCCGGCTGGCTGAACCCTTCAGTTCAGTTCTGTTCTGGCCTGTGAATAAACAAGAGCTGTTTGAAGAATCGCTGTGTCGTCTGATATGTTCATCCACAACTTAACAGGAAACCCAGCCAGATAATTAATTAATTAATTAATTAATTAATTAATTCACCCAATCCCCTGCAAAGCAGGAATATGCAGTCATCCCATACAGGGATCGAACCTGCAACCTTGGCGTTATCAGCACCCCGCTCTAACCAACTGAGCTATCCAGGCTGACGATAAGATAGCAACAGACAGAAGTCTTCAATCCGCCAATTCTGCAGCGCCTGACCTTGTGTATGAACAGCAGTGCAACACATCTGGGTGGAGCTTCCAGTTTCCCTTGGCATATGTTCCGTTGGGAAGAATGCACGTAGCTTCAGAGGCCAGGTGCTCGCTACAAGAGCCAATGCTAGAGAAGGAACAGAGAGAGGAGTTTGCCCAGGATTAACAGTGCGCTGCTGGTTTTTACGTGCAAGCAAGTTTCCAGAGAAAATGGTCCTTTGGGAGCAGCCAAAGGGAATGCCCCCCCCCCGCCCGATGAGCTTAAAATCGTGAATATTATCCCCCAGCCAGACCCCCCCTCCCTCCTCCACTTGATTGCTTGGGAGATGTTCACTCTGGTGCACAGCCAGAACCTCAGCTGTGTTTTGTCAGCGAAGATTAAGATATTATTTATAACCAGCACAGTAGCTGAGCGAAGCACCAATCCAGCTGCTTGGGAGGCTTCTTACAGAGGGAGCCAGTGGGCCAGTGTGTGGGGAGACTGCTGCAGGAGAGAGGGGGATGGGCAGTGAGCCCTTTTCATAAGGGCAGGGATGGCTTCTGTTGTAGAGACAGGAGTGTGAGGAGCCTATCCTTGTCTTGTGAGTCTCTGCTTTATGGAATGGTTGGAAGTTTCTGGAGGAAGAAGCAGAAGGCAGGGACCCAAACAAGGCGTAGCTTATTTGTAATGCATGTAGCACCAGTTCCCTAAAAGTACTATGACCTGTTCGAGGAGAGTCACAAATGACCTGTTTATTGAGCCTCTGAGCCTTCATCCTGATTTGCCCTCAGGGAGGTTAGCTGAGAGTTGGCTGTTTAATGAGCGTTTGTTCTGATTTGTTTGTGGGGAGAGTAGACAATGTCAGATTTTTCATTAGCATTAATCAGATTTGTTTGTGGGGAGGCTAGATAACATGGTGTCCAGGCCTGTGTTACCCCACCCTTCCCTGTGCGTTTTCCTGTCACTTTCCTTATTGCAAAAAGTCTGTTCTTTTGGGAAAGCAGGGTTGGTGCCTAAGACTTCCCAATTACATACCCTTCAACTTTTCTCTGATGAAAATAGGGACGTCATAAATAATAATAATAATAATAATAATAATAATAATAATAATAATACCCCGCCCATCTGACTGGGTTGCCCCAGTCACTCTGGGTGGCCTTCTAACAAATGTAAAAGCATAATAAAACATTAAACATTTTAAAAAATCTTTGTCCTGGGGGGCCTCCAGATGTCTTCTAAAGGCTATCTACTTACCGTACTTATCTCCTTGACACAGGGGTCACATAACTCCATACCCTCCAACATTTCTCCGATGAAAATACAGATGCCCTAAGGCAGCGGTTCTCAACCTGTGGGTCCCCAGATGTCGTTGGACTACAACTCCCATCATCCCTGAGCTCTGGTCTTCCTAGCTAGGGGTGATGGGAATTGTAGTTAACAACATCTGGGGACCTACAGGTTGAGAACCGCTGCCTAAGGAAAAGCGGGGCATTCTGGGATCAAATCAGAAACTGGGATGGCTTCTGTAAATCTGGGACTGTCCCTGGAAAATAAGGGCTCATGGAGGGTCCGCGATCAACTTCAATTATGCAACCAAAATTTGCCAGTACTTGATTGAATCTCACTCAAAAATAGCAGTAGTCCGGAAGTATCCTATATTCAGAGCCCTTAGCTGTTTCAAACTGTTTTTAATGTTGTATTTTAAATTGCTGTAACTTGCCCTGAGACCTTAAAATAATGCTAGCAATAATGGATAATAATAGCAAAATTCCATTGGATGGCTATGTTCCAGCTGCCAAGCTGTTAGTGTGGCTCCAGCCCTCACCCAAACAGCTGAGATATGTCATAGCCAGTTCCTACCAGCCACCAGAAGCCATTGAGCAGGTATGTTCTTATAGCCACTGCTGCCCATTAAAGAGATACCTTCAACTTCTAGAAGGAATGGCCTTCTCCAATAACATACAATTTAGATTTTGTCATCTGTGGAATAGGCCCTGCTTGTTTTCTGTCATGGGTGGTAGTGAGGAGAACAATCACATGAGACAGGGCGTCCACAGTGGTGACACCCCTTTTTTGGAACTCCCACATCCCTCTCACTATTGCAGTTCTCAGGCACAATATGAAAACTCCCCTACATGTCCTTGTCCAGACCTTTGGAGTATGATTGGTGGTCTTGGGGGGGCGGGTGTTGTTTTCTGCTTTTTTTATTTAAAATTTAGGATCTGTTTGATGTTTTGAATGTTCTTATTATGAACGTCTTGTTTTATTTTGTCAGTTATGCTCCCTTGGGAGGAATGACAGGATAGAAAAATGGCAAAATGGTTAGGTATCATAGTATTCTGTTTTAAATCATGCAGTGGAGACATTTTACCTGCAAGTGTTTTTTTCTTTCTCTTCTTCTTCTAATTAAACTTTTCCTATTTTCTGATCCAAAACAAAAGCTGCAACACTTTGTTTTTTGAGATTTCATAGGCAGTAATCGGGCAAGCATGCTTAAATGGATGTCTTTTGGTGCTAATGATTTATGCTAAATAATTGTTGTTTTAAAAAAAGGATCCCTCAATTTTGCTTTAGATGGCCACTCAAGTGAATTATATCTTCCCTTTCTCTACCTGCAGAACTATGTCAAGCCCACTGGGGTAGATGGAAGATATACACATAGGGAAAGCGCTATATCTCCAATAGTGTGGAAAGCCAATTGCAATTCCTTTGTGTGTTACAGCAACGATTAGTAGCACAGGGAGACGCCAGTCTGGTAGCAGTTGAAAAGAGACAGGAAACAGACACCAAGGGGCATTTTGCAAATAACTTTTCCCGCATGCAGAAGCTGCTTTGCCAGTTCATTTCCCTCACTGCCTTTTCTCAAATGAGAAATCTAAATTTGCCTGACAGATAGCTGTAGATAAACATTGTAATCACAGGTGCTAATGAAAATAGTTTGTGGCACTCAGAGCTCTTCTTGGCTTCAGGTTCGGACAAGCGTGCAGAGAGAAGCCACTGACACTTTCCATAAACATGCTGCTCCTTTACTCGAAGACAGGCAGAACAGAGGAACCATCACCAGGCCAAGGGAAAACCATGATGCACAAAAATCCCCCAACCAAACCCCCATCGTTCAGCCCGGACACTGAGATCCAGTGCCGAGGGCCTTCTGGCGGTTCCCTCATTGCGAGAAGCAAAGCTACAGGGAACCAGGCAGAGGGCCTTCTGGGTAGTGGCGCCCGCCCTGTGGAACGCCCTCCCACCAGATGTCAAATAGATAAACAACTACCTGACATTCAGAAGATATCTTAAGGCAGCCCTGTTCAGGGAAGTTTTTAATGTGTGACATCTTAGTGTATTTTTGGTCTTTGTGGAAGCTGCCCAGAGTGGCTGGGGAAACCCAGCCAGATGGGCGGGGTACAAATAATAAATTATTATTATTATTATTATTTGAGAACATCGGACAGTTTCCATGCTCCATCAGTCTTCCTGCGGCTCCTGAATTCCTGAATTATCTGCTGTCTCAATTCCTGCCTTGGGAGGAGAATTTCAATTCAGTTCACATTCAAAAGCGAACCTACAAAATTAGCATTTTCTGAAACAGTACAGGAATGGGAAGAGCCATATTTCAAAATTCACACTTCTCTGAATTTTGCAATGCAATTAGCCAGCCAAGTAATGTGCACGAAAATGTGTGCACAAAAAGTCAACTGTTAGTGTGAATGATATGCAAATATGCATTATGTTAGGGGGAATTGCTTTGCAAAAAATGCGCCTGTTAGGAGAAAGCACACTAAAATGCTGGTGAGTTTTAACCACTACACCACACTGGATCTCCTTTGGGTTTGATCCCTTGGATACATTCCTTCTGCTTGCCTCCTGATCTCCTGTGTCAATCCAAGAAGTGCCAGATCTCTTGGGTTGGTTATGCAGACCCCCTGCTGTCTGCAGGCCACCAGCTGGGAACCACTGCTTTAGGTGATTGTTAGTGGTATGTCGTAGTGATTTTTTTTTTAAAAAAAATACAAATTATGGTCACCGTACTAATGTCTCTTTTAATGAACCACTCTGAGCACAAATGTTTGGGTGGAAAATGTGACACATATATATAAGCCGCAATTGTTATCTGCTTTGATTTGTTTGCTTTTCAGTATTGTTTTGTTTTTGTACTACTGCGGTTTCTAATTGAGGCAAACAACTCTGAGCAATGTGAAATGCATGGGAAGAGCAGGGCAGATATAAATCTCCCAGATCAAATGAACCAATAAACATCCAGCCAGAAGAATTGTCCACTTTGTCGAGCCTCCTGGGCCCAGACATTCCACAGAGTTAGTGTTGCACAGCCCACGAGGAAGGAATATGGACAAGAGCTTGGGTTGTGCAGGGTCAATGTAGTGGCTAGCTATTAAGACTTCAGTCATCATTGACACCAGCTCCTCAGAGAAAGGACTGGAGAGGGAATTGAAGACAGATAATATTTCTCATCCCACATCATCATCTCACATCTATTTGTTTTTCCAGAATTCCTGTTTTTGTTCTTATATGCTTTTCTACTGTCTCTTTTCTGGTCTTGTGCTATACTTTTGTTTCAATTATATTGTTTATTATGTTGTGTGTTGCTTAAAGTTTTTCTTATTTAAACAGTCAAGCTGTTTATAAATGCTTTTAAATAAAACAAAAGAGATTAGGTGTGCAGAATCTGTCACCCTCCCGATGTTATTGGACTACAACTGCCATCATGCTTCACCATTGGCCATGCTGGCTGGGGTTGACAGGAGATGGAGTCCAACAACATCTGGCGGGACACAGATTTCGCCATACCTATTTTAAATGATCAGTGTGTTCAGGACAGCCGAAAGGAGGTACTTTTCTCACAGAACCCACCATTAAATGACAGGATACACTGGCAAGGTCTAGTGGTGGCCACTAGCTTAGGTGAATTGAAAAAAAAATGATTAGGAAAAATTAATAGAGATAGGTCTATCCACAGCTTGTAAGTCATGAGGGCCAAGTGGTACTTCCATAAATTAGAGCAAATATATGGAGTGTCAATCAAAGTTTAGGGCTGTTGCTTTCATGCTCTGTTTGTGAGTTTCCCAGAGGCACGAAACCAGCCATGCTGGACTAGATACAGACCCTTCCTCTGCTTCAGGAGGAGGGGAGCGCGTTGCTACCTTCTTAAGGGGTTTGGCATTTAGGTTCAAGACTTAAAAAGTGGCTGTCATCCAAGCAGATCCTTCTGTTGTCAAGTTTCCTGCTCCTCCCCTCCCTCTCTTCCTCAGCATCCTTGCCCTTCTGACAGTCAATTATCCCTGGCTGTCTCTTTGGAAACAAACAATGCAAAGGTGAAAGGAAAGAGGGGTAGCAGCCTAATCTAGCAGGAGCAGCTGAAGGACTAAATAATTACCTTCTGTCACTTCGCAGCTGCTTAAGCAATTATGGGGTGGGGGTGGGATTGCCAAAGTGGGTTGGGGGGGCTGCCTCTTTAGGCTGCTGCATTGTGGTTGTGACTTAATATTGCACACAGAACAGGAAGGAAATAGCTTAACCCTTTATTCTACAAATCCATCCAGCTTTGACTGTTAGGCAGCCTGGAGTAGTGGTCAGCTGTTTGCCACCCATGGCTTTGTTTCTATTTTACTTTATTTTGGAAAAATATATAAAAAATGGCTTGATGGGGGGGAAATCTCTATTGTGCACAAAACAATGAAAAATACTTATCAATAATGCACAGATAAAATCATCAAAATTTTAAAGGAAATGCAAAATTATGTATCTGGATGGGCTTGCTTAATTTTTTTTAAAAAAATTTTTTAGCAGGTGTCTAAAGCAGTATAATGGGGAGCCTACCTAATGTCACTAGTCAGGGAGTTCCAAAGCATAAATGCTACCATACTGAAAGGTCAACACCTTATGGATGTGGGCTGAACATTCTTTGGTGACCACTTGTAGCCGAGTAAGACTGTCTTCCATACACACGGTTTTAACAATGAGTCTGTAAGTGACTGTGGAGGCCACTTCTGGATCCACATGTCCTTCCACAGTGGGGACATTGGTTTCCAGGCAGGAGTTGATCACAGTGTGGATTTGCCAAGTGTGCCTTCCTCTTAGCACGTTTCTCCCTTGCGTTCTGAATTTGAGTATCTTCAAAGCCCATGACACCTTTGGTAAAGGCTGTTCTCCAACTGGAGCGCTCATAGGCAATTGTTGGCGTCTATACTACATTTTTAAAAATTTGCCTTGAGACAGTCTTTAAACCTCTTTTGCTGACCACCAGCATTACACTTTCCATTTTTAAGTTTGGAATAGAGTAGTTGCTTTGGAAGATGATAATCAGGCATCTGCACAACATGACCAGTCCAGCAAAGTTGATGTTGGAGAATCATTGCTTCAACACGGGTGATCTTTGCTTATGGGCTGAACATTACATGGCACTTGGCATGCCTATTGCACTCCATAGCAGTGACCAGAGGAGACCACTGGAAGGAGCAACGCTATGGTGCATCTGCAGCAGCACAACCAGACACTTTCATCTGCCCCAGCTGCAACAAAACATGTCTCTTCCATTTCAGTCTCTACAGCCACAGCAGGCGCTGTAACTCTCCCAACAGTCTGACTGCCCTTGATGGTGCAATCTTCCATTGTCTCTTGAGACAGATGGAGGCCAACAATAATTGGCATGTATGGAGTAAACTGGTCCAAAGCTGGTTAACAGCGGGTAAAGAGTTCTTCTAGAAAGTTAAATATTATGACGAGGCTAGATGGGACCTGTAGCCAGGTTTCATCTTGCTCTCTGGGTGCCCCCCTCCCCAACCATCAGCTATTCTGCAGGGAGAGGGAGAGGCTTTGACATTTTGCAGTTGTGCTCCTTTCTCTGCAAGAAGATCCATTGCAAAGAATACTGTATATTGCAATGAAATTGATCTTGAACTAAGTGGGTTTTTGTCCTGCACTCTGCCCTGTGACTCTGGTTATGAAGAGAGACTGTTATGGGGCTAAACTTTGAAGAAGGGCTTTTGCATAGCTAAAGAGATGGCCAAGTACGTGTGATGAGTTGCCACAGAAACATAATAGTTGGCAATTGTTTTGGAAAGGGAACTTGCCTCTCCTTCTCCCCTTCCCTGGCTGATGGGGATGTCATCAACGTGTGAAAGAGAGTATTGGAACCAGGTCGGAGACCTGACTTGTTCCCAGTACGGAACCAAAGCTACGGTATTGAAAGCACCCTCAGCTGATCTGAGAACAGGATCTGTTGGGAGTGTTGATACAGTGAGCCTCCCATCTCATGCTATATGTGTGTAAATAAGCCTTATATTACTGAAACACCGTCAGTTTCCAGTTCATTCCAAACAAAACCCAAGGTCTGTGCTGGAACTGTCTCATCTCTTAGCAATTAGAGTGTATGTAACAATATATTTCAAAGAGTTTATGCATCTTACAACAGCCAATTGTTGTAAGATGCATAAACTCTGCTGCTTCTCTTCTGTTTTATGGCTGCAGAGCTTTGGGTCCCCACAAGCATCTGTCAAGTCCAAGACAGAATGTCCATTATGTGGACCTTTGGACAAGCCTAATGTCAAGGGTTACCAACGACTTACTTACATGGTGTGCATTGTGTGTGAATTATATATATATATTCCCCATTCTTCTTCCAAGGAGCTCACACATGGTCTCCCACCCAGACATTGCTCAGGGCCACCCCCTTTAACTTCAGCAGCCCCCTTGCCTTCAGACCACAATGCGGCTCATGGCCAGCAGCATAAATTTATTGTGCAGTAAATAAAACATTCAGTTTTTCTCAAAAGTGCCACACTAGTGGCAGGGATTTCCATGTTTTCTGAGCCCTCGTGTGTTTGACACCTGCGGAAATACAATCATCCCCCCCCCCATAGGACACACATTGTGATTGCTTTGTGGCAAGGAAGGAGTCGCAGCATCTTTTGAATGTTTTGAGACGTTTGTGACAACAAAAGGCGCTGTTCTCCAACTGCATCATTTTTTTAAATCCTTCCTTTTCTTTTCCTCTTCAGCTCCTGTGCAGGAGTGCTCAGCTTGTTGTTGTTTAGTCATTTAGTTGTGTCCGACTCTTTGTGACCCCATGGACCCCATTCATGGATCACTGCCTTGCCGTGGCGAAGGGGCTTGCATAACTCAGAGAAGCTATGAGCTATGCCGTGCAGGGCCACCCAAGATGGACAGATCATAGTGGAGAGTTTTGACCAAACGTGATCCACCTGGAGCAGGAACCGGCAAGCCACTCCAGTATCCCTGCCAAGAAAACTCCATGGACAAAGACAACAGTGCTCAGCTAGTGATATTCAAAACCACCACCAGAGAAAAGTGATAAAAGGGAAAGTGATGCTAACTGCCACAACAACTTCTTGCTAGTTTGTGAAACATTTTCTTGGCTGAGCAACTGTTGGTTGTACTGGCTCATCTGACTTTCCAATCATTTGTCTGTAATAGGATAATGCTCTTGAAGGCTGAACAATTTGGTATGAATGTTCAGGACACAGTTGTATATCTCAGGTTTGAATGCCGGTTCATATTTCACACCTGTTTTCATGGCAGGAATATCTATATCTCTCTCACACACTATATCTCTATCTCTATATCATTTATATGTAGGATGTAGGATGTAGCCTACCTTGATTTCAGCAAGGCATTTGACAAGGTGCCCCATGATATTCTTGTAAAGAAGCTGGTAAAATGCGGTCTTGACTATGCTACCACTCAGTGGATTTGTAACTGGCTGACTGACCGAACCCAAAGGGTTCCTCTTCATCCTGGAGAAGAGTGACTAGTGGGGTGCCACAGGGTTCTGTCTTGGGCCCGGTCTTATTCAACATCTTTATCAACGACTTGGATGATGGACTCAAGGGCATCCTTATCAAATTTGCAGATGACACCAAACTGGGAGGGGTGGCTAACACCCCAGAGGACAGGATCACACTTCAAAATGACCTTGACAGATTAGAGAACTGGGCCAAAACAAACAAGATGAATTTTAACAGGGAGTGTAAAGTATTGCACTTGGGCAAAAAAAAATGAGAGGCACAAATACAAGATGGGTGACACCTGGCTTGAGAGTAGTACATGTGAAAAGGATCTAGGAGTCTTGGTTGACCACAAACTTGACATGAGCCAATAGTGTGATGCGGCAGCTAAAAAAGCCAATGCAATTCTGGGCTGCATCAATAGGAGTATAGCATCTAGATCAAGGGAAGTAATAGTGCCACTGTATTCTGCTCTGGTCAGACCTCACCTGGAGTACTGTGTCCAGTTCTGGGCACCACAGTTCAAGAAGGACACTGACAAACTGGAACGTGTCCAGAGGAGGGCAACCAAAATGGTCAAAGGCCTGGAAACGATGCCTTATGAGGAACGACTAAGGGAGCTGGGCATGTTTAGCCTGGAGAAGAGGAGGTTAAGGGGTGATATGATAGCCATGTTCAAATATATAAAAGGATGTCACATAGAGGAGGGAGAAAGGTTGTTTTCTGCTGCTCCAGAGAAGCGGACATGGAGCAATGGATCCAAACTACAAGAAAGAAGATTCCACCTAAACATTAGGAAGAACTTCCTGACAGTAAGAGCTGTTCGACAGTGGAATTTGCTGCCAAGGAGTGTGGTGGAGTCTCCTTCTTTGGAGGTCTTTAAGCAGAGGCTTGACAACCATATGTCAGGAGTGCTCTGATGGTGTTTCCTGCTTGGCAGGGGGTTGGACTCGATGGCCCTTATGGTCTCTTGCAACTCTATGATTCTATGATTCTATGATTCTATATTTATATGAAATAGCTGCCTTGAATTGTTTAAATATTGAAATGAAAGTCAGTTTGGAACCCACTCTGCTGGGATGACGCAAACCACTCAGCTTTTCAATTTCTCCAGCGAATGCCCTGACATCCGAATCACCCTGGGGCATTGTGGGAATCTAAAAATGGCAGGCATCTCTTAAGTCACCCACTACCAGACAGACAGGACTTGGGAGGATAGACAGATGGAAGGTTCAAATTTGCAGGAGGGATCAGCACGGATGGGCCAGCGGAGCACTGAGGTCTCAGAATAGAATTTGACCAGGCTTCATATACACCATACATTTAAAGCACTCTCCCACCAAATAATCTTGCGAACTGTAGTATGTTAAGGTTGTTAGGAACTGTAGATCTGTGAGGTGTAAACTACAGTTCTCAGGACTTATTTTTTTTGGGGGGGGGGCGGTTTAAATGTGCTTTAAGGTACACAGCCTGGGATGGAAGTTTACGATGTAGCACCCCATCTGAAGTGTGAATGCCTGCTCAGACATTATCTATAGAGTATGTACAGTATTTGGATTCCTTTGCTGAACATTCCTATTATACTTGGTATTAAACATTTGTGACCTCCTGGCCCCCAGCCTGTTGTAAAGCCAGATAATAATAATAATTTATTATATTATTATTAACTAGATGTTTCTAGTTTTGCTTGTTGAAAAGCTTATGGAGTGCTGGAGGTTTTGGCAAGCCCAGAAGGACTACTCTATTGTCTCAGCAGCAGCAGCATGTGAGGGGAATGGTGGAGAACACTCAAAATTACTGCCTGAGGCAGCCACTTCACTCTGCCTAATGGCAGGGCTGGCTCTGATTGCAATGCAATTAACTGATGTGAAGCCTTAAAAAATGGTGCTACGCTACACAATTTTTGTTGTTGTTTATACATATTTGTTTTAATTATTTGGAGTGTGTATATTCCCCCACCCATCCATGTGAGAGTCAGCTTGGGAGAGTACCCCCTGTTCAGTGATAATGGCACAATGGCATCTATGTATTTAACAGATCGCAAGGCACAGGGCAAGGCACACTCTTAAGCACTCAGAGGATGAAATAGATTAAGGGCACATTCTCAGGGCTTTCCATCACAGAACTCTAGAAACAGCTGTTTTGTTGAGAGTGCTGACAATTCTGAGACACCCCTGCTCTGAAGGGTTCTCAATGGAGAGAGGGAAACAGTTTATCTGTAGTATACATATGCCCCTAGATCAGGGCTGAAGGACCTGTGGCCCTCTGGGTGTTCAGCAACAACTGCAACTCGCACCAGCCCCAGCCAGCATGGCCAAAGGTCAGAGGTGATGGGAGTTGGAGCGCATCTAAAGAGTCATAGGCTCTCCCCTTGCCCTAGACTGTGCAGAAAAGACCAATTGGTCCAGGGTGGGGTGGGAATCTTGCATTAGTGCAAAGGACAAGAACATGAGAGTTGCCATGCTGGATCAGACATGCGGTGAAGTAAGTCCTGTGCCCAAGAGTCTATTTCATTCCATTGTCTTTTAAGGACAATTCATGGAAGCCCTAAGTTGGTGTATTTTTCTTAAGCAGCGATGGAGAATCTGTATTTGTCCAGAAGATGTTGGACTTAACTCCAATCAGTCCCAGCCAGCAATGGCCAATGGCCAGAACTGCAGTCCAGAAATGTTTGGAGGACCACAGTTTCTCCATCTCCACTCTTAAGGATCAGAGCATTTGAAAATAATCATGTGCAAGCCTTGGTGTAGCATTAACAGTCACAATGAGTTAGCTGCTCACCCTTGGGTTTGAAGAAGAAGAGTATGGATTTGATATCCCGCTTTATCACTACCCTAAGGAGTCTCAAAGCAGCTAACAATCTCCTTTCCCTTCCTCCCCCACAACAAACACTCTGTGAGGTGAGTGAGGCTGAGAGACTTCAGAGAAGTGTGACTAGCCCAAAGTCACCCAGCAGCTGCATGTGGAGGAGCGGAGACGCGAACCCGGTTCACCAGATTACGAGTCCACCGCTCTCAACCACCACACCACTTGGGTTACCTTACCTTACCTTACTATATGATGTTGCACTATATAGGCAGACTCAACAAACACAGAATGGTGACACTTATAACAAGGAACACATGTATAAAGATTAAATAAAACCACAAGACAGCATATTGGCAGCATACATTGTCATACAAATAATGCAGAGGAAAATTACAACAGGGATCCATCGGTATGTCGGAGAGTAAACAAGAGGATCTAGTACGATAAGGAGGAAAACGTTCACAAATCACTTTTCATAGCACCAAAAGCCTATTTTATAAAATACACGGTTAAATCATAGGTATTAATATTTATTTTTTTATACAGTGCCATTTGGGGGGTGGGGGGTGAATGGCAGTTTTAACAGACAATTCAAATGATAAAACAGCTTCCTGCCCCCCCGAGGGACCCTACTGTTTAGAACAGGCTTGGAAGGGATGGAGTTGACTGGGCGAGAGTCAGCAAAGAGCTACATCCAATTGTTCCCTTACCTTCTGCTTACATAAACGAATACCTAGGCTGCCCTTCTGCTGCTCTTAATTTTCTACCTCCAGTTTACAACAGACAAGATGATGTCCATACATAAGAGTTCTTTTGCTTTTTGCTTTTCATCCTTGCTTGGCTGTTTCTTTCTCACGTGTAATAAAATCTCTCTCGTCAAAAGTACATAGATAGATATGGATATATTAGACAGAGAGACAATCACTTTCTGTTTATGGAAAATATAACAGTCAGGCTTTTTCTCATTGCCATTAAAAAGAGAGAGAGAGAGACAGAGAAGCCAAGAGATGTTATGGGGGTTGGAAAATTACATTCTGAAGTATATTGCTTAAAAGGCTAACCAGTTACTGTGTATGTCTCTCTTCCAAAAATACTATCTTTTTCTGCTTTGAAAATTAACTTTAAAGTACATTTAGATTGTGGCATAGGATCATACTTTAATTCTGGATCAGCTTCCAATCTCAACTGCAAAGGTCATAGCTTTTGAATAAGGCTATTTTTAAGGAAGTGGCCTGCTAATGCACTTTTGTCCTTATCTGATCATGTTGTTGTTGTTGCTTAATATGTAAATATTAATAAAGTGGCTTGCTGGTAGGATTGCCAGCTTTTTTTCTTTCTTCTTTTAACAACACCTGGTCTTGTGTCTTTAAAGAACAGACTGATTGGCAAACATGATCAGGGGACAATGTTCATCTCCATGCCATGAAGAAACATGTCACCTGCTGATTTTTGCAGATCGACTTTCTACTGAAGGCACAGGAGCAATCAAGCCAGGTGCTATCTCCCCCCCCCCCCGGGTCAGATGTCAACCTTGATGGAATTCAGACATTGCACCATTCAAAATCTGATCAGCATGAATTAAAAGGAAAAGAATGAAATGTTGATTGTGGCACCGAGCCAATCCTGGTGCTAACTCTGAAGCAGTTATCCTATGCACAAAGTTCATGAATAAATCCCATTCACTTCCATGGGAATTATTCAGCTATAACTGTCCATAGGGTCAAGGCCTTAATATGTGACTATGATTGTAATTCTATGCATATTTGATCCATACATGTGATAGAACTCAGAGGGCCTAGAGTCTGAGCTTAGAAGTATAGAATTGGCCAAAAATAATGATATATATTCTCTCTCTCTCTCTCTCTCTCTCTCTCTCTCTCTCTCTCTCTCTCACACACACACACACACACACACACACACCATGAGAGAATGTCTTAGGCCTCGTGAGATGTCTAGAAATGCATGTATCAACATATTCTTTTAATATATCTCATTTGGTTTTTGGTTACACTCGCTTTACATATTCAAGCTTTGGCTAAATCTCGTCGGAAAGACTCTCCTGTAATCTCATGACTCCTGGAGTTGGATCTGTGAGGGGGAGGAAACACTAGATAATACAAGACTCACGACAAAACAGTGAGCGTTGGAAACACTGTTGATATAATTCCAGAGAAACTCCAGCCTAGAGGAGTTAACAGCAGAGATAAGCAGGAATGATAGACAAGACTAGAATTTGACCCATAGTTAAGATTTTGCAGAATCTAGGCTATGTAATGCTGTGATCAAATGCATCTCCTAAGGACGTGGCTCTGAATGGATCATGCGGATACAATTCTGGACCTAGGTCCTGCAAGCACTTATGCACACGTCATCTAGTGTTCTGAACAAAACAAGGACACGGTTACTCATGAGTGGTGCGTGAGCACAAAAGTGCTTGCAAATGCTAGAGCTTTAAATTCTCACCTTAAGTACAAAAGATGGAAACAGACAGATTCAGTGCCATTTGATGGAATGTCCTCTGCAAGGCAGACAACAATTGTAAATCTCCAGAGCTATAAACATGTATGAGCTTTTAACAGTCTTGATCTATTTTATATTTATTTTTTCCCCCTGGGGAAATTAAAGATATTCCCTCCCCACCCCCGTCACAGTGTACATGATTTAAATTTGCCTGTCTATACTTCGGGGAGAGTGCTTGTGCACAACCGGCCTTCTATAGCTTTGCTGGCCTTTGCTATAGAAATCATAAAGCACTTCCACTCACTAATATGTACACGGGATGTAATTAAAGGAGACAGATGTAGTTCTCTTGGGTGCTATCATGTTCCGGTGCCAGTTTTTTCCTCATGGAGACAGAGCATTTCAGGTCTGCGAGAGGGGCTCTGTCACTTTGCTGATGCTCCTGCCGCCGCCGTCACCGCCGTCACCTGGGGGCTCCTGAGGGAAAAAGCAACAGAGATAACCCGCTAGTGTGATTCAATTTTTTAGGTTTCCTCTTGATCAGGGAAGGTGATGGGATGCAATGTCCCTTCAAGCTAAGGTGCGTAAAATACAGTTGGTACCTCAGGTTACAGACGCTTCAGGTTACAGACACTTCAGGTTACATACTCCGCTAACCCAGAAATAGTACCTTGGGTACTTCAGGATGAGAACAGAAATTGCGCGACGACGGCAGCGGGAGGCCCCATTAGCTAAAGTGGTACCGCAGGTTAAGAACAGTTTCAGGTTAAGAACGGACCTCCAGAATGAATTAAATTCTTAACCCAAGGTACCACTGTAATTTCAACACCTCAACATTCCATTAACACTTATAAATAAATGTTAATACCAAATCTCTCTCTGTCTGTGTATCTATATCCACACTCAATGCCAATAATCAATATAGGGCTGACAATATACTCTTACCATACGAAGAATCTATTATTGTCATTATTATCCATGTTATATCTATTTTTCATAAATTCAATCAATGGTGGCCATTAACTTCTAACATTTCCCCTCTCTTTTTCTTCCCTCACATAGTTGAACCAACTGTGAGTTGATGCATTTCTGCCACTTTCTAAACTTGAACTAGCCAGTAGTTTTGTTCTTTCAGTTTTGGGCTGCTAACATATGGACAGGTTTTCAGTTCCATACCAATTCCTTGTTTAATTTGGCCATGTAAATAAACCCCAGGAAATTATTAAAGGGTCCCAAGTTATTACACAACGTCATTAGACATTAACATATATTAGGGCTGCCATACGTCTGGAATTTCCTGGACATAGCCGGGATTTGTCCGTCAAAAACAGTGTCCAGGTGTAATTTTCAAAAGTTGAAGTGTTGGTTTTTGGGTGAATTGTTGCAAACTTTGGCAAAAACGCTTAACAACTTTTGTGTCCCTATTTTCACTTTTGGAAATATGGCAACCCTATCATATATCACAGTGTGATTAATCCAGTCACTTCTTCCCAGCGTTCCATTATTATCTAATGTCTTTTTTTCCTCAAGGAGAAGGAGGGGTGAGGATGGCCTGTGAATTAAGATCTGCTTTAGAGATAATCTTTTGGGTAGCCCTGCCAGCTAAGGCTGACCATGGTCCACGACTGAGGAGGACACCTCAGTTGTGGCACTACACTTGTGGCAAAGGGTTGCCTGACAGGAAAACCTATTGTTTCATTCATTCCCACCCCCACCCTCACCCCTGGCCTGGCTTTTAAACTTAAATATAATTTAAAGTTACATTTCTTTTCATTGGGTGGTTTTTAATGCTGCCTTAATTAAGTTAATATTATGTTTTTCATGGCTTTCACATAAGAATGTAAGAAAAGCCCTGCTGGATTGGATCAAAGATCCACATAGTCTAGCAGTCTCTTCTGTGGTAAACTTTTCTTTTTTCTTAAATTGAAGACTGGTATAAAACACTCTTAAAGCAAACAACATACTCTCCAATATTTCTCTGATGAAAATAGGAATAATAATAATAATAATAATAATAATAATAATAATAATAATATCCCACCCATCTGACTGGGTTGCCCCAGCCTTCAGATGTCTTCTAAAGGTTGTATAGTTACTTCTGTAAATCCGGGATTGTCCCTGGAAAATAGGGACATTTAAGAGGGTCTGAAACAAGGGTCTGCTACTGTTTTTGAAGAGAAATTCCCAAACTGCGAACTCACAAACTGCGAACAGCACAGTCCTACACACGTCTACTCAGAAGAAAGACCCAATATATCGGTGGTATTTTTTTCTCCCAGATAAGTGGATAAAAGTTTGCAACTGTTTTCAGTGGCCTTCTCTAGATTTAGCACAATTTATGTCCTATTTTACTCCTTCATAGTGAAATGCAGAATGTTACAAGTTCAGCTGGCCAATTTGTAGCACGGGAAGGAATGGCTTTAATCAACACATCATATATCTACAAATCATGAGGGCAAGTTTATTATGAATTCAAGCAAGAATATTTCCTTTTGGAAGGGAACTGGTGTGTGTGTGTGTGTGTGTGTGTGTGTGTGTGTGTGGTGAGGAGGATGATTAAGGAACTCGCTGAGTCAATTAAAACTACAGGTTGATTGTTTTATTATATTTGGAGACTCTGGGATCCCTTGGGGGCTGTTGGCAAGAGATTTGCACAAGGGGAGAAATGGAATTTTCCATGCTCCATCTCTCTGTGAAATGAGAAGATTGATGCTGTGTAATTTCTGGTCATTAACCCGCTTTCTCTGTTCAGGAGGACAGAACAGGAAGTGCGTAGCTACCCAAGCGCCACACACAAAAACCCCCATCTTTTTAGTGACTCTTTAAAAAACACACCAAAAAACGTTTCTAGAAATTATGCTGAAAGCTGTCCCTGGATATTTGCCCCCCATATTTCAAATATATGCTTGCTTCCTGGTCTATACCCTTTGATTACCTCCCCCCCCTCTATTTAATCCATTTGCTGCCAAACATTGGGGAATTAATCTTAGTCCAAGCTGACAGTTTATATTAAGTGCTTCTCAAGATACACAATATTGCTCTGAGCAGACGAAAAAGAGACAGACGAGGCCAGTTCACATTCCTGCCCTGGTATCACTGCAGAAAACCTTTCTTTCTTTCTTTCTTTCTTTCTTTCTTTCTTTCTTTCTTTCTTTCTTCCCTTTAAGAGGATGTCTAGAGGAAAAACCCCATTGACGTAAGCTATTGGAGCTCTGCTTTAATTGAGGAAGCCCAACCTATTTATGCTGGCTATGGGTCTGGTTTTTTACACCCCACTTTTTTCTCTAAGGAGCTTACACTGGCATACATGGTTCTCTCCATCCTCATTCAATCCCCACAACAACCCTGTGAGGTAGGTAAGACTGAGAGGGTGCGCTTGGCCCCAGGTCACCCAGTGAGCTTCATGGCCGAGTGGAGATTCGAACCCTGATCCCTCAGGCTCTGGTCTGGCATGCCAACCACAATCCACATTGGCTCTCTATGGTTTTTGAAACTGCAGGTCCAACTCACGGTGTATTTATCATATGACTGAAATGCAGTGAGTGCAGGATTTCCATGGATGCCAATCAATAATTGACTGTCGGATGATCATGCTCATCCACTCATCTTAAACTTATGTCCTGCATAAATTAGCAATGAAGAGGGTGAAACTACTACTACTACTACCTACTACTACTACTACTACTACTAATTTATTATTTACACCCAGCCACTCTGGGCGGCTTCCAACAAAATATTAAAATACAATAGTCAGGGCTGCCTTCAGAGGTCTTCTAAAAGTCTGGTAGTTGTTCTTCTCTTTGACATCTGGTGGGACAGCGTTCCACAGGGCGGGTGCCACTACCGAGAAGGCCCTTTGCCTGGTTCCCTGTAACTTGGCTTCTCACAGTGAGGGAACCGCAAGAAGGCAATTTGCAAGGTAAATCTAAATCTGCTGGGGGGGGGAAGCAGCTGAGGAGAGTTTCAGGGGGAAACAGGCTGGCTTTTCCTGAGAGAAAGGCTTCGCACATGCATTTGTGTGTAACATGTAAAAAGGTAAAGGTAAAGGATCCCTGACAGTTAAGCCCAGTCACGAATGACTCTGGGGTTGCGGCGCTCATCTCGCTTTACTGGCCGAGAGAGCCAACGTTTGTCCACAGACAGTTTTTCCGGGTCATGTGGTCAGCATGACTAAGCCGCTTCTGGCGAAACCAGAGCAGCGCACAGAAACACCATTTTCTTTCCCGCCGGAGCGGTACCTATTTATCTACTTGCATTTTGATGTGCTTTCGAACTGCTAGGTTAGCAGGAGCTGGGACCGAGCAACGGGAGCTCACCCCATCGAGCAGATTCAAACCGCCGACCTTCCGATTGGCAAGCCTAGTAGTTTGCCCTTAATTCCTCCCAACCATTCTTTTGTGTCCGCCACTGTACAGTTCTTGGCAAATGCTCTGCAATCCAAACAAAGAACGCAAATTGGTATATTTATGCAATGCCATTTGCATGCTTTGTTTAATTTGCAGAATTTAGGTTTGCAGGTCAAACAGAAACAGCTATTTTTAGTTTAGAATTCTAAGTACAAGCCTGAGGGTACTTGAATGTGACATTCTCTTACATGCCGCAATCGCTCTATTATACGCAACCCATCCTAACTTTCACTTTTTAGTTTTGTTCTTACTTGTATCTTCAGAGCAAAGCAAAATGGGTTCAGGACGACGCATAGCAGTAAGGTGACCCCCAAAACCTCCTATAACTGATGTGTCTATACTTGAGTTCTGGTGGAGTATTGATTTTAACATCATTAGCATACCCTAAGCATAAAATATAATAAAACATTTTTAACAGGGCTGCCTTCAAATTGTCTTATAAAGTTGGCATAGTCATCTCCTTGCTTGGCATAACTCCACCCTCCAACATTTCTCTGAGGGACGTGTTTTAGGGAAGCTTTTAATGTTTAATAGACTATTGTATTTTAAAATCTGATAAATAATAAACTTGGTTAGTGGAGTCTGTAACCTGAAGCGTATGTAACCTGAAGCATATGTAACCCGAGGTACCACTGTATCCCTATTTCCCAGGGACAGTCCCAGATTTACAGAAGCCGTCCAGGTTTCTGATTTGACCCCAGATTCTCCTGCTTTTCCTTAGAATATCCCTGTTTTCCTTGGATAATTGTTGAAGGGTAATAATAATAATAATAATAATAATAATAATAATAATTATTATTTATATCACACCCATCTGGCTGGGTTTCCCCAGCCACTCTGGGCTGCTTCCAACAGAATTTTAAAATACAATAGTCTATTAAACATTAAAAGCTTCCCTAAACACGTCCCTATTTTCATCAGAGAAATGTTGGAGGGTATGGAGTTATGCCCAAGCCAAGGAGATAAGTAACTATGCCAACTTTATAAGACATTTGAAGGCAGCCCTGTACAGGGAAGTTTTAAAAAATGTTTTATTATATTTTTATATATGTTGGAAGCCGCCCAGAGTGGCTGGGGCAACCTAGTCAGTTGGGAGTGGTATAAATAATAAAGCTGTTGTTGTTGTTGTTGTTGTTGAATAGGACGCCCCTATTTTCATCAGAGAAATGTTGGAGGGTATGCAATAGGTTAACTATTTATTCTTCCCTTTAATCGGGGTTCTCAGCTTATGTTGTACTTGACTGAGGAAAGATGATTAAAAACACAACTATCTTTGGGCCCCACCAGATTTCTTTTTCATTCATGGTGATTTGCATATGATTTGCCCATGATGGCACAGGGACACGTTTATATGCCATCCCATAACTCAAGCCATCTCTTGGGGATGCCCTAGCTTAGGACCTCCTGCATAAAGCTATCCATTGGATAAGATGGTCTACAAATCCCCCTAATCCCAATAAACTGTAAATGCAAACTGGGTTTGTTTTATTAAACGAAGTGGTGGTAAATCAATCAATCAATCAATCAATCTAAAAGTGCTGTAGGAGTTATGAATATCAGGCACCGGTCCAAATTCCAAAATGCCGTGCCTAATAATTAGATAATTTTGTGAACCATATGTGGTTCCAACCGAGATTGACGACTTGGATGACCATACTTGCTCTTGTCTCATGACAGGTTAGCGCAGCAAAAGGGGGAAAAAATAGAGAGTGCCTGCATATATATCGGCTTCTATGGTTTGGTTTGGTTTTTAAAGCAAAGAGCCCATCAGAAATGGCAGGCTACCCTTGGACAGTAAATCAATAACAGTCCTGCAAACCAACATGACTACATAAAAGTGCTTTGGAGGGAGTGGGTGGAATGGAATGAACTACAACCTACGCAAAAAATGAAACAGAAGAGCTCAGTAAGGAATACATCACCCTGATCTTTTATTCCAGGGGTGCCCAAACTTTTTTCAAAGGGAGCCAGATTTGATGAAGTGAACGTGCGTGAGGGGGGCCAATCAAAGTTGTTGAGCTTTTTTTTAGGATGTACCGTATACTGCCACAAGGGCTGGATCAGATCGACTGGCGGCCGAATCAGGCCCCCAAGACGGACTTTGGACATGCCTTTTTTATTCCCTGTCACTTAAGAAGGCCCACTTTACGCGCTCTCTATTTATTGATCACTAATGCCAACCTAGCAGTTTGAAAGCACGTCAAAGTGCAAGTAGATAAATAGGTACCGCTCCGGCGGGAAGGTAAACTGCTCTGCTTGCGTGCGCTGCTCTGGTTCGCCAGAAGCTGCTTAGTCACATGACCCGGAAGCTGTACGCCGGCTCCCTCAGCCAGTAAAGCGAGATGAGCGCCGCAACCCCAGAGTCGGTCACGATTGGACCTAATGGTTAGGGGTTCCTTTACCTTTATGTTTAATCAGTCATCAGCTTAGCTTTCGGATGATTGGCTTTGCCAATCCAGAGCATGGATGCACATTCCTTGTCTGTGAATCCTCTTCAGCCCACTCTCTGTGGTTAGCAGCTCTGGGGGATGCGCACTAGTACATGCAGCATTGCTAGCCAATAGGCAGGATGTCATGTGTGGGCAGAATATGCCTGGGATGCAGAATTTTGTGGCGGAGATGATAACCGTGTGAAAACATGTGATGCGAATTGACCTGATCCTAGCTGGATTCAAACCAGTGCTTTATATGAGAACAATTTTCAAATTGCTAATACAGGCTCCCTGGGGCCTTCTTGTTCCCATCCATACAAAAGTCCTGCTGGCCACAGCCATTCGGGAGAGCTTTTGATGTTAATCTGCTTCCTCTTTGTGTTGAAACTATACACAGGATGTGGTGAGGACCCCAAGGATTGTGTCTGCATATTAAGCACATTCATGTATGGAAACGCTCCCCCCCCCCTTCAGCCTTACAGGGATAAGTGAGAAATCAGGTTTAACTGGATAGTTACTAATGCTGCACAGCTTTTTAAGCTTCCCTGATGGTTCCTTCAAGATGTTGTTGTTGACTCACTCACTTGTTTTGGCTGTACAATCTGTTATTGCATTTGCAGAAGACAAGATCGGGGACACATGGGGAAGGAGAACAAAACAAGCGATCACTTTTGAATTCCTTTGAGCCACTAATTCTCCGCTCCTTGCAAAAAAATTTTTTAAAAATTACGGAGGGAATTCTGCTGCTGAAGGAATGGAACAGGAGCTCAGATCCTATCTGGGTAAGATAGGAATGACTGGAGTGCTTTGGGGATGTGGCAGAGAACTCTTGACCAAAAGCTATCTTCATCCTAGAGACTAACACTTAAGGCAGGCATAGGCAAACTCGGCCCTCCAGATGTTTTGGGACTACAACTCCCATCATCCCTGACCACTGGTCCTGCTAGCTAGGGATGATGGGAGCTGTAGTCCCAAAACATCTGGAGGGCAGAGGTTGCCTATGTCTGCCTTAAGGTTATAGAGTCACTGACTTGAGAAATCGTGTCCTCCAAATCATGGAGAGCCACGTGTTGCGGTGAGATCACCAAACTGCCTTCTTGCTGCTGGGGCGGGCCCGTTTGGATGACCTCCTTGCCTCATTGGTCGCCCCTTTGTTACTGGGGCAGATTTCTGTCGGTTGGGGTTTGATTGGCACATAAGGGTCTATTTAAGGGGCTACACGTGGTGAAGTACTTCCTCTTTCGCATCGTGTAGCGGATCTCCCACCCTCCCTCCCTATAATTTTAGGTTGTGTTTTTGGCCTTGCTATGCCTGTCTAGGGGTCGTCTGTTTTGGGAGCAGGGGCCTGGTAGGAATTTTGCCACTTGGTTGATTGGCTGGTGCCATTTGGTTTTTGCCTACCGTGTAGCAAATCGTCACAACTTTGTAAGGTTGGCAGTTAGGCATTGGTTCATTCTTTGGTGGAGGGGATTATGGATTGGCTGTGTCTGCCCCTCAATTTTGTTGCTGCTGCTAGGGAATTCCGTTAAAGGAATCCAGGGGCTCGGTTTGCTCTGTCTGATCCCCTCTCATGGATAGGGCCATGCCAGAGTTCCTGGGAACATCTGGGGTGAGCTAAGAGGCGGAAATCCACCTCTGTGCTCCCCCAGTATGTTTTCCCTCTGGAGGTTCCAGTTGTCAGTCCTGTTCCTGCTGGTGCAGGTTCAGGTAGTCCGAACCAATGCCTAAGCAACCACTCACATGCTGTAATCAATAAAGTTGTGGCCAAATTAATGCCAAAAATCCTAAACAAATATTCTGTTTCCTGTGTGATTTATTTTGGAGGGGGTTTGGGGGTTTTCACACGCAAAAGGGTCAAAATGGCCATACACCTCATGCTGCCATCAAGTTCATCCATAATAATCCTAAGAACACAGGAGGTTCTGCTGGACCAGACCAAAGGCTCATCTACTTCAGAGTTCTGACCCCATGACTGTTATCATATTGCTTCCTATACTGGAAGTATTTATTTCTGATATATATATATATATATTTAATCATATACTGCTTGATTGTACAACAGCAACAACCTCAAAGCAGTACACAGCCATCATGACTAGTTGCCATTGATAGTATTCTCCTCCATGAATTTCTCTAAATTCCTTTTTAAGGCCACCCAAGCTGGTGGACAGGACGTGGGTGGTGCTGTGGGTTAAACCACAGAGCCTAGGACTTGCCAATCAGAAGGTCGGCAGTTAAAAAGAATTTGCCCGCTAAGAGTAAGAGTAGGAGGCAATGCCCTCACCCTGATCTGGCTTTGTGGCATCATCATGTAGCTTGATCTGGTTAGCTACATGCCACTTCTGGCTAGAGGGACGTGGGTGGCGCTGTGAGTTAAATCACAGAGTCTAGGACTTGCCAATCAGAAGGTCAGCAGTTCGAATCCCCGCGATGGGGTGAGCTCCCGTTGCTCGGTCCCTGCTCCCGCCAACCTAGCAGTTCGAAAGTACGTCAAAATGCAAGTAGATAAATAGGTATCGCTCCAGTGGGAAGGTAAACGGCGTTTCTGTGCGCTGCTCTGGTTCGCCAGAAGTGGCTTAGTCATGCTGGCCACATGACCCGGAAGCTGTATGCCGGCTCCCTCGGCCAATAAAGCGAGATGAGTGCCGCAACCCCAGAGTCGGCCACGACTAGACCTAATGGTCAGAGGTCCCTTTATCCTTTACCTTTAAGCTGGTGGACATCACAGCCTCCTGCAGGAACGTTTTCCATAGTTTAACTGTGTGCTGGGGAAAGAAGTATTGTCTGTCTCAAATCTTCCAACATTCAGCTTTGTTTGATGGCCTGATTCAAGTATGATGAGAGATTGGGGGCGGATTTCTCTCTTTTATCAATATCTAGCTTTCCCTTCCCAAATTATAAAGGCCCAAATGTTGTTAACACTTCCTCATGGGGGAAAGAGATTCAACACGTGTTTGTGACAAGATGGAACAAGATGGAAAACAGGATCTTTACAGCAACCTTTTGAGAAGCAGGAAAGAGCCTCATTCCTCTGAAAGGGGAAACAGGATGGTGACAAAACTCCTAGTGCATATTTGCACTTGGCTCCCTTTCTGAACACTCCCAAGACCTGTCTACAAATGGGTAAAGCCTGGGGTGTGAGTGAGCCGCACTAGGGCTGATTCTCACTCCTTGCATACGCTATTCCTCTGATCTTTGTTCCACAGGGATTTCTCTGGTACTAACGTGGAATTTTGAGACATACATTGCTTGCATGCCCATCTGTTACTGCCTACAAAATCCATCTCTGACATTCTGAGGCCTCTTTTTCATGTCTTCCCAGTGCCCTTCTGCAAGGGACAAGGCGCAAGGAAAGGTGAATCGGGTTCCTTTTTCTCTTTTCTGTCTTTTCTTTTCTTTTTCAGCTGAGGTGCTGATGAATAACATGTGAAAACAGATGGCGGTTGCCATGACTTGTCTAGTGGAGCTGGGAGGGGCAGAGGCTAATTTTGAAACCACAAAATTAGATTACTGCTTGATGCAAGGAGTTCTACGAGCATCAGAGGAGTCGTCCTTGTTAGGTGAGGACTGAACCCCAAGACCATAACCCCAGAGGGGCTACAGTATAATCTGACTCCTTTCCCTGGATCTCCAGCTAAGTCTACAGCCTTTTGTTTTTCAGAAATATAATCTAATATCAGTATTTCCCACTTTGCCCAATACACAGAAAGATATTGGGATGATTGGCACATTCTCGTTTTTCTAATTTTTTTTAATGGATTTTCTTGGATTTTTTCATGGGATTATTTAATACATTGCCATGACATTCACAGCCACACTTTTGATTATATCTGCTTTCTAGGCATGGATATGAGTATTATTATTATTATTATTATTATTATTATTATTATTATTAATAGTAGTAGTAGTAGTAGTAGTAGTAGTAGTAGTGATTTATTTATTTATACCCTGCCCTGTGGGTGGCTCCCAACAGAATATTAAAAACATGATAAAACATCAAACATTTAAAACTTCCCTAAAAAGGGCTTCTAAAAGTCTGATAGTTGTTTATTTCTTTGACATCTGATGGGAGTAGGCGCCACTACCGAGAAGGCCCTCTGCCTGGTTCCCTGTTATCTCACTTCTCGCAGGGAGGGAACCACCAGAAGGCCCTTGGTGCTGGACCTCAGTGTCTGGGCTGAATGATGGGGGTGGAGATGCTCCTTCAGATATACAGGACTGAGGCCGTTTAGGGCCTTAAAGGTCAGCATCAACACTTTGAATTGTGCTTGGAAACATACTGGGAGCCAATTTAGGCAGTTTAGGGCTTTATGTGGCCGGAGGGCTCTCTAAGCCAAGCAGAATCCTCTCAGGCTTTAGGAAGGAGGCACCAGGGGAACATTTAGGGGACTCGACTAGTCCCTCTAGTCCACTGACTGCAACCACTATGGGGAAGTGTACTTCACCAACCTAAATTAGCCAAAGCATGCTGTATGCTAGATTGGCAAAGTGTTAAGGAGTCACTGAACACGCTGTGGCACCCACATTCTGCTCTAGGCTTGCTTCAGCTGTTCCCTATCCAGGGCTGTCTTAAGCATATGCAGCACCGGGGTGTAAAGATCCATCCGGCACCCCCTGCGGTTGCCCAGTCCCAGGCACGCAGGAGGGCGGAGCCGGCCGGCCATCGCCTCAGCGTCTCGCTGGCTCAGTCGCCCCGGAACTCGTGGCGCAGAGCCACCTGCAGCAGAAGAGCCCGCCGCGGCGCTCTGACTGACAGACGGGCTCTTTCCCGGACTCAACTCTTGGGCCCTGGACTTTCGGCCTAGTGCCCCTGAGAGCCAGCCGCCCGGGTGCCCCGAACCCCTATAGCCTATGGGTAAGACGGCCCTGTCCCTATCTCCAACTCTTTTGATCTTAATGCATACTTCCAACAACATGGGATATGTTTTGTTATGCCTTTTTGTGTCCGTGTCCCAGTTCATGAAAACAAAAAGCAGTGTTAGAGTGCATGGAGGATGCTTCGTTTAGTATGCAGTTCATGTACAGAGGCTGTCATAGAGATCTGAGGGATTTCAGCAGAGCAAGAAAAGGTGTGTATATGTTTGCAGAGGCAGGGTCAATATCACTGGACTAGGTACCATGCCACTGCGCACAACACATCACCAAACAGTTACATTTCCATCATACTGCTCCTTCTTTGTATGAAATGGGCTTTAGCAGGTTCTACTATAATTAGGAATGAACCAAATATGTGTAATAAATAATAATGATGCCTTGCTGGGCAACTGGAGATGGACAGTGAACACAGGTAAAAATAATTTGCCCACTAAGAGTAAGGACAGGAAGAAATGCCCTCACCTTGAACTGGCTTTGTGGCATCATCATGTAGCTTGATCTGGTTAGCTACATGCCACTCCTGGCTAGAGGGACGTGGGTGGCGCTGTGAGTTAAATCACAGAGCCCAGGACTTGCCAATCAGAAGGCCGGTGGTTCGAATCCCCGCGACGGGGTGAGCTCCCATTGCTCTGCCCCTGTTCCTGCCAACCTAGCAGTTCGAAAGCACGTCAAAGTGCAAGTAGATAAATAGGTACTGCTCCGGCGGGAAGGTAAACGGCGTTTCCGTGTGCTGCTCTGGTTCACCAGAAGTGGCTTAGCCATGCTGGCCACATGACCCGGAAGCTGTACGCCGGCTCCCTCGGCCAGTAAAGCGAGATGAGCGCTGCAACCCCAGGGTCGGTCACGACTGGACCTAATGGTCAGGGGTCCCTTTACCTTTACTCCTGTCAGTGCAGGTAGCATTGGCTGCCAGGCATTTTGGGGGTGTGGGGGTGTTATGACATCATTACATGAACTCCATGAACCCTGACTGGCTGGGATTGTGTAAAAATGGCACTCAAGAAACCTTTGATCATGCAGCAAACACCCCTCAAACAAGAGCAAACAAATGAGGGGGAGGGGGGAAACACATTACTAATATTTTTTAATGCTGCCAACCTTTTCATTATTTGTTTAAATGCAGCTGCAATGTGCGAAAATATCCCAACCAAAGGAACAGGGTTTTGAAAACCCATGCAAAGCAATAAGGACAGCCTCTTTCAATGGATGCCAGACAGAGTCTGGAAATTAGCAATCCTGATGGCTGTCAACATTCACAGTTTGTGTATGCATATGCAGGGTTCTTAAAAAGATTGATTACCTATTTAACTACTTATTTCTAACAAAGTAAGATACTTCAGCATCTCAGTACAGGTGATGTTTTGAGGAAATGTCTCAGATAAGTAATTTGTCTCAGCAGGTAAGTAATTTTAGTTGCATTGTTGGAATTGAGTCACAGCACTGAACACCTGTTCAGAGGTGACAGTGCTGACTGAAAGCTGATTTGGAAGCCACCTTTTTCATTCACAAATTCATGATGAGTGATCAATATTCAGCTCTGAAGATCAAGAAGGGGAAAGCTATAATGGGGATCTGCTTATAATTTTCTGCAACACGGATTGTTAAGCACTTTTCACAATTAAAATGCTCTGTAATTAATAAATGCAGGCATCCCTCAAGTTCTCGGATAGCAGTTTCATGGGGTACCAGACTTTTTGGCATTTTAACTCTAAAATTAAAGTTGTATTTGTTTGTTTAAGTGTTTTGTTTACTTACTAGATCTATGTATCACTTTTTAAGCTTGGACAGTTTTCAAAAAGTGTACATTGTACAGTATCAATTATTAACATATCTGAAAAACATAAATAAAAGTAGATGTAAAAGCAAATCAAGCCACACAGGGAAAAAGGAAAAAAGTCGAACAAGTCATATCCTTAAAACTCCTAATCTCCGAAGGTCTGGTGAAAGAAAAACATAATAATAATAATAATACAGTGGTACATCAGGTTACATACACTTCAGGTTACAGACTCTGCTAACCCAGAAATAGTGCTTCAGGTTAAGAACTTTGCTTCAGGATGAGAAAAGAAATTGTGCTCTGGCGGCGCGGCAGTAGCAGGAGGCCCCATTAGCTAAAGTGGTGCTTCAAGTTAAGAACAGTTTCAGGTTAAGTACGGACCTCCAGAATGAATTAAGTACTTAACCCAAGGTACCACTGTAATAATAATAATACGCACAAGGACATGACAGAGTCCAGAGGCTTTTGCTGAAAAAGTATTGCACTTTGAAGAAGACAACCTAGTGAAATTGTTGTCAGCATATCTCAGTAAATGGATCAAAATCAGTATTTTAAGTTGGGCTCAGAAATAAAACAGTAACCAGGGCAGATGTTCTAGATTCAGGTAGGTAGCCATGTTGGTCCGACGCAGTCGAAATAAATAAATAAATAAATAAATAGTCCAGTAGCACCTTAGAGACCAACTAAGTTTGTTTTTGGTATAAGCTTTTGTGTGCATGCACACGAAAGCTTATACCAAGGGCAGATGTTGAATATGATTCTAGGACCTAGTGCCCATCAGTAGTCAACCAGCTTATCAGGGAACAACAGGTGACCTGTTAACCAATTTGTGAATCGTGAACTCCCTAGAATATGTTACAAAATCTGACAGAGTGGCTGAGGTTTTATAAGGGATGCATAGCAAGTCATTGGCAGACGAGTTGGGGCAGAAAGTGCTGCTGAGAGTTTTAAAACCCATGATGACATACCATTCTATAAGAGCTGCCGAATACTAAATCTTCTCTCATCTCATCTAATGCTGCCATATGTCAACCGTCAATTTCAAAGATTGAGATCAGATCTCTTTGGGCATCAAAGACACACAGGAAACATGTGGGGAATATATGGAAAATATTTGAGAATTCAAAAAGTTGGAATCCATCTGTCTCGAGAGACAATGGAGTCCGCCTCTGAGGGCGAAGCCAAACTGGTGGAGAATCACAGCCCCCGCTGCGACTGCAGAGATCGGAAACTCATAATTGCTGCCTCACATGTTATTTTTGCTGCATTAGCAGCACTGAAATGATCTCTCTGGGATGCAAGCCTGGGCAGTGTATATGGAGGTTCTGGGCTGCCCAGATGGCAAGACACGCCCTACCCCGGACTCACTAATGTGGTCCAAAGGAAAGCAGAGCAATACATTGGGCACCAGCTTGGCTGCCGGAATTGCTGGAAGGAGGAGGCATACGAGGCACCTTCCGACTGTCCACTCCAGATTTGTGTAGGATTTACTCATTAGCCTTTTCTTCTCCCCAAGATTTCCCGCAATTACAATTTCCAATTTAGCTAGGATTATGTTTGCAGGGTTCCTACCTTGATCAGGGCTGAACTGAATGAACGAAAATCCAACTTTGTTTTGCACAGTTAAAACACTAAAGAGCGTGTTCTCTAGCCTCCCGAGTGCTGTAATTTGCTTGAGTAATCACAGCCTATGGGTTCTTGGACAATCCAATTAGTTCAAGTCAAAGTGTGTTAGATTCACGCCACGAGAACTATGCAAGGCATTAAGCAGAGTAAACATGGCATGATGCAATCTGTGACTTATCTACCGAGCACAGAGTGAAACAGAAGAGATAAATGGAATCTGGTTTCCAAGAATTTTCATTTTGAAATGTCTGTTGCTTATGATATGAGAAAGAGTGAGAGAAAAGGCTTAGGATCCAGATATTAGACCTGTATGAAACATGGAGCAGCTGTCTCTCTCTGTGTGTGCTAAGGGAGTACCACAACTTGAGCCAAGGTCGTTTCTGCTCTTCCCCCCTACTTTTAATTCCATTGGGGTTTTTTAAAAATGCATTCCAATTTTTCAGTTTGACTTTTGTGTTTTCTTGATAAATCTGTGAATAAGTCATAAGTCTTTCAGACAGCTTTGGAAAGGGAGGAGAACAGAAAAGAGGACAGCCCTTAATTTTCACCATATATATATATATAAACCCCAATTTTAATTTTGATAATGTAATATTTACAAACATGTTTTTGTACATGCATATGTTTTATCTTAGTGGTATCCTAGTGGCATGTGTTTTGCTTATTAGGTTGATACACAAGGGATGGCAGCTGTAGACATCTGGATTCTATTTAGTAACAATTAAGTCTGTAAAGTAATAAACCAGTATTATCATTTTTTTATAATGTGTTTTTGAAGGCTAGAATTTGCTGTAGCAACTTGGCCAGAAACAGAAAAAAACAAAATGGTCAAGTCTGACAGGCTTACAATTATTTTTCTCCACCTGACTATTTATCTAATTCTGATGCCAATGTGCCTAGTTTTTGAGATTCCTTGACCTTGACGTCTTTCAGGCACCAAGTTTAGGTAGTAACAGATAATGTTGTTGTTGCTATGTGTGCCTAACTGGTCATCTGTGATGAATTCCTAAGTTTAATTTCAATGTTCTCATGTGGGAGCTGCCTATCCACAAATAAACTGGCTAAACCGTACTACTGAAATGGACTTTGCAGTGCTTTGAAGCCATCTCAGAAACTTAAAATGGTACAGCCACCAGGATGCTAACAGAGGGCAGAAGGTCTGAACCCATGACACCAGTTTTGTGCTAGTTGCATTTGGCTATATCAGAATGCTTACACAAGCCTTGGAGGCCCTAAATGGTTTAGTACTGGATTACCCAAGGGAACACCTGCAGCCATATTACCCTGCCCATAATCTAAGAACCTCATCTGTGGTCCTGCTCGTGTGTCCCCCAGTATAGTCAGTTAGACTGGTAAGCACATGGGGCAGGGTCTTTTCATTAGTGGCCCAGTAATTGTGGAACTCTTCCAGTTCACATTTGTTCTGTCATTCAAGAAGGTATTAAAAACTTACAATTTTCTTATTTCCTTAAAGAATGTTGGTGATCTAATTCAGTACCTCTCTTGCCTGTATCTACTCCATGTTCCATACACTGCCTGAGGTTCTGTTGTTCTGCGTATGGTTTTGTGAGGGCTCGGCCTGAAAAGCGATTAATAAATAACTGGAATTATAAATACCATAAAGAATGTTCAAATGACTTGGTCATGGGGCCCATTGGGCAGTTCTTTCCCACAAAACCAGCCCCCTCCTTCTAGTGCGTTGTTAATTCCATGGGAAAGACCTACACAGTTGTTCCCCTGAAATACAGCTGGGTCTCACATCTAATGGGTACCCAAATCTCAGCTACTCTTGGATTCTGGAACCCTGCTGAAAAACTACAGGGGTCTTCTGGCAACACTCAATATTCTCTTTACTTAAAACTTAACATGTCAATAACTTCCCGGGTGATGGATGAAAAGTCTTGGAGGTCCTACATGTCAAGATAAACTTAGTGTGTGAACATTTGAGGGAGCCTGCAGAGATCCTTGATATCCCGTTGTTTCAAACCCTTCTATCCCTGCTGTGAGTTTGGATGGAATTATAACAGGTTTTCACTCCACAGTTTTTCTTGGAAACATCTCAGCAGTGCAAACAAATATTCCATGAGAATATGGCGTTGGTTCAGAAGCACACTGAGATTCCCAACTAAATCCCCATAATGTTTTGGGCTGAGATCCTTTGCCCTTCTCTTAGTTCTTTATGGATTCTCTTGATATAAGCCTGGATTGGATGGTCTTTGAAGGAGTTGTTCTTGCGTCTGAAGATTGCAACTCTGCCTTTTAACTGGTGGCAGAGAACCCTAGAAAAGGACAGTCCCTATTTGCACTGGAGTCCATCGTTAGCTAAGCAAAGATGTTTAGAATTCCAGATGGCTTGCTGTCAGGGTTCAGGTTTTCTCAGAGAATGAGCAAGGTGAGCAGGACTATCTCCACACTGCCAGTGACTCTGAACAGCCAATGAACCCAGATATCCCTGCCCTAATATTAAAGGTTCCCATACCAGCCGCCAGGGTTCCTGGACATGTCCCGCCATCTCTCCCATAGTCACAGGAGCAGAGGTGATGAGGAGCCAAGCAGAAGCTTCAGCACCAACACCAAAGTGCCCCACTAGCTGCATGTGAAGCTACTCAGGAGGAAGAAAGGATTCACTTGTCTGGATAAGGGCTTGGCCAAGAGCCAGGAAGGGGTAGAGCCTCCATTTCCCACTCATGAGCTGCTTCCTTGCTGAAACAACAGTTCTCATCCAACAGTTCACCTTCAGAACCTGGGGAAATGGACAGTTGAACACAGCTTTTCATTCTTTTTTCATATATAGGAATATAAAAATGGCAAAGCGGGGTCTTCTGCATCAGTATTCTGTTTGCTGTGATGGTCACTTACACATTGCCAAAACAGAAGAAAGGCATTGCCAGAAAAAGAAGGAGGGCAGAGATTTGCATAAATAGAATATATGCATTGCCAAAAATAAGAGGACAAAGGAGGACAGAGATTTGCATAAAATTTGCATTTGCTAATGTGCAGATTTAGAAATAATTACTATAATTTGAATAGAAATGAGATGATAAATCTGTGTTGTTAAGAACATAGGAAGAGCTGTGCTGGAGGCAGACCAAGGGCCTATCTAGTCTTAGCATCCTGTTTCTCACAGTGGCCAACAAGAGGTCTATGGGAAGCCTCTGGGCAAGACAACAGGACTCCAGACCCCAGCAACAGGTATTCAGAGGCATGCTGCTTCTGATTCTGGAGGCAATACAAGGACATCATGACTGGTAGCCACTGGTAGCCTTGTCCTACACAAATTTTTGATGAAGGAGCACTCAGGCATGTGAACCCTTGACCCATCTGCCACCTGCAGTGACATACCACCCAAATACAGATTTTCCTCTTCATAAGCTGTTTGAAATAAAAATAAAAACAGCTTATGGAACAGATGTCATTCAGTTGTCAAATTTACTTTAATAATCTCCTGAGGACTAGAAATTTACTTAGAATTAAAAGATGGCATTTACTTCCCTCAAGAAAATCAGCAGAACCTTCATAAATACCCTGAAGACTGCATGCTCCATATTTTTGCCTGAACTGGGAGAGGCAAAATCTCTCATAAATATTCTCTCAGAATTGCTGGCTGAAATCAGTCATGGTGTTAATGACTTAAGTTAGGAATTTCTGGCTCTTTGCCTCAGAGAGAAGAGAGCACTTCCAGATATCATTGCTTCATTTATCACAGACTTCCATATCGTTCTGAATTGGAGCGCATGGCCTATTCTGGCTCAATGTCCTTCAGCTCACTAGACTATTTTATGTAAGCTAGCACTGGCCTCTCAGTGGCCTTGTCAGGCTGAAATTGTAAAGCTGCCTTTTTCTTCCTCTTCCTCTTCCTGCAGTTGCTCCCTGCTATGCCCTAGCTCCTCTAAGAGAACCATTTCCTTCCAGGGATACGACACCGACGAATGCTCACTATAGGACCGCTACTTTGCAATCTGGACACTGGATCTAAATTTTCAAGGTTGCCTTCAGATGACCCGTTTGTTCAGCATTCATCCTGATTTGTTTGCACAAAGTTTGCAGGGAGGTTAGATGACGTCGACTATTTATTGAGCATTCGGCCCGATTTGTTTGTAGAGAGGTTATAAGATGTTGCGTCAGCACAAGCTTTCCAGTGCATTTTCCCATCACAGAGCAAGTCCACTAATTTGTGGAAGTGTTTTCTGTGTGCGCAAAACCCTTCTGAGCATTTTAGTCTATAATGCATCCTTGATAGCGTAACTATGAAAGCCAGTTTGTTTTTGTACTAGCAAAAGGGGATGAAATCAGAGGACTCCAACCAGATTGATGGTATGGTTCCTTCTGACTTGAGCTGATCTTGAAGCAACCCAGGTCAGCGGACACACTTCACACTTCCATTAGCTGATGCCTTGGAAGCAAGCACCATGTTTCCATGCAGTCAGTGTCAGCGTGCAAGGTCAGCCAGACTTAGGTCACTTGAGGCGCTTTCAGTGGACAAAAGTTAATGCAAGTGGAACAGTCCCCACACTCTTAGTTAATCTGCTGGAAGGACATTCCGTCAAACATTTGTCCTTCTGTTGCCTGTTTTGCTGCTAGAGATATAATTACAGTAAACAACCTTTCTTCCCTACTACTTTATCCATCCAGATCAATATTTGTATGAAAGTTGATGAGGACTTTTGGTAGGTTCCAGATTTGCATGCAAAGAGAGTTAAGATCCCTATTCTTGTGTGAAACAAATAGCTAGGTAGAAAAGGCTAACCTCAAAATACAGAAATGAATTATCTGCGACCCTGAGAGGAGTGGTTTGGAGCCCAATTTTGTGCAATTTATCAGATTATCCTTGTATCGTGTAAACCCAAGTTTACAGAGAAAAGCATTGAGATTGGTGTTGTTTGAGAGTAAAGTCATGTGGACTACACAAATTAAATGGGAATGCAAATAGCTGCAAATACACAGTAAAGTCATGCCTCATGTTACGTTTGCTTCAGGTTGAGCATTTTCAGGTTGCATCCCGCGGCGATCCGGAAGTACCGGAAAGGGTTACTTCCGGGTTTCGCTGCTCGCACATGTGCAGATGTACAAAATGACGTCACGCGTATGCACAGAAGCAGCAAATCGCGACCCGCGCAGACACGGGTTGTGTTCCTTTCAGGTTGTGAACGGGCCTCCAGAACGGATCCCATTCGCAACCAGAGGTACCACTGTAAATTCCAGTGTGGACGAGCCCTATATCATTTGCAACTTTCTTATCACATACTTGGATTACTGCCTCTCTTTTAAAGCAAAAAGGATAGCAGCAATCAAAATACAACATATAACGTTCAGCACCCAGGATTAACATAATATATAATGGGTAAGAAGGGTTTCCTTTCCGACAGATAAATGACCCCCCAGAACTGCTTTTCATGTATATGCGATTTTATATCATTTTATCTTGTTTAGAGCTTTGAAATTTTGTAATTGGTGTTTTTGCCTTGGCACTGGTCAGGCGTGTGTGTAACACATACACCCACAATAAAACAACTTGTACTTGTATGCCACTCAACTGTAAATAAAACCCTGTGTGTGTGTGTCATTAAAACAGTTAATTAAGGTCAAGGTTAAATCAAGGTGTGTTTTTTAAAAAAAATCAATATATGAATAATATATAGTTTATATATTATAAACTAAAAATTACAGATTAAAATGCACCTTAGCTTTATGGGTTATATTCAACACTCAACACAGTATGACTTATCTATTATTAATATTAATATGCCTTTTCTCCTGGGTGGGACTGAAGCAAAAATATTTTGGGGCAAAGGTAGAGAGAACCAAGGGTTCTTTATCTCCACAGAGAAACAAAGCCAGTTCTTCTGTACATTCTCTCCAAGATATTACTGCTTTGCACACGTCTTTGTAGCATAACCTTGTAACAAGTGAACTCAGAAGTAAGTCCTACTGTGTTGAGTGCTGTTTACTTCCAAGTAAGTGCAAACAGGGCTGCAGCCTTAATCTGGCTTTGGCGGTGAATAAGGAATTGCAGGATTGTTATTCAAGAAATAATAACCCAACTGATGTAGTAGATGCAGAAACACTATTTTGGTATCTCCTGCTTGTGTGACAATGTCCGTGTGCATTCAAGGCATCCTTGCCATTCCTATATAACTGTCAGAACAAGCAACACCTTATTTCCTTGATGTCTTTTTGACTTTGGACTCATCCACACTTCTCCTTCTCCCTCCTCTTTCCCCATGGAAAACCCGCAGTTTACCACTGAATTACAACAAACGTCATCCAGGTTTTCTGCAGAATGATGCCTGTCCTGATTCAACAGTAAAAAGCAGATTTCCTGTGGAAAACGGGGGGGGGGGGGGGATGAAAAACCTCTCAGACCATGCTTGGACGAGCCCTTCCTTTAAAGCCTAGCAGTTACTCACCCTTATGAAATGCCTTGCATGCTCATTTTATTGTTCCCGGGGAGGGGAGATAGTCCTTCACTATTACAGTGGTACCTCGGGTTAAGTACTTAATTTGTTCCGGAGGTCCGTTCTTAATCTGAAACTGTTCTTAACCTGAAGCACCACTTTAGCCAATGGGGCCTCCAGCTGCCGCCGCACCACCGGACGACGATTTCTGTTCTCATCCTGAAGCAAAGTTCTTAACCCGAGGTAATATTTCTGGGTTAGCGGAGTCTGTAACCTGAAGCGTCTGTAACCTGAAGTGTCTGTAACCCGAGGTACCACTGTATTGCTAAGGGAATGGCAGTCTTGTGCAGCCATCTGGTTCTGTTAACAGGTAAACAGAAGAGACTTCTGTTGGGTTGTTAGTTAGCAGCAATTGCTCTCTTACGGCACAACATCTACACAGATATTGGTGAAGGAAGTCTCCTGGCCTGCGATTTCCTTCCCTCGGAATCAGCTAAAGAATGACACACACCACCATTACAAACTTCGTCCCTAATTCCTGCAGCTGCTTTACATACTTGCCTGGCTAAACACCGAGTTTGCCTACTATGAGCTGCTGAGTCACTGCTGAGGCTGGGTTGCCTCTGGGAGAATATCCAGAGCCTTGGCAAATCCCTTTCTGCATCAATCTGTCTGACTAAGCCTTTGTTCTAACCCAGTATGAATCAAGATCGGAGAGGGAATCCCAGCACGCTCTTCTAATATCCCTGAGCTCTTTATGAAAATAGGCCAGAACTGACACTCTTCGCCACCTAGACAGAGAGCTGAGGTGAATCACAGGCTTCAACAATTATGCAAGCAAATCACCGCCAATGAAGAAGAACAAAAATATCTCTGGGCTTGGAGAGAGACGAGGCTGGATGATTCAACAACGTGCAGGAGCTGCCTTATTATCTATGATTTACAGGCTAGGAGGAGTTTTGCTGTTGTTGAAAGGATGGTTTAATATTGAGCTAGGGATCTATCAGAGGAAAACTCAAGAATTTTAGAATCAACCTATGTATGATTTATATGCTTTCTTCATAATTAGAGACCAGAGACAGTACTTCCTCCTGGGTAGCCTGTGATTAGTAGAAGCCTTGCAAGATGTTTTAGTGATACCATGCCTGAGTTTGGGAAGCTCTGCAACTCTGTGGGATCAAACTGAAATCAAAGAGGGCCATAGCTCACTGCTGGGACATCTGCCTTGCATGCAAAATGTCCTAAGTTCAATTCCCAGCATCTCCGCATACGACTGGGAGAGATTCCACCTGAAATCCTATTGAGCTGCTGTCGCTGAGTGCAGACAATACTGTGGTAGGTGGACGATGGTCTGACTTGGTTTGAGGCAGCTTCCTATTGTGGCAGCTTCCAAGAAGTAGCCATGCTGCTGATGACGCAGATGGGAGCCCACAAACATTTATGCTGCAATAAATCTGTTGTCCTTAAGGTGCCACAAGACTCCTTCTTGTTTTATGGATTTGGACATCCTAGCAGCTTGCCATCAATAGCAAAATGGTGGGGTCTCAAAGCCACCGCTGCACTACAGCTTCCCAGTCTGTTGATGTGCGTTCCCAATGCTATACTAAGTGCTGATTTCGTACAGCAGTGGGAAAGCCGAAGCACAGAGAACATATGGAAAGAGTCCCTCATTAAAACGGTTCAAATATCAGAAGGGACAGTGAGGAAAACTGGCTAGCCTCCCTATGAGGACTGCCAAGGATGAAAGGTTAAGCATCATACTCCTCAGAGCATGTGCAGTTCACAGTCCTTGGGAGTGCATCAAAGCACTTCTGAATTCTTTAGATAACTGCATGCCTTGTGGGTAGTCGGTACCAGATTACATTCAATCTTCTGCAATTAGGTTGCTCACAGGCGAGTTAGACCACATTGTGAAATCATCTCTAAACTACAAAGTGTTTTCCCAACTTTACCCTCTTCCCCTTATTGCTGTGGCAGAATCCTCATCGTTAAGACTACCGAGCCTAGGCTTACAAGTCTACTGGGAGCGCAGAGAGGGGTGGCATGTAGTGAGAGCGCAAAGCCTCAGAGGAAACCCCCAGCCCTCCCCAGCCCTGTTTCCCTGGTCTGCTCACATGGTGGAGTTTGGATACTGCACCCAGCCCACCTCCTTGTACGCGGCAGTCACGTGAGTGCAGATGAGACTCTTCATCTTGGCCCAGGCTCTCTGGACCTCTGGGGAGGTGAATTCATTGGCGTAGTCTTCGGCAAGCACTTCCAGTATGACACCAATGAGAATCTGGGAGGAGAAGAAGTGGCAGTAATAGGTTAAGAAAGAGCCCCCCATATTTCCCCCTAACAAGAAACTTGTATCTATCTTTGTTGTGTCTCCCTGCCAGCGCAATTCCAATTTCTTCATTGGGGTCTATGCTGTCCTTCCATATGCTGCTGACCAGGGCATCTTACCACATTTTAATTTCTTGTTTGCTTCTTATTTGTTTTGCTGATAATGTGTTTATTTATTAATTGCCTTCCGCACGCACATTGCAAAGCGATGTACAAAATATAATAAAATGAGCAAAGAGATCGTTCTGGCTCACTTCCATTCTGCCTCTCAAATACCTCCCACCTTGATACCTCAAGTGAATTCATCTTAATCTATGTATACACCCATGTATACAAAGCGGAAGGAACCACCTCTGTAGAGGAAAGCAGGACAGTTCAAAACTAGCACAACTGGCATGAAAATAAGAATTTAGTGTCCAAAGTCCATGCGAACATTTAAAAAGGAAATAGCTCCAGAGCGTTAGTGGAGAGAAACCTTAATGAAATGCTGATGACCACAGAACATAATTATAAATTTCTTCCATGATTGGAACTAGAATGGAATTTTGGAACCCCAAAAGAGTTAGATCAACAAACTGGGACTATCCCAAATTCCTATGCTTCTGAGAACCCACAACAGACTGTATCAGTGAATTTGTCTCAGTTGTTTCTGATTTGTATCTTCTGATGCAGTGTTGTACTATCTGAGTCCTATTTTTATGTTTCTTCTACAAGTGTTTTTCTTCAGTTTTTATGTTTATAAATTATTGGATTTATTACATTTTTCTATACGTATACCTTATTGAGACATGCTCTTTGCAATACAAGTATTTTTTAAAATACATTTCCCCTGCCTATTTGCCAGAATTTTATATAGGCCACATCTGCACAAAAGTTTAATGTGCATTCAGAGCTCACTTGTGCCTGTATGCTTTTTCCTGGAGTTCACATGATATCCACATGCCAGCGCGCTTTTTTTTTTTGGCATTGAATTAGCATTTCCCAATCGCTGATAATACGACAAGGGAAATAAAGTCTTGCAGAATTTCACACTTTGCCCAATGGTGGACATAAACAATCACAGTGTGTCTTCAGATGAACTCATGAAAGGATGGAATGTCCTGGCTGTCGACAAAAGAACATAAAAAAGCCTGTGGGGTCAGGCCAGTGGTTGACCAGGTCAGGCATCCTGTTCTCACTGAAGCCAGCCAGATACCTGTCAGAAACCCACAAGCAAGTTCCGAGCATAAGAGCACTCTCCCCACCTATGGTCTCCAGCAGCTGGCATTCAAAAGCATTATTCCTCTAGCAGTGGAAGCAGAGCAGAGCCAACGTGGCTAGTAGCCACTGATGACCTTCTCCTTCATTAATAATAATAATAATAATAATAATAATAATAATAATAATTATAATTATAATAATTATAATAATTATAATAAATTTTATTTATTTATCCCCCCCCCCCGGCCAAAGGGCAGCTAACACCAGTAAAATTACAATGGAAACATAATGGGGGGACAAAAAAACCCCAATTTAAAATACTGCTTAAAATACAATTTAAAAAGCAGCCTTATTTTAAAAGTAGCCCATAAATCAAAACCATAAGGGGAGGGAAGACATAAGGGTCTCAACACCTTTTTTTAAAGCCATCACGGCCTCCTGTGGGAGTGGGCTTCATCGTTTAAGTATGCACTTTATTTTTCAATTTTTATTTATGCAAATTTGATCCTTTGCAAACGGATGTATGTAATTTAAAAACAAAAAAGGTGTGTGTGTGGGGGGGGGAATCACTAGCTAGCCAGAATCATAGCTGTCAACTTTCCCCCCCTTTTAAGGGAAATTCCCTTATTCTGAATAGGATTCCTCGCAAGAAAAGGGAAAAGTTGACAGCTATGGCCAGAATGGGCAACCGGCACAGAATTGCTGCTTTTTATCTGCCCTATTTGAAGTATTTCCCTGTTATCCATGAATGAACAAAGACTTGGCTTTCTCTTTACCTTAAAGTAGAATGGTTCGACTTTGTGCTTGACAGCATGCGCCTTGCCCACCAAGGCTAGAACGGAGGAGACCTTTTCTGAGTCGTAGATGTTCTCCACCACACTATTAATTGCCCCCATGACCCGCATGCCATGTTTACGCAGCTGCGGACTCCTCTCCATCTCTAGCGGGTCCTCCATGTGCTTGAATTGGCTGAAGTACTGCTTGGCAGATGGGAAGTTGACAAAAAACCTGTATGGCGCAGTTAAGAAGAGAAAGAAAATGGGAAAGCTAAGTCAACCTAAGAGATGTATGTTGAGTGTAATTGGCCCCCGTCTGCACTATATGCTTAAAGCAGCATCATATCCGTTTAAACAGTCATGGCTTCCCCTCAAAGAATCCCAGGAACTGTTGTCTGTTAAAGGGACTACCTGCATACCAGGGCAGTGCTGGTGCTGAACTCTCTCTTTTTTTAATATATATATATATATCCCGTATTTTTCACTCTATAGGACGCACCCGACCATAAGACGCACCTAGTTTTAGAGGGGGAGAACAAGAAAAAAAACCTCTCCCTCTCTGCGCAGCGCCCCTTCAGCAAAGCGGCAGGAGAAACGGAGCCCCTTCCATTTCTCCTCCTGCTTCGCTGAAGGGGCGCTGCGCAGATAAGGAAAGCTGCACAGCGCCTCTCCAGCGAAGCGAAGCCAGGAGAGCAAGAGGGATCAGTGCACACCGACCCCCTTGCTCACCTAGCTTCAGGGATAGCCACCTGAAGCCTCCAGAGCACAGCGGGACCTCCCGCTGCGCTCCAGAGGCTTCACGTTGCTTTCGCTGAAGCCATGGAGCCTGCATTCACTCCATAAGATGCACACACATTTCCCCTTAATTTGTGGAGGGGAAAAAGTGAGTCTTTGGACGCGTCTTTTTGGAGGGGAAAAAGTGCAAAAAATACAGTATTTCAAAAACACATATAGCAGAAATGTCAATGCATATCACTTATTTCATTACCTTTTAGAACAAAGAAAAAGAGAACAAAAAAGAGGGAAACATATACTAAGAATCCACAAGTACATGGGCATATAACATCAAAATAAACAGAAACATTTAGCTCAATTTATCTCTCTCTTTGTGTATGTCTGTCTACTCCATAGAGAGACTTAGCATATAATTGACATAACCAAGGGAGGCAGTTATGAGTAATTCTATATAAATAAATGATGTACTGGGATACAATTTTTATTTAAATCACTTATCTTATGATTAATAAATGGCTACCTCAACAGCAGCTTTACTTCTTTGTACTTTTAAGTGATATGTGTCCCCCCCCCCTGCCGATACCGCTATAAATAAAAGCTTTTTATACTGTTCATCTAGAGTCCGATTATGTGCATCCTTCCAATTCTGGGTAATAACCAAGCATGCAGCAACAAACATGAAAACAACTAAGCCCTTTGGGCATAAATTACATGTTTGGTCAGAAGATATAGAAAAGAAACACATCCCAGGTTCATAAGGGACACCAAATAATATTCAGGTTCATAAGGGACACCAAATAATATTCATTTCTCATAAAACCCATTTCTAGTATTTCGCCATCGGGGTAAAACCACCATAGGTGCAGAACTCTGTAGAAATATAACCTGATTTTGAGGCCAGTAGGAGTCAGGTAAAAAGAGAATTCAATAGGTGTTTTTAGAGACTCCTAAGAGTCGCAGGTGGCACTGTGCGACTGGACCTAACAGTCAGGGGTCCTTTTACCTTTACTTTTAAGAGTCATCTAACTCAGAGACTAACTCAGTCGCAAGTGTGTGTTCATGTGTGCATAACTATTTCTACTGCCATTACATGAGATAAAAAGTTATAACAAACAAATTAGCAATATGACCCTTGTCCCATCCTTCTTCCAGAGGGTCCAAAGTCTTATTTTATTTATTATATGACTCTGGGCTTTCTGGAAATGGCATCTGACTCTTTATAGCTGCTTTACATATCACTATTTAGGTATATTTTTAGTGTGTTTTATCAAGCACTTGTTGCATATAGCAGAGTTATAGTCGCTGTAAGTCTGAAGGCAGTACGTATGCAAAATTGCCCAGGATAAAGCGTGAAAGAACCACAGCTCAGTAGATATTTAATCACATATTGGCAACTTTGGTTTGCACACTTAAAGTTGATTGGGAGGTTTTGCGCAACAAACCTGCTTCCCCGAAAGACTGGACTTGTTGCCATAAGGGAATTGATGGAGAAATGCGTTTGAAAGTGTGAGAGAACACTGGTTCGATGCAAAGTCCTCCCCACACAAACAAATCAAGAGAAAAACTCAATAAGCAGGTCACATTGAAGTGCCTATCACCTAACCATCTAATCACAATCAATGCTGAATAAACAGGTCTCCTCTGGAGGAGCCTTGTGTGTTGCATAGGAAGGCAACCCAGGAAATGTTAACCACTTGTCCCCTGAAACCTGATTGTTTGCACATCAAACACCTGCCTCAGCTCATTTCAGCCTGGCACAGACTGAGACAGATGTCTACACAGGCCATGCATGTCCCTTCCAATGTCACCTCAGCTCTCTGAGATCCTGGCTCACTGCTCCAGCCCCCTTGTACACACACAACACTACTGAGAAGCAGACTCATTCCCCCTTTTCTTCTGCTCTCCCACTTGGCTGAATCTCACGCAGGAGGTTGCCAGGAAAACCGTGTGAAGCTGCGAATGGAATAACCATCGTCCTTGCTGCCTTCCCTAGACATCTGGGATTTATCAGCCAGCCTAAAATAGGTTTTGATGTGTGAAGAGTGTGTGGCAACAAAAAAAGGAAGAAAAAGTCTAGAGGGGGGTGGGAAGTCATTTGTAAGATGAAACAGAAAGGGAACCACTTCTTTTCCGTCTTCTTTCCCCTCTTGTGTTCTCTTTAGCCTTTCTCAAATTAAATCCAAATGCCAAGTCTATCAAGTTTGCTTTTGACAGGGAAATGGGCGCATGCGTTAAGGGTCTGTTTGCTCTTGGGCTGCTTTTAAACTCCCAGGTGCTTCTACGTGGGGGCAAAGTGCTCAGTACAAGCCTGCCCAGTAAACAGCCTGGGAGACTTTGGTCAACAGGCGGTCTAGAAAAAAATTACCAATTAATCATATCCTGCAAGCAAGGACTCCAGTTCGACAGCCTACCTCAGTTCCCTCAGGGAGCTAGACAACCCTGATTCGGAACCCTCAGAGTTGGCCATTATTCAGGGGAAACAGGTAACCAAGCAATACAGGCAGACTCCTTCACAAAATGAATGCCTAATTTATACCTTTCTGAGAACCAAAAGGGCATTAAAAGCATGAGCAATGGGCGGGAAGGAGAAGGGGCCACTAGGGGCGCATCGGAAGATGGCTGACAATAACATCTCTCCGACCCGCACAGGGTAATTAGGAGGCTGTGATGGGAGTAAATAGCCTCCCTACCCCCCCAAGTTTGGGGGGGGGCTGCCCTTGCCTGCTGTGCCCTATACCACCCCCAAATTTGTGGGGGTGGGGGCACTAGGCAGAATGCCCTTGTGCGGATTTTGGCGCTCCTGGACGCTGTCTCTGATCGGCGCCTCTAGCTGCAATAACTTCAAAAGAAACAATTAGGAGGAAGCGAATGCACATATTTCAAGGAAGGAGGGGGAGTAAAGACTGCTAACTGAAGAGATCTCTGAAAAACAAGACGGGTCGGAGGAACAAGAATAAATCATGAGAAGATTCACCAAGGCTCGGTATGGCAAAGGGACTGGATGGGGGAGGGGAAAAAAACTTTCCTTTCTTTTCTCTATGTGATTAACCAAGAATCCCTCCCCCCACAAGTCACAAGTCAGAAATGCCGTTTTAAGGACTTAAGCTGTGGATTTATGACTGTGTGGAGATAATTTTCTAACCAAAGCATGTTTTAAGAAGAGCGTGGAAAGTATAAGAGCTTTGGAATGACGCAGTAAAAAATACCGTCGCCATGTTGGCAAGTTCTGTCGGAGGACTTAAGTCTGGGAGGAGGAATAGAGCTGTTTTTATATTGTGGGTGAGACTCCTCAGAGGGACTTAAGAGCGACAGATCTGCGAGATGGAAACAGCGATGTTATTTATGAAAGCGATGATATATGGAAACCATCTTGATATGAGGATTGGACGAACGGAAAAATTCACACAGGATTATAATTGGTGTTTATCAGCTTAAGGAGATTATCAGAAGAGATCATAAAGAAAAAAAGAAAAAATATACGAACAAGATGAGATGTGGAAACAGCAAGATAAGACAGGATAGAATTATGAACATTATTTGGACTGATTTGGACATTAACGCAGTAGCAAGAAGATGATTGGAATCCCCCTTCGGAACTTGAAATATGGGTCCCCTCAACAAAAATTTAAAATTCGGCTTTGTAATTCGGAATTTATGTGATGTGGTTTGATTTAATTTGATTGGTCGGTTAATAAAAAATATTTTTTTTTAAAAAAAGAGCAATGGGAGGGAAGATGCCTTTCTTCATTATTGAGGATGGGCATAAACAATTCTGGATTGAGGAAAAACTGCATCTTTGTGCTACAAATGGGTCACTGTGTATGTAGTTTATGAGAGATGGTGGGTGGATGTGTTCTAAATGTCTACAAGTGAGACTTGGAACAAAATGCTGCAGCACAGGAGATGCTGACCACTCCATTCCTGCTCTCTCCTTGCTCCCAGTTTCCCATTTTCCCCCCAAAAATAGCTAGCCAGCATTCTGTGTCTAGTGAGCATACATGGTCCCCATTGAGCTGCTTTGAGGGTTCTATCCTTATGAGTTATGTGAACTTCGTAGCACTCCCAATACCCCTCCTCCCCTTGTGCTGGGGTTATTTTGGATACATAAGCACTCCTGGCCTGAATGTTGGAAATTGAAGGAATGATCTGACCCCTTCAGAATCCTTGCTGTACAGGCATACTTTGCAGCAACAACAACAATGGCTTTTCATTCATTTGGGATTATTTAATACATTGCCATGACATTCAGGGCTCATCCACACTTTTGCTTATCTCTGGCATGGGTATGAGAGGTTTTTCATCATCATCATCATCATCATCACCATCATTTATTTATACCCTGCCCATCTGGCTGGGTTTCCCCAGCCACTCTGGGTGGCTTTCAGCAGAACATTAAAAACAGAATAAAACTTCAAACATTAAAAACTTCCCTAAACAGGGCTGCCTTCAGATGTCTTCTAAAAGTCAGATAGTTGTTTATTTCCTTGACATCTGATGGGAGGGTGTTCCACAGGGCGGGTGCCACCACCGAGAAGGCCCTCTGCCTGGTTCCCTGTAACTAGGCTTCTTGCAGTGAGGGAACCACCAGAAGGCCTTCAGAACTGGACCTCAGTGTGCAGGCTGAACGATGGGGATGGAGACGCTCCTTCAGGTATACTGGACCGAGGCCGTTTACGGCTTTAAAGGTCAGCACCAACACTTTGAATTGTGCTTGGAAACGTACTGGGAGCCAATGTAGGTCTTTCAGGACCGGTGTTATGTGGTCTTGGCGGCCACTCCCAGTCATCAGTCTAGCTGCCGCATTCTGATTTCGCTCTTCCTGAAGCCCAGATATATCTGCATCAGCATGCTGAATGATAGCCATGTTGATTTCAACTTGGGGTGGATAGGAGGCTTTTAAAAAAAGAATAATCTCATGGTGGGAGAAAACAGCCACGTGAAATCAAGCTTCAGAAAATTTTTTTTATTGTATATTGCTGCAAGCTTTTGCAAATCTAATATTTGCTATGGCATAACATGCACAGTTTAAACTGATAAAAAGCAGATGCCGGAATACTGATTCCATTGAATTCTTTCTCTGATTAATTCCATTCTAAGCCTCCTCTTTTGTGTTTCAGGACATACATCTGGACAAACATGGACAATATGTCCTTTAAGACTATTCTGACTTCCCCTGGGCCCTTTCCTCTCTAAGCATTTTGGGAACGTGATTTTTAGGCCCAGTCCATTGAGAAACTCTTTGACCAAGGCACTTTGAAATGAATGGGGCTTAAAGAAAAACTTTGCTGTTGCACAACAAGTGTGTGGGGGGGGGGGCGGATTTGCTCAGGAGATGTAGATTTGTGGACTGTGCTCCTAATCAACAGCAGAAGTTGGGAAATAATCTCACTAAGGTGCAAGATTGCCCCAAGCATTGGGAATGTGTTATGGGGTTCTCTTTTTGAATCAGATATTTGTTCAATATGCTGGAGGAGTGAACTCATTATCTAAATGTTTTGTCAGGGACTGTAGTTTGACATCACAATCATCTCTCCAGCATTATCCCAACGCTTCCAAGTTTATAAATGGGTGAACTATATTTGGCAATCTTGTTTCTTCTGTCAGTGCATCTGGAGCCATTTAGGATGGATCCTAACAAGTGTGTAACCTGAGGAAAATTTAATCCATGAGGCTTTCAAAACAAAGGTCCATAAAACATTTTCAAAAGCTGGAGGCATTTTATGATTCTGACCACTATGTGGAACTGGGCACTTGTTACAAAATAAAACATCTGAACATATTAGCTTTAATAGATAGATACAGTGCTTTTTTCCTTAAAAAAATGTTTAGGGTTACTCTCATCTTCACTCAAGAAAATCACCATCTTATAGTTCAAATTGGGGAAAATAAATACAGTAAATGGACAAAAGTACAAAAATTCACAAAATGTTTAGGGGTATGCGTACCCCTGCGTACCCCCAGAAAAAAAGCACTGGATGGATAGATAGATAGAAGATGATAGATATAGATAGATGAAAGATAGATAGATAGATGATAGATAGATAGATAGATAGATAGATAGATAGATGATAGATAGATAGATAACAAGTTTCTAGTCCATAAAGGACTGTGAAGATAACTTTGGCAATGCCTGGTGAAATCATAGAGCCTGGGATATATGTATGCACAGAGCTGGCTTTCTAGTGGTCAGGGGTAAGTCTTCCATGATTTGCAAATTTCTTTGCTTCTTATCAAGGCTTTTCGAGACTTGTCCATGAATAAAATTTTGCAAAGTAAAGAAATAGATGCACATTGGTTAATTAGATATCACAAAATTCAGCTCCCTCTTTGGCACAAAATCTGAGTAACGTTGGCACAGAACTGTTGCTTTGTTTATTGATTTATATTTAGCATCACAACCCTGCCTATATCAAGCTAACAGGACATGTGTGTCGTGAAAAGCTTCTCCAGCTTCAAATACACCACTGGGATAAGCCTCCAGAATGCTACAATAGCTTTATTATTGGCAACTCTAAATCAAGGTAGTCAGAAAAAAGATCTAGAACTACTGGTAGATTTCCAGATGAATTCCAGCATATTGCCAGGGATTTCCCCCCCATAATGAATTGACAGCTGCAACAAAATGACCCCCTCCAAAAAAACACAAAAAAACCTGTAATGATGTTAGTGTGCATTAAACTGCTTTTGTAAACCACCTTGTGAGGGCAACATGCCCCTTAAAGGAGGGCAAGTAATAGGTTCCATTAACTATTCTGGAGAATCCGATTTTGGAAAGCACAGCATAGATTTTCCAGGTTATAGTGAGGAAACCCACTGACTTTTGGGAGTTGGTGCCAGTCTAAGCACCCATTTCTTACTTCTCCCATAGATGCCAAGTTAAGGTGTACCCTTGTCATTTGTTTGAGCCACATTTACCTGTTCTGTTGAGTAGCTATCCAAGTGCATTGGGTACTTAAAATTGAAAAAGCAGAGAGATGATATATATCTAATCCACCCACCCACCATCTTTCCTAGTATGAATGCATAAGCTTGCTCTACCTCTTGTTGTGTGATATGTGGAAGTGAAGTACTTAACTTGCCTTTTAATGCAGATTTTCTAGGGGCCCGCTAGCCAGTCTGAATATACGACAAGGTGCAATGGATTCTCCCTCGCATCCCCATCCTTCCTCTGTTTATCCAGCTCTTGTGCGAGCTCTCCTAAAGCCTGGCACCAAAGAAAAATGAGGACCGTCTAAGCAACAGAAGGGCCGTTTCTGTTTCTGCCAGAGTGCTAAGCCATTGCAGTTGACCTATTCTAGACAGATGCTCGTCCTTTTCATAACACTGTTATCGTGATTTCAGCAGCCTGGGCTGCTTTGATTTATCAAAGGCTTTCAGAGACGCTCGTCTCAAAGAGCAGAGGCCACCGCTGTGCTCTGAAGTAATTACCAGCCTTACAGAATTTTGTCCTGTGTAGTCATTTCACCACCATAGGCAACACATCCCACTAGACAGCATAATAGCCCTCGAATTCACTCAGTGGTCATTTCCAGAAGCCCAAACATCCTTTGATTCATAAATCTAACTTTTCACTCTGTGGCTCTGAAATCCCTGCGTTCTGACTATCTGTTTAGTGTTCAGGGATGTGAATTGTGCCTGCGGTGCAAGAGATGTTACAGCAATTTCTGTAGCCTATGCCAAAAATGATCTGATCTCATACTCAGAAATCCCCATCCCTGCTCCCCAAAGATTTTGCTGGAAGTCTGATTGCATTTTGCACATTCTCCCCTTTTCTGTCCAGTTTCTTTTGGGCAATATTTTTAAGTGCTGGTTCTCGCAACTTGGTACAACAACCCACCTGCAAAGACACAGAGCTGCAACAGATACTTCCTTTTGTGCTTCCCTTCTGGCCTCCAAGGTAACCCTAGAGAAATCTCTGCTAGAGATTCCAAGACTCTCCACAGGAGTTACAGTTTCCAGAGCTCCTTAGATAAGACCCATGGGAGGAACTAAGCAGGTTTGAAATTTATTCACAATTACATATATAGTGCAGACGTTGGCTGAATCACAAGACAAGGAGACGGTAAAAAATTCAAGCAAACCCTTGAAACACGTTCTATGTGGGAGAGAGTTGCTCTCCTACAAAACAATGGCTATTCATCAAGTTCACAAGTACCACAACTCTCTTCAGATTTCTACTACTTCTTTCTAAATCAGCCAGTTTCATGTCAGGTGTATGAAAGACAAATAAACCTTGCTAAAATACATAGATAGTGGGATGATAGTGAAGTTAACTCTATTGTTTTGAGTTGGTATGTCCTTGACTGTGCACTACTTCTGTGTTTTCTTTCTTTCACTCTGCTAACTCATTCACCTCCAGTTCCAATGTTTACTTCCCACCCTTCACAATAATTTGGACAAGCTTTGGGTGTTTCCTGTGTGTGGAGGGGGAAAGCTTATCTGTTTAAATATATAAACATTTTCTTTTTTAAAAAAACCCTGCCAATCATTTTCTTTCTTTATTTTCACTGGAGGCATGCTCCTGGCTGGTGATGAGTGGCTTTGGGACTGCCGCAAGGGCCAACCTGTTATGTACTGAAGTTCTCACCCTGGACCAGCAGGGGGATACTGTAGATAGTTTTCACTCAGGTCCACATATGCAAATAAGGGATTGAAAGTGACATTCAGTGATTGGATAATTACGGAAAATGGTTACTGTTGCGTTCTAGTGGAGCTCTATATAAGCAGGCTGGCTGAACCCTTCAGTTCAGTTCTGTTCTGGCCTGTGAATAAACAAGAGCTGTTTGAAGAATCGCTGTGTCATCTGATATGTTCACCCACAACTTAACACTAACCAATTAGTGCTTTGCACAACCAGATGAGCAGCGGCGGGGGGGCGGGGTGGGAAGGTGGCATTGTCATACCAGCCAATCACACTCTCTGTCATTGACTTGTGCAGGAAACAGGAAGAACTGTAGATGTTTTCAGTTCTAGGGAAAAGGAGCAAGTACAGACCCACTGCAGGCTCAACACTCAACCTATTCGTTTTTGTAATTTCTTTCCATATGCCTGATAAAAACAGATGACATGAGATCAACTTTGGCCTGTGAAAACCTGATCTAGAGCTGATTTTAGCCTTGTGAGAATTAGATTGGATCAGGTGTCATGCTCATGACTGAATATAGTATCTTTAAAATATTCATTGCTTCCTTAGTGGTTTTCCTTCCTTTTCTGGAATGGTTTTGCAAAGTTAAGGGAAAGATTAACTTCCTAATACACACTAAATTAAGTCAAAATTAATATAGGTTTGTCATGTTCCGCTGTTACGAAAACTGCCTGGTATTTAAACACAAACTCCACAAAGATTACATAATCTAAAACTGCTGGGTGCTTAACACTTAAAATACACACCAACTATTTTCATCCGCTACCCATGTAAGGTTTCTCAGTCCTGTTTAGCATTTGCTTTTGCAAAATTAAATTTAAGATATTGAAATCCAAGTTTGCTTGCTATATTGGCCAGGCAATTATTGTTTGGCATTCCAGAATTATATGAGACACTGCAGGCTGTGATTTAGAGAAATTAGAAGCCATCCCTGTTAAGTTTGTAGAAGAATGGCTCCCATTCTTAACATGCCTTAGCTCTTAGAAAACATTTTGCAAACTCCCTCTAAGATTTACTTGCATACGTTTGTATTAAGTATTAATGAAGTTTCTATTCTTAACAAAGAACACCCATCTTCATGGTATGTTTTATATGTTATATTTCTGCTAACCAGTGCTGAATACAAGAATTTGGGAACTTTATAGATCTCATTTTTTTTTATTGTGTAACTGTTTTGCACATTTTTCTGCTTTTTCTTTTGTAACTTTATTACGAAACAACAACGCAAACCCCCAAATAAAGCAAAATTGAAATAAGAAAGAAAGAACACAGAAGCCATCCTAGAGCCCAAATAAGCCAACAGTCATCTTTACTAGTAAAGCTTTTTGGTCAAAGTTCAGTCACATACCGTATTTTTCGCTCTATAAGTCACACCTGACAATAAGATGCACATAGTTTTAGAGGAGGAGAACAAGAAAAAAAATATTCTCTCCCTCTCTGCTCAGCGCCTCTCCAGCAAAGCCAGAGGAGAAACGGAAGGGGCTTTGTTTCTCCTCCTGCTTTGCTGAAGGCGCGCTGCACAGAGAGGGAAAGCTGCACAGCGCCTCTCCAGTGAAGCGAAGCCAGGAGAGCAAGAGGGATCGGTGCGCACTGATCCCTCTTGCTCTTGCTCTTGCTCTTGCTCTCGCTCTCGCTCTCCAATCCCTCTTCCTCTCCTGGCTTCAGGGATAGCCTTCCAAAGCCTCATGAGTGCAGCGGGAACGCTCCCGCTGGGCTCAGGAGGCTTCAGCGAAAGCTGCGCAGCCTGCATTCACTCCATAAGACGCACACACATCTCCCCTATAAGTGTGTCTTATGGAGCGAAAAATATGGTAAGTTTCTGGTGCTTTGCTTTCTCCAACAGTGAGATCCTTCTCAACCATGGAGCCCTTCAGTCAGATTCCCAAGTACAAATCTGGCCTGTTAAATTATTGTGAGATGAAATTAATGCAAAATGCAGAGACTTTCAGTTTCCCCAAGGGAAGAGGTGTTATGCTTTCTCACAGTGAAGGTTCTTCTACATAAAGCTACCAATTACATATTTCCTCATTGCTACATAGCAATGAAGTTCAGGGTTTATCGCTGCCTGGACGATCACAGCTTCTGAGTGAGTGTGTGCACAAGTCAACCACTTGTGTGCAAGACTGTCATAGAGCACACACAGGTTGCATGTTAATTCCTAGGTAGAAGTGCCTTCCATGTGGGGTGTCCTTAATGCTTAAAGCAACAGTTATTACTCCATGATCACGGGCAAGTCACTGTCTTTCTCAGCTTAACCTACTTCTTATCCAAGGTTGAAGAGGTTTTAATGACGGGATAATGGATTGGATAACGGATTGGATAACTTCTCTCTCTCTCTCTCTCTCTCTCTCTCTCACACACACACACACACACAGCAATTAATCATGAGCCTCTGAGGTGCCACAGTATTTGGGGCATCTGTGTTGCTGCAACTTGAATAAAATGGTCACCATTTGGCAATTCGACTCAATTCAATTGCTGTGAGGATGGATGAGATAGTGAAGTCCTAAAAAATGCTGTTTAAATATCCTAGAATACTGATAATATACACAAAGAACTTTGCGTATCCCACAAGCATTGATTACTGGGGTGATATAATACAATCACACAACCTTGCTGGGAGTTTTTGCCCACGATGGAAAGATTTGTATCCCAACTTTGCCATTTTAGGTACTGCCTGTGATTTTAGTTCTAAGACTCCAACTCCTTAGGCAGCTCTTCCACCAATGAGCTCCTCTTACAGACCACAAACTAGCATTGAAATCAATGGTCTTAAGTGCATCTAGCTCTGAGCTTGGATTGCAGCCAAAATGTTCTTCCTAATGTTTAATTTAAAACTACTGCCCTCTAATTCAAACCTGCTGCCTGGAATATCCATTCCTTGTATGTGATGAACAGTTGTTCCCTCTCCACCTTCAGATTTTGAATGTTTTCTTAAGGCTGCAGTGTTCAGTTCATATGGCGTTGCCTCTATGATAACGTCTGCATATGGTGTTCATCATTGTAAGCGTGTGATAAGCTCCCTAAAGAATGAGCCCGGAGTGCTAGGCCCTTATTGGCTAAAGGAGTTTTAAGGTACAACTCAGGAAGGCATCTCTAGCTAATCAGGAGCGGCATGTAGCTAAGCAGATCAAGCTACATGGTGATGCCACAAAGCCAATTCAGGGTGAGGGCATTGCTTCCTGCCCTCACTCTGAGTGGGCAAATCCTTTTTACTTCTGTAAAATAAAAAGTCCCGTATTTTGGTTCATTCCTAATTGTAGTAGCCACCTGTCATGTATGCTTTAGATAAGATGTCTGCATTGAAGGGTGTTGAACTATAATAATAATATAACAATAAGTTATTATTTGTACCCAGCCCATCTGGCTGGGTTTCCCCAGCCACTCTGGGTGGCTTCCAACAAAAGATTAAAAAATACATTAAAATGTCAGACATTAAAAACTTCCCTAAACAAGGATGCCTTCAGATGACCCTTGGGCTCCCTTCCAACTTGACAATTCTATTATACTATTTAAGAGGGCACATCTGAGCCAGGATGGTACAGCAGGCAGGATGTTGGACTGAAGAGTGGGGAGAACTGGGTTCAAATGTCCATGTAACCACAGGAACGTAGGAATGTGCCTTATACCAGGTCAGACTATTGGCCCATCTAGCTCAGAACTGTCTGCATTGATTGATGCCAGGGGTCTTTCTCAGCCTTACCTGGAGCTTGAACTCAGGACATTTTCCATTTAAAGCAGATGCTCTCCCACTGAGCTACAGCCTTTAGGTAAGCCATGAAGCATACTAGACAATAACACAAAGGTCATATTCTTCAGCTGCTGATTCTATTTCCCAGGGACAGTCCCAATTTTCTGGAACCTGACCCTGGATTAACCATTGCCCATATTATGTCCTTATATCCCTTTTGCCATGCGGAGAAATGCTCCTAAAACCTTGTCACTATCTGGATAATCGTGGTTCCTTACGGATACCTTGAAACTTCTGTTCCTTTAGTAACTTTGGGTATGGGTTTGTCGCTGCTGCTTTTGGGGTATATTTCATAAGCCACTAGCCTTTAGAGCAGCCTTTCTCAACCTGTAGGTCCCCAGATGTTGTTGAACTACAACTCACATCACCCCTAGCTAGCAAGGCCAGAGCTCAGGGATGATGGGAGTTGTAGTCCAACAACATCTGGCGACCCACAGGTTGAGAACCGCTGCTTTAGAGGCTAGGAAAATTAGATATAAGTCAGGGAGCTATAGCTCAACAAGATTTGGACAGACCTCGAGTAACTCTGTGGCTGATAAGGATTTGAACCCAGGGCCTTAGCACAGCACCATGCTGCTTCTCTTGTGATCACTTATGGCCTGCTCAAATGCAGATGATACAGCGAGTGACATGGACCACAAATTCTCCCAAAATTTGTACATCCGTGGAGCTGTTGAAATATTTACTGGTGAGAGAGGCAAGCTGCAAAAGCCAGCCGAATACAATTCTGAGTACTGCTTTTCTTCTCGACGTGCCTTCACAACAGCCTCTCCACATGACCTAGTTCTCCAGGAGGGAAGCAATGATCAATTATCCAGCTGCAAAATGTGCAGGCATGAGACGAGTGAGGGAGCCAGCTGGGTGAGAGAGCTGCTATCACACAGGTACTATTCGCTTCAAACCACATGCATCCTGCTTTGAGGGCACACATGCCTTCACCAGAGTAGCTCCAAAGTGAAGGGGAAAGGGGAGGGGAGGTTAGGAAGGGATCTGGGAAGTGTTCCCTAATTAGGATTTATTTGCGCTCTTTCCTTTCCCTCCCTCTATCCTCTCCCACTCTCCTCCACCTCAGTCTCCTTCATTGGCCTCTTCCTGTCATACAGTGACTTATTAGGACTGCATGGGTGTGTGAAAGGACCCTTTACGAAACCTCTCCAGCATCTTGGAGGAAAACAAACGGGATCTTAAAAAAATAAATAAGTGATAAATGATGTACACAAGACCAAAGCAGAAAAGAAAATCAAAGCAGCCAGAGGCAGGTTTATAGTCCAATGGACTGGTTTCAAAAATTGCCAGTTCAGGGGAACAAGGCGAGCATCCAAGATGTTGGCTGAGCAGGACATCCCTTTGCAGAAGCTAAGCTGATTCTTCCTCAACAGGGCTTCTTCTTCCATGTATTGAATCCTTCTGGCTTTAATAATGCTTTCTACCAATTACCTGGGACGCAAGGTTGGGCAACAGATCTATCTATACCTGACTCCTCTATTTAAATAATGTTGCTGTCTTGGCTCCTCTTCAGTCTGTGAAACATGGCTACATTTGACATATGTGTGAAGCATCGCTGGGGCTGGATCTAGACGCATCAAAAAAAAAGTTTCCGGAAAACGCATTGTAAACCTCTTAACGGGAAATCACGTTGGCGGAAGACGGAACTCTACAGCGCCATCTGGTGTCACAGTGTTATAAGACATTTAAAATGCTTTTTCTTTACTAAAGTAGCTGAGTCCCGGGTCTCCTTCAGGAGATGATGGTGCAGTTTAGTTGCAGAGAATGCACAGGGTTGCCATCGTGGGGGCAAGCAGAGCAGTTGCCCTCTGCTTCCCATTTATGTCACAGTACCAATTCCGTTTCTAGTTGATATAAAATAATTCCAACCAATGTCCTTATAAAATAATATATCATGCAGCTCTTTTTTGATTTAAAATTACATCTGTAAAAAGCAGGAGTTTGAAATGATACTGAAAGTATTCCAGTGAATTCAAGAACACCAAGAGTCAAGACACATTCAGTGAGCTTGTTCACAGAATCACAGAATTGTAGAGTTGGAAAGGACCCTGAGGGTCATCTAGTCCAATCCCTGGCAAAGCATAAACCTGCCTTGAACAAGTAAATTGCTCCCACTTCGCTCTACTGTGCTCCTCCTGGCTCATGCTGTGGGGAAACAAGCCATGATCCCTGACTTGGCTTTATGTCTGAACTAGGGGTTGTGATTTGTTTTGCTCCAAACAACCTTCAATCTGCAGCCAAAGTTTGTTGAGAGATAACAATAAGTGAGGCATCGTGTTTCATTCCTTCCCAGAGTAAGTGGGGAGGGGAAATGATCCAGCTTGGTGTGTGGATGATAAAATAGTAACTATAGTTTACTGTGATGTGCTAACTAGGCCAGTGACTATAGGTATAATACCCTAGTCCAATCCTTTCATAGTGTGAGTGATGGGTGGGAGCGTTTCTTTTTTTTTTTTAATAATTTTTATTAACTGGCCAATCACATCAAATTAAATCACATCACATAAATTCCAAATTACAAAGCCAAATTTTTAAATTTTGTTGGGGGAACCCATACTTCAAGATCCAAAGGGGGATTCAGATCATCTTCTTATTACTGCGTTAATGTCCAAATCAGTCCCAATCAGTCCAAACAAAATTCATAATTCTATCCAGTCTTATCTTGGTGTTTCCACATCATGTCTTGTTCATATAATTTCTATTTTTCCTTTACGATCTCTTCTGTTAGTCTCCTTAAGCCGATAAGCAAAATAATAATCCTGTGTGGATTTCCCGTTCCTCCACTAAGTCCAGATGGTTTCCATATATCTCCTTTGTAGATAACATCGCTCTTTCCATCATAAATTTGGCATTTGTCGCTCTTAAGTCCCACCGAGAAGTTGATCCACGATATGTAAACAACTCTATTTCTCTCTTTCTCCTCCCAGACCCAAGAGCTCCAACAATGCCTCCCAAAATGGCGACGGCATTTTTAACTGCGTCATTCCAAAACTCTTAGCTTTCCAGCTTCATCTTGAAACATTGCTTTGGTTCGAAAGTTTATCTCCACACAGCCTTAAATTCACAGCTTAAGTCCTTAGTTTCTGACTCATTAGGGGAGGGGATTCTTGTTAAATCACATAAGAAAAAGGAAGGCAGGTTTTTTCCCCCCTCCCCCCTCAGTCATACCGTATCTTGACATATCTTCTCATATTTTATTCTTGTCTTGTTATCAGAGATCTCTTCTGTCAGCAGTCTTTACTCCCCTTTTTCCTTGAAGCATGTGCAATTTATCTCGTCCAAATTGTTTCTTTTGAAGATACTTGCAACTAGCGGCGCGAATCAGGGACGGCGTCCAGGAGTGCCGGAATCCCACAGGAGGGCTTTGTGCCTAGTGCCCCCACCCCCACAAATTCGGGGGTGGTATAGGGCACAGCAGGCAAGGGCCGTCCCCCCCCCCACAATCCTGGGGGGTTAAGGAGGCTAATTACCCCCATCATAGCCTCCAAATTACCTCGTGTGGGTCGGAGAGATGTTATTGTCAGCCATCTTCCGATGCGCCACCTAGTGGCCCCCTCGGAGTGGGAGTGTTTCAAGGCAGTACGAAAAGCAGGAAAGTCAAGTAAAGAAAGTTTGGAAAGAGAAAGGGTGAGAGAGAAAAAGAAGACATTTTATCAGTTGCATGGATGCCTGCAAGACATTTTCCAGAGGTGGGCAAAAGTGAAACACTGAAAGCAGCTTCAACAAACAATGAAAAGAATAGTGCCTGTTCTATAACTGCTACAAACTTACTACAGTGGTACCTTGGTTCTCGAACGGCTTAGTTGCCGAACAAATCGGCTACCGAACACCGCAAACCCGAAAGTAAGTGTTCCGGTTTGCAAACATTTTTCAGAAGCCGAACGTCTGGCACGGCTTCCGCTCGGGTGCAGGAAGCTGCTGCAGCCAATCGGAAGCCGCACCTTGGTCTTCGAACAGTTTCAGGAGTCAAACGGCCTCCCGGAACGGATTAAGTTTGAGAACCAAGGTACCACTGTATGTGGATGCCCATGCTCAGTCCTTTGTGTTCTTAGGACTTTTATCAGTATTAACATGTTATAGGAAGCATTGGTTAATAAGACAACACCTGTTTATTGTTTATTTCTTTTCCATTATTCTCTACAAACTCTTTGATAAGAAGTGTCTCTGCTGCTTCCATGTGCAAGAAGTAGAATTACGAAGTGAGCCTGACTTAACACACTGAGCGTGCGACCCTGTACTCTCTATAAAGCCAGTTCAGGGCCCTTAGCATTGTGGCATGAGCACTGCTCCACCAGCAGAGATGAAGGTATGACAGCAGGACGACAGTTATTCCGCCAGAAATCCCCTGTGCTGGCATAGGTGTTCTGCCGGCAACGTGCCGCTAGAGGAGTTCGAGGAAATTATGCATTCCAAGGCTGAGTGCAGATGCATCTCATCCAAAGCCTCTTCGTTTCCTTGATGTGCCCACAGAAAGTGCACAGTTCTACACCAGCCCTGGGTCTGGCATATTTTGTTCCCTCTCATTGTCCGTGTGAAGGAAAGAGAAAAAAACTGGCTCCAGCAACATCTCCCATCTTGCCAACAGTGAAACAGGAGGCCATCAAAGCATGGTAGGATCACTTCACCCTACCTGTTTTTCCTTGCAAACAAACGGTGCTGTTTGGCAGCAGGCTTTTGTTAAATTTCATGGAAAGATATATTGGTTACATTGCCAGATGTATTCTTTTCAGTCTGTAGACTGAATGGCCTTGCTGCACCATTCAGACATCAATTCCTGCCTTCATCTATTTTGAAGGTTGTTTTTGAAGGCCACTGTACTCTTCCAAGTTGTTTGCTCTGGCATAATCCCTATCTAGCTTTACTTCAGAGCAACTAGTCTAAAGATATCAACCTACGTTTTCATCCAAGTATTAGTTTATTAGGACCATTCAGACTGAAATACTGTTTAATAATATTAATAGTATTGTGAATTCATTGAACATGGTGACAGAACACAAATCATGTGTTAAAATATTTTACTGTACTATTATTATTAGTAGTGGTAGTATTAGTATTATTATTTATATGTTCAGTTTATAACCCCGCCTTTCATCAGATTGATCTCAGAGCAGATTACAACATGAAACCATCAATAAAAATCCCAAATGCAACAATTAAAACCATCCAATTAAACATCCCTCTCCCCTGCAAAAGTATGCAGCAGGGAATAAAATCTGGTACCTTAACGCAACACTCATGAAAAGCCTGGGCAAATAGGCGTGTTTTTAACTGGTGCTGATTTACTACCCAGGAAAGATGTGAAAGGCAATGGGACTACTGCAGGTCTAAATGTTTTATAGATAGTAGCCATGCCCAGTGCCATAGTGTGGCATTTTTCTAACTGAAGTGGAGGCCCTGTTCCTGCAGCACCAACATTATAAAAAGCCTTGCTGCACCATTCACACATCAATTCCTGCCTTCATCTATTATCCAGTGCGCACACATACAGACATTCACGATGCCACCAGAAGCAGGTTTCTTCACCCTGCTACCTGGCAGGGCCAGCTCAGTGTATACCTTGAGATGTTTTTGACTGGTGGTGAGGGCTGCATTGGAATCCCTGCCTGCTCAGCCTTCTTCAGCTAGATGAAAAAGCCCTTCAGTATCAAACTACAGTGGTACCTCGGGTTACATACACTTCAGGCTACATACGCTTCAGGTTACAGACTCCGCTAACCCAGAAATAATACCTCGGGTTAAGAACTTTGCTTCAGGATGAGAACAGAAATCACGTGGTGGCGGCGCGGCAGCAGCAGGAGGCCCTATTAGCTAAAGTGGTGCTTCAGGTTAAAAACAGTTTCAGGTTAAGAACGGACCTCTGGAATGAATTAAGTATGTAACCTGAGGTACCACTGTACAGCATTTGATCAGCAGAGGTAACGGTTTCTCCCCACCCCAAACCAACCAAAAGATGGATCTTTTGCAGTTGCCATTTGGCAAATATTCAGGTATACCCTGATATTGTGCATGGCTCATCGTATGTTCAGTCTGTGCTTCAGCCAGGGTTTGGAAGCCTTGAACTGTGAAGACACCTCAACACTTGGATAGTGGTCTGTTCTGGAGTCACATTGAATGCGTTTGCAAGATCAAGATGCACACACAGAGATTCCTGAAGAAGCCGTTAAAATGGTTGGCCTTAGTTGTGGAACACACACAACTTCAGCTTTCTTAGCATTCTGTCACTTGGAATTAATGGGCCTCACTTTGTAACAATAACTATATTTGGAATTGGATTGTAGGTCTCTCAAACTTGAAAAACGTATCTGTTTTTAGCAGGATTTATTATATTTTGAGCCATTTCTACTGTGATTTTCAGTGTCAAAGGTACAAGTCTCGCAAGGTAAGCTTGGCTGAGGAGTACTGGTTCAGCTCAAACGTTGTGGCTGAGCACCCAAACATCTCTCTGCTCTGTCACATTGCCGCATTTAGCACCTAACCGTACACTGGGAAGCAGAAAATCCTTCTTTCCTGACTACTGGTTTCTAGTTAGTAACGGTTTCCCTGTTGACACAATGACCCAGAAATAACATTGCTGCTGTACGTAAGAGTTAGTCTTGTGAGAGGTAAAGGAGAAAATTATTTTTTAAAGCTCCTCTTCTATATCTGAGAAATCTAAACTAAGAGCAGATTATCCCCTGACGCAAATTTTTGTTCCTTCTCCTTTCCCCACTAAGTGATGTTTAGATCTGTTGAGCGATATCACGAACAGCAGTTGATGATCACTTAATCTTTCTTAAAACGCTGTTGTGTGGACCCCTGCTTGGAAATTTCAGCTTGAGTGCTGTAAGAAACAAGGTACGCGACAATGCTTCTGTCTTCCAGCTCCATGGCTCATTCTTTTGTACCATGATTCCTTTTCTCCGACTTCCTCAGCTAAGTTGGAATAACATTTTGCAGCTGTTTTGTACAGGCACTCAACGAATCCACTGTCAATTCTCTACAGGTATCAACTGCTACCTGTACGTGCATTACGAATCTAATTGCCATTGGTTTGGCATAATAGCAGACCCAAAGAGGTAGGGACACTGCAGCAATCTGCCATATTCAATTTCTCATGCGGATATCGTTGTGCCACTGGTGTGGACACTAATCCTGGACCTTCTGGTGTGGCATTTTATCTCCTTTACTTTCCTGTGGGGGGAGTATGCCTAAATAATTGGCATATGGATGCTCAATGGAGAGGGGAAACACAAGAGGCCGAATGAGCATCTGGGTACAGATATCCATCAACGCTGCATTCTGATACGCATTCCGATACACAAATAGCTCAACTAGTTACGTGTAACTACATGCAGCTAGAGCAGGATTGGGCCATATATGGGTTATGAATCACAAACAAGCAAAACAATGTTTTTTTTCCACGTATGGCTCGTACTTTCCAGGATGAACCAGGTGCATGTGTTTGCTTGCCGACCCACCTTTGATTTCCTTCTCATATGCGCTTATGGTTTCTCACATGCACTTATGATTCGAGGCATGGCAGCAACATGGAATGGAAATTGCACAACCGGCACATGTATCTGCGCATCCACATGTGCCAGCTCACTCTATAAAGTGCCCTTGTTTGCATGACGGTTTTTTCAAAAGGAGGAAAAAGGGAAGGAGAAGTAATTCAGAAAAGCAAGAATATCTAAACAAAATTTAAAAATTCCTTCCAGTAGCACCTTAGAGACCAACTAAGAATATCTAAGATACTACCGGTACTTTCTCTAGGCAACTGAGAGCGTGAGGTCTTCAAGGTGCACACAAACGACCTCTCAAAAGTCTCCATCCTTATTTGTGGAAAATGTTCAGGAAGAAATACTGGCTCAGATCTAGTATGGGGAGGAGAAAAGAACAGAGGTTTCGCACATTACCTAGCATTCCCTCCGCTGTTCCTTTTGAAAGAGCCTTTAAGGGGAGCTCAGTGTTTTTGCTCTCCACAGGGCAGCTGCGTTTACTCTTTCTCGCTGCTCCTTGCACATGGCAAGCGGGTAATCTGACATCTTTACTATGAGCATATGCTTCGGTTTTGCACTCCACCACAAACCACACTTCTCGTGGCCAGAGGGGATCTGTATTGCTTCCTTTGCCGTCTGTCACACATGGATCTGCATTTAATGTCGACCTGCCATATTGAAATATAAAGTTGACCTGCTGCTGCTGTAACTGACTTCAGGTCAGCGAAAACCAGCTGCCTGATAAGAATCTAGGAATCCAGAATCTAGGAATTTGGAAATGGAATACTGGGTTTGCCCTATTGTTGCTAGGTTGCTCCAGCAGGATAGTGTTATGTATTTTATGACCTGTGGATTATAGCCCCAAATCGGTAGAGCATGAGACTCTTAATGTCAGGGTTGTGGGTTCGAGCCCCACATTGGGCATTGCAGGGGGTTGGACTAGATGACCCTCGCAGTCCCTCCCAACTTTACAATTCAGTGATTCCATGTTTGAAAGATGGCTGTTATGCATACCCAGGAAAAGCTGGCATGTCGTTTTCTGCTACCAGTATGGGATATACTGGTATGTATGAATGGGCAAATATATCTTCCTGTAATCTGAGTGTGCTTGGTGTTTTCATAAGGCGGGAACCTGAGGCTGTGAGTCAGCGAGTCAGCAGCCCAGAACCTTGGACCTTGGACAACTGCACAGCAGAGGGTTAAGAACGACACTGCTAGACACACACACACACACACACACACACACACACACACTTTTGTCGAGATGCAAGGCCACTGCTGGCCCTCCTCGATCCTGTTGCTGCTGCTGCACTGCACTGTGCTGTCTCTTCCTCCCACCTCAGGTGTACTTTTTACACTCCTGCGTCAGAACCTTGCCATGGGCTGCCCCATGTATGCCCACTATGGCATATATGGATGACCAACCCATTGCTTACTATGACAGCAATACACAAGAGGAAAAAGCTTGCAGTGCCCCAGATGCAAAAAGTGGAAAGGTTGTTAAAAAAGAGAGAGTAGGATTTGTTTTTCTCAGGAAGAGCTCTACCTGAGAGGTTATCAGAGGGAAATGATTTAAAATCATTGGTTAATGATTATTATAGACAAATAAAAGAGGATCTGCTCTACCTGATTATTCTGTGGATAGGTTATAATAACATATAAGCGTCTTTGCAGAAATTGGTACTTGTACAGCTGATGTGCAGGGAGATGGGAGATGAAATATTCTTGTAATATGATTGGGTTTAATTTTATTGAATAATGAAATGAAAGTTGGAAAAGCTAATGTGTTTGGAGCAGCAATGGACGGAGAGAAAAAGGAGGAACATCTGGGAGAAGGTGGGAAGTCAGCTTTTAAATTTGTATTAATTTGATGACAATTTTTAATGGAAAATCAACAAAAAATAATTGGCAAAAAGTGGAGAAGGATGATGCCCAGTACTGGGAAAGATATACCCAAATGTTGTATGGCTGGGAGCAGTGGTTCAAAGCCAGCCTGGAGAATTTGAGGAATAGTTACAACCAGAGCAAAGGGTTCCACACTCTGCAGCTCATGTACGCCTGAGGCAAGATGGGAGCAAAAGAGAGTTTTGACAATATGCCCATGACGGGTGGGGTGGGGTGGGGGATTTCATCAGCTCTGACAAGGACACCCACACCTGGACGGCAGCTGATACCGAGGCCCAGATCACCAAGAGGTCCTTGGATACAGAGTTTGCCACTAACAAGTACAGGAAGGGCTACCTGGAGGAGACCTGCGTTGAGTGACTGCAGAAATACTTGGACTATGGGAAGGAGGTTCTGCTCAGGACAGAGCCCCCAGTGGGGAAGGTGACACAGCAGGAACTTCCGGGTGGAAATCCCTCATCTGCCAAACCCCTAAAGAGATCGGCACCACCTGGAGGAAGGATGTGGAGGCCGTGGAGAACGGCCCTTTATCCAGGGACATTGCTCACAATTCTGATGGGACCTACCATGCCTGGGTCAGCATTGACCCCCAGGTCAGAGACTGCCACATGGAGCTTGCTGGCCTGCTGAAGCCACTGGTCTTGGCCTGGGAGAAACCTGCCCATGTGGGGCTCACTGTGGGAACTACTTTGGGGGTCTCGGCTGCTGTCCTAGTGATCATCATCATCCCCGTCAGGAATCAGAAGGCATCAACAAGTAGCCAGGGACCCGAGAATTCCACCAGGGCATGGCGTCAAGTTGGTGTGTGAAGTGAGTCTGGAGGGTTTGCTGTAGGGGAGAAATTAGGCTTTCTTTCACCAGGGTGTTATATGTATGACAGAGGCTACTACATAGGGTTGCTCTGTAAGAGAGCAAGTGAAAAAGCACGGTGGCAAATTTTCAAGGCTGTGAGGGTGTTTTAAAAACAAAACAAAAAACAAAAACAAAAATAGGCTAGTTTTTCTATTTTATGAAGCTGTAGATTTTGTAAATGTTAGCTATATTATTATTATTATTATTAGAATTTATATATCGCCCTATACCCAGGGGTCTCAGGGCAGGTCACAGAATAAAACCATCAGCATTTTATATAAGCATCAACAGTGCATTTAACTTAAGATATTTAGCAGGCAAAACTTTTCATGTCATGGATATGAAGGGATATGCTTTGTTTCAAACAATGTAACTTGCATATTGTATTTATTTTTATGATAAGTAAGAAGAAAAGGGTAATTCTGTGTGAACTCAAGGGAGCCATTTCTGGATATATGGGTATTTTGCTTCAAAGAGAACTTGCGTAAAGGTTTGGGATGCAGTTCTGTTTTTATCCCATTTGGTCAATTGCAATGACACCGTTTATCTCTGTAAAAGATTGTAGACCTTGGAGGGTGTTTTTTTTAGCGAAGGACTATTCTAACATCATCTCCAGTTTCCTACAGAAAAACTCTGATAGGAAACTTTAAAGGAGGGGAAAGGTGAAAAGGAAACATCAGCACACATTTGAATAGATATGCGCAGCTGTTGGGCAAAGGTCTAAAATCTTCCTCATTCTTCATCAAGCTCAAGTCAATTAATTACAAGACTACTCCTTTAAGAAGTTCTGTAAACATTTCAAGCAGCTCAGAAGACAGTAGGGTTAGAGCGAATCAGTATGATAAATGGGTGGGTGAGTGACTATCTCTGGAGGCAGGTTCACTTACCTACACGTGATATGGCAGATCTATGATTGGATCTCCCAATGTTTGCCTTTTTAAACTTAAAAGCACCCATGAGAGGCCTTGAATTAGACTGGAACACAGTGTTGCAAGAGGGGGTTAATCATTCCCCCTGTATCACTTCCCCACTTAACTCTCTCCCCCAAGCCAAACTATTACAGGCCTCAAGGAGGAGAAAATATTGGTGCCCCTGTTGTGTTTTGAAGAGGGAGTTCTGAATCCAAGCCCAAAGAGGCATTTTCAATCAGCTCCAAAATTGCTTGTTGCTGTTGCCTCCCGTCTCTAACCAGCATCTCAGGCCTGATTTCCCTTCTTACCTGCACTGATTTCTCTCTCTCTCTCTCTCTCTCTCTCTCTCTCTCTCTCTCTCTTTCTTTCTTTGTGCATTTGTGACATGCCCAAGAGAGTCCTGGGCAGTTTCAGAATAACAAAACAAGGCCACTTATGGAAATAACACTGAAGAGACATTATAGCTGGGGGAAAGCCACAAACCACATGACACTTACCTGGGGGCTATTTACAAATAGGGTTTCTCACTGAAGTGCATAGGAGTAAAATAAGCTAAATACAAATGAACAGTTTTCATGGCTTGGGCAATCACACCGGTGAGAACCCACGTCCGTTTTAAATCTATGCTTCTCGTCTTATGCGTTCCACCTGGACAGCCCCATATAAACACACCTGCCTTTCGGATAGATTTCTGTGACTCTCAATATGCTGTGTAACCATTCACAATATTGTGCAGCCACCTTGCATTTAAGCGTTCCTGGACCTCCATCCCTCTGGTCCGGCAACCTTCATGCCAGCCCCAGGAGACAAGTTCAGCATTATCTTTTATACTGACATTGCACCCCAGCTGATGAGCAGATGGTACTGACAAGCTTCGGCAGCCTTGTTTCGGATTTATCTTGGCTCGCAAGTTGCTTTATTTCACCCAGGAATCTGGTGTATGCTTAATTCCATTAGCAAAAAGCTAAATCAGAACCACAGAACAGAATCCCTTCCTTCGACCCTCCCCCCTCCCCTTTGCACCCACAAGGATAAGATGACTTTTCTGGCTGAAATATTGATTCTCATCAACTACAGCAACAGAGGTATTCCTCCTCCTGCTATTTCCCCTTCTCTGGTATCTTGAAATCAAAAAGGCAGTGAAATCATTCCCAGCCAGAACTGATCAACTGGAGGGAAACAGTTGCTGCCATCCAGCCTTTGATCGATTTTGCTTGCATATTTATTTATTTTTTGGCTTCTTGTGTGCCATTGTAAATACCTGATCAGTACGGAGACCCCAACGTCCTCGCAGTTGGCGTAGACTCTGCTCCATGTCTCCTGAATCACCTTTTTCTCTGCGTCTGACATCTCTTCGCTTCTTTCCCATCTCTCAATCTCCATTTCTCCTTGGACTTTCTCCATGAAAAACAGCCAGCAAAATCTTCCAGGGAAGCCAGGAGGAAAGAGAGGGGTTTGTGAGAGTCTCTCCTTCTCTCCGTGTGTGTGTGTGTCTTTTTTGTGTGTGTGTGTGCGTGCGTGCGTGTGTGTGTGTGTATCCAGCAAAAAGAGATAAGGTGTTCTGTTTGTGGGTGGTGTAGCTGATACTGTTCCTGGCTTCCTCTCACTCTCTCTCTCTGTGTATGTGTGTCTGTCTATATAGAAAGAGAGGTATGTAATAAGAGATAATCAGGGGGAGAGAGAGAGTGTGTGTGATCAGATTTCAGATCTTCCAGTGCAGCCCCTTGCTGTGGTTCACTTCAGCTCAGCGTGTCTGTGTGTGTTTGTGTGTGCGTGTGCGTGTATGACTCTGAAGGGGAACTGACAAAAAGTAAAATATTCAAAGGCATTGCAAGACCAGCCTTTTTACCAATGTGTGAACGTGAGCTCACTTTTCTCTCTCCTCCCCCCGCCCTCCCTCTCCCTCCTCCTCCTCCTCCTCCTCCTCTTCAGTGTGTGTGTGTGTGTGTGTGTGAGAGAGAGAGAGAGAGAGAGAGAGAGAGAGAGAGAGAGGTGCTCTTCAGTGTCAAATTCTCCTGTTTTGAGTATTTTATGACTTGAGATTTCTCCTTTTTTTCCCCTCCTTCACCATTTGTAAACAGCTCAGAGAAAATGGAGCATCTGAAGTGAGCAGTTAAACTTATCCCAACAGCTGGCTTAGCTGAGATAGAGCTTTCTGATTCCCACCATATTCCTTAGGAGATTGTTTTTATCAACAGCAGCAAAAATCCTTGCTACCCTGTGTCTTTTTTGAAGGGGCTGGGAGAAGGCGCTATTAAATAAATGTTTATCTTCCACAGAATCTGAATTATACCCGGCTTCCAAGGAAATGTTTCTAATTATAAAATATTTCCCTGCCTTCATCTAAACTGTGAATCAGATATCGGAGGAATAATCTGATTTTAAGCACGTGTGAGGAAAACATATTTGCGGATTCACTTATTGACTTTAATAATAATAATAATAATAAAGATTGGAAAGCATGGGGGTTGGTTTCCAGGCAAGGGTGGAAGAGTGGGTTTAGAAGCAAGGACAAACATATCCGCTGTTTGGTGGTGGTGAAAATGCTGTGTAGATTTTTTTGGTTTAATTCAGCCTGCATGTGTGACATTTCAACTCATTTGAGGTAAAAATAGTGGTGTTCAGTCCCCTTGCAAGTGTGTAGGAATAGACAATACATCAGAAGTTGGAAAGAAATAGATAGAAAAGGTGCAAAAACAAAACCCTCCCAAAAAGGATAGTTACAATACCATGTTAGTCTTTTGCAGCAAAAACAACCGAGAGTCTTGTGGCACCTTAAAGAGAGTCAGTGTGGTTTAGTGTTAGAGTGGGTTCTGGGAGACCCGGGTTCAAATCTCCACTTGGTGACCTTGGGCAAGTAGCTCTCTCTCAGCCTAACCTACCTAACAGGGTTGTTGTGAGGATAAAGTAGGGAGGAGAATTATGTACACAATCTTGAGCTCCTTGGAAGAAAGTTGAGGTATAAATGTAACAAACACTTAAAAATATTGTGGCATATTACAGTCCACTTCATCAGATGCATAAAGCGTTATCCTGAGCAGCAGTCAGAAGGGAAAAAAAATGTAGGAAAGCGCTGTTGCAGAAAAATGCAGATGATGATTATATCATTAGGAGTAACCACTCCAATAATTTTAAGATCCAGTTAACTGTTGATAACACAGACATCCTGGCATTGGTAAACAGGTATATACATCAATAAATGAGTCCATGCATGTTATTAATGGACTTCACTTCCGCATAGCAGAGGAAGAGTACAGCTTTCTTCCCTCCACATCACCAGTTACAATGTCTGGGGTAAGAAGAACCTAGTGTGGAGTTCCAAGTCCGGAAATAATCTAGGCCTGTTGGATTATTCCAACAAGACTACTGGATGCCCACAAAACCACCACTGTCACCATTGGTCTGCATTATCTCCAGACTGGAACTTAGCCAGTTCACAGGAAGCACACAGTTTAAGGCTAAACATTACTATTAATCCTAAAAATTATATTAAATTCAAACTCAGTGTTCACAAAATGGAACGGGAATGGGAATTGCATAACCCCATCACTAGTGATTGTCACAATATTCAATGTGTACTTAGGGCATTCAAATATTCTTACCACACAGCAGTCAGAACAGAGATGAATGTCATCTGGAGGAAGGATTGCATTTCTCAGGTACAAAACACAGCAATTTAGGTTGCAATTCTATTCACACTTACCTGGGAGTAAGTCACATTGAGTCCACTGGGACTTACTTCTGAGTAGTGGGTTATGCTGTTTCGAAGGCCTGCTATCCTAGTAACTAGAAAACCATTTTAAAGGACTAATATCATGCTGTGTGAAACAAATATGAATTTACTGAGCAAAAGACTGCCAGTGAATGATGTTCAGGAGTTGACTGTTCATATTTTGGATAATCTGATGTTTGACTAAATATTAGTTGCATGGCCCTACAAGGAAAGGCAGACAACATTCTGGAGTGGAAAGCAGGTTCAAATCCCTTCTCAAGACTAACAGGGGTCTCACCATCTCTCACCCTGTCCAATTTACAGGACTGTTGTGTGGACGAAATCTACATGTTCATTCCCAGTACCATTCTAAGCATGTTTACTCAAGAAGTTAAACCCTATTGAATTCAATCTGGCTTTCTCCCATTGTGTACACTTTCTAATTCCCAACAGCATAACTTTGAATAAAATCACAAACCTTGCTAAATTAAAGGGGTGTGGGGATAATCCCATTTGCTTCCTTAGATGATGAATTTGACCTATAAAATGAATGACCCGGGAAGTTCTTCTATCAAGATAAGTATCTTACAATAATACTATAAGAGTTTTAAAAAACAGAGGCGACCTATATCTATTG